>NC_059337.1:87504772-88119318 GCF_018350155.1 Leopardus geoffroyi
GCTTCCTGAAGAGGTGATGGCGGCCTTTGAATTAGCTTGAGAGGACATCTGAAGAGTGGACATCGTGCTCTGTGCTCCCCACTGAGGAATCTCGGCAATAGATGTTGCTGAACTGCCTTGTCCAAGGACATGTGGTACCTCCTTTGGCTTTTCAGGTACCCTGTGTGTCCACGTTCTCTTCTGATCGGGGCTGGCTGCAGTGGCTGGCCTGGTGGGCACCTCGGTCCCCTCAGAGACCGGCTGTCCTTCCCCACTGATTACACAAGAGTGTCCGTCTTTCCCCAGCACGAAGCCCGCCGCGCATTCGCAGGCAAAGCCTCCCAAGTCATCTACACAGTTAGAGTGCTCTGCGCATTTGCCAGCACGGAGGTACCTCCCGGGGCAGGGACAGAGCACAGCCCCGGAGGGTATCCCGTCCCAGCGCGCGCCGACCTCGTCCACGATGCAGGTGGCTGTGATGGAGAGCTGCCCAGGGCAGAGCGCACTCACCTTGGTCCCTGGGGGACTGAAGTCCAGAGCCGCGCTGTACAGCTGGAAGGGCGCACGGTAGCTCAAGTTAGAGGCGGCCCCGGGGCGCGGCGCCGGGCACAAGCCCTCAAACTGGTATTTGCACAAGTAGCCATTGGCGCGCGAGTGGCATCGCATCTCCTTCCAGCCTGCGGGCTCAACCCCCCGGGTGGCCTGGAGTCCTGCGCAACTCCGAGAAGTGCAGGAGCGTTGAGGCTCCTCCACCCACTGCAGCGTCTCGCTTTCGGACACGCTGACGTCGGGGGAGAGCCAGGAGAAACCCCGCAATGGCTCTTTCTCCAGAGTGCAGTGCGATCGCCCGCGTTCCAGCGCCACCCAGAACAGAAGGTCTTTGGAGCCCCCTCCGGGCCCCGGGCCTGCCCGCAGGAGCGCAAGCACCGCCCGGAGCTCTGCGCCCCCGCTCACCGTGCTGAGCGCCCCGCCGCGCAGACTGCAGGCCTCCTCGGCCGCCAGCCTCTTGATGGTAGCGTGGTGCAGGCTGTAGCAGGCCCCCGAGGCCGAGCAGCCCGCGCGGTCTGCGGTGGGGTGCTCGCTCCGGCCAGGTCGAGGCCAGAACGCCTGCCAGAGGAGGCACAGAGCTAGTGCCGGCCTCATCTTGAAGGCCCTGCGCCCACAGCTGTTCCTAACTTGGATCTGTCCCGCCCGAGGGCGCGGAGCTGTCCCAAGAGCGTGGTCACCGCCCCCTACAGCTGGCTCTCCCCCACTTTCCCCGCCCCATCAACGGCCAAGAATCCCCACCGCCGCCCTGGCTGCAAACAGCCTTCCTTAGGCCCCTACAGGAAATGTGTCCGGAGCTATGCCAGGCCTCTCGCAGCCCTGATTTATTCTGGGGTCGGGGACACAGCTGGTACGAGAGGTATAGGGAACACAGTCGACCAGGTCAAACACCCTGCTTAGAGCAGGAGAAAAAGAAACAAAGTCGCTACAGGGAAGAAACGTAACGTTTCCCTACCCCCCGTTAGAAAGTTTCAGGAACTCAGGTCCCAAAACACTGGTGAACATTAACAGGAAGGACTGGAGACGAGGAACTCGCTCACAGCCCACACCCACCCATTGTGCTTCGTCCAGGCCTGTGGAGTTGGCTTCACAACAATGTGTAGACGGCTCCAGTTTTCACGAGGCTCTAGACTGGAGGGGGAAAGAATCTTGTGAGAAATGTAAGCATATCCCTTCACCACCAGAGTCAGCACTATTTAAGTGCCAATCTCTTTCTGGGCACTGCTTCTCTCTCCTGTCCAAGGAGATTTCTGCACGCTAATTGCTAGACAAAAAATTTAGAGAGTTCCTTTTGGGTGTTTTCAATGGGTAATACTGCTTCTTCAATCAGAGCTTGTCTTACAGTCTATTTTTTGCTTCTATTTGTTTCTCTTTGAAATGGCCTTATTGGTCGCTCAGGAAAGGAAATGTACTTCTAAGCCTAAATGGAAAACAATGGCCATAGATCTTAACTGTTGTGTAGTTACCTTTCCTTACCACTGTATTGGTTCATAACTTCTTCTGGCATATATGTTATATAAAAATGAGATCGTGGTCTTATTAATGTTTGGGAACAACTACCCCATGTGTAATTTTATCCTTGAACTATTTTAATATCATTTTCACCTGCGACTGAGTTGCCAATATTTGAATTCTTTTAATGTTTATTTATCATTGAGAGAGAGAGAGAGACAAAGCATGAGCATGGGAGGGGCAGAGAAAGGGGGGAAACACAGAATCTGAAGCAGGCTCCAGGCTCTGAGCTGTCAGCACAGAGCCCCACTGGGGCTTGAACTCACAAACCTGGAAATCACGACCTGAGCTGAAGTCAGAGGCTTAACCGACAGAGCCATCCAGGTGCCCCTTGAGTGCCAATATTTGTATTAGTAAGTTGTAAAAGTCCCCTTTAAGGGACACAAGAATTCAATTTTTTTTTTTTAACATTTATTTATTATTGAGAGAGCGAAACAGAGCATGAGCATGGGAGGGGCAGACAGAGGAGGAGACACAGAATCCAAAGCAGGCTCCAGGCTCTGAGCTGTCAGCACAGAGCCCGACGCAGGGCTTGAACTCACAAAAATGAGATCATGACCTGAGCTGAAGTCGGACGCTTAACTGACTGAGCCACCCAGGCGCCCAATATCTTTTTTTTTTTTCAATGTTTATTTTTGAGGGGGGGAGGGGCAGAGAGAGAGGGAGATAGACGATCCAAAGCAGGCTCTGCGCTGTCAGCCAGGAGCCAGATGCAGGTTCGCACTTACCCACCATGCGATCATGATCTGAGCCTAAGTGGGATGCTCAACTGACTACACCACCCAGAAACCCCAAGAGTTCAATATTCCTAAGAAATTAAATTATTTATTACATTACAATGCACATTATATTCTGCAAAAAAAATGCCCTATGACTTAAAAATGAGTGAGTTAATTTCTTCAGAGGTCCAGTTTTTTAAAATGATAAACAACTCAATTGGAAGTGGGAAGGAATTAAAGATAAGTAAATGAAGAAAAGTTTAAACACTTCACTGTGTATGAAAAGATTTTCTTGTTAGCAACATGGGCAATTCTACATCATTTTAGGAGATCTATTATCCATCTTGACTCACAGTGACCAGATACATTGCAACAGAAGCACAGAGTTTCCACTAATCCCACTTAACATGCATGATGCTTTTAAATATCTATAATCAGAATGAAAGTTACCATTCCATGAATAATGCATACCACAGTTTTAAACTCACTTTCTTGTGCTAGATTAGATGGTTCAGATTAGTGAGGAGGGGTGGAAAGGAAGTCCTGAGGATCACATCTGTATGTCTTTACTTCTTTCTTACCACTACTCTCACTCTTCTTTTCCTCTTGGAAATTCTATGTGTGTTAACAAGCTATAGTAAACACCATGAATCATCATCACACTTACTTGCTTTTGCTGACTGTGGAGTTTTGCAGCAGGATTTCTCTCCTACCCTCGCTGCTTTCCAATTTAAAGGACATTCATTAGTCCTTCATTTCAGATGTCCATGTCACCTTAAACATGACTTTGCATTTAAATTAAGTGACTTAATGTCTAATGAGAAAGGAACATGAACATCTAGAAATCTAATTGAATGGATTTTAAAAATACTTAATCATGTGGGCCAATTCTATATACCTTTGCAATCAAATGACTGTGTGTTCATAAATGTGTCCATGTAGCGCTATATATTTTAATAAAATAAAACCTTTTATAAACCTGAGTAGGCAATGGAAATCTCTCAGATATTTTTTAAATCACTTGGGATGAGGTGAAGCTTCTAGAGTGAGAAAGAATGAATGACTGAAAAGCTTATAGCAAATACATGATCTCACTCCTTGGCATTCTGCCTCGGGAGGTGGGATACCAGAAGAGAATATAATGGCCAAAATGACTGTATACCATAGTCTTGGCTATGTCTGCAGTAACGTAAAAGAAGAGTTGCAAAAAAATAAAATTAGCCCCAAGTAAGACATAGGTCATTTTGTAATTAATTACTTTGTATTGACCTATACACCACTACCATATTTTGAAATGTACAGTATTCTTGAAAAAACTAGAAATGAAGGAATGTTGGAATGTTTTTATTTTAAAATAATGTTTATTAAGATCACAATAAGATACCATTTTACCTCCACTGGATTCCAAATATTTAAAATTCTGATAATGCCAAGTATGGCTCCATAGCTTCTTTCACATGCTACAGATGAGGGCAACAACTCTGGAAAAGCTTGCCACTTTTTTCTTAAAATCAAACATTTACCTTCTCTATACCCCAGTACTTCTATATCCAGGTATATACTCAACAGAAACTCTTGCACATGCATAAGAGAAGACACATAAAAGGATGTTTATAGCAGCACTGTTCATACTAACAAACACCAGAACGAATCCAAATGTCCAGCAATAGATGGTAGATAAAATAAACCAAGATACAGTCACTCGATGAATATGGAGGCAATGAAAATGAATACAATGCAACTGCAAGTATCCATACGAATTAATCTTATCAATACCACACTAAGTGACAGAAGTTCCAAAAGATAATACAAAGTCTGACATTCTTTTTGTAAATTAAAAAAAAAAACAAAACAAAAACAACTACTAAATATATGTTTGTGTACGTTTTAGGAAAAAAATAGTTATAATACAGTTATAATACAATGAGATAAAAGGAACAAGGATTATAAGATTCTGGGTGGTGGATCCTTAGGATAGGAGAGAAGAGGGGGGTGGACTGTTTGGGATAATGGGTAACAGGATTTGATGTGAGCTGTTGTTAGAGGCTCACCTTTTGTTTTGGATAGTGACTTTGTGGGTGATCATTCCATTATTAAAAGTAATTAATTAACAAAATAAAAGTGGTTATGTCTGGATGAATGATGAATGAAATGAATTAAAAATTATAATTAATCTGATTCTGAGCATCTGAGTTTCAAAATGTTAAATAAAAATAAAATCACGATGTTAGTTACATTTTCAAAATATATTTTCCTTTCATCCCCACATTCTTTTTTCAGTTAACACATTTCTAAATTTAAGCCAATTATTAATCAGAAAAAAGCATAATAAATAAAATGTTTTTCCTATGCTTCTAGACTTTTCAGACAATCTATGTTTTATTAGTAACAATCATGTATGATATTTATTGGTGCATTCATTTAAACAATGCCATCCAAAAAACTAGAGAGAACACATAAGGAAAGTAAATTTAGTCCAATGTTTTCAATTTGATTTAGTTTAAAATATCGGAAACAAAAATGAAGATAACATTTCACTAATCACATTTTAAATAATCTCATAAATTTATAAAGTTACTGATCCTCACTGTGTAAGTTCTATAATTGTTGAAATAAAACAACATCTGGGTCTTAGCATATTTTTCAGTTCACTTAAGATATATAAAAATACTGCAGAGAACATTGAGAAGGAGACAACATTCCATTAGGAGAACATGGCATTAAGAAGTTAATCTGAGCTACAGACTTAGAATTGTGAAGATTTATATGTAGCCTTTTAGAACTGTATTGTAATTGTTAGAACTGTAACAAAATGATCAGTGATCAACATTTTTATATTTTTAACTGAGAAAATTTAAAATTTTCCATCCCAAGTGTCCATGAAACGTTGAACAAATGATAAAATCTGGTAGTTGTATTTGCTGAAAACACATCTAATCGTCATTACAACTTAACCAGGATATATGGTCTGACTCTTAATCCGACAGATCATACAGGCTTATAACGTAAGAAATTCATATATACCTGACTAGATAAAGAGTTCTTTTAGGTAGTGTTGTATTTATGACATCTGCATTCATCTACATATAGTCAGTCATCTCAGAAATGTATGTCACAATGATAGGTACTCTTCTGGATTAGTGAACAACGTGACTACAGAAATAAGAAACTTAAAAAAGACTTCATTCAAACTGCTTTCTAAACAGGCAGTGCTGACCTCATTCCATGTACACTGGAGGTAATATAAAAAAAATTATTCTCCAATGACCATTACAGAATTAGTACACTTCCCCATTGCCAAGTTTATAATCAAGAAATAATGGAGAAATGACTCATGCACACAAAAGGCTTTCTATAATCCAAATGCCTAACAAGTTCTAAAGTATAAATGTTTATCTTACTACTCAGATATTTTTCTCAAGATTGCCTACAGAGCCAGTTTATGAGCCACCCTTGAATATCAGTCTCATTATTTTTTTTAATGTTTATTTTCAGTCTCATTACTTTAAAGTGACACCGTTACACACACTCATACATTCCTCACCCAGCTTTTTTTTTTTTTTTTTTACAGATAACAATGAAGGTGAAACTTGTAGGGTTAGTTATCATCATCCAGCAAACAAACTACAGTTGTATGGTGGTGGGAACACGATGGGCAGCTTGCAGACCTCCTTTGTGAAAGTTTGGTATCTATCTCATCTATGGCATGAGGTCCATGGATCTCGGAGTTCTTCAGGACCTAGTCCTGGATTCTGTTCTCTTTCCACTGGACATTCTCTACCTCATTTAATTCATCTCATATCATCCCACAGGTTTGGCTATTAACTCTTTGCTAGTGATGCCTAACTTATATCCACACTCCATTCCTCTTGGCTGAGCTCTAAATTCTAATTTCCACTATCTATTTAATGTTTCCACTTTGATATCCCATCAGTATTTCAAATTCTCATTATATCAACAATACTTTGGCTCTTCCTTCCTGAGCCAGCTTCTCATCTAGCCTTCATCTATTTGGTAAATGGCATACCTATCCCCCAAGGTGCTCACCTCCAGCTCCTTCACCTTTTATACTGCTCAGGTTTTTTTCAGTCGTAATTGAAAGAAAGCCAATTTGAACTAGCTAAATGCAAAAGGGAATTAATATGATTTGTGGAACTGGGAAAAATTCTGGAATAATTCCAATAGTCAAATAAAATGCTGTTAAAACCACAGCAGCTGGGAGATTCTATCACACAAGGATTTGTCTCAGCCTCTCTCCCTTTCTTCTCTCTCTTCATGGTTGCATCCTCTCCTACTTCCTTCTGCCTTTCTCCAAACAATCTTGAACAGACCACTGGCAGTTCTCATGGCATTACAACATTCTACTAAAGAAGGAGAGTCTTACCCTCTAGCTCCACTAGCAATATCCCACTAAAGGATTCTGATTGATCCAGCTTCAGCCATTTGTCAGTCATCGGCTCAATCACTATAGCTAAAAAGATAGGGCCCAGGGATTAATGATTTCCTTTGGGGGGGGGGGGTAGAGTCTATATGAGAAATATATGTAAGGAATATTCAATTCTAAGTCTACAGTATAACCTGAATAAATCCAGCTGTATGTCTCTACTTTAGCATCCTAGTTAGCCCCTATCATATGTCTTCTCACTGGACTACCTGCATCATTCTGGACCCACAGAAACCATTCATCATAGAATCATCAGGATGATCTTTAAGAACCTTAGTATGATTATTTGTCTCTTCTGTGTAAATACCTTCAATGACTTTCCACTGTTCCTAAAATAAAGCTCAAAATTTTTACTGAGACCTATAGGCGCTTCCCTATTTTTTTAAGTTTACTTGTTTATTTTGAGAGAGAGAGAAAGCACGAGCGGGGGGGGGGGGGGGGGGGAGGGACAGAGAGGCACAGAGAGAATCCCAAGCAGGCTCTGCACTGTCAGTGCAAAGCCCAACATGCAGGGCTCAAACTCACAAACTGTGAGATCATAACCTGAGCACAAACTAAGTGTCAGATGCTTAACTGACTGAACCACCCAGGGGCTTTTATACCCCTGTCTAGTTTTATTTTCTTGTCTCTCTGGTCTCAGTTCAATTGCCAGTACCTCAGTATGGTCTTTCTAGGTGACCCAGTCTCCATTTCTCCACCAAGCAACCCTCTATCCACAGTGTTTTTCTATGGTATCAACCTATTTTGTTTTCTTCATAGTAATTACTAATCTCTGAAATTATCTTGCTCATTTATTTGTGGGATTTTTTTTTTGCCTGTCTTCCACTTAACGAAAGTTCCATTAAAAGAGGTCATACATGGGACACCTGGATGGCTCAGTCAGATGAGTGTCCAACTCTTGACTTCTGCTCAGATCATGATCTCATGGTTCATGAGATTGAGCCATGCATGGGGCTCCGCTCTGAACGTGGAGCCTTCTTGAGATTCTCTCCCTGTGCGCATGTGCTCTCTCTCTTAAAAAAAAAAAAAGAGGTTGTACTTGTCACATATGAGTAATGAATGTATGAATGAATCTTCCACCATTCTCCCTGTTGTTCATCATGCTCCAGCCATACTTGCCTGTTCTTCCCAAACATCTACATAATTCTTACATCATTTCCCTTTACCTAAATCATCCCTCTCTTGTCAGACTTTTTTAAATTACATTTTTAAATGTTGTGAAGTGTAATATACATATAGTAAGTGCCTAAACCACTTATATACAGTTTTCCAAACAACCATGAAGCCACCATCCAATTCAGGGAATAGAATAAAGTCAGTTTGCAACTTGTTCCTCTTTCCCCATGAGGTCTTCAAAACAGAAATTCAAGATCACCAGGATTGGAGGCAAATGTCCAAGAGCAGAAGTAGCCTTCACTTCAGGTCTCTCTGTCTTTCTTCCCCTTCAATTTCTATCTGGGGTGTGTGTGTGTGTGTGTGTGTGTGTGTGTGTGTGTGTGTGATTGTTTGTTGTCCTCTCTGACTGGGTTGGTTTCTTAATCTGAGTTCCCTCAAAAGCAAACTCTGAAACAAGGATTTAGAAGAAAGTAATTTATTTGGAGGTGAGACCAGAGTCATTGGCCTGGAGTAGGGATCAGGAAAGTCAAAGTTAATATAAGAATTATCGCTGTGGGTCACTAGGGCACAATCCTGCTGGGAACTCTCTGAAAGACTGTGAAACCTAAGTGTGTCTCACTAAGGCATGGTGAAGCTGGAATGTTTATTTATAAATTTCTGTCCCTGAAGCAAATAGCTCCAGGGTATTTGGCTTTAGGTACTTTGGGCAATCCCTGAGCACAGGTCAAGACACTCTGGTGTCTGGAGAACACCTTCAGGCAGAAAGACACCAAAGGTACGTGTGGCATTGACTACATTTGGCCTCAATAATTTAGCATGACATATTCCTCCCCCACCCCATCCCATTCTTCAGCTTTTGGCTTAAATATCCCCTCCTGAGGTATAGATTGGGTCCCCCACTTTATTTGATCTCATAGATCCTTGTGTTTGTTTCTTTGTAGCACTTACCACAAATGTAAGCATATAGTTATTTGTGTGATTTAATGTTTGTGTCCTCCAACATTTGCTACGTAAATGCCAGCAACATCAGCATTAAAAGGGAGTGTATTAGAAATGCAGAATCTCAGCCTTCCCCCTAGACACACTGATTCGGAATTTGCATACTAATGAGATCCCTAGGTGATTTGTATGCACATTAAAAGTTTGAGAAGCACAGCTCTGCTAGGCTATGTTTTCCTGGGGTGGTGATTGTGTCTCTCTTTCAAGCTCTTATCCCAGGTCCACAGTAATGTAGCTGGTATATAATAAGCACTTAAGGCATGACATTTGGCTGAACACACACATACACAGCGCACACACATACATAGTACAAACAAATATGATAAATATGATAAAGTCCAGTGATTTAGCAAAAATGCAGTATGTTAGTAATTGAACACATAGGATTTTCTAGCCTTTTTTTAAAGAATAGGATAATTTTTCCATGGGGCCAGCTGTTCTAGGCTCATTGGCTAGTGTGTCTCCTAATAAATTGATCTGAAATACTGCTTTAGAAACTATTGTTAAGAAATTCTTGGCATGTCTGGGTGGCTCAGTCTGTTAAGCTTCTGACTGTTGTTGGCTCAGGTCATGATCTCACAGTTGATGAAGTCAAGCCCTGTGTTGAGCTCTGCACTGACAGCGTTGAGCCTGCTTGGGATTCTCTCTCTCCCTCTCTCTCTCTCTGCTCCTCCCCCACTTGTACATGTGCTCTCTTTCTCTCAAAATAAATAAATAAACTTTAAGAAATTCTTATTGTAACAATGTCAACAGCATTTTTATTTAGCATATGCTGTGTTGCCTGATGCAACCCTAGTTTCATGCTATGATTTGGTCTTGGAGGATTTGTACGGTGGATGTGGCTGATCATCAGGGCATGCCTTAAGTCTGAAAGTGTGCATTTTCTCTTGGAGCCTGTACAATTTCCACTTCACAAAGCTGGAAGAGGGAGGGAAAAAAAATCACAGCCGCTTAAATTCAAATCCTATTAGGCTTATCTGTTATCACTTTCTAAGTCCTGGGGATGATCTGCAGTGACCTTAGCATTTACCTTGTAGAGGTAGTGGGAACCTTGAAATTATTATTAGTCAGACTTAATATCTGGACTATTTTAAGGCCTATGATTCTGATAAATTCACACACCCCTGCCCAAGAGATTCTAAATTGGCTTGTCTATTCCAGTACTGTGATTTATCCTTACTATTATACAGTATTTCAAATCCGATACATTCAGAAGATTTTGGTTTAACCTTCAGATTTAGCATCAGGAATTTTTATTTTAAAATAGCAGTGATTTAGGTAAGCCTACTCAATAAAATCAATGCCATATATCTTTTTGGTACACTACCTCTTTGTTTTATACCAAATTCACATAATATGACATGATTTATTATAGTGGGGAGAGAGGGAAAAGTGCTGCTTGCTATACTATAGTTAGAGTACACATACATCTATCTGTGAAAACTGAAGATCATTATTACTGTATTTTTGCTAAATTACCCCTTTTGTGAATGGTCTTACTGTGGATTTGATTTTTGCAGTTACTGACAGGTTGGAATATTTTGTACCAACTGTCTCTCATTACCTCATAGTTAGCATAGGAATTCACAGTTTTAAATGTATTTGTGAATATGCCATTGTTTAATCACAGCCCTTCCGCACACACTGTGTGAGCGGGCGTGTGCTAACTAGAAATCTCACTGGGAAATCCTCCGGAGACATACAGTTTTCCTGGTTTTCTATTGACAAGGTCACCCTGAGTCATAAGAGATGGAGGTAGAGAGCAAGAAAAGAGCTTAGAAACACATGGCCTGGTACAACCTGGGGTATCTTGAACTATTGCAGCTTTCTTGGCATGGTATCTAAATGTATATTCAGAACAAGGTGGGGAGATACGGCGTCGAGTGTGGTGTGCCTCTTGTGTGCTTTGGGTCTTCTGCTCAGTGGCGTGGAAAACCAGCACAAACACGCAGGGGTGGGGGTAGGCTGTAAGAATCCCTCCTCACTCACTCCTAGACCCTCCTTGAGGAATAGCAGGACTGTGGAGAAAGCTGATTTCAGCACAAAGAAGGCTTCACCAGCAGAGCAGGAAATCCTCTTTCCCTCTCTGTATTGACAGAATTCAGAAAAGGCTCTGCCAGGTTTCCTTTGTTAAGTGACAGATGCACACACTGAGATTCTGCTACACCTAGCAATCTCAACCCAGGAGTGAGAGGGCAATTCCCCTGGTCCTTCTCTGACTCTCTCTTCATGACACTAAATAAGCTCCATCTTATCCCTCTTTGAAGATGAGGGATAAGAATTCAATTTGCTGGCCTCTTAGAATAAACAACCTTTACCTTTGCTACTTCTCAACCTTGAATGGACTCTTTCCCAGTCTTCATTCTCCAGATCGTCTCCACCTGGGAAGCCACACACACACACACACACACACACACACACACACACACACGTATCAACAGGGAATAAGTGTAATATGTTTATTGTTGACAGTTTGTTCATGTTCAGGAAATGTGTTCCCTACAATTTTTAAAACTGTTAAAGAGAATACTCTGGGTTCTCAAAAGAGCCTAGAAATATGAGGGGCATGTCAGAGGTCAATATCCTTTGTATATTTTAAGTCACTGGCATCCCCATCAGTATTAATAATTAGGGAATTGGGGGATTTAGGGGAAAATCAAATGATGAAAGAGGATGAAATCATCTCATGTCCAGCCTGGGAAGGCTTAATGAAAACAAAATGGTAAATGAAGAAAGGCCAAATGAAATTTATGAAGTTGCTTAATTATTTTTTCATTTTACTTCACAGCCAATGTTAAAACTGGTATTTGAGAATATGGTCAACAATATTGTAACAACTTTGTATAGTGACATATGGTAACTGGACTTACTGTGGTGACCATTTTGTAACATATATATAAATATTGAGTCGCTGTGGTGTATACCTGAAACAGATACAATATTGTATGTCAATCATTCTTCAATAAAAAAAGAAAAACCTGATATTTAGGCTTTTAGAAACACTGGGAATACTTTAGTCCATCTGGATAAAAATTCAGGGTGGTGATAAAGTTAGCATGGATTTATTATCAAACTCTCCAACTTCTCCCCTCTGGCTCCTGGCTGAAACACTTGGCTTTGGAGGTGTTATCATCGAAGGAATCTGTCAGCTGAGATGCCACCAGTGTGCCTGGCAGTACCCAGTAGGTGTCCAGTGAACACTTCAATTTTTTTTTATTGGTGGTAAAAAACACATAAGATTTACCATCGTAACCACTTTTCAGTATTTGGTTTAGTAGTGTTAAGTATATTCATGTTGCTACACACCATTGGTGGTAATATAAAATTGTACAGCTACTATGTAAAACAGTACGGAGGTTCCTCAAAAAAGTAAGAAGAAAATTATCATATAATTGAGCACTTTGTAATCTGAGTATGAATAAAACTCTGACTTAACTGCCAAAATAGAATATTTTTTGTGGCCTGTAGTGTAGCATTCCCCAAAGCATGAGATTAGAGAGAGAAAGCTTCTAGTCACCCAGGCGTAAGTCACTGGCATTATTTTGTCCATCTCCGATATCTAATTCAACATCAAATCCATTTATATATTCCCTTTCACTTTCTCTTCATTTTCTCTTCAGTCACATGAGATTGACTATCAAATTCCTGCTCATGGAGACAATGTGTGTGAGGTACCCAAAGCATCAAGGACAGTGGAACTGAAAATTCATCCATTTATTCAACCTATATCATTAAGCATCTTCCACATCCTTGACACTGAGCCCCATACTGGGAATACAGTGATAAATAGAAATACCTCTATGCTTTAAAGGAATCTATGATCTTGTGAAAGACAATAAGTAAGTTCACAGATGGATAGCAACCAAGCGTGGCAGGCACTATGAAGGAAAGTATGAGGGAGCTAGAAGAGGATTCAGAGAGCATACACTTAGACTCACTGGTCCTGGGAAGGGGAGGATGCATCGTTTAAGCAGAATTTCAAGGCTGGGTAGCTGTTGTAAAAGTAGAAACAGGATTGGGGCACCTGGGTGGCTCAATCGGTTAAGCATCTGACTTCGGCTCAGGTCACGATCTCACAGTCAGTGAGTTCGAGCCCCGCGTCGGGCTCTGTGCTGACAGCTCGGAGCCTGGAGCCTACTTCGGATTCTGTGTCTCCCTTTCTCTGACCCTCCCCCATTCATGCTCTGTCTCAAAAATAAATAAACATTTAAAAAATTAAAAAAAAAGTAGAAACAGGATCAAATCCTACTGAAGGAGTAAGAATGGTAGCTTGAGATCTAGTTTGTGAACCGCTAGAAAGGGAATGTTAGGGCTCCCTTTTCAGGGGTTTTGGATGGTGAGAACACTGCAGACAGCAACCTGCTTTTCAGTTTTAAATGGATATCACCTCTGGTCACTTGAGCCCTGAGTTCTATCAGAAGCGTGAACTACAGTCACAGTTATTTACATGGGTTTTCCAACATCAAAGGCATCCTGCCTTTAGACTGAAGTTTCATCATTTCATGCCCAAATTACATATTTCAAGTTAAGATCCTTCTCCAAAGGAGAAACCAGAGATAGTCTTGAATTCTTCTCTTTTCTCTCTTCCATGAGTAACTGGCCACTCTTTGCTGTGGCTCCACCTTGTCAAGAGACATGTCTCTTGAATGTACCTGTTGTGGCCTTTCTGCTCCTACCACCTCTGCCTTAAGTCACTTAAGCCCCTTATAATTGCCTCCAAATCAGCCTCTTGCAACTCTCCACTGCCCCTCCCACCCTGCACACTCTGCGCTCCACCCCACCTCCACGGGATTATAAAGCACATATCCACTTAGGACACCCTCCTCTTCCTTTCTCTCCCCACTCTTGCTTCCAATTTAAAAAAATTACACATGGCTTCTCATTCCCTCTCACAGCACTGTTAGAGTAGGCAGTTACTTAGGTTCTAACAGGATGCCTAGAAGCCAGCAAAGAGAAAGTCATGGATAGGTGTGAGGAAAGTCCGAGGCCTGTCCTGGCAGCAATCCAAAACAAAGTCAGAAGAAGCCAGATCAAACCAGACAGGCCCAAGATGGCTGACAAACTAGGCCAGAAACCCCTGACCAAATAAGTAGGAAAAGGCATGAAACCCTGCTTCCAAGAAAACCCTGACCCAAGTAATGATATTCCACTCATTTGTTAACAACTATCAATAAAAGATAGAGACCACACCCCAGGACATGCAGCTCGCTCTCTATTGAGCTCGCCGGTTCTCACATCTCTACGGTATACTTTTGCTTTAATAAACTTTCCCACTTATGTCACTCGTCCACTGTGTCGTGTCTGCCCTTGAGTTCTTTGTGGTGATGATTCCAAGAGCCTTCTGCAACATCTTAGGGATGGACTAGGTGGAGGCTTCAGGGCCCAGGGTCTCCCCAGTTCACCTGGCAACAGAACTAGAAACCTTTGCTCTATGAACGTACCACCTTGTATTATTTGCTCTTGTTTCCTGTGTCATAGTCCTGGTTCCCTAACTACACTTCTTAAACTATTGTACTTTGTAATGGGACTATATCAGTATCTTCCAGAGCAACCAGAATAGCAAAAAGCAGATTGTTTGATAATAATAAATGAAGTCCATGGGTGTCCTGTTTTATTGCTAGAGGCCAGTTGAAACCACAACTTACTTTTCCGTAGTTAAAATAATAAACCTATGCTTTATTTGACCAATCAGAATGTCTGGTTGCCTGTGAAAGCTAGCTTTCTTTGCTTTGGGGCCCTGGTCTCTACATCCTGGAGGTCATTTTTGCAAGGGCATTTTGCGAGTGTGCAACCCACTTTAAATCATCCATTCATTACATCAGACACTGCTCACACAGTTTAGCACACTGATGTGCTCTCCTTTCAAAGCAGTTGGAGAGAAAATAGGGCCAAGGTGCAAATCTTTTAGTTCCTTAAGTATAAAGTGGACAAGTTAAGCATGCTTACAGGTTTAAATTGTGTATGCTTTCAAAGGAATTCAAGTGGAAGTCCTTCTTATTAGTACTGGACACAAGAAGAAAAGTCTGGAAAACACATCCTCTATTGACATGATGAGAGAGAATTGCTTTCTTTCGTCTTTCCATTAACCTACCCTGAGAGCTTAATTCCAAGCCTGTAAAGCTTTTGGTGAATTTCCATGCTGTCTTGAATAGTCATCGGGGTATGTTGCACTAATACCTCTTATTAATTTCAAATATTCTGAAGTCTTAAATGAAGATAGCGAAATACTAGAAACAACCGAAATTGGCAACAACTATCTCCACCTGAGCCTCATTAGGATAACAATCAAGAAGCTCCTTGTTGAGGGGCGCCTGGGTGGCGCAGTCGGTTAAGCGTCCGACTTCAGCCAGGTCACGATCTCGCGGTCTGTGAGTTCAAGCCCCGCGTCAGGCTCTGGGCTGATGGTTCAGAGCCTGGATCCTGTTTCTGATTCTGTGTCTCCCTCTCTCTCTGCCCCTCCCCCATTCATGCTCTGTCTCTCTCTGTCCCAAAAATAAATAAACGTTGAAAAAAAAAATTTAAAAAAAAAAAAAAAAAAAAAAAGAAGCTCCTTGTTGAGATTTGGCTTGGTCTCCATTTCACCAGCAGGAAATTCCCTTTGATTTGTAGATGGACCACCTCTTCTCAGGAAATTGCTTCAGCTTCTTCTCATCAAAAATACAAGTGATGTAAGCAATGTTTTTGTTTTGTTTTGTTTTGTTTTGCATTATGTTGAAATCTAATTTCTTTTAACTGCTATTTAACTTGTTTAAAATTAAAATTACCAGAGGGTCTAATGCATTAGCTACACGAGAAAGAAATAGTTATTACTGGTCGACAGTTATATTCATCTAGTATTTTAAAAATTGACTTGGAAAAACTTTTAATAAGATAAATCTTTTCATCCCTTTCCAACTATAGTGAAACTCTCCACTAATCTCCTTTCCTGGAAAGCTAGACTTTCCACCATAGGGAGTTGTCTCATTCCATGTACTTCAGGCCCCTTGCTGCCTATTGTGATCTTGGTTTTCCTGATCTACATCTGTCACCTTTCTACCACCTACCCACATTGTTTCTCCAAAAGGAATTACTTCATTGATTTTTGGCTGTAATATTTACTCACCTTGAATAGAAAATGTCAGTATAGCAGAAAGGACTTGTCTGATATTTAGAATTTTTGTAAGAATCGGTCATATTTTTTCTGAATTAAAAAAATTTCATCTTTGAAATTTCAGAGTGCCTGTCTTACTCAACACAAAGTGAGGTTAAATCTCACAATTATTGCTACATACCACATTATAAAGACATGTTTTTAAAACACCTTCTGGGGTGCCATGGGTGACTCAGTTGGTTGAGTGTCCAACTCTTGATTTCGGCTCACGTCATGATCCCAGGGATGTGGGATCAAACCCTGCAATGGGCTCCATGCTGAGTGTGGAGCCTGCTTAAGATTCTCTCTCTCTGCCTCTCCCTCTCTCTCTCTCTCCCTCTCCCTCTCTCTCTCTCTCTCCTTCTAGTCCACTTGCACTCTCTCTTTAAAAAAAATAAAAAAATAAGTAAAATGCCTTCTAATTTGCATGCTCTTACAAGTTGTGCTTGTCTCCTTTGTCTACACATGTAAATGAGTCTTTATTGTTTTAAATGAATCAACTGATAACCTAAGAAAGTTAACTAAGGAGGCCTACTGGTTTGGAAAATGAAAATCAATTATTATATTTATATACATTGATTTTTTGTCTATTTTTTTGTTTATTTTATTTATTTATTTTGAGAGAGAGAGAGAGAGAAAGCAGAAGAGAGGCAGAGAGAGAGGGAGAGAGAGAATCCCAAACAGGCTCTGCACTGCCCCATGTAGAGCTTGAATTCACAAACTGTGAGATCATGACCTGAGCCAAAATCAAGAGTCAGACACTTAATTGACTGAGCCACCCAGGTGCCCCTATATACACTGATTTTTGTTTAATTTTTATTTATTTGAGAGAGAGAGAGAGAGAGACATACAGACAGAGCATGAGCAGGGGAGGGGCAGAGAGATAGTGTCACAGAATCTGAAGCAGGCTCCAGGCTCTGAGCTGTCAGCACAGAACCTGACACAGGGTTTGAACTCATGAGTTGTGAGATCATGACCTGAGCCAAAGTCAGACTCTCAACCAACTGAGCCACCCAGGCACCCCTATATACACTGATTTTTAATGGCACTTGATCAAAATTCCCAAGTGTTCATTCCAAGAAGTTCTTACATGATCATTGTCCTAAATCTTTCTTGGCTTTACTCTTTTGTTAAACTTACAGTGTTATTATATCCATTTATATTCCTTTTAAATTCTGTTTTGAATATGATTAATAATCATCATTGAAGTGTATTATGAGAGATGGGGGAGGTGGTGGGGGGCATCAGATAGGGAAAGATGGCAAGATAGAAGGAAGGGAGCAAAGGGGGGAAGCTTCTGCTTGTTCATCTCCATTTCCCAACAGAGTAGAGAGATGGAGTCGATGGAGTAGGGCTTCCTTCTTACCACCATTTCCATGCCTCCACCATTGGGGAAACTCAACCATAACCATAGCTTATTACAGAATCGCCAGGAGAAGTTCGAGGAGTCACGTATGAAAAGGAATCAACGTGGTTGCCGTTGACACCTGTCCCAATGTTGGGGCCTGGACTGGGTTTTCCCTGACCATGCACTTGGAAAAGTCTCCCAGAAATGTGTGGTGTTGGGCACTGCCAGTATGCATAGCATGTGCTAGAGGGGGGGGCATAAAGATGGATTTGGTGAGAAGGCTATTGAAGAAGGGTGGCAATTCTCCAACCCTCTTCTGTTTTCTGGAAGAGTTGAGTAAATCATTTTTTGCAGAGTGTAAAAATAAAAGAGGGAAAATTCTTTTCAGCAAATAACATGTTACAATTCATTTGATGTTCCTATTATAAAATAAGCAGTTTGACTAAACAAAATCTGAGACTAAAGTAGCTTATGATGGGGCTTTTTTTTTTTTAACTTATGTTGACAGAAAGCTATTTTTAAAACACTGAAAACTCAAGTACTGCTTTTGTCTGAATTAACAAATTATTGTTCAAATTTTTTAAAAGGCTTTTTTATTACGTTTATGAGTGCTTCCAACAGGTAGGAGATTTTGCAAATGAACAGGGAAACAAACACAAAGAATGTTACATGGATCATTTATTTTCTAATAGTTGTATCTGAGAAATGAAATTTGACTATTGACTGTGGGTGGTGAGTGTTGCCATAGCAACCTATTCCTTAGCTGAAACTGGAGGGTGATCATGGTGACAAGGGTAAAAGTCAGGAAACTGACTCGTTGAAATATATTTTGGGGCAATATGAGATAATAGATATCTTCATTCAAGGTATGTGAGGGAAAGAAGTTCTGGGGGAGTCAAAGATCTTAGGTGAGAGGTGCAATGCTGTGTTTTTGTTCAAGCACTTGATCATTATGGGATATGTTTAGTTCAAGCACTTGACCATTATGGGATATGGCTCACACAGTGACAATTTCTGCATTAAGTGGCTGAGCTATACTAGCTGAGAAAGTGAGAAGGAATTAAGACTATTTTCCCACACATAATAACAGGAGCCCACCCCTATTTCATCAGGTGCTCTCTTGAATACTTGGCACATATTATTCTTTACAATCTTTGCAAGAAAACACAAGGAGGTGGTAGTATTGTTCTCTTTCTTTATAGATGTGGCAACTGAGGCACAGGGAAGTTAAATAATTTTCTTAAGGTCATGTAACTGGCAAGTGGCAAATAGGAATTAAACCCAATCTATCTCTGAGTCTGTGCTGGTCTAACTCACGCTACGCTGCCACTCAGCTTGACAAAAGCAGCATGGTATGAATGAGGGGAATACAACAGTTTTTGTAAGAAGTTTTTACTTTGCATTTCCTCAGAACTTAAAGATCATCTTGAATGGAGGGAAGATCCTAGTAGCAAAACCCTTGAGTGGAACAAATATTAAGGTACTTCTCCCTAGTAGAAATTTTATTTTTTTTTTAAGTTTATTTATTTTGAAAGAGAGAGAGAGCATGAGCGGGGGGAGGAGCAGATAGAGAGGGAGAGAGAGAATCCCAAGCAGGTCCTGTGCTGTCAGGGCAGAGTGTGATGCGGCGCTTGAACCCACACAATGATCTCTCAAGAGAGAGCCCAAATCAAGAGTCAGATGCGTAACTGACTAAACCATCCAGGCGCCACCTTACTGGAAATTTTAAAAAGAAAAAGGGTATAGGAGAAGGCTAGTCAGAGACTATTGGCTTGAAACTATTTCAGCTCTTAAAATATGTCAGTAGAACCCTTTCTACTGTTAGGCAGAAAGAAGGTCTCTTGTCAGGAGCTGCAGTGCCCCGAGTTCATGGTCAACCTCCAGGTGGCAAAGGCGAACCACTTTTTTTTTTTTTTAAGGCAAACCTTGTGCTTTAGTGGCCTTGTCTTTCTTTCTTTTTTTTTTTTTTTTTTAATTTTTTTTTTTAATGTTTTATTCATTTTTGAGACAGAGAGAGACAGAGCATGAACGGGGGAGGGGCAGAGAGAGAGGGAGACACAGAATTGGAAGCAGGCTCCAGGCTCTGAGCCATCAGCCCAGAGCCCGATGCGGGGCTCGAACTCACGGACCGCGAGATCGTGACCTGGCTGAAGTCGGACGCTTAACCGACTGCGCCACCCAGGCGCCCCATGGCCTTGTCTTTCAAAAATGAGAAATAACACTGGCCACTTTGGTTACAGAGGTGTTGTGAAAATCCAGTGATGCAATGAATGTGAAAATGGCTCATAAACTCAACAGGACAAAACAAATATAAAGGGAGTATTATTAGAGTTAATGACCATCAACATTAATTTCAGCTTTTCTTGGCCTTGATAATCCATGTGTTTGTATTTGCTTTATCAAGGGAGGATGGTTCTGAAAGGCAAACAATTCTGGCTGGAAGGCTATTCAGACAAAGTAGAGAGAAAGAAATCTGTTTTAAAATGGCTTTTCAGGATTCGTAGCTTTTTATAATAAGAGCTAACAAGTCCTGACAGTTCGCCACTTGCCAGGCACTGTTCTAAGCACTTTTTGCCTGCTTTCATTCATTTATATTATACAATAGCCCTATGCACTAGGTACCATTTCTATTTCCCTACCACTTATAGGTGAGGACACTGGAGAAGTTAAGTAAAAAACTTAATGTTGCCAAGATAGTAAGTTTCAAATCCAGGTCTTTAAACCTGACACTGGACTTCAAAGTCAATGCTTTTACTGGCTATACTGTACTATCTCTATATTACATATTGCTATCATATTAAAAATAAAGTGTCACATACCAGCACATGCGTGTACAGATTATTTTTAGCTGTTTGTTTTCAGTCAAAAAAAAAAATGACTCTTCTAAGCTGAGTGATATACGTTTTAACTATTGAGAGAAGTGGAGAACATTAAGTTTTGATAAAATGCCGAATTTTAAAAATATCAGTTATTATATGAACAGCTTTATAAAAATGACAGTGAAAAAGAAGGAGTTAACTTCTAGCTAAGATGCCCACATTATGCCATCATCCATTCAACTGTATGAGGCAGCAGCTCTGGGTACCAAATGCTCCCAGGAATGAAAGATGCCTGTGTTAGTATGCCTGCTCTCTGGAAGCTTTCAGTCTGTGGAGATAAGATGTGTGCATGGAAGGACATGGTAGCATATGGGAAGTTCAAACAAAATGGTAAAAGCCTTCAGGAGAATGTCAGTACTTCTGCTGTGGTTGGGGGTAGGGCACGATCATGACTTGGCTTTCCCATCCCTTTTGGTTATAAGTAACATTCTTATTTGTTCTGTTATATATTCCTTTAACACCATCATCAATACGTGTTACAGGTTACTAACTTACTCATGCATTCTGCCTCTGTCTCACAAGACCTATTTAGTTATTATCTATACTTAAGATAGGCCGTGAGTTTTGCCTGTGTGTTGTAAGCCACAAAATTACTATCTATGGTTAACACTTCTTATGCATTTCATCCATCTTGTTCTGTAGTTTTTATAGCAGAATTGAATATTCTCAAATAATATAGCAAACATATTAGATGTGATGTGATAGGATCTGACTTTGGACAATTTACATAACTTCTCAAGACCCAACTTCCTCAACTTGTAAAATAGAATAATAATAGTACTCCTAGGGCTATAACAAATTCAGATATACATACAAGTAAGGACTTAACCAATTGTACCTATTATTTTTGACTGCCATTTTAAAAGGATATTAGTGAGAAACATTAAGAATATAGGATAATTTTTTTGGAAAAAATGAGTGCTCCTCTATAGGTCATAGCATTGAGGTTAATAGAGTGTAAGCTAACAGTACGGAGGGAAAGACCTGGGCTGACTGTGGGAAAAGGCAGTGGTAGGAGTTTGAAAGTCTGTATCTAAAGCTGGAATTTTGGGTAGGCTTCACTTAGATGCCACCTTCTACATGATTCCATTCATCTATAGCCCTAGAACAAGATGACTAGACTTAATACCTTTATTTTTTTCACCAGAAGCTATACTTTTGGGACAGTACCAGGATTTCCTTAAATGTGATCCAGATTCATGATAAATCTCCTTAATAATAAAGGGAATAGTAAGGGCAATCCATAATCATTTGGATATTATTTTAATCCTAGGAGGCCTAGAAATGAGTCAGATGGCAGTTTTTTTCAGGTATCGTGAAATTTTTATTGAGGACAAACAACTGGAAAAAATAAATTAATTCACAAAATCCTCTTGCTAATTATCATTTGAACAAAAATTCATTTTCAAAAATTACCCACAAGCTTATGCACAAACTTAAAGTCATTTGTAGTTTAATCAAAATAGTTCATTTGCAGATGCCTGAAAAAAATCTTAAGGTCATAGACATATTGATTCCTTTGGAAGCCTAGAATGAAATTTAATCTTGACTTGAAATTCATTTCCATTCTCTCTCACCAGATTCCGTCTACCCATTACAATTCAGTCTTGCTGGTTTAGTCATGTGAGGCGGATGGAAAACAACAGGATATCGAGGCAGATGCAGGGTGGTGTGAGCTGAAGGGCACAGGCATGCTGGAGGCAATGCAAAAACATTCTGAGGGCACAATTATTGAAACACATTTGAATCAAGGGAAGAAATGTGCATATTGTCACGGCCCCATTGTATAGGTCAAGGAAACTATTGACATAGAGGAGTGGCACTTCAACAAGGACATCTTGTTTTCTGGGACAAAAGGGACAAAGACACAACAAGTTATACCAGAGAAAAAAACTCTAATTGCAATATATAGAGATGATAACTTGATTTTTTTCTAGAAGCACCACAGTTAAGATAATTTAAAGATGAGAAAGGGCTTTCTAACTATACGCTCCTTCATGAAGGAGAAATGACATAAACAGATCCTTACTTTCACCAACATGGAAATAATGAAATGATAGTCAAAGGAACAGCCACAGAATGAATACTCTTACAGTAAACATTTCTTTTATCCATTTTCAAGTATTTTCAAAATATTTATATTTATTTGGGAAAGTATAAACACAAGTTACATCCTGCTTCCTGAAAAATCTGGTTAAATAAAGAAGATACATGAAGACTTCTTTAATATGTACTTTGCCTTGCTTTTACAAAATAGGAGGTAGTTTAACATGCACTTGTGGAAAATAGAAGTCCTTGGTGTAAACAGTGAACAATCTTCTTTAGTCTAGGGAAGAATTATGGTATTTTTTGGACACAATTTCAGGAGTGTCATTTATATCCAAATGATAAATATGCAGATGACAGACCTGTTCCTGGTTTCTCCTCTTTGAGTGGCTGAATTTCCCAAATCAAATTATTTCTTGAAGCATAGATATGGTTTGACAAGGTAACATGAAGGGGCAATGGGAGAGATTATTGGACATTAAAATTTCCCTGCAAAATCTGGATAATATATGGGGACCACATCTTATCCTTTTAATTTTCTATTTTTATCAAGTTATACATGTACATGACTTCGCATCAAACAGCATAACAAGGCCTGGCACTAAAACAGTCCTCCCCTGACCACTGCTCCCTATTCACTTCCTACTCCCCATGTATTTGTATTTTGAAATTGACCTCCACACCTTTAGATAACATGTTTATATTTTAACTTCTTGACGTTCCATTTTTAGACTGAAGAAACATACGGGCTTAATTCTTTTTCAGTCACCACCACATTCATACTTCCCTCCCCGATTCTAATCTGCCAACATCGTTCTGTTTTTTAAATACATTTTTAATTTAGAATAATTTTAGATTTACAGAAAAGTTGCAAGGACAGTACAGAAATTTGAGCGTACCCTGTACCCAGTTTCCCATATCATCAAATCTCCTCTTTGTTCATTAAACACACCCTTGTCCTATTCTTTCCTTCTTGAAGAGGTCTAAAAGTGCTCCAGTGTAGATTCATCTCTGGGGCTGCTGAGCTCTGGAGTCTTGGGAACTGTAGTCACCTTTGTCTCTTGTGCTGTTTCCTTGCTTCCTGGACCCTTTGTCTCTCTCTCTCTCTCTCTCTCTCACTCGCTCTCTCTCTCCCTCTCTCTCTATCCTCTCTGTCTCTCATCTCTCATTTTTGTTTGTTTACTCCCCTTATTTCCGTAGAGTATATCCTCCAAGGAGACTTTATTTGACTCTTGTGTTTAGTGGATATTTGTTGGGTCAGGAATTTTAGAAGGCAGTAATTTTTCCTTAGTATCATGAGGCATTACTTGATTGTTTTCTATATTCCAGTGTTGTCCTTATGATATCCCATTCTGTTTTATATCCAAGCCATTCTTCTTCTTAAATTCTTTTATGAAACTTGTTTTTTCTTTCTTGATACTTGAAAAATCGTCCTTGTCTCCAAGCTGTCTTCTAAAATCTCTGCTCTCTTCTCTGAATACTACAAGAATGTTGTCTGCTCTTTTGGATTTAAGAGCAATGCACTGAGCAGTGTCTTGAAAGCTCTGTGTGCAAATGTGAGTCTATTGTCTAAGGGCCTTTCTACAGAATCTCCAGTGACAGCCAGAGTTACGTGCTCTTTCCTCTTGGCTGTTAGACTAGACTCTGGGAGTCCTCCAAGAAGTTGCTTCTGATTTCCTGCCTGTAGAACAAAAGCCTGGCTGCACATCCCCTATTTTAACGTCCAGTTCTTGAGTCTAGAGATGATATATTTTATATTTTGCAGAGACTAACACTCCTGAGATGAGGAAGGAGCTGTCATTCAGCTGTACTGAGAAGGGGAGAAGCCCTGAGAATCTAACTGCTTTTTAAAAAGACTTTCAGTTAGGGGCACCTGGGTGGTTCAGTCAGTTGAGCATCCAGCTTCCACTCAGGTCATGATCGCACAGTCCAAGAGTTCAAGCCCCGCCTAGGGATCTGTGCTGATAGGTCAGAGCCCAGAGCCTGCTTCCGGTTCTCTATTTCCCTCTCTGCCCCTCCCCTGCTTGCACTCTGTCTCTGTCTCCCTCTCTCAAAAATAAATAAGCATTAAAAAAATTAAAAGATTTTCAGGTATAATTTAGTTTTTAGTCCCAATCTTCCCTCAGAGGTTAGTGGCATCATTAATTTTTTAAGGTTTTTAAATTTATTTTGAGAGAGAGAGAGCGAGAGAGCACGCCTGAGTACACGAGTTAGGAAGGAGCAGAGAGAGAGGGAGCAAGAGAGAATCCCAAGCAGGTTCTGTGCTGTCAGCACAGAGCCTAACATGGGGCTCGATCCCACAAACTGTGAGATCATGACCTGAGCTGAAATCAAGAGTCTGATGCACTGAGCCCCCAGGTACCCCAGTGGCATCATTAATTTGAATCTTCTGAGGATTCTTCGGTATAAATTTAAGTTGCTCCTCAGAGGCCCACTGCCAATTTAGGATTTAACTTTCTAATCTAGGTACTTTCCAGTATCCAAAAATTTGCCACCATCATACTCTCTTTAGTTGTCTTTGTCCTTGTTTTGCTACTTAAAAAAAATCCCTTTACCGCAGTGTTTACATGATTTGAGCAAGGACTAGAAGCTAATGCATATGGTCAACCCACCACTTTAATAGGCGTAACTCTGTCATTAACCCAGTTAGAGAAAATGTATTAGAAAGGAAAACAAATCACTTTTCCAGCACATTGCCTCTTATTTGATGGGACATCAGGACAGAAATTGCACTAAATGAAGAATATTTAATGATTGTAGATTTGCCTGAGACCTCTAACTGGACTATTTGAAATTCATAAAACTTTCCTAATTGTTTAAATTTCAGTTTGAGTGTTCTGAGTCAAAGCACAGAGTTTCTAAGAGGAAAGCAGTTTACATCATGCTCCAAAACACTCTCAGTGTTTACTGGAAAGTATTTTTTTCCTTAAGGAGAGAAGGTTAAGACTCCAGGAAGCTTATCTTGGTACTCTCAGATCAAAACTGTTCACACAAAGACTGAATAAACACATTGGTTCATGATGACGCAAAGGTTCTGATATGATACTTAGGAAAATACCAATCTTGGAACAAAGTAATTTGGGAAAGAATTAAGGATATCCTTAGGAAATATCTTTTTCACTGCATGTGTAGGAGTGTGCTAACTAAGCATGTGCTGGTGTTAATTGTATAACTGAAACTGTTACAAGTTTCTTGAATAATCATCTTGGGATACTGTCTTGGGCTATCATGTCAATGTGAGTATAAGTTGTTTTCAAAATCATCAGAGTATATATTGATTTATGATACAAGGCCCGAATTTATACTTGTATTAAGTTAAGCAGTACCTGGATTGTTCCTTTAGATTTTTTATATCAAAACAATGTGTAACAATGGGATGAATGAGATGAGCTTTTAGTCTTTGGAGATTTTTCTGTGCAGGATTTTTTTATGCTTTTTTCTCCTTGAAAAAATGGCAGCATGGCCCATCTTAAAATAATCATGCTCTGCTTTAAATACCTGTCCCTGGGAAAATGAGACCTACAAATAGAAATGGTAATAGAAACAGCTTTTTAGAAGGGCAATTATACAAGAGTTCCAAAGTGTTCATGTCCTCTAATTTTTATTTCAAGGAATTTTTCCTTGCCTTGGATGACAGCCTTTCTAAGTGCATCCTGCATGAGAGATTACACTCTTTATTACAGGAATCTAAGACCATAAAACTCCCGAATGAGGCTGTGCCTCTCTTCACAATTTCTAAGGTGCATACCTGCTCTATGACAGTCTTCTACAGATAGGAAACAAAAAACTAAAAAGGAGAGAGACGGGTTTTTTTTAACGTTTATTTTTATTTTTGAGACAGAGAGACAGAGCATGAATGGGGGAGGGTCAGAGAGAAAGGGAGACACAGAATCTGAAACAGGCCCCAGGCTCTGAGCTGTCAGCGCAGAGCCCCACGCGGAGCTCGAACTCATGAACTGAGAGATCATGACCTGAGCCGAAGTCGTACACTCAACCGACTGAGCCACCCAGGCACCTCAAGAGAGAGATGTTTTTAGAAAAGGCAAGATGTGCAAGCATTTTATGAGGCTAATTTTTATGACAAACGTTAGGTGAAGAGTTCCTTGTTAAAAACCATGAGCAAGAGAGGCACCTGGGTAGCTCAGTCGGTTGTGTCTGACTCTTGATTTCTGCTCAGGTCATGATCTCACAGTTCCTGAGATTGAGCCCCACACTGGGCTCCACGCTGACAGTGTGGAGCCTGCTTGAGATTCTCTCCTCTTTCTCTGCCCCTCCCTGCTCATTCTCTCTCTCTCTCTCTCTCTCTCAAACAAACAAACGTATTTAAAAAAAAAAAAAAACAACATGGGCAAGAGAACTTGTTTGGAGCAGAAATCAGGAACCACTCTGCCCTGGAAAATACTAGAAAACTCTAAGTCCATTGTTTGGATTTTACTCTGTGACTTCTGCTGCAAATGGCCACCACAATGTATTGTTAAGTCAGGTTTTTACGGCCTAGTTTTTTAATGGCAGTAGGAAAAATCTTAAACTGATATGCAGATATGTTGGAGGTAGGAACCCCAAATATGAAGCATAGAGCTGCTAACTTTGGGAGTATCTTCTACTAAAGGAAATCCTTTGAGGAAACATTCAGAAGATTCCAGCCCCACCTACTGAGTCACCCCAGTCACTGAATCTTCCCAGCTGAGGCCCTAGCTATTATAGAAGAGGCAAGCATCCCTATTACAATATAAAACAATTTTTAAGCCACTAAGTTTGGGATCATTTGTTACACAGTAGTAGTAACTGGCATTATGCCATTCCCCATTCTTCTGAGCCTTTATTTTTATATTTTATCTGTTGCCCCATAGCCTCTATCTACCACTTCACTTACTAAAATGCTTTCTACCTGACTTGGAAAGGAAATATTTTGTCCTTAAAAATCTACCCTTTTCATAGAGCAGCTGTGGAGAAGAGTTCTTAATATTCCTGGTCTCTGCCGTCTCTCTCTCTCATCCTATGGAGTCTGCAAGATGTTAGGAAGCCCAGTGTCACTGTGTGAGCAGGCTAAATATTGCAGTCAACAGCAAGAAGTTATGGTTTTTAACCAAAATCAAAGGACTACATATCAAATCTCTGCTTTGTAAGCATGTGGGGGACGTTGCTGAGGAACTGAGAGGGAGAGTAAAGAATTGGGAGGAGTTGAGGCTAGGGTGGAAGGGAAGAAAGCCAGCAGTGTCTTGCTGACCCAGGCTTAGAAGCATGATATCATAAAGATGTGTGCAGCCTGATGAAAATGCAAGGAAGGTGCGTTTTGAAATCCATGGCAAAACAAATCATGCTGTTCAGGTAATCCAAAGTGTTAGTGTTGTAGAAAAATTACAATGCCCAAAACTTTTATCAACTTCCAATTGATAAATTGCAAATCATTTAGTGATCTGAAGAATGCGAAGCATTAGCAAGTAGCCAGATACCAAATCTTGAAGAACAATCAGGCATTATAGAATGGCTTGATTAAAAAAAAAAAGAAAAAATCTCAAATTGCTCTATTGTTCCAAATCCTTAACTGGAGATTGAAACTCAGTTTTATTTTCCTTGGATTTGAAGCTGAATTTTATCTTCAGGAAATAACCTGGAAGGCTATTCTTATTCATTTCCTGCTTCGAGCATATCAATTTTCAATCAGGAAAATGAAAAGGGAGGAAAAGAATGAAGTATGAAGTCAAATAAAAGACTGGGCTAAAATAACTCTCCCAAAATGAAAGCAAAATATGCTAAAATCTAGTTAGAATATGTTGAGAAATTAGGCAAGGAGAAAAATCAAAGCGAGAGTTTTGTTACTATGTTCTTTGAACGTGTGAATATTTATCAGGCTTTGGTTTTGAAAATGGGCAGAATTAGTACTTTCTAATTAAAACTCTAAGAATGATGTCTTTTTATAATAGTGCCTTATCCTAATATTGCTATATCATACTACGGTTTTCTTTTCCCATTGGATATTAAATATGAGCTTATTTTTTGTAAAGTAAGGAATGTTATTAAGAAAAACATGTTAGAAGTAAATGTTGGACATCTGAACTCAGCAACTGCCTATTGCGTGTCAAATGTTGATTCGGGTTACTGCTTTTATAGACAAAGCTGTTTGTTGACAGCAAAGCAAATAGGATACAGAGGGGAAATGAGAATTTCTTGCACATAAAAGGGCACAGTGCTGAATAAATTAAATGGAACTAAGAAAAGATGAAGATACCAGTGCTTTAAAAGCAGCAAAACTAAAAGGCCTAAGTAAACAGAAACAGGGTATCTACATTCCCCAAACTAACTTGCCATTTTCATCAAATTTCAAAATGAGTCACAGCGTCAGAGTCCTGTAATGTTGCAATTAAAGGTCTTTGACTGCTCAGGAGAAAACATTCCTTTTCTCCGGGAACTGCCATCATCTGTACATCAAAAAAAGTCCATCAAAGTTGTTTTTTTTTTTTAAAGGACATATTACTTGTGATTTGTCTTCACAAATAAAATTAAGAGGGTAGGGTTGTTACCAAGTTCCCCCCAACAACTAGTGCTTTAGGAATGCCTGACTAATAGGAAAGAAAAACAAAAACGGTACCATTGCCTTCACAGAAAGAAAGTACAGATAGTTCCATGTCTGAATTCAAACTGGCTGCTACCAAAAACACTACTGCTTTCAATGCAAGGCTATCTCCGGTTTTGCCTCAGTTGTCATCAGATAATCTTTCAGCGTTTGATGCAATGTCTACTTTCAATAAATGTCTTTTTTTTTTTTTTTTTGGTTCCCTCCCACACAGGATGTGAGAATCAACAGTTCTCCTCAGTGGATTCTCCCAGCAGTTCTGGACCCCATGAGATAAATCTCTGAAGCTTGCTACTCCCGTGAGCACTGTGTAAACTCACTGAAAACCGTAAGTAATGGAGTAAACAGTTTCCTGTGGCTTACTGATTTTATGGCTACGGTACTCAAATCCTTTCCATTGCCAAAATAAATAACCCCAACACAATCATAAATGCCGAAAATTCCATGAACATATTAAAAGTATCTCATGTATTATAAATGTTTTCGTTGTATATTCAGCTCGACTTCTCTGGTACTAATTATCCCCAGAATATTTCTGAATTTGTTTTTCAGTTCACTCTTCAGATCAGCCGACTATAACTGCATTTGTAATTGCTTAGAATATTCTACTTATATACCTCTAATTGTGTGTATCCAGTTCTTTCAACATTGGTGATTGTGCTCTTATAATCAGTTCAATAGAAGAGGGAGACTCCAAAAAAATCTGAACTCACTTTTATGTACAGAATATGGACTATACCCGTATCCCCCATCTTTTCAAAGTTCGAGTTACACCACTTCGCCTTTACAGAAAAACCTATGTTAATACCCGTTTTTGCCATCTGAAAGAAATGCGAAGAAGATTTTCACTTTTAACCACATACAAAAAGGAGAAAGATGAAATAGTGTTCAGCATTTGTGTTGCAGGGAGCCCTTGTAGAGGGCAGCACTCTGAGCAGCAAGGATGCATCACCAGGTCCTTCCCTGGGAAACTACATCTGGCCACTGAGCATCAAGCCACCATAGCTTTGAACTGTGTCTGTGAGCGTCTGTGCTTTATCTTGATTTATCTTGTATATCTGTCAGCAAGATGTGTCCTAAAATATCCAAAAGCCTAAGAGAGGTAATTTGGGGGTCTGGGAGTGCTCCAAACATTTTACATATAAATGAATGGTAATTGCTTTTTTGCTTTATGCCATTTTGATTTATGAAAGGTTTCACAGGAAGGCTTTACTTTTGGAAAGTGAGGGGAACGTATCATTGTTTTTCATAAGGAAGTTTTATAGTTTTTTTTTTTTTTGAGGCTTCATGTCTCCTACTATCACACTGACAAAATTGAGTTCAAGGAAATTTGTATTATTTTTCACATGCTTTTAGCAATGTTTGAGTAAATGATGTTCAGCATCCCAAAGGTCTACAAGACAGAAGGATTTCACCGAAGGATTTCACTTCTCGTTCATTGACAGATATTCTACCTCCCCTGGGTTTCATTCACTTAACAAATATTTATTGGAAGTCGCCAACTTTTTAGGCATTGTTTCAGTTTCCAGGACCACGAACAACTGAAACAACATCTCAATCCTTGGGGAGTTTACAATCTAGAAGGAAAGAGAGACTATAACCCAATCAACATGCTACACAGTATCAGATAGTGATGAATGCTATGAAAAAAAACATAGTAAGCAACTAGACTATGAAGGGGTTATTTTCTTTTATTCGAGTTTTTAGTTGGATTCCAGGTAGTTAATATACAGTGTATATACAGTGTAGTATTAGTTTCAGGTGTACAATATAGTAATTTAACACTTCCATACAACATTCAGTGCTTATCACAACAGCTGCACTCCTTAATCCCCATCACCTATTTAACTCAACTCTCCACCCAGCTCCCCTATGGTAACCATGAGTTTCTTCTTTATAGTTAAGAGTCTGTTTCTTGGTTTGCCTCTCTTTCCCCCTTTTTCCCTTTTGCTTGATTGTTTTGTTTCTTAGATTTCACATATGAGTGAAATCATACAGTATTTGTCTTTCTCTAACATTTCATTTGGCATAATACTTTCTAGCTCCATCCACTTCATCGAAAGTGGCAAGATTTCATTCTTTTTATGGCTGAGTAATATTCCATTTTATTCATATACCACCTCTTCTTTATCCATTCATCCATATATGGACACTTGGGCTGTTTCCACAATTTGGCTCTTGTAGATAATGCTGCTATAAACATTGGGTTGCATGTATCTCTTTGAATTAGTATTTTTGTTTTATTTGGGTAAATAACTAGTAGTGCAATTGCTGGATTGTAGGGTAGTTCTATTTTTAACTTTTTGAGGAACCTCTATAGTTTTCTCTACTGTGGCTGCACCAGTTTGCACTCCCACCAACAGTGCAAGAGGGTTCCCCTTTCTCCACATCTTTGCCGACACCTGTTGTTTCCTGTGTCATTGATTTTAGCCATTCTGAAAGGTGTGAGGTGATATCTCATTGTAATTTTGATTTGTATCCTGATGATGAGTGATGTTAGTTATCTTTTCATGTGTCTGTTGGCCATTTGCCTGTCTTATTTGGAAAAATGTGTATTCATGTCTTCTGCCTGTTTTTAAACTGGATTACTTATTTTACAGGTGTTGAGTTTTAGAAGTTCTTTATATATTTTTTATCCTAACCCTTTATCAGATATGTCTTTTGAAAATATCTTCTCCCATTATGTAAGTTGCCCTTTAGTTTTGTTGATTGTTTCCTTCACTGTGCAGAAACTTTTTATTTTGATGAAGTGCCAATAGTTTATTTTTGCTTTTGCTTCTCTTGCCTTAGGAGACATATCTAGAAAGAAGTTGCTACAGCCAGTGTCAAAGAAGTTACTGCCTGGGTTCTTCTCTAGGATTTGATGGTTTCCTGTCTCACATTTAGGTCTTTAATACATCTTGAATTTATTTTTGTGTATAGTGTAAGAAAGTGGTCCACTTTCATTCTGTTGCATGTTACTGTCCAACTCTCCCAGCACCATTTGTTGAAGAGACTTTATCCCATTGGATATTCTTTCCTGATTTGTCAAAGATTAAATGACCAGGTATAAGGGAAGATGGCGGCATAGGAGGACGCTGGGCTCACCACGCGTCCTGCTGATCACCTAGATTCCACCTACACCTGCCTAAATAATCCAGAAAACCTCCAGAGGATTAGCAGAACGGAGTCTCTGGAGCCAAGCGCAGACGAGAGGCCCACGGAAGAGGGTAGGAAGGGCGGCGAGGCGGTGCACGCTCCACGGACTGGCGGGAGGGAGCCGGGGCAGAGGGGCGGCTCCCCGGCCAAGCAGAGCCCCTGAGTCTGGCTGGCAAAAGCGGAGGGGCCTGACGGACTGTGTTTCGACAGCAAGCGCGACTTAGAGTCTGGGAGGTCATAAGTTAACAGCTTTGCTCGGAAAGCGGGAAGGCTGGAGGACAAAGGGAGGGAGAGCTGCTGAGCCCCCGGAGGACATAGCTCAGTTTGGTGGGGAACGAAGGCGCTCGCCAGCGCCATCTCCCCCGCCCATCCCCCAGCCAAAATCCCAAAGGGAACCAGTTCCTGCCAGGGAACTTGCTCCCTCCCCGCAAACACCCAACTCTGTGCTTCTGCAGAGCCAAACCTCCTGCAGCGGATCTGACTCCCTCCCGCTGCCACAGGGCCCCTCCTGAAGTGGATCACCTAAGGAGAAGCGAGCTAAGCCTGCCCCTCCTGCCCCCGTGCACCTTGCCTACCCACCCCAGCTAATACACCAGATCCCCAGCAACACAAGCCTGGCAGTGTGCAAGTAGGCCAGATGGGCCACGCCACCCCACAGTGAATCCCGCCCCTAGGAGAGGGGAAGAGAAGGCACACACCAGTCTGACTGTGGCCCCAGCAGTGGGCTGGGGGGCAAACATCAGGTCGGACTGCGGCCCCGCCCAAAAACCTCAGTTATACACTACAGCACAGGGGAAGTGCCCTGCAGGTCCTCACCACACCAGGGACTATCCAAAATGACCAAGCGGAAGAATTCCCCTCAGAAGAATCTCCAGGAAATAACAACAGCTAATTGAGCTGATCAAAAAGGATTTAAATAATATAACAGAAAGTGAATTTAGAATAATAGTCATAAAATTAATCGCCAGGCTTGAAAACAGTATAGAGGACAGCAGAGAATCTCTTGCTACAGAGATCAAGGGACTAAGGAACAGTCACGAGGAGCTGAAAAGCGCTTTAAACGAAATGCAAAACAAAATGGAAACGACGACAGCTCGGATAGAAGAGTGAGAGGAGAGAAGAGGTGAACTAGAAGACAAAGTTATGGAAAAAGAGGAAGCTGAGAGAAAGATAAAAAAAATCCAGGAGTATGAGGGGAAAATTAGAGAACTAAGTGATACATTAAAACGAAATAATATATGCATAATTGGTATCCCAGAGGAGGAAGAGAGAGGGAAAGGTGCTGAAGGGGTACTTGAAGAAATCATAGCTGAGAACTTCCCTGAACTGGGGAAGGAAAAAGGCATTGAAATCCAAGAGGCACAGAGAACTCCCTTCAGACGTAACTTGAATTGATCTTCTGCATGACATATCATAGTGAAACTGGCAAAATACAAGGATAAAGAGAAAATTCTGAAAGCAGCAAGGGATAAACGTGCCCTCACATATAAAGGGAGACCTATAAGACTCGTGACTGATCTCTCTTTTGAAACTTGGCAGGCCAGAAAGAATTGGCACGATATCTTCAGTGTGCTAAACAGAAAAAATATGCAGCCGAGAATCCTTTATCCAGCAAGTCTGTCATTTAGAATAGAAGGAGAGGGGCGTCTGGGTGGCGCAGTCGGTTGAGCGTCCGACTTCAGCCAGGTCACGATCTCACGGTCCGTGAGTTCGAGCCCCGCGTCGGGCTCTGGGCTGATGGCTCAGAGCCTGGAGCCTGTTTCCGATTCTGTGTCTCCCTCTCTCTCTACCCCTCCCCCGTTCATGCTCTGTCTCTCTCTGTCCCAAAAAAAAATAAATAAACGTTGAAAAAAAAAGAAATTTTAGAATAGAAGGAGAGATAAAGGTCTTCCCAAACAAACAAAAACTGAAGGAATTCGTCACCACTAAACCAACCCTACAAGAGATCCTAAGGGGGATCCTGTGAGACAAAGTACCAGAGACATCACTATAAGCATAAAACATACAGACATCACAATGACTCTAAACCCGTATCTTTCTTAATAACACTGAATGTAAATGGATTAAATGCGCCAACCAAAAGACATAGGGTATCAGAATGGATAAAAAAACAAGACCCATCTATTTGCTGTCTACAAGAGACTCATTTTAGACCTGAGGACACCTTTAGATTGAGAGTGAGGGGATGGAGAACTATTTATCATGCTACTGGAAGCCAAAAGAAAGCTGGAGTAGCCATACTTATATCAGACAAACTAGACTTGAAATTAAAGGCTGTAACAAGAGATGAAGAAGGGCATTATATAATAATCACAGGGTCTATCCATCAGGAAGAGCTAACAATTCTAAATGTCTATGTGCCGAATACCGGAGCCCCCAAATATATAAAACAATTACTCATAAACATAAGCAACCTTATTGATAAGAATGTGGTAATTGCAGGGGACTTTAACACCCCACTTACAGAAATGGATAGATCATCTAGACACATGGTCAATAAAGAAACAAGGGCCCTGAATGATACATTGGATCAGATGGACTTGACAGATATATTTAGAACTCTGCATCCCAAAGCAACAGAATATACTTTCTTCTCGAGTGCTCATGGAACATTCTCCAAGACAGATCATATACTGGGTCACAAAACAGCCCGTCATAAGTTTACCAGAATTGAAATTATACCATGCATACTTTCAGACCACAATGCTATGAAGCTTGAAATCAACCACAGGAAAAAGTCTGGAAAACCTCCAAAAGCATGGAGGTTAAAGAACACCCTACTAACGAATGAGTGGGTCAACCAGGCAATTAGAGAAGAAATTAAAAAATATATGGAAACAAACGAAAATGAAAATACAACAATCCAAACGCTTTGGGACGCAGCGAAGGCAGTCCTGAGAGGAAAATACATTGCAATCCAGGCCTAACTCAAGAAACAAGAAAAATCCCATATACAAAATCTAACAGCACACCTAAAGGAAATAGAAGCAGAACAGCAAAGGCAGCCTAAACCCAGTAGAAGAAGAGAAATAATAAAGATCAGAGCAGAAATAAACAATATAGAATCTAAAAAAACTGTAGAGCAGATCAACGAAACCAAGAGTTGGTTTTTTGAAAAAATAAACAAAATTGACAAACCTCTAGCCAGGCTTCTCAAAAAGAAAAGGGAGATGACCCAAATAGATAAAATCATGAATGAAAATGGAATTATTACAACCAATTCCTCAGAGATACAAACAATTATCAGGGAATACTATGAAAAATTATATGCCAACAAATTGGACAACCTGGAAGAAATGGACAAATTCCTAAACACCCACACCCTTCCAAAACTCAATAAGGAGGAAATAGAAAGCTTGAACAGACCCATAACCAGCGAAGAAATTGAATCGGTTATCAAAAATCTCCCAACAAATAAGAGTCCAGGACCAGATGGCTTCCCAGGGGAGTTCTACCAGACGTTTAAAGCAGAGATAATACCTATCCTTCTCAAGCTATTCCAAGAAATAGAAAGGGAAGGAAAACTTCCAGACTCATTCTATGAAGCCAGTATTACTTTGATTCCTAAACCAGACAGAGACCCAGTAAAAAAAGAGAACTACCGGCCAATATCCCTGATGAATATGGATGCAAAAATTCTCAATAAGATACTAGCAAATCGAATTCAACAGCATATAAAAAGAATTATTCATCATGAACAAGTGGGATTCATTCCTGGGATGCAGGGCTGGTTCAACATTCGCAAATCAATCAACGTGATACACCACATTAACAAAAAAAAAAGAGAAGAACCATATGATCCTGTCAGTCGATGCAGAAAAGGCCTTTGACAAAATTCAGCACTCTTTCTTAATAAAAACCCTTGAGAAAGTCGGGATAGAAGGAACATACTTAAAGATGATAAAAGCCATTTATGAAAAGCCCACAGCTAACATCATCCTCAATGGGGAAAAACTGAGAGCTTTTTCCCTGAGATCAGGAACACGACAGGGATGCCCACTCTCACCGCTGTTGTTTAACATAGTGCTGGAAGTTCTAGCATCAGCAATCAGACAACAAAAGGAAATCAAAGGCATCAAAATTGGCAAAGATGAAGTCAAGCTTTCGCTTTTTGCAGATGACATGATATTATACACGGAAAATCCGATAGACTCCACCAAAAGTCTGCTAGAACTGATACATGAATTCAGCAAAGTTGCAGGATACAAAATCAATGTACAGAAATCAGTTGCATTCTTATACACTAACAATGAAGCAACAGAAAGACAAATAAAGAAACTGATCCCATTCACAATTGCACCAAGAAGCATAAAATACCTAGGAATAAATCTAACCAAAGATGTAAAAGATCTGTATGCTGAAAACTATAGAAAGCTTATGAAGGTGATTGAAGAAGATTTAAAGAAATGGAAAGACATTCCCTGCTCATGGATTGGAAGAATAAATATTGTCAAAATGTGAATACTACCCAAAGCTATCTATACATTCAATGCAATCCCAATCAAAATTGCACCAGCATTCTTCTCGAAACTAGAACAAGCAATCCTAAAATTCATATGGAACCACAAAAGGCCCCGAATAGCCAAAGGAATTTTGAAGAAGAAGACCAAAGCAGGAGGCATCACATCCAGACTTTAGCCTCTACTACAAAGCTGTCATCATCAAGACAGCATGGTATTGGCACAAAAACAGACACACAGACCAATCGAATAGAATAGAAACCCCAGAACTAGACCCACAAACGTATGGCCAACTCATCTTTGACAAAGCAGGAATGAACATCCAATGGAAAAAAGACAGCCTCTTTAACAAATGGTGCTGGGAGAACTGGACAGCAACATGCAGAAGGTTGAAACTAGACCACTTTTTCACACCATTCACAAAAATAAACTCAAAATGGATAAAGGACCTGAATGTGAGACAGGAAACCATCAAAACCTTAGAGGGGAAAGCAGGAAAAGACCTCTCTGACCTCAGCCGTAGCAATCTCTTACTCGACACATCCCCAAAGGCAAGGGAATTAAAAGCAAAAGTGAATTACTGGGACCTTATGAAGATAAAAAGCTTCTGCACAGTAAAGGAAACAACCAACAAAACTAAAAGGCAACCAACGGAATGGGAAAAGATATTTGCAAACGACATATCGGACAAAGGGCTAGTATCCAAAATCTATAAAGAGCTCACCAAGCTCCACACCCGAAAAACAAATAACCCAGTGAAGATATGGGCAGAAAACATGAATAGACACTTCTCTAAAGAAGACATCCGGACGGCCAACAGGCACATGAAAAGATGTTCAGCGTCGCTCCTTATCAGGGAAATACAAATCAAAACCACACTCAGGTATCACCTCACGCCAGTCAGAGTGGCCAAAATGAACAAATCAGGAGACTCTATATGCTGGAGAGGATGTGGAGAAACGGGAACCCTCTTGCACTGTTGGTGGGAATGCAAATTGGTGCAGCCGCTCTGGAAAGCAGTGTGGAGGTTCCTCAGAAAATTAAAAACAGACCTACCCTATGACCCAGCAATAGCACTGCTAGGAATTTATCCAAGGGATACAGGAGTACTGATGCATAGGGACACTTGTACCCCAATGTTTATAGCAGCACTCTCAACAATAGCCAAATTATGGAAAGAGCCTAAATGTCCATCAACTGATGAATGGATAAAGAAATTGTGGTTTATATACACAATGGAATACTACGTGGCAATGAGAAAAAATGAAATATGGCCTTTTGTAGCAATGTGGAGGGAACTGGAGAGTGTGATGCTAAGTGAAATAAGCCATACAGAGAAAGACAGATACCATATGGTTTCACTCTTATGTGGATCCTGAGAAACTTAACAGAAACCCATGGGGGAGGGAGAGGAAAAAAGAAAAAAAAAAAAAAAGAGGTTAGAGTGGGAGAGAGCCAAAGCATAAGAAACTGTTAAAAACTGAGAACAAACTGAGGGTTGATGGGGGGTGGGAGGGAGGGGAGGGTGGGTGGTGGGTATTGAGGAGGGCACCTTTTGGGATGAGCACTGGGTGTTGTATGGAAACCAATTTGACAATAAATTTCATATTTAAAAAAAAAAAAGATTAAATGACCATATAGTTGTGGGTTTTTTCTCGGTTCTCTATTCTAGTGATCAATGTATCTATTTTTGTGACAATACCATACTATTTTGATCCCTACAGCTTTGTAATATACCTTGAATTCTGAAATTGTGATGCTTGTGATGTTGCTTTTCTTTTTCAAGATTACTTTGGCCATTCAGGGTCTTTTGTGGTTCCACATACATTTTTAGGATTGTTTGTTCCAGCTCTATGATAAATGTTGTTGGTATTTTGATAGGGATTACATTAAATATGTAGATTGCTTTGGATAGTATAGACATCTCATGATATTTTTTCTTTCATTCTATGAGCATGGAATGTCTTTCCATTTCTTTGTGTCATCTTCAATTTCTTTCATCACTAAAAATCTCAAATAAACAATGTACCTTTACACCCAAAAGCTAGAAATAGAACAACAACTGAAGCCTAAAGCCAACAGAAGGAAGGAAATAATAAAGATTAGAGCAGAAATAAATGATATAATAACTAAAGTAACAATTGAACAGATCAATGAAATCAGGAGCTGGTTCTCTGAAAAAATTAAAACTTAGAAAACTGTAGCCTGATAGTCCGACTTATCAAAAAGAAAAGAGAAAGGACCCAAATAAATAAAATTACAAGTGAGAGAGGAGAAATAACAACCAACACCACAGAAGAGGTTAGTTTCAAAAAGTGATCAGGAAGGACTTCTCAAAGAAGATGGCATTCGTGCAGAGACACTGGTTTATGCTTTAATTTGTGGTTTCTTCTCTAATGAGTCACTAAAGTCTACAGCTCTTATTTATTTGTTATGCTTGAGCCCTGCTAATGGTATTACAGTGAACATAAAATCCATGTCTGAATAGGAGTCTACCAATTACTTATTAAGAATTTCTTTCTATTACTGAGACACTATTGGATTTGCAACACCATAGGTGAGTTGTGAGGTAAACATTCAGCTCCAAGGTAGTAATTAAATATAATAGCAGATGATGATGATGATGACAATGTCTAATAATACCCTTAAAATAAATTTTTGAATTTATGATAAGTACACAATTTGTTCTTGTTTTAAATACTTCACTAGGCCCTAACATTCCACATATTTACCTACTATTGATTCTATAAAAGTAAATATTGATGATTGCTTCAGAGTTTTCACATGTTAATTATAATGGAATAATGGTAGACCACTACTCAGTTACAGCCTACAATATATATAATGAGTGATTTAAAGGTGGTCATTTTACTACAACCTTATTGCTTTTTAATGAATATGTCTTTCTCTACTGATTCTTTTGAAAGTAGCATTTAGATTGCAAGTATTCCTGGATAGTGTGATGACAGTTTTAGTTTCAAAGAGTAAACTGCCAGTTATAATCTAGAGGTCAAATGTACTCTTCCATCTCCAAGTTTCTTATGAAGACTTTGGTGAAGTAATAGGGAAAACCCTGATTTACAGGGATGATGGGGGATAAAAAAACAAATACATTATAAATGCAGTCATAAATATATTATAAATGCTTTTATCTTTTATCTCTCTTCAGTCTTTATAATGGTTGTATTCAGTTAGACTTACTATTTGATTTGGTTATTTTCTGAACATGATTATTGATTGCTCATCTTGACTTTTTTTTTCACCATTTCCCATGGCTGTACATGATATTTAAATAACTTCAACTAATCGATAGACATTTTTCCCTTTTAATTATGGTGATTATATTGAAGAATTAATCTCTTTCATAGAAACAATAAAATTAAAACTAAATTAGGTCATCCATTCTTTGTTTATGAAAGACTGGTTTGTTAATACTGACCACTTATTAAAGTTAATTATTACTGTCTCTTTTATTATTAAATGTCCTTTTTATTTATTGACTTTTAAGAGAATTAAGTAAGTGCTACTAGTCCAAGTAATACAAGACCCTAAATGCTTTTGCTGTGAAAATTTGGCTTATGCATCTCAAATGGAAAAATAAATCTTTTTTTTTTTAAATTTTTTAACGTTTATTTATTATTGAGAGACAGAGAGACAGAGTGTGAGGAGGAGAGGGGTAGAGAGAGGGGAGACACACAATGTGAAGCAGGCTCCAGGCTCCGAGCCATCAGCACAGAGCCTGAATTGGGGCTTGAACTCACCAACTGTGAGATAATGACCTGAGCCAAAGTCAGTCGCCTAACCAACTGAGCCACCCAGGAGCCCCTGGAAAAATAATTCTTAAAAGAATATTTTCTAGAATAATTCTGGGCAAAAGATGGTTGATCTTAGGATTTATTAATGCTAGATGGACGGTTTCTTGGCTGAGAACTTTGGTAGCTATGACTACAGAGTCTTTCTCAAGGAAAGACTGAAAACTTGAGCTGAAAACTCTAGAATGATAAGGTTATAGTTTATAAGCTGAGTGGGACTTTCACCATGAGTGTCTATACATTGTCTTTTTTTGTAACGGTATCTTATTTAAACTTTTTAATTATGCCAGAAACTTCACTTTATTGACCTTTACTACAGGTAAATAAACTGAATTCTACTTCAACAGAAGAATAAGTAGTAGATCAGTTTTCAATACGAATTTATCTTTAAGATTCATGAAATGAAATTGAAAATACAGAAAGGAAAATGCTGTGAATTCCTGCCAATTCAATTAGGAGTCAAAAGAACAACTTAGAAGGAGTTGGACCAACAACCTGGAACTTAAATAAAAATGATCAAGGAGTCATAGAGTGATAGAATCTTGAAAACTCTGAGCTACCTCAAAAATAGATACTTTAAACTACATGAAATAACCAACTATCTAATGCTTATCTCCCCTAAAAATGCCTGTCAACTGGTTGTCTTCCAGCCTATGATTGAACATACACAACGGATAATTCACACCCATGCTTCTATATTTTATATCTCTTACTCAAAAATTATCGTAATAAAAATTAAACCTGCTGATATTCATCCTAATTATATTCTTGGGGCTTAAATAGAACCTGAAGTATCAGACAGAACATATCAACAACCCACTCTTTAAAGATAGTAGTGAACTTTGCAGAGCCAAATGAGGCTACCAACCCTTTATTCGAATTTTTTTTAGTGTTTATTTTTGAGAGAGAGAGAGAGAGAGAGAGAGAGAGAGAGAGACAGCGCACAAGCAGGGGAGGGGCAGAAAGAGAGAGAAGGGGACACAGAATCCAAAGCAGGTGCCAGGGTCTGAGCTGTCAGCACAGAGCCCGAAAAGGGGCTCAAACCCACAAACCATGAGATCATGACCTGAGCTGAAGTCGGATACCTAACACCACTAAGGTGTCCTTACTACTCCTTTATTCTAAAGTCTAGAAACCACTTCTATTAATGTGGCCTAGATGACATTAGCCTTTATAGGTGAACATCACACACTTGATACAAAGTGAACTCAGTTTTAACAATATTGCTGTCAGGTCATATACCCTAATTAAAATGATTTAGAATCTATTTCTGCCTCCTTTTCAGTTTTCAGTTTAATCTTCTGGTCTTTTCAAAATCACATCACATATGTTAATGCATTGAGCATATACTTATAATTTGGTACAAACCATTGACAAATATATTGAAAAGAAGAGGTATAAAGACCTAAGCGTTTGACATAACTTAGAAACCTCTAGATTTAGGGGCGCCTGGGTGGCACAGTCGGTTAAGCGTCCGACTTCAGCCAGGTCACGATCTCGCGGTCCGTGAGTTCGAGCCCCGCGTCAGGCTCTGGGCTGATGGCTCAGAGCCTGGAGCCTGTTTCCGATTCTGTGTCTCCCTCTCTCTCTGCCCCTCCCCCGTTCATGCTCTGTCTCTCTCTGTCCCAAAAATAAATAAACGTTGAAAAAAAAAAAAAAAAAAGAAACCTCTAGATTTAGTTAAATCTTCAATCAGTGTAATTTGGTACAGTGACTTAACAAGTTTTTACTCTATTGAATTATAGTAGAATCTACCTATTTCTCCACTTTGGCAAGAAATGTATCATTGAGATGCCTATTTTATATTAGTTGATATCCAGATATCTTGCCTGTTACAGATGATTTAATCTTTGAACTTAATAATACCATCAAAGAAAGAAATAGAATTGTTTATTTTTTAATTCCTTTTTCTCCTTCCACAATCCAGTCGGTCAGCAGGTACAGCTGATTTTCTTCTAACATGTTGATCTATTCTTTTCTCCTTCCATGCTCCCACCTTTGTCCAAGCATATTTCACCTCTACTTATTACCTCCAAACCAGAGGCAGGCCTGTGTTAGAGAAGATCTGAAGCTTATACAATTTGTGGCATCCTCTTTAAGAAAAATAATACAAAAATCACAAAAATAAAATCATGTATATTGAAAGTGACCTGTGCAAGGCAAGAGGCCTGAGGCTTAGCTTCATAGGAAAGTGGTCTTTGGGCTTCAGTGATTAGTCAGGGCTTTGGAGTAGAGTGGCAACTAGACTGACGAGTTTCCTGCTCCCACGGTGCTTGCATTCACAGCACAGGAAATATTCTGCTGCATTAAGACCAGCAGCAGGTCATGGTCTTCAGTGCTGATTTAATACTCACATAATGTTGGCATAAAAGATGGGAAGTTAGCCATCTAACAGGCTGTGATTGACAACTCATTCCCTTCCTTCTTTCCTTCCAACAGACTGTGATTGACAACTCATTCTCTTCCCTCTCTCCTTGCTTCCTTCTTTCTTCCTTTCTGCCTTTTATTTCCTTTTTCTTTCTTGTTGACTATTGTTTGAGCGGGGAGATTCCGATTCAAATCCTTCTTCATCCTGGCCAGAACCCAGTCAGAGCTACCTTTCCAAACCTGACCCTGATTTCTGCTTTCATGTTTCAATTTAAGGCATCTGCCCCTAAGAAGCTATTTTCCAAACTTTGGGCTCCTAGTCTCCTATCTTCCTCCTCAGAGCCTCCAGCCCCAAAGGGTGAGCAGGCAGGTAAAATGTGAGGTAGAGAAAAGCAGGGACTGGAACTTCATGCTTTGTGTTCTTTGCAGGTCTAACTCCTTGCTGTGGATGTCAGAACAGACACTCTGGGACCACATTTATGGTTTTGCTCTTTTATAGAAGCCAATATTCATTATGATAGTGATTATTTGGACATCAATTAATACTTTAAATTGCATACACATGAGACCCTTGTTAATTGCTGTATTCTAAGTTCTTTCCAAATGTCCACTTAAATACTGTGAAGTTATATTCTGAATAACGCTATTATTTTATCTCTTAAAATGTAAGCCAGTGAAAATGAGCCACCAGTATCCAGAATAACAAGGGTGCTTTTAAAGGTTTGATTTCTAGATCCTGTCCCACCACGTGATAGAGAGAGTAGCAAAGGCATTTATAGAAAATGGTAAGGCAAGTGGTTCTCAGATTTTAACCAGCACCAGAAACACCAGGAGGCCTGGTTAAAACAGATTGTTAGGCTTTAACCCAAGAGTTTCTGATTCAGTAGGTTTGTGGTAAAATCTGAGAATCTGCATGTCTAACAAAGTCATAAGTTATTCTGATACTGCTGGTCCAAGGACTATGCTTTGAAGGACACTGAACTAGGCCTTCCCCCAAGTTCAGTGACATGCATAGTGCCAGACTCACAAGTTCACCAAGAACACCATTCATAAACTTCTTCTTTTGATGTTTATTTATTTTGAGAGAGTGTGTGCATGTGTAGGGGTTAGGGGGGGCTAGAGAGAGAGGAGACAGAATCCCAAGTAGACTTCATGCTGCCAGCCCAATGCGGGGCTCAGTCTCAGGAACCATGAGATGATGACTGAGCCAAAATCAAGAGTCAGACACTCAACCAACTGAGCCAGCCAGGCACCCTCACCAAGAAGACCATTCAAAGAGATGCCTCAGCAAAAGTACAAATCACCCCAAGTTACAAATTTAACAATCACTTGTATGTGGTCAGCTTTATACCTATAAATGCAAAGTATCTACTGAAATTTATCTGCTTTTGTATAGCAGAGTGCCACGCTGAAGCATAACCTTTGTGTCCTTTCTAAAGGACACATAATTCTTTTATCCAAGTGCCTGGACAAAACTATAATTAAGATGATGAAAATCCAGTGACAACGAACCAAATACATATATCAAGCTTTTATGAAAATTTCTAACTGAATACCTCTTTCTATGTGTTAGACCTAAAACAGTCCTTTTTAAAATCTATCACAATGTGGTGAGGACTGTGTGTTACCAAATTCTGGTCGGTTATTTGCATTAACAAACAACTGTAAAATCTAAATGACTGGGGCGCCTGGGTGGCGCAGTTGGTTAAGCGTCCGACTTCAGCCAGGTCACGATCTCGCGGTCCGTGAGTTCGAGCCCCGCGTCGGGCTCTGGGCTGATGGCTCAGCGCTTGGAGCCTGTTTCCGATTCTGTGTCTCCCTCTCTCTCTGCCCCTCCCCCGTTCATGCTCTGTCTCTCTCTGTCCCAAAAATAAATAAACGCTGAAAAAAAAAAATCTCAATGACTTACAATGATAAAAACTTATTTCTTATTCATGTTATGAGTCATCTGTGGATCAGCTGCAGCTCCATTCTACCTATCTTCTCCTTCTAAGACCCAAGCTAAAAAGGAGCAGTTCCTATCTGGCTATTCCCTTGTCATCACAGAGGAAGGGAAGATGGCTGAAGCACACTATGGTTCTCAAAGCTTCTGCTTGGACATACATGGTGTATGTCACTTCCACTTGGATTCCACTGGCCTAAGAGTCACATGGCACAGACTGATGTCAGAGTGTCATGTGAATGCATGCAGGCATGTATAATCCAACAGGTTGGGCCTCAAATAATTAGAAAGTATAATACTGCATGCTAGAAATTAAGATTTTCATTTAGCTCTAAACAGTCCAGAGTATGCTTAGGAGCTTTAGTGATTGAAATGAGAGTCCAAAACAAAGAACAAATATTTGTTATCTGCTCACTCTGTAGAAGAGAAAAAAAGACAAGGCCAAATGATGGAAAAACGGAAAGGGAAGAGCATTATAAGAGTCCCAGTCAGCCCATCCCTAAAAATAGAAACTTGGCCAAGCTCTTTGGTTTCCCACCTGCAATATAGAATTAGAAAATCTCCCATAACCCTTTAGGAATATTATAAGGATTCATTACTTTCCAGAGAGGTTAGTAATGTCTCCCAAGGTATTTTCAAGGTCTGTGTTTCTTCGGAAAAAAAAATTTTTCTCAAAAGTCTAAATTTAGTTTTAGTTGTTATTAAAGTGATGACACTGCACTTACTCTGGAAAGAATACCCCAAAAAACTTAATTTATGTTCTTGTTAAAGCAATTTTAAATTGCTTTAAACTTTTTTTTTTTTTTACTTTGATAGATTATGTATCCTCTACTATTAAATGAATAGAGCCAAGGGCACTTGATAATAAAATTAACCTTGATCTCCTTTCTAAACCTAATAGAATTATAGTATGTACTAGTTAATATATATAATTAATACTTTGAATAACATATTTTACTCCTCTGTCATAGCTTTCTGCTAGCTAGCTTATTTTCTAACATACTTAAAAGAAATATTTACTTACTGAATTTTTTTTCTCTAAGGAATACATTCCAATTACTTTTGTATGATTTGCAACAGCTGAGATATTAAGACTATAACTACGTTTATAAAAGATGCTCAAAGTGTCTAATGTGATGTAAGTGGCTTCCTGGACTTTCACTGGTCGCTTGTTGTTAAGACAATACAAAGATGCTAATGAATTTTTTAATCTGCTTTTTTAAGAGCTATTGACATAATTGAGGGTGCTATTTGCTTACCAGCTGACATACTAAAGGCAAACTAGTACTATGAATACTGGAATCCAACACTAATGGAGGGGTACCCATACGAACACAAGTGATAATTCAGAATAACTCTCTGGGGTCTGACACAACAACCATAACAAAAATCGCCAATGTGAAAGGAATCTGCCAGAAATGGATTATTTCTTAGAGGGGTACAATGCCTGATAAGCAACAGAAAAAAGTAAGGTAACATGCCTGTGATTTACTGGAGCTACATATGCATTTTCCTTCTCTCTTTTTAAAAAAAAAAATTTTTTTTTTAATGTTGATTTATTCTTGAGAGAGTGAGAGAGAAAGATGGAGCACGAGCGGGGGAGGGACAGAGAGAGAGAGGGAGACACAGAATCCGAAGCAGGCTCCAGGCTCCAAGCTGTCACCACAGAGCCCGATGTGGGGCTCAAACTCACAGGCTGTGAGATCATGACCTGAGCCGAAGTCAGATGCTTAACCGACTGAGCCACCCAGGCACCCCGCATTTTCCTTCTCTTAAACTATGTTTTGGCCACCTTATTAACATATGGCATATATACTTTCAAAGACCTTCTCATGCACTATCTCATTCTTTCCTCACAGTCTTTCTGGTCATATCTACTTTGAAGATAAGGAAATTACATTTCAGAGAATTTAAGCAACTTCTCCAAAGTCATAATCTACTTAAGGAATGTATTAGAACTTGACTCCAGGTCCTTCATTTCATATTCTGATGGCCTTTAGATTAAACCATGGCTGCCTACTACTGATTTTTTTTTTTTAAACGTTTATTTATTTTGGGGACAGAGAGAGACAGAGCATGAACGGGGGAGGGGCAGAGAGAGAGGGAGACACAGAATCGGAAACAGGCTCCAGGCTCTGAGCCATCGGCCCAGAGCCCGACGCGGGGCTCGAACTCACGGACCGCGAGATCGTGACCTGGCTGAAGTCGGACGTTTAACCGACTGCGCCACCCAGGCGCCCCGGATTTTTTTTTTTTTTAATAATCAAATTGCCTTATGGTCAATTCAGTTTCCTCATTAAAATTTATGGGAGGACTGAATGATTATTATTAATCTCAAGTTCTTTATTACATAGAAATTATCTGTATGTCTATTACATACTCATTTATTAGAAGTGTTTAAGAATAGTCCAATATTGCTCCTAGGCATAGGATCTACTTACCAGAGTAGGGTTGGCAAATTTCCACAATTACAGAAAGTGTTTCTTTTTTTTTTTTAGAAAGTGTTTCTTAAAAGCATCTTTAGGTTTGAGTTTGCCAGAAGGTTTTACCAGATACATCGATCACATCCCCCACAGCTCAAATTTGAGCAGAGACAATGTTTCTATTTTCACCCCTCCACCGCCCCTCTCCGCCCATACCTGTCAAAGCTACATGAATCAGTGAGAAGTCAAGACAGGCAAAGAGATGCATTTTAGGAAAACAGGAATTGCTAATTTTTTAATCTATTACTTTCTCTAGGTCACCTCACTAGATGTTATGAGTGATAGAATGGGAAATATAAGACCTGGTTTTTGCTGTAGAGAGCATACAATTCAGATGAAAAGATGGAAAAAATACATAAATGATAACCAACGATGCATATTAATTTTTTCATCACACACTAAACAAATATGTAATGAACACCAGACTTGTGCCAGGTATATGCTAGAGGTGATGGATACATAAAGGAACAAAACAGAGGAGATAGGTGTGTAGAAATACTTCCTAAGAAAGCAAAATACAAGGAGACTGCTCTGTAGAAGTTAAAGCAACATAGATGCCACACACTTCAGACAAATGGAGGATTGCCCTTGTATTTTTGTGGAAGGCCAACTGAGGCCATAAATAATGGGTAGAATCAAGAGGAGAAAGTATTTTAGATTGGGAGACTAATCTATGTGAAGTTATAGAAGATGGAAATAAGCAAGGCTTACCTGGGGAAAATAATGAGTAATTATTCTATGAAAAGGGAAGAAGTGGGAAAAAGGGATTGACATGGGTCAATGGAAAGGTTTAAATTACAAGTTAGTAAGTCTAGATATCTTGTTACAATGGGGCACCATTAGAGTCAGCAAAGTTGATTTGTAAACTCAGATCTGTTTCTCCATTCTTTGAACACTGAATAAAGCTTATGCTGTCCAGCACACAGCTTCAGTTTTATTCTTGCTTTGTAACACCCAGTGGAGAAAGGACTCTCAAGGAGAGACTGGGACTGTCTCCAGGGGTTCTACCCTGTTTGTTGGGGAAAGAAAAATCAATCAGAACACCCCTAATACTGATTTACCAAGATCTATGTGACCTGGCCTTTGCTTCCCTGAAATCTTTTACACTATTCTACTCTGTTATGCCTAGATATTCTGTCCTTTCTTTTATTCAAACATACCAAACTCATTCTCAATACAGGGCTTTGGAATGAGCTATTATTACTCTGGCTGTAGTATTGCTCCCTGATACTTCCTAGACTCTTCCTTATCCCATAATTGTCTGTTTAAATGTCACCTCCTCAGCTACCTTTTACATTCTGGTAAAGGAAGACAGACAATAAATAAACACATTAATTACTATTAATTAAATAAGAAAAAATCAAAGTTAATAAGTACTATGCTACATGAAGTAGCATGATATGATATGCAGCTAGGCAGGCCTTTAGAAAGGCCTGTTAAATTACCCCTCCTACCCTCCTAATTAGCATATCGTCCATTAGGGCGTCATACAGAAAACATCTCAGGGTATCAAATATAATACTGTCTTTTTCCAAATGACACTTTTTTTTTAGCTCCCTTAAAGGAGTTTTCTAGATCACCCAAATTACCTTGAAGGAAGTTTTATTAACCACAGCTTGTACTCATTTGCTCACAGTAGTCTGAGAGATTATACTCCATTTTAAATTGCTAAAGTCAGGGGCGCCTGGGTGGCTCAGTTGGTTAAGTGTCCAACTTCAGCTCAGGCCATGATCTCATGGTCTGGGAGCCTGAGCCCTGCGTCGGGCTCTGTGCCATCAGTTCAGAGCCTAGAGCCTTCTTCGGATTCTGCCTCCCTCTCTCTCTGCCCCTCCCCCACTCATCCTCTGTCTCTCAAAATATGAATAAATGTTAAAAAAATTTAAACTGCTAAAGTCATTCTGTTAGACAAAGCACAAACCATTATATCAACCTGAAGACAGTAAAAAGGCAAACAATTCCTTCCTCCTTTTCTCCATCTGCAGAATGAGGTTAATGAGACATTGCAACTTACTACAAAATAGTCTTCATAAAATGGGTTTGGATATAAATAGAAAGAACATAACTGTTTTATTGTAAATATGTGTCACATTTATGCATTTTGAATGATCACAGCGTTCATAGATTGAATGGGAAAGTTTTGCAGGTTTCGCAATGTTTCTGACACACAAAAGGGTCTACCGTAGCTATGTCAAGAAACCTGGGCACCAAAATTCAAGATACTGCCCTTAACACAAGTCTTGAGTCATCCTGGATTATTTGTAATTAGTTGAGATATTTTAAAACAAATCTAAACTCATGTAGAGAAAGATAAAGATGTCTTTGAGAAAAGTATCATTTGGAACTTAAAAGGAACAGCACATATGATTAGAAGGTCTCAATTCTTATGATGAATTTTCTGTATTAGGTTGCATTTTAATTGTCAGGATTATCCATTCATAAGAAGAACACTCTGAGGAAATTTCCCACCATTGCCAAACAGTACCAGTGCTTATTTAATAAATATTTATGAATATATATGTGATATATATATATATGATAAAGAATTCCTTTCCTTGATTAAGATTATAACAGATTTTAAAATTTAATGTGGATTGTCTCTTATTATGTATGTATTGCATGTCTTATAACTGCGCTATGGTTGTAATATTCTAATCATTGGGAAAAAATTAAGTTTCATTAGTCTTCTTTTCATCTTCTTGTTTGGTAGTGCTGCTAAATCTCATGATTCTCCTAACTATGATTCACTTTCTGGTCTTTGTAGTTTCAATAGGCTTTCCTTACATAATAAATAATAATATTTTTATTACACTATTGAAGATTTTAACATAAAATAAGGTGATTATTATTAAAAGTGTCAAACTTTTAAAAAGGGAACTCTATAATTCCTCTATAATTCTGCAAGTTGTCAGATATCTTCAATTTCTAAAGATCAAAGGCAATTGAATACCTGATTTTCAACTGAGTCTCATTCATAGCAAAAAATGGAACCATTACTTGAAAGATTGAGGCATATTTTAATAATGGACAATCGTATTGCAAATTTCTCTTTTTAAGCATCTTAAATATTTCACAGAATCCTTTTCATCAAATGTGTGTCTTTTCTTAGGAAAGAGAACTTACCCTTGGGATGAGATCTCAGCATTATTCAAAAATGGAAAAAGGCAGCTGTAACAGAACTAATATTTAAATTTTGTAAATTATGCTAGGATTAAGTTAATACTCGCACTAGAATATTGCTGTGAAAATCAGAATATCAACTGATAGATTAATGTCATTTTACAACTGACTCTAAGGATATATTTTGTCATGTTTTGACTTAGAAAGTATCAATCTAAATCTTTCATTTTTACAATATTCATCACAGCAATGACAAATGATGATTAAATTAAGCTCTGCCTGGAACATTGCCATTTGTCCTATTTTCTATTAAACATAATCTGCATCTAACATAGTTTTTATATGCCAGGAACTATGCCAAATATATTGCATGTCTAAATTACTACAACAACCCTGTGAAGTCACTATAAGCTTGATGACAATAAGTAGTTAGTCTTGTTCACTGATAACATCTAGTACTTAGAACAGTGTCTGCCACATAATAGGGGTTTGATAAATATTTGTTGAATTAAATGATTTTTTACACATGAAGTAAGTGAAAGTGCTCAGGACAAAAATGAAAAGTCATATTTTTGTTTGGCTAGGCTCTTTCTTACCTTCCATCCCTGCGGTACCATAGAGCCGAATTTCCAGGAAAAACAATTTTTTCTAGGATGAGAAAAAAAATCAATAGCTCTACATAACTTCTGAGTTTGCCTTTGTGTGTACACAACAGCCAGGCCTCCAAGCTGCACATCAGATAACAGAACTGACAGTAGAGGACAAATGGCACTAATAGCTAGAGGTTGTAGTGATACTAAAAGTATAGTTTTAGAAAGCTTTGAACATAGTAAATTAATATTTCTTCAGGCCTCTCATTTGTAGAGAATCTGGGCTGGAGTCTGAGGATCTGCCAGAGCTCCTGACTCCAGATGACAGGGGTAACATCAGCAGTCAGACTACAGAGGCCCCTAGGGACTCCTGTTTCTAAATATCTTACTGAACTATGGAGCTTCAGCCTCTTGAGGTTGGCCACAAACGGTCAGGAAAGACAGTTGAGAGGTACCATTGAGTACAGTCTGGATAACCATGTTAACTCACAGATCACCAAGCCACCTTTATATCTTTCACTGGAGTCTAGTTATTGCCCTATCTACAATCTAGGACAAAAGAGAGACTGTGAAAGTCTGTAGAACCAAAGCTTGGAATGGGAGAGGTCAAGAAGCCAAGCCAATCCATGCATAGGTCTAACTTGGGGTTTGCAGGCCACTGGACAATGCCATTCAAGAGATCTCTTCTAAAATGCAGGCGGTATTAGATAAGGTAGGTTAAAAGGAGGTAACATTGGTGATTTCAGAAAGTGAGAACCCAAAGACCATGGCAACCAAGCTTATCTTTACAGCCTTTTCCCCAAGCTCTCCATAAGTATCCAATGCCCTTTCTTTAGTACAAATACCACATATTTCTGGACCATATTCCAAACTCTGGGTAACTGAATTTTGACAGAATGAATATCAGCAAACTTAAGGAAGACAAATGAATTAGTGAAATGCCTTAATACAAAAAGCTGCTTCCTCGAAAGTGCAATCCCCCACACTAGTATTCGTTTTTGACTGAAAGTTTCTGTTGATTATCCACAGTTCTGGATATGCTCCTTACTCTATTCTTAGTAGATCTCCAGCCAGGAATCTGAACATACGAAAGAAATTTTCTAGGGGACTATAGATACAAAGACTATCAGTTAAAAGAGTTGTCCCTAAAGGTAATATTTAATATTGATACCAATATCTTGTATCATTTTACCTTGGGAGACTAAAAAAGGCAGAATGGCTCAAATATTAATAATTACTTTAAAAATAATTCAAAAAATTTATTTATTCTTATAGCTATTCAATTTATTGAATAAATTTATTCAATAAATTTATTCTTTAGCTGTAAATTTATTCTTATAGCTATTCAATATGATTTATTGTAAATTCTTTAGTTTCTTGTTAGTTGATCGGTGAATGCATACACACATACACCATGAAATCATTAGTGTTCTTGCAAATTACTTAAAACATCCACATGCCTCCTTTCCAACCTCTTGATCCCTTCCCAAGGCCAGTGACGAATAGCTTTTGTTGCTGGCACAAAGCTAAAAAGAAATTGTAAAAATTATTACATGACCTTGAGATCGATAATCTGAAAAACATGCTGGAAAAGAAATCATTATTTTTTAGAGTTCTAACAAAAGCCTCTGACTTTCTGACTTGAACCTGAATCTAGGGTAAGTAACTACCATTTCATTTGTAAATGGACTTTCTTTCTATCACCCTTTATTCATTTCCCAAGGAGTCACTAGACTGCTGTTAAAACAAACATAAAAATGGAAAAGTTTCAGGAACAAACATCATCCTGAATCATATTGTCCTTGTTGCATGAAATAAGAGAAGCAAACAATAGAGTTCTTTCTGACTTTTGAAAGTGGGAAACTATTTCTATATCCAGTAGATAATGTAATTTTCTATAAGTGGTGAACATCTACAGGTGATTAAAGGAAAATGTTTTAAGACTAATAGCTGAAGATGAGTTACTGTTAAATAGGCTTTCTAGGGGGCGTCTGGGTGGCTCAGTGGGTTAAGTATCCGGCTTCGGCTCAGGTCATGATCTCACAGTTCGTGGGTTCGAGCCCCATATTGGGCTCTGTGCTAACAGCTCAGAGCTTGGAGCCTGCTTAGGATTCTGTGTCTTCCTCGCTCTCTGCCCCTCCCCCACTCATGCTCTGCCTCACTCTGTCTCTCAAAAATAAATAAATGTAAAAAAAAAATAGGGCTTTCTAATGAAAACAGGTCTTTACAAATAAGATATTTAAAATGCATTGTAATTTTAGAGCCTAGAACTGCTTCTAGCATATCATAAGGGCTCAGTAAATATTTGCATAATTGAATGAATTTTACTGATAGGGAAAGTATGATATATAGTAAATGAAATGTGGTGTTCTTGTCAGACTAAACGCTAACCTTTCATCACTACCACACAGAACAGTGGAATATTCAAGTAAAACTATTTCATCTGTTGAACAATTATAATTCCTTTATTTGCTTCTAAAACATTGCAATAATATAACTGTACATAAGCAAGCCAGTAATCACAGTTTCAAAGATGGCATACTGTCCCTTCAAACCAAAAACTTTATTTAAAATTTTACAAGTAGGAATGAGTAAAAAGTCTAATATGGGTAAAACTAAAATTCAAGTTTTAAAATCCAGGATGTCCATTAAGGAAATCTGTTAAGGGTCAGTGAATAAGGCATCCCCTATATTTATTGCTTTTTATGTAGTAAGATAAAAGCTTGAGGTAAGTGTTAGATCTAAGATCATATTGATTCCAACACCAAAGTTAATTTTAAATATCCTGCTACTTAATTTATTTCAATGTGTTCTTCTGACCACCAATACATAAGAATGAGATTTAAGCATATCCAACACTTTTCTGTCAGTTAGGAACATTCTTTACTTTTTAGTGTTGGATAGATGGTTCCTTTTTGTCATGAAGGCCAATAGAATTCCAGTATAATAAGGATAATTCAATATAATTCAGTATAATATAAAACTTTTCAAATTAGGGAAGCATTGTTTTATCCTCCTCTTACTATTATTTATATTTGGCCATTTCATTCTTTATTTGCATTCCTACCTCAGGGAAAGAAAAAGTAGGTAAAGAAGGTAAAATTAAGAGAATTAATTATAACTATTTGCTCAAAAGTAAGGATAGATGAGATGGGAAGCTCGAAACCAGTCCTGAAGCAAGAACTCTTGAGGAATCTGTATTTTTGCCAAAGATGATAAACAATATAAATTTTTTCACAGATTAGCTTTTTGCATAATATTGGTCTTGACGGTGAGTCTCTCCATAGTCATCTAAAGAGATGATTTGGTCTAGGTTTAGAGATAGTGGATGTGGTGAAGAAGGGCTGATATTGGAGCTTCTCACAATGAGAATTTATATTTAAAAATAAATTGTGCAGTTATACTTGCCCAACATTCAGATTTTCTCGTTTAGTTCCAGTTTTATATTACTTGTTTTAAACAAGAAACAATATATTTATTTGTTCTGAAAATGTGGGTAAATATGAACTTGGTGTAACGTCCAGGGAATCATTGTCCATTTGGCTTCAAATCTGCTCATGTGTAAACATTTTCTTGTTTTAGTTAGTATTATCCCCTGGGTGTAATCAAGAAACAACTGCTCTGTAGTTCAACTTTCTGGTTGGTGGGTGGAATATGTGAGACTTACTGAAAGGGCACTATCGTGAAAGATGATTGCAAATACTGAATCTAGACTTCTAGGGCAAATAAGCCCATAAAATTTAATAAAGTGCTGGGGTGCAAGGCAAGTGAAGTGGAAAAGTCAGAATTGTACTGACTTAAGTAGGTTTCTGATTTGTATATGAAGTTGATCATTTGCCATTGATTTTCAAATCACTGGTTCTACAGCTAGATAGGCATAAATAATAGATAACTTTTGGTTTGTTTCAGATATTAAAACTCTATCCCAAAAGCTGCTTTTATAGAGTATAAAACACACTGATATATTGAGATCCTAATGTGCATATGTATTTTGTGATATGTGTATGAATCTATATATTTAAGTCTGAGACTCTTAATAATTTATAGGCCAGTTAGTATCAGTGGTTAAAATCAAAGGATAATGCTAATGGGTTCTATGTCATGGGTAGGAATATTACAAGGCAAAATAACCATTGAATTATGTATAATGTTTTCCGTGCTTCACCACTGGATGCTATAATTTGGCTGACTATTTTTAAGATGGCTCATTGATCACAAAGGATGACATAAGAAAGTGTCAAAATTTTTCAGCCATATAAATACAAGTAATCAGAATGTTATTAAGCATATAGTAAGTGTTACAAAAATATTAGCTATTATTATTACTACCACTATACAATGGACTACTGTGAAGATAAGCAGAAGTTATCTATACAGTAACCAGTACTTACTATTCTACTCATAGCAACTAATACCAATTTCATAGATGAAGGGCCACACACAACTATAATAAATGGCTTCAATTTTATAGGTATTATAGATGTTGGCAGGTAAATACATTTGTTCATTTCCTCTTTTTTGACATCTAGGAGAGGTGATCCTATTGGACAATGCTATCTTGAAGTGACATATTCAATAGATAGTTTCCTCAAGGAAGTATTTATAATAACAGAGAGGAAAGAATAGACTGTTTGCTATTTTCATATTTCATAGATGTGCCCAATATCTATCAAGGGATGATGGTACTTTAATGTAAATCACACAAATTTAAGCATGCATTTCTGCTGTAGAAGTTACTGTGATTGAAGTTATAGCTATAATTTCAAATGTTAAAACCTTACAAGAGGACTAAGCTTCAGTTAAATTCTATTAGAAAATTATTTAAACTGTGTATCTATTCAGAAAAAGAAATAAAGACAGCCCCAGGGCACGAAGATTGTCTGTCAGAGCAGATAACATAACTCACATCATCCTTTTACTAGAGTGAACATATGACAAGAGAGGGAGATTTCACTCAGGTCAATAGATTTGTGCAACCCCAAAGTTGAAAAGGCCTTCTGGGTAAGCATTGCAAAATATTAGCTTGTAACATTCACCCAAAAAGAGACACTCTCCAAATTTTAATGCAGCAATTGTCATAAGAACCTTGGCCTCCACAGTTGACCATAAGTAACATCAAGTTTTATTGCAATTCTATGTCAAATTTGCCTAAACATGATTTTTTGCTTGTTTAAATTACCCTCTTTCCATCACTTCTCAGTCTGTTTATCCAGTGGTACTAACTTCCAAAAAATTGCTTTTTTTTAAGGAATTAAATTTTAAAGAATTTTCTAATTTTACTAAAGTTAAGAAATGATAAGCAATTTTTGATAGTTCTTATACAAATCCATATTCTGTTCCTGTTTCTTTGGGAGACTTGACTTTGATGAATCCCAGAATGGTAAATCCACCAATAAAATAATATTTAAGTTGGAGCAAATGTACTTAATAGGTTCGATGTCAAGAAGAAACTTCTGAGATTTTCATACTAGATGGAAACAATAAAAAAACTAAAAGGTAACCTGCAGAATGGAGAAGATGATATATGGCATATCTGATAAAGGGTTAGTATACAAAATATATAAAGAACTTAAAAAAACTCTACACCCAGGGGCACCTGGGTGGCTCAGTCAGTTAAGCGTTGACTGTTGGTTTCAGCTCAGTTCATGAACTTGCTGGTTGTGAGTTCAAGCCCTCCATTGGGCTCTTCACTGACAATGTGGAGCCTAAGATTCTCTCTCTCTCCCTTTCTCCCTGCCCCTTCCCCGCTCTCTCTCTCTCTCTCAAAATAAATAAGTAAATTCAAAAAACCCCTCAACATTCAAAAAACAAATAACCTAGCTTAAAAAAATGGTCAAGAGATATGAATAGACATTATTCCCCCAAAAATGTGGGGCACCTAGGTGGCTCAGTTGGTTAAGAATCCGACTTTAGCTCGGGTCATGATCTCTCATGGTTCATGGGTTTGAACCCTGCATAGGGCTTTGTGCAGACAGTTCAAAGCCTGCTTTGGATTCTGTAACTCCCTTAACTCCCTCTCTCTCTCTGCCCCTCCCCTGCTCATGCTCTGTTTTTCTCTGTCTCTCAAAAAATAAATAAACATTAAAAATTTTAAAACAAAAAGACATACAGATGGCCAACAGACACATGAAAAGATGCTTAACATCACTTATCATCAGGGAGATACAAATCAAAACTATGATGAGATATTACCTAACACCTGTCAGAATGGCTAAAATTAACAATACAAAGAAACAACAGGCTTTGATGAGGATGCAGAGAAAGAGGAATCCTCTTACACTGTTGGTGGGAATGCAAACTGGTACAGTCATTCTGGAAAACAGTATGGAGTTTCCTCAAAAAGTTACAAATAGAATTACCCTATGACCCAGCAATTGCAGTACTAGGTATTTACCTAAAAGATAAGGAAATACTGATTCAAAGGGACACATGAACTCTGGTGTTTACAGCAGTATTATAAACAATAGTCAAAGTATGGAAAGAGCCCAAATGTCCACCAATTGATGAATGGACAAAGAAGAGGTGGCATATATATCCATGGAATATTACTCAGCCATAGAAATTAATGAAATCTTGCCATTTGCAATGATGTGGATGGAGCTAGCGAGTATTATGCTAAGCGAAATAAATCTATCAGAGAAAGACAAATACCATATGATTTCACGCATATGTGGAATTTAAGAAACAAAACAGATGAACATACGGGAGGGGGAAGAAAAGAGAGAGAGGCAGACCCAGAAACAGACTCTTAACTGTAGAGAACAAACCGATGGTTGCGAGAAGGGAGGTGGGTGGGGAGATGGGTTAAATGGGTGATGGGGATTAAGGAGGGCACTTGTGATGAGCACCAGGTGATGTATGGAAGTATTAAATCACTCTGTTGTACACCTGAAACTAATATTACACTGTATGTTAATTAACTGGAATTTAAATAAAAACTAAAAATTATGGGGCGCCTGGGTAGCTCAGTCAGTTAAGTGTCTGACTTCAGCTCGGGTCATGATCTCGCAGTTTGTGGGTTTGGGCCCCACATTGGGCTCCGTGCTGACAACTCAGGGCCTGGAGCCTGGTTCAGGTTCTGTATGTATGTCTCTCTCTCTGCCCCTTCTCCACTCACACTCTCTGTCTCTGTCTCTCTGTAAATGAATAAATAAACATTTAAAAAATAAATTAAAACTGAAAATTTTTTTAAATGAAAATAAAAAGATAAAAATGTATCATTATACTAGGATCTAACTAGATACTGTAATGAAAAGGAAAATAATTTATTTTCATAAGAATTTACCTTAAATACTGTTAAAACTATTTTGTAAAATTGGTAGCAGAAGTGTATAAATGCCAAAAATGTGAAGAACAAATTTTATAGGACACTATGTGTGTCATTTTAGTAGGTAGTGCTTTTGTCACATCACCATTAAATGTCTCCCTGACGGATGATGGAATTCATTAACAGACTAATAAATCTCAACATGAAATGTTAAGGAAAAATGGGAGCTATTATTTGGACAACTATGTGGTCTCTAAGTAAATTTACCAGGAAAAATGGAATGGCTCATTAACACTAATGGAAATGACAGCAAGGTGTCTGTGGAATGGTGAGATTCAATTTATCAGTATCTGGATTTATAGGTAATTGCTTAAAACATGTGGTTGGATCACATGGTATTTTAAATTGCATGATTCTGACATTATGTTAACCAGGGCACCCTGACCTTCTGTCTCCACGCACGTAAGTCTGAGAAACAAAATCTATTCTAGCTAATGCCCGATGTAGTGTATTTTGTGTATTATTGGTATGGGAATTCTTGTGAAAAGGGGTTGTCAGTATGCAGTGCTATATAGTGCTACTTAATTGGAACCCAAATAAGTTGACCCAATTGTACCAATGTTATAATGAATATAAAGGCAACATCCAAAGATGTTCAATGTACAATGGACCCTGTCTGGGTAATTGATCTAATTGCGCTCTTGAACAATGATCCTGTTTATGAGCCTGGTTTCTTCTATGTAACATGTAAGGGCTTTAAGTATATGTTCTCAAATGCATGGTTTATTTACCTTAATACCTGCTGGGAATTAAAGTGTTGCATCTACTTAATGTCAGATTGAATGAAAAGCATCTACCACTGGATAAGGCACTAGTACAGCACCTACCACAAGATAAGTACTTTTATTATGGGTATTCATTGTTTTGATATAAATGAAATAGGAATACTGGTTATAGTAAATGCATTCTGAGTACAGATAGAGCAGCCAGAGTAATATTGCAAAATGAAGGTCAGGTCATGTCAGCCCTTTACTCAAAACCCTCCACTTCTAAATACAACGTGATATCCTCAATTGGAGCAGAATCTAGAAAACAGGAAAAGCACACGAGAGGAAAAAATTGATAAACTCAAACAGAGTCAATAGTTTACTTAGTAGTATTATAACCATGTCAATTTCTTAATTTTGGAAAAATCCACTATGATCATATAAGATATTAACATTAGGGGAAGCTGGGTAAAGGGTATAGAGGAGCTCTGCCATTATCCTGACAATTTTTCCATATATTTATAACTTTTTGAAAATAAAAACTTTATTTATTTAAAAAGAAACAAAACATGCATTTGCTTCCCATGTCACCCTAATAAAAGCCAAAGGCCTTACAAGACCCCTGAGGCACTCCATGTTCTGACACCCCAGTATTTCTCTGATCTCAACTCCTATTACTCTCTCCCATGCTCACTCCTCTCCAGTCACTGTACTCCTTGCTATTTCTCCAGTACACCATGCATGTTCTCACCACAGGGCCTTTGTGGTTACTTCTCTCCTTGAAACATTCTCCCTCCAGCTATCCACAAGGCTCACTCTCACATCCTTCCAGTCTCTACATAAAGACCTTCTCAGGGAGGCCATCCCTGGCCTTGTTTGTTTTCTCTACTAGAAAGTAAATTCCAAGGGGGTCAAGGAATTTTGCATGTTTTTTTATTACTTTATCCCCTGTGCTTGGAACAGTGCTTGATATGCAGTGAATACCTGATAAATATTTGTTGAATGAATGTACAATGAAGGAAGAAATAAAGAGATAATGGAAGATAGATGGACCAAATGGTGCTAGACAACACTAGGTCTTTAAAATACATTTATAATCATTTAATTTCATGGAATCATACAATTTTTAAATAAGAAGGATTTTTCTTTTTATTGTTCCATCATCCAACATGCTATTTTTGCAATGATTTGTATTTGTTGTTATTGCTAATAAAAATGGAAACAGATGTTATAGCTTGATTTTTCGATCTTGGACAGAATTGCCTGTGAAAATAATTTCTTTTTGGACCTTCATACTAATTAACTGATATAATAGTTACTCTGCAAAGATGCTCTGTTTCATCCCCATCAGTATATTAAAGAAATACATTTTCAACCTCTTTTTGAAACTTTCCCTTGTTCTTGCCATACTTAGTAGTGCTTACTCCCTTTGTCCCCTTAAAAATTTTTTTTTAAATTTTATTTTAGAGAAAGAGAGAATCTTAAGCAGGCTCCTGACACAGGACTTGAAACTATGACCCCGGGCTTATGACCTGAGCTGAAATTAAGAGTCAGGTGCTGAACCGAGCCACCCAGTCACCTCACTCTTTGTCCCTTTCTAACTATGCCTATCATCACTTATTGCTTCTGTTTATAGTCATGTGACATGACAAAGGTTTATGTGGATTTTCGGTTCAAACATTTCAATGTAGACTGAACACTGACAACCCAGAAAGGTAAAAGAGCACTAGGTATATTTTTACAAATGCCCCCCAACACACACACACACACACACACACACGCAGGGATTATGTAGACCTAAGCACACTGACATCCTTAAATTCTGTATTTCCAAGCCTATGGCTTTTAATCTAGTTTCCATGTATTTTTTTATTATTTTAATGTTTATTTTTAAGAGAGAGACAGAGCACACACACAAGCGGGGGAGGGGCAGAGAGACAGAGAGAGAGAGAGAGAGAGAGAGAGAGAGAGACAGACAGAATCTGAAGCAGGCTCCAGGCTCCAAGCTGTCTGCACAGAGCCTGGTGTGGGGTTCGAACTCAGGAACCATGAGATCATGACCTGAGCCAAAGTCGGATGCTTAACTGACTGAGGCATCCAGGTACCCCTAGTTTCAATGTATTTTTAAATCAGGCCAATTATTGCATAAATAAAAATGAAAGTTCATAAAGATACATGTTTATAAGTTTTATCCAAATGCATTATAAGCAAACATTATGAGTGTGTTATGATGGTGATAGTGGGTTACATATTGTCAAATTAGAGGAAGGAGTATTGTCATCCTCTAATCCGTTCCACTCTACCCCCAAAAGGATCAACAGGTAAATGTCCAAATGTAAATGTTCTAGTATTCCATATTAGTATATTCTATTAACTATGCATATATATTATATATATATATATATAATATACTTATTTATTTAATATATATTATATATATATTTCTTTTACTTTCCTTCTTTATCACTACCCCTGGGTAGTGTTACTTACATTATCTACTTATTTATAAGAGCTCACAATTTGTGGTGCTCACACTCCCACTGTTTCTGCAAAGAGATATTTGGGAAATCTGGTCCCAAGGCAGACAGAGGGCCATGGTAGCTTAGGTCCCTGTAATACCACAGTATCAAATGAGACGTTCAATCACTTGTGAACCCCCTGCTCTCCACCTCTAGTTTTCCATTTTTCTACTTTATCTCATTTTGTGTCAAACCCTTGTGGAGGTGTCATCTGTATATGTTCTCCACTCTCTAGGATGTGACTCATCTTGGCCTGGAAACTTGGAGCACATTTAGAACAGCCAGGTGTTTTCTTAGATTGTTCTGCTCCATCTTGGACTTCCTTTCCTCCCTAACAATGTTTTCCTACACTTTTTAGTGCCAATATAATTCATAATAGAGAAGAAAAAATCACAGTGCTAACTAAAAAGACATTTCAGAAGTATAAAGCAGCAGGTTTTAGAAACAAATTATGTGTAAAGTTTTAGGGAAATATGGAGCTGAGGGCAATTTCCAGGATTGGGGGTGGTGTATTACTCAGAGCTCTCCAGTAAAAACAAATAGAATGTTATATACATAAAGAGGCTGGTTATAAGGAATTAGCTTACATGATTATGGAGGCTTTAGAGATCCCAAGATCTGCAGTCAGCAAGCTGGAGACCTAGGAGAGCAGATGGTATTAGCTGATGGTTCCAGTTCAATTCAGAAGGCCTGTGAACCAGAAAAACAGAGTATAAATCTCAGTCCTAGTCTAAATCCAAAGGTAGGAGAAGATAAATGACCCAGCTTAAAGACAGGCAGAGAGAGCAAATTCTCTCTTGCTTGGCCTTTTTGTTCTGTTCAGGTCTTCAACAGACTAGATGAAACCCACTCACTGAGAAGAGGGCAATCTGCTTTACTCAACCTACCAATTCAAATGTTAATCTCAATCAGAAACACTGTCACAGATGTATCCAGAATAATGTTTAACCAAATATCTGGGTACCCCAAAGCCCAGCCAAGTTGACACATAAAATTAAACATCCTAGGTAGTCAGGTGAATTGTGAGGTTTTCATTAGCAGGAGGAAAAGAAAGATTTGACTTCTACACATGCACAGTATGAAGTTGCCATGAAATATCTAGTTGGAAATATTGTTTGCAGCCAAGGAATGATTTTGAGACTCTTGATTTAGACTTGGTGAGAGTTTAAGTAATATAAATGGTTAAAATTGCCCAGGAAGAACCTATAGGTTTGTTAACTCCATCATTTATTGAACATCTATAATATGATGCATAACTAAGAAGCACTAGGAATATAATAGTTAACAAAACAAAGAGAGTTCTTACCATAATGGAATGTAAATTCAGAGAAGGAGAAAGATATAAAGTAAATAAACAACTTGTTCCATCAAAAAGAGTAAATATAACAATGAAAAATGTGACAACCTCTAAGGAGATATAACAAGGGAATCTGACTTAATCTGGAGTGATTGGGAAGACTTTCCTGGGAGAGTAACATTTACACTAAGACCTGAAGGTTGTGTAGGCAAAACAACAACAGTATGGTACTAGAGAAACTGAAATGCAGCTTTGTGTCTGCAACTTTGCAATGAAGAGAAGTTTCAAGAAACAAGACTATAGAAGAAGCTAAAGTCAGATCATGCAGAACCTTCTAGGCAATAAGAAGCTTAAATAGATTAAATTACTATTAAAAATTCTTCACTCACCTACAGTAGTATGATGCAGTCCCCTCTTGTCATGCCTTCATGCTAAGTACAGGATACTCCCTTAGCCTTTGATTTTGGGTTAGACTATATGATTTGCTTTGGGAGGTGAAATGTCAGCAGATTTAATGTAAGTATAAAAGTATGAAATATGCACGCATTGTTGGGCTTGCTCTCTTGTACTCTTGTCACTCCCATGAAAAATATATGCCTCAGGCAGGCTATTAGTCAAAAGGGAATGAGAAACTTATGGAGCAGACCTACCTAGGTAAGATTAGTTGAACTCTGTCTAAACAACCTGACATTCAACCAACCTGCAGACATGATAGTAGAACGAACCATTGTTCTATACCACTGAGCTTTGGAGTGGTTTGTTACACAGCAAAAACTGACTAATGACTTAAGGAAAAGTAATGTTTAAGGGATCAGTTAAGGAAAAGGCACCATAAGGGTAGACTAAGAAGAGTAAGTCAGAGTGGTAGCAAGGAAATAATGAGAAAACAATGTTGAGGAAACCAAGATTGAAAAAAATTTCAAGGCAGAAATGGTCAGACTACAGGGAGATCACCCAGAATGCAAAGTAAAAATAAACCACTGACTTTGTAAATTAGAAGTCCATTTTTTTTGTTGACTTTTGCCAAAGCATATTCAGTTAATTTGGTGGAAGCAGAAATCATATTTCAGTGGGTTGAAAAATAAGTGGAAATGGAGAAAGTAGAGGCGGGGTGTGTAAACCTCTCTTGAGTATTACAATGACATGGAGGAAGGCGGAATCAAAGAATATACAAAGACCACCAGAGAAAAGTCAGAATTTAATTTGTTTCCTTGTCAAGCAGAGCAGAGCCAAGCCATTCAGGTAGAGTTCAGCGGGTCTATGTAAGCTGAAAGAGGAAGGACTAGGCACGAGGCCAAAGGGGGAATTGATTCCACATGAGAAAGGATTCTATGCGTTAAATTTGAATTTGTTAAGAAGAGGATTACAATTTGTCTCCTGGAATTGGTCGTTAGCCAGCTTTATGTCACAGAAATATGTGAAAGTTTTCAAGAGTCCCAGAAATGTTCTGTTGGGTTTAGGACTACATATTACATATTTTTTATATGCACTTTCATATACTTGGGACTTGGCACATTTTTCTTTTGCCCTAGGGGAAGACTTGAAGAGAAGGCACAAAGGTACAGCTTTTAGAATGTTTTAAAGATGTTTTAAACAGGATTCTAGGTTTAAAGTATTTAATGGAGGGAGACAGAGTGATCAGTCTATGAGACAGAGAGGTCAAGAGCATCAGAAAGTAGAGATACCTCTTCCTCTAATACAGAAGGAGACACTGGAATGGAAATGAGGTTGAGGGTAGAAACTGAAGGCTGGAAGATTTCAATCCCATTGACTTCTGCTTTCTATGGAAGTTAAAGGTGGATCGTTTGCCAAGAGTGAAGAAACAGGATATATCCCTTCTGTGATCACCTTCTTGTTCCAAACACCATTTTAAGAACATAGTTTTACCCATAGCAACTTTTACATGTCTCAATTCATTTTTTCAGCTTCCTGGCAGTCCCTCCTAATTTAAAGTTCATGAATATACATGGAAGTGTAAATTGATAAAAATGTGGGAAGCAATATGGTAATTGGTATAAAAGTGTTAAATGTTCATACACTTTGATTTAATAATCCCACTTCTAGGAATTTATGAAAATTAGAAAATGATGCACAAAATTGGTAATTGAAAAATTGTTTATATTAGTGAAAAAATGGATAAAACCTAAACATATGCCAATAAGGATTTGTGAAAGTAAATTGTAGTATGAACATACATACAGTAAAATTCCATGCAAAAATAAAAATTATAATATAGATCTATACCTATGTTTACAATTGCCAAATGAAGAAAAGTCAGAGACTAGTATAGTTTGCTACCATAATGTGATTCCACTTATGTAAAATTGTTTATATTGTACTATGTGTGTGCATGTGTGTGTGTGTGCATGAAAATGTGAGTAAAAATCAAATTGTTAACGGTACTGATTTATTGGTTGAAAACTACGGAGTAGTTTTTACTTTCCACTTTTTATTTATTTATTGTTTGAATTTTTGTATGAAGATTTATCACAGGTGTTATATAAATGAGCGATGGATGACCTCTGTGTATAGGCCAGTTTGCTTATTTCTTTACTACAGGCTGAAACTTGTTAGCTCTAAAATCCACCAGTACCAGACTCAAATTTTGACACATTCAGTTGTTTGAAAAATAGCCCAAGCAATCATTAAAAAAAAAAAAAAGTTCGTTAACCATTTAAGCCTATCTGCTTTGCATACCTTGGGAAACCTCACTGCGCAGTTATTACTCATCGTTAACAGAGAGCAATGTGGTTATAAGCTGCTATGGCCCTTGGGAGCTTTTTGACCCAGAGACTCATTGCAGTGCCGCTGAAAAATATCATCTAGATGTGTAAAGTCCCTCTCTGATAGCCCTTCCCCCCCCCCCCAGAAGTCCTTTTGTGATCCTCCTATTCTAGATGGGGGTCCTCTTGCCTATGGTCTCATGCAGTGAAGGACTCCCCCTTCACTACCCTGTCCAAGTGCTGCCCAGCAAAGTTTGCTGTGTGTTGCTATTTCCCATGGTCATATATTTTACACTGATGAGCCATGAGCCCTCAGATCCATTGGACCTCCTACAATAGGCATTTGTAACAGCACGTAAAAATAATAAAACAGTTTTTTAAACCAATTTTTAAAAAAAATAATTTAAATGGGTCCCCTACATGTGTCAAGGGGAAACTGGGAAGGACCCAGCTTCCAAGAAAAGGTACCTTGCAAAAACCAGGGCCCTGGGAGGCTTAATTCTCCAGGCAGAGGGTCTCAATTAACAACCAAGGTCAGACAGAAACTATCCTACCCAGGATCATAAAATCACTTTGTCTTGCTTTTGATCACAAATACTTTCTGATTTTAATATCACCCAGGTTCTGTGATTAATATTCAGGCAGTGGATATCTTAGGTGTTATTTCAGAACAGTTTTCCAATTCTTAACCTGGTGAGTCACCAGGGACCTCCCATAATTTCCTCCTTCCTCTTGTGATACTTGCTCTTTCTATAAAAGTTAGTTTCATAGATTCATCTGGCTATTGTTTGCCTTCCTCCTCCCCAGTCAGATTGCAGGCCAACGAACCTCCATGTTTCTCCTTCATGGAGTGCTCCCCTCCCTTTGGAAAGAGTCTTCATTTCTTTATCCTCAACTGTGTTTCAGAATCCAAACGCAGTTTGTTGATGCCATCCGCATCTCTCGGGTCTTTCTCTCCCCACTTGCAAAGCAGATAACTACTTTTTAACTACCCAGACCACTCCCTAAACTATCTTTACTGATTAAATAAAATTACTAACAAAAAATATTTACTAACAAAAAAATAATCGCTAGTTAATACCAGACTTTGATAATCAACAGATTATAATGCAAAGCATACTATATTTCTGCATCTATATTATCTTTATTTATACCCATATTCCTACCTTCCAGATTGGGCTGCAGATTTGCAAATTCGGCAGATTTTCTTGTTAATTTGACACATTAAACAAATAAACAGCTACTATGTATTGAACCTTTGTGCCAAATAGATGAGACAGGTGGTAAGAATCATTCCCACTTTTCATTAAGAAATCTGACTTGCCTTCAAGAAATCAGGAGAAAAACTTGGCCACAGAATTAGTAAGAAGGCAGTTAGTTATGGAGGAGGGAAATTAATTTCCTGACTTCCAATTCCACGCTGTTTGGAGATCTTCCTTGATAATCCTTGCCTCCCTTCTCCTCAACTATAAAAGTGCTTAGTGTTAATATTCCTCATGTGAGACACTATGATTTAACCAACAATGAAGAATGGAAAATCCTACTCAAGGATTTATTTTTGCACACCTTCACATGAAGTACAGATAGAAAAGACCCAAAGAGGTGTCTGAAATGAATTTCAGTCCATGGAAGCTTTGCAATTTTTCTTCTCCTAACCTGTTGGAAAAAATGATTGCCAGGTGAACAGGCCTTTGTAGTAAGCCAGTACAAACCATTTTGAATAGAATTACATGTTTCTTTTTCACTTAGGATCCTCTTCCCTTAGACCTTTTGTTCCTGCCCTTGTTTCTAATTCTCACTGTTCACTGGAAATGATTTACTACAGCTACAGACAGTCACTCTGCTTCTTTCCAAATGTCAATCCTCAGAATTTTCTCACACACTCTGAGAGCCATATCAAGAATAAAAAGACTCCCAAATCAAAGACTTTAATTGCAATCACTATTGAGGGCAGATCGGTATCTCAATAATTACTAAATTAACAGTGTTCACAACACAGTTCTTTCAGTGATCCAGGTTTTTCAGGCACAAAGTGGTTTCATCAATTCCTTACTTTCATTTCTTTTAAATAAACTAGGAATGTGCTTCAAAGAATAAACTTAAAGACTTCAGTTTTTACACTTGGTTCATCATTGCATATAATTAACACGTTCTTGTTCTCTACTTAATTTAGAACAACATTAAATTTCCATCCAGCCCACAAAAGTATATGTGCATTATTGGAATGTAGTTAAGAAGCCCAGTTGTCAGTTGGCAAAAGCTTCATCCAGAGACATTTGGAACCCAATTTACCAGCAATGGGTTTATGCAAACTTGTGAAGAAGGCAAGTTTAGCATGTCTCCCTCTTAGTTCTCCTCCAAGCACCTTCATAGCCACCTCATTGCTATCTGTGGCTCAGAGGACCCCCATATGGAGGGATGTGAAACTTCCTTTACAGGAAGCATATCTCCCAACATTTGTGCTAAAAGGGACCACTTTACCAACTAAGCAACTTGATCAACTATGTATTACAGTAGCCATTTGAACAGTCGCTTCCTGAACATAATGCCTCTCTCGTCATCTAGACCCATTAGTGATTCGTCTGGGAGGAATTTCAGTTCTGGGGGCATAAATGTCTTCCTAGCCTCTCATTAAATATTTCTCACTATAAAAAAAGCCATGTGGTAACAACAACAATGATGATGGTGATGATGATGATGAATAACAATTATTCATAGGTCACTTATTTTGTTCCCAAAATTGTCCTAAGTGTTTTGCACATGTATTAACTTATTTGATCATCTTTAAAATCCTATGAGGTTGAAACCACTATTAACTGCCATTTTACAGATTATCTTTTGATGAGGTGTAGTGACTGCTTTGCCATGGCTTTAGTGTCTTTCTCCTACTTAGGATTCTGTAATTACATGCAAAATTTTTTAGCAGTAGGTAGAACATATCTGGAGTATCACCATGTACTGTTGGTTGTTGGTATTACCATGCACTGCAGCAAAATCCCTGACAGGGTAAGAAGAAAGGAATCAGTAGATAGAGACCAGAACTAGGCAGAAGCTCAGGCAACACTGGGGAGCTCTCACTGCAAAGGAAGAGAATGCAGGAAGGGTTTCTTTGACCCTTGCAGTTTTAAGATGTCATCTAACCATGGAAATATTCTGAGACATCTACAAAAGATATCCTTTGAGGAAGAACTGGTGACAGAAATTCTAGGAGTGTATGGCATAGATTTCTAGTTGCGGTCCCAAGATTTATTTCCTCTTATTCTTTATAAGAGAGCTCCAATTTTATTCAGAGTGGCAATGTGCCCAGCTAAAATAATGTATTCCTCAGCTTCCTTTGGTGCTAAAGTGGCCATTTAACTGAGCTATGACCAGTAAGCTGTAAGCAAAAGCTATTAGGTGGGGAATACAGACAGCTAGGATGTGCCACTTTGCCTCTTCCCCTTTCCTACACTCTGCTTCCTGGAATTCAGATTTGATGGATGAAACTCCAAACACCATATTGGACCACAGCGATGACCTTGAAGATGGAGCTGGATACTAAGAAGGAAAGAACAGAAAAAAAGATGAAAGTTGGATCCCTGAAACCATGGAGCCACACTCACCTTGGACTGCACACCTCTGAACTGATTTTGTGTGGGATAAAATATAACACGTCTTCATATGTTTAAGCCATTGTTATCTCTGGCTTTTTGTTATATGCAACTGATCACGATTCTAACTGGATACATAAACTTAGGTGGAGGTTTTACAGGCAGCAGAACCTTTCGATTTTTTACAAGAGAAGAAAACTTAAAAGACCTCTCTATCAATAGACTGGCCCTATAGAGACAGACCGGATGAAGAAATCTAGACCAGGAATTTCCCGAGCCCTGAATAAGGGAATTAACCTCTCTGCTTCTCAGTTTTCTCATTTACCACAAAAAGATGCTGGATTTGATCATCAGGTTGAAAATTCTGCAATTTTAAAAGCAAGAGAGAATGAGACACATACCAGTGTTGCTGGTCAAACCCTGCTAAAAGGATGTCAGGCTTAGTGAACTGTATGGTTTTCTCCTGTAAGGAGAGGTGACTCTGAATCGAATTCAACTCAAACCCTGTCTGAAGCAGCATGGCCATTCAGCGATTCCCCTTGGCACAGAGCTGCTACTGGTCTTGCAACAGGTCATGGTTACTATATCAGGGACCATTTGATTGGAATAAATAGAGGCTCATTTAAATAAGCTTTAAGCTTAAGCTTAAGCTTGTATTCCTTATCCAAGTAATACAAAGATAACTTACTAACTCAAAAGGAACACCAGGTCAGGTAGTCCCAACAGAGAAACTGGGAATGTGAAAAGTGCAAAAATCCATCTCTTTGTTTGTTTGGTCAAAGTGGTATGAAATCTTTGCTTTCCTCTCCTGCTTCTCACTGGTGTCCAGCTTTCTCTGCCACAGCGCCTGTATGACAAAAAAATGAAAATGGTTTTCCAGTTCTACATAATCTCTTTTTCAAGTTAGCACACCCCATTGATTTAGATTCCATGTCATTCAAATTCTTAATTGAATCGGATTGGCTCACATTTAATTAGCAATGGCCCTGGGCAGGCATAACATCACCGACTACAGACACAGCAGGCAGGGCTTAGGGGTTGGTTCTCTAAGAAGGACTATGACCTGGCAGATACAATGGCATCTTCAGAGAAATAACAAGGAGTTCTCCTAGCATTCCTCTTTAGGAGGCAACGTGTTTCTTTACTATCCAAGAGCTCCGTCCATGGGACGCTGCTGAGGTAGAACAGGGCTAATGTCCATGTCCCATATCAAGCTAGTAAGTTATGCTTCCTAACCCACCTAGAGTGATAAAAATATATCACTGTTTTGAGTTTGTAACACTTACTACACATGACATGTATGTATGGGTATACTTGGAATGATTATAGTAATTTGAAATAAAATTGGTTGTGAAATTTTTGTTGAGAATCTAGCAGCATCCCTTCAGATAATTAAAGTATCAGAGGCAGGACCAAAAGCTGCTAATTTAACTTCTCTTTTGTCTATTTCTCTAGCTCCTGTTACAGCACTGTCCACTTCATACAGACCTTGTCTATATTATTCAGGCCTTTCTAATTCCTGTCTTAACCAATCCCAAACTCTGTTATTTGTGGATCACCTTGATAATTCTATATTTTAATTGGATAGGATTTATCATTTTACAGCATATTTACAATTATTTTAGTGTGAAAGCCATTTTAGTAATGGGTATTCTTGTCTTTTTTTAAAAAAAACTATAATAATACAGGTAAATTTATAGTGTTTCTGTTTACTGTAAGATTTGGCTCAAAGTAATAATTTTAATGACATCTTTTAAATTTTGCATTAATAATTATTTTACCCTTGAGAATATAAGAGATTTGGCAAATTGTTATAATTTTCCAGTTTTTCAAAATTTAACTTTTTATTTTTTAGTCCTTAAGCACAAAAAGAAGAAATATGATACAGAGGGAATACAGTAATGAAGAAGTAATATGATCTGGATTTCTAACTTACCAGTTATGATAGCTTAGACAGGTCATTGAATCCTTTTGAACTTCAATTTTAATTATGCAAAGTGACCAAAACAGTATCTGAATCTACTACTCCATGGGATTATTAAATTTATAAAATTAAAGAATTATTATGAAAATATCTTATAAAATCCAAATATGTGAAGAATCATAGTATCATATCAACAGGGACTTTACCCACACTTCCATATTTTGTAAGATGATGAATAGCCATTGTAAGAAATAAAAGTAGATGAAGCATAAATAAATCAGGTCAACTGGGCTCAAATTGGTGAATAGTACAAGAGTAAAACAGACTTCTCTATGTTAAGTATCAGTGAAACATTATGATTAGGGGCAAGCTGATGTACTATTTCATCAAAGCAGCATGTCCATATGATACAACAGAAAAGCTTTTAGGAGAGACTCTATATTTAAATGTGATTCTTGCTAATCAATCATCATTTATTTTTTTTATCATGTAAATTGCCCAACCATGGATTTGACAAGAATCTCATGAATTAGTTTAAATGTATTCCTGATGTGTAATCAATATCTCCAGCAGGCTTCAAGAATGTATCTCAGTGTGTATATCCTTATTAGACATATCAAAATGAGACTTACCTGAAGCTAATATCATCAAATCACTCAAGAGCTTAATTCTAGCTCAGTAATCGACTTCTATAAAATTGTCACTGTAGAGTCTGAAGGGGCTGCCTAATAGAATGTAAAATTGCAGCCTTCTCTCCCTCACACTTTCACAAAATTTATTAGAGCAGATCTAGTTAGACACATGAAAAATACCTTAACTCATATGAGTATTACATGCATTCTCTAAATGAATTTCATATTCTGAGATCAGAAAATGTTCAATCATCCAAATCAGGAACTGCATTAATATTTGACTCACTTTTCTTTATATCTTCTATTGGTAGCTTGTTGGTGTTTGGCCTTCATTTCTGAGAATAGATTACTGGTCTCAACTGTCTAGTGATAATCTTTTTTTCAGCTATTCAGAGTTGTGCATGTAAGCTGTGTCTCCAGACCCATTATCATGAAGTAAACTAAAAACAAACACAAGCTGAGGAAATAAACTGGCTATCAGAGCTCTGGCCCCAAGGAAAAACTATATAGTATTTTTCTCTTAAACATGACACTGATTTTTTTTAGAAGTCCACTTGAAAATGGTGGTCCAGACTGATTCTTCCTTGTCAGAACCCCAAGACTTCACCCCAGCAAGAGGGCAGGCATATCAGACCAGAGAACTACAGTGAGTTCTCCTACAGTGAACAGTTGAAGAAAAGGAAGTGTCCCTGCTCCTGACCACACATGGAAAAGAGAAGGCAATGCGATATCCTCAAAGAATTACTTAGAACAAAGGGAAATGTTACACAAGTCCAGTCTAGCATAGAAAGACTTTAGTGACATATGGTTAAGAGGGAAAAAACCCAGCATGTGTAGCCTTAGGAAAATAATTACAGAGACATGCACTGAAAAATTAACAGTGATGATCCCTGCACACTAGAAAGGGGCTATTTGTTTGTGTGTGTGTGTGTGTGTGTGTGTGTGTGTGTGTGTATTTCTATATATATATTTCTATATTTCTATATACATATATATATATTTTGCTTACCTATAAGTTAAAAATTCTCTATGATAAATATATGTTGCTTTTGTAAGAAAAAAAAAAGGAATGGTAAAAAAAAAAGCCTACACTATGTTTATGACATGACAGAAAAGGTCTCTGTTTGGTATATTCACTTAATCAAGTGATGTGGTCATTTTCAATGTTAAGGGCAAGGACCAGATATGATGGGAAAAGATGCTGGATTTTAGGACTCTGGGTCAGTATTGTTTTATTCTTTCAGAATATAGCAATTTCTTAAAATCACTATATATTTATCAGTGTTTACCATGAACATTACCAAAATAAGTTTTTGTTACATTTGAATAAATTTGGTGGGAGAATGAGTTGCTAGTTAGCCTCACCCAGAGCAATGCTTCCTCATTCCTACAGGATGAAGTTCTTATGGGTCCATGATCAAAGGGAAAAAAAATTTTAAAAATGTGATGAGCCTTACATAAATAGAAATTCATTTAACTTTCCAAGCTTTGTTTTTAAGAATGGTGATGATAGTAGCTCCCCGCTACATAGATCTTCCTCATTATGTGTGGATTCCATATCCATGAATTGGCTACTTGCTTAAATGCACAGAATGCACAGAACAAGAAAAATGTGAGTCACCCAATGGGCACATTCTCACTGAGGTGAACAAGGCAATGCTCTGCCTCCTTGTTTCAGCGCTCATACCATAAACAAGTGTTCTTTTTGCAGTTCATTTAGTGCCACATTCTTTGCCTTTTGACATTTTCTGTTAATGATTTTGCTGTTTAAAATTGCCTCCACATACGGTGTTCAAGTGCTGTCTAGTGTTCTTAGGCTCAAGACTGTTACGTGCCTTATGAAGAAAATATGTGTGTTAGCTAAGCTTTGTTCAGGCATGAGTTATAGTGCTGTTGGCCATGAGTTCAATGTTAATAAATCAACGATATATATTAAGTAAGGTGTCCTTAAACAAAAACACACATGAAACCAGGTTATGTATGATTAATGAAAATGTTGTGACCAAACGGCTCTCAGGCACCTAACCTTGTAATTCCCCTAGATGCAATGGTTCATTATCTGCTAATTCAGTGTTCCTTGCAACGTTACAGAACGTAACTCTTATGAGTAATATATATATACATATTATATATGTACGTAATATATACATATTATATATGAGTAATATATATATACACACACATATATACACACATATGTATGTATATACATATATACATATATATATAGTGTTATGAGTAACTATATGAGTAACTGGTCTCACAACTCACCTTCATTTGTTCATACCTTGTTTAATGAATATGATTTATTCTCTACTAGGTTTTGCTGAGGGAACAATAGTCAAGGAGACCATGATAGTACTTGCCCTTTTTGGAATATGTGTCTTAGGAGAAGACACAATCCACTCGTCAAAAATGACAAGTAGGTATATGAATAAAGTGACTTGATGTGGTAATTTACGAAAGGAACAAAGATGGGATTTTTAAAAATATATTGTTTTAAATTTTCATTTATTTTTGAGAGAGAAAGAGACAGAGTGTGAGCAGGTGAGGGGCCGAGAAAGACAGGGAGACACAGAATCCGAAGCAGGCTCCAGGCTCTGGGATGTCAGCACAGAGCCTGATGTGGGGTTCAAACCTATGAACTGTGAGATCATGACCTGAGACAAAGTCAGAGTCTTAACTGACTGAACCACCCAGGCACCCTTTGATGGGATTAAGATTGAAAATGAGAATAGAGAAATGTAGTCTAGGTAGTTTGATCAGGGCAGATTTCTGTGGGAGGTAATATTTAAAATGAAGAACTGCAGGGATAGAGGGAATTAGCTACATGACAAAAGGGGAAAAGAGCATTCCACTCAGACGAGAGATTTTATGCTGAGATCATGAGGCAGGAATGTACATGGCACATTCAAAGGCTGGAAGATGACCACTGTGATTAGAAGATGGGGAGATGGGAAGAAAGCGGAAGTGGAGATGTAAACAGGGGACAAGGATGCAGGAACTGTAGACTGTGGTACAGAGTGTGGATTTTATTTCATTGTTATGGGAGCCCACAGGAAGATTTTAAGCAACATATTAAAGTGATTTCATTTGTTTTTAAGAACATTTTGCTGCTAGGAGAGAATGGATTGAAGAGGAGCAAGCACTGAAATGAGGAGACCCAGTGAGAAGTCTGGTCCAACAATGTATGAGATGGTCTAGCAAAGGTGGAGCTAAAGACACCAAAGCCAAGACATCTATTGAAGATAAAATTACCAGGATGTGGCGATAAATTGCATGAAGGGCAAGGAAAAGTGAGTATTCAAAGACAGACCTAGATTTCTCATTTAATGATAAGATAGGAATACTGATGTTTACTTTATAGAACTGTTCTGAAGATCAAATAATGTATTCCATGTTAAATACTTATAGCATTTGACATATAGTAAGTACTACATGAATCAGCTATTATTATTAGATATGGTTTAGAAATAGGTGAATTTTGTAGTTAAAACAGTATTTGTCAAGTAGGTAAATATCCCTCTGGATTTGTTTTCATAGGAAATTATGGTGGGTTTAAGGTGGAATTAGAATGTTATTTGACCAAGGGGCCCAAGAGCACTGAAATCCTGACTTCGTCCAATAATCCTGTCTTCCTGTGAAGTGTCCAAATTCAAATAACATGTAGTTTATATTTAGAATTTGGACCCAAAAACCCAAGATATTTTAGGCTGGACTATGGGAACAGTCATTGTATTATACCAAGTAGGCCTGTACCAGCCTCTAACCAAAGCAGACTTGTGCATTTATCCTGTGACATGTCCTACCTCAAATGGAGTTTGCATCTAAGCTTGGACTATGTGAACAGGAGCCATCCTCAACCTCTTGGAAAACTCACCAACCGTAATGAAGCACAGTCAGGGTCTTGGACCCTTCTTAGGGGGCAAAGGGCTGGCGTGAGGAGATGCAGGAAGGCAGAGTTTCTGAGCCCCCCTCAGAGGACAAAAGATACACTTTAAATTGACTCAGAAAATTCTTCTTTTCATGGCTCAAGCTAAAATGGCGTTATTTCACTCCCTGATCAAATTAGTACAGATTCTAAAATTATAAGGAACAATATGATATACCAATTAAAATAGCCACAGTAAAGACCACCTCCCTTGGAGAAAAACATTATGAAGTCTAGGGCATATGAACTTGGAACCTGTCAATGCTATTAATGTCTGAACAAACTTGGTGACTGCAAGCGTGCTCAGTCATTCAGTACGTATTTAGTGCCTGCTCAATATGTAGTAAACCTATTACTTTTAGTCTTCATAGTTTTCACTTTATTTTTATTTATTTATTTATTTATTTATTTCTTATTATATGAAATTTATTGTCAAATTGGTTTCCATACAACACCCAGTGCTCATCCCAAAAGGTACCCTTCTCAATACCCATCACCCACCCTCTCCTCCCTCCCACCCCCATCAACCCTCAGTTTGTTCTCAGTTTTTAACAGTCTCTTATGCTTTGGCTCTCTCCCACTCTAACCTCTTTTTTTTTTTTTTCTTTTTTCCTCCCCCTCCCCCATGAGTTCCTGTTAAGTTTCTCAGGATCCACATAAGAGTGAAACCATATGGTATCTGTCTTTCTCTGTATGGCTTATTTCACTTAGCATCACACTCTCCACTTCCATCCACGTTGCTACAAAAGGCCATATTTCATTTTTTCTCATTGCCACGTAGTATTCCATTGTGTATATTAACCACAATTTCTTTATCCATTCATCAGTTGATGGACATTTAGGCTCTTTCCATAATTTGGCTATTGTTGAGAGTGCTGCTATGAACATTGGGGTAAAGTGCCCCTATGCATCAGTACTCCTGTATCCCTTGGATAAATTCCTAGCAGTGCTATTGCTGGGTCATAGGGTAGGTCTATTTTTAATTTTCTGAGGAACCTCCACACTGCTTTCCAGAGCGGCTGCACCAATTTGCATTCCCACCAACAGTGCAAGAGGGTTCCCGTTTCTCCACATCCTCTCCAGCATCTAGAGTCTCCTGATTTGTTCATTTTGGCCACTCTGACTGGCGTGAGGTGATACCTGAGTGTGGTTTTGATTTGTATTTCCCTGATAAGGAGCGACGCTGAACATCTTTTCATGTGCCTGTTGGCCATCTGGATGTCTTCTTTAGAGAAGTGTCTATTCATGTTTTCTGCCCATTTCTTCACTGGGTTATTTGTTTTTCAGGTGTGGAGTTTGGTGAGCTCTTTATAGATTTTGGATACTAGCCCTTTGTCCGATATGTCATTTGCAAATATCTTTTCCCATTCCGTTGGTTGCCTTTTAGTTTTGTTGGTTGTTTCCTTTGCTGTGCAGAAGCTTTTTATCTTCATAAGGTCCCAGTAATTCACGTTTGCTTTTAATTCCCTTGCCTTTGGGGATGTGTCGAGTAAGAGATTGCTACGGCTGAGGTCAGAGAGGTCTTTTCCTGCTTTCTCCTCTAAGGTTTTGATGGCTTCCTGTCTCACGTTCAGGTCCTTTATCCATTTTGAGTTTATTTTTGTAAATGGTGTGAGAAAGTGGTCTAGTTTCAACCTTCTGCATGTTGCTGTCCAGTTCTCCCAGCACCATTTGTTAAAGAGGCTGTCTTTTTTCCATTGGATGTTCTTTCCTGCTTTGTCAAAGATGAGTTGGCCATACGTTTGTGGGTCTAGTTCTGGGGTTTCTATTCTATTCCATTGGTCTATATGTCTGTTTTTGTGCCAATACCATGCTGTCTTGATGATGACAGCTTTGTAGTAGAGGCTAAAGTCTGGGATTGTGATGCCTCCTGCTTTGGTCTTCTTCTTCAAAATTCCTTTGGCTATTCGGGGCCTTTTGTGGTTCCATATGAATTTTAGGATTGCTTGTTCTAGTTTCGAGAAGAATGCTGGTGCAATTTTGATTGGGATTGCATTGAATGTGTAGGTAGCTTTGGGTAGTATTGACATTTTGACAATATTTATTCTTCCAATCCATGAGCAGGGAATGTCTTTCCATTTCTTTAAATCTTCTTCAATTACCTTCATAAGCTTTCTACAGTTTTCAGCATACAGATCCTTTACATCTTTGGTTAGATTTATTCCTAGGTATTTTATGCTTCTTGGTGCAATTGTGAATGGGATCAGTTTCTTTATTTGTCTTTCTGTTGCTTCATTGTTAGTGTATAAGAATGCAACTGATTTCTGTACATTGATTTTGTATCCTGACACTTTGCTGAATTCATGTATCAGTTCTAGCAGACTTTTGGTGGAGTCTATCGGATTTTCCATGTATAATATCATGTCATCTGCAAAAAGCGAAAGCTTGACTTCATCTTTGCCAATTTTGATGCCTTTGATTTCCTTTTGTTGTCTGATTGCTGATGCTAGAACTTCCAGCACTATGTTAAACAACAGCGGTGAGAGTGGGCATCCCTGTCGTGTTCCTGATCTCAGGGAAAAAGCTCTCAGTTTTTCCCCATTGAGGATGATGTTAGCTGTGGGCTTTTCATAAATGGCTTTTGTGATCTTTAAGTATGTTCCTTCTATCCCGACTTTCTCAAGGGTTTTTATTAAGAAAGGGTGCTGGATTTTGTCAAAGGCCTTTTCTGCATCGATTGACAGGATCATATGGTTCTTCTCTCTTTTTTTGTTAATGTGATGTATCACGTTGATTGATTTGCGAATGTTGAACCAGCCCTGCATCCCAGGAATGAATCCCACTTGATCATGGTGAATAATTCTTTTTATATGCCGTTGAATTCGATTTGCTAGTATCTTATTGAGAATTTTTGCATCCATATTCATCAGGGATATTGGCCTTTAGTTCTCTTTTTTTACTGGGTCTCTGTCTGGTTTAGGAATCAAAGTAATACTGGCTTCATAGAATGAGTCTGGAAGTTTTCCTTCCCTTTCTATTTCTTGGAATAGCTTGAGAAGGATAGGTATTATCTCTGCTTTAAACGTCTGGTAGAACTCCCCTGGGAAGCCATCTGGTCCTGGACTCTTATTTGTTGGGAGATTTTTTTTTTTTTTTTTTTGAGAAACTAAATTTTTTTTTTTTCAACGTTTATTTATTTTTGGGACAGAGAGAGACAGAGCATGAACGGGGGAGGGGCAGAGAGAGAGGGAGACACAGAATCAGAAACAGGCTCCAGGCTCTGAGCCATCAGCCCAGAGCCTGACGCGGGGCTCGAACTCACGGATCGCGAGATCGTGACCTGGCTGAAGTCGGACGCTTAACCGACTGCGCCACCCAGGCGCCCCTTGTTGGGAGATTTTTGATAACCAATTCAATTTCTTCGCTAGTTATGGGTCTGTTCAAGCTTTCTATTTCCTCCTGATTGAGTTTTGGAAGAGTGTGGGTGTTCAGGAATTTGTCCATTTCTTCCAGGTTGTCCAATTTGTTGGCATATAATTTTTCATAGTATTCCCTGATAATTGTTTGTATCTCTGAGGGATTGGTTGTAATAATTCCATTTTCATTCATGATTTTATCTATTTGGGTCATTTCCCTTTTCTTTTTGAGGAGCCTGGCTAGAGGTTTGTCAATTTTGTTTATTTTTTCAAAAAACCAACTCTTGGGGCGCCTGGGTGGCTCAGTCGGTTGAGCGTCCGACTTCAGCTCATGTCACGATCTCGCAGTCCGCGAGTTCGAGCCCCGCGTCGGGCTCTGGGCTGATGGCTCAGAGCCTGGAGCCAGCTTCCGATTCTGTGTCTCCCTCTCTCTCTGCCCCTCCCCCATTCATGCTGTGTCTCTCTCTGTCTCAAAAATAAATAAACGTTAAAAAAAAAAAAATTAAAAAAAAAAAAAAAAAACCAACTCTTGGTTTCGTTGATCTGCTCTACAGTTTTTTTAGACTCTATATTGTTTATTTCTGCTCTGATCTTTATTATTTCTCTTCTTCTACTGGGTTTAGGCTGCCTTTGCTGTTCTGCTTCTATTTCCTTTAGGTGTGCTGTTAGATTTTGTATTTGGGATTTTTCTTGTTTCTTGAGATAGGCCTGGATTACAATGTATTTTCCTCTCAGGACTGCCTTCCCTGCATCCCAAAGCGTTTGGATTGTTGTATTTTCATTTTCGTTTGTTTCCATATATTTTTTAATTTCTTCTCTAATTGCCTGGTTGACCCACTCATTCGTTAGTAGGGTGTTCTTAACCTTCATGCTTTTGGAGGTTTTCCAGACTTTTTTCTGTGGTTGATTTCAAGCTTCATAGCATTGTGGTCTGAAAGTATGCATGGTATAATTTCAATTCTGGTAAACTTATGAAGGGCTGTTTTGTGACCCAGTATATGATCTATCTTGGAGAATGTTCCATGTGCACTCGAGAAGAAAGTATATTCTGTTGCTTTGGGATGCAGAGTTCTAAATATATCTGTCAAGTCCATCTGATCCAATGTCTCATTCAGGGCCCTTGTTTCTTTATTGACCGTGTGTCTAGATGATCTATCCATTTCTGTAAGTGGGGTGTTAAAGTCCCCAGCAATTACCACATTCTTATCAATAAGGTTGCTTATGTTTATGAGTAGTTGTTTTATATATTTGGGGGCTCCGGTATTCGGCGCATAGACATTTATAATTGTTAGCTCTTCCTGATGGATAGACCCTGTAACTATTATATAATGTCCTTCTTCATCTCTTGTTACAGCCTTTAATTTAAAGTCTAGTTTGTCTGATATAAGTATGGCTACTCCAGCTTTCTTTTGGCTTCCAGTAGCATGATAAATAGTTCTCCATCCCCTCACTCTCAATCTAAAGGTGTCCTCAGGTCTAAAATGAGTCTCTTGTAGACAGCAAATAGATGGGTCTTGTTTTTTTATCCATTCTGATACCCTATGTCTTTTGGTTGGCGCATTTAGTCCATTTACATTCAGTGTTATTATAGAAAGATACGGGTTTAGAGTCATTGTGATGTCTGTATGTTTTATGCTTGTAGTGTTGTCTCTGGTACTTTGTCTCACAGGGTCCCCCTTAGGATCTCTTGTAGGGCTGGTTTAGTGGTGACAAATTCCTTCAGTTTTTGTTTGTTTGGGAAGACCTTTATCTCTCCTTCTATTCTAAATGACAGACTTGCTGGATAAAGGATTCTCGGCTGCACATTTTTTCTGTCTAGCACACTGAAAATCTCGTGCCAATTCTTTCTGGCCTGCCAAGTTTCAAAAGGGAGATCAGTCACGAGTCTTATAGGTCTCCCTTTATATGTGAGGGCACGTTTACCTCTTGCTGCTTTCAGAATTTTCTCTTTATCCTTGTATTTTGCCAGTTTCACTATGATATGTCGTGCAGAAGATTGATTCAAGTTACATCCGAAGGGAGTTCTCTGTGCCTCTTGGATTTCAATGCCTTTTTCCTTCCCCAGTTCAGGGAAGTTCTCAGCTATGATTTCTTCAAGTACCCCTTCAGCACCTTTCCCTCTCTCTTCCTCCTCTGGGATACCAATTATGCGTATATTATTTCTTTTTAGTGTATCACTTAGTTCTCTAATTTTCCCCTCATACTCCTGGATTTTTTTATCTCTCTTTTTCTCAGCTTCCTCTTTTTCCATAACTTTATCTTCTAGTTCACCTATTCTCTCCTCTGCCTCTTCAATCCGAGCCGTGGTGGTTTCCATTTTGTTTTGCATTTCATTTAAAGCGTTTTTCAGCTCCTCGTGACTGTTCCTTAGTCCCTTGATCTCTGTAGCAAGAGATTCTCTGCTGTCCTCTATACTGTTTTCAAGCCCAGCGATTAATTTTATGACTATTACTCTAAATTCACTTTCTGTTATATTATTTAAATCCTTTTTGATCAGCTCATTAGCTGTTGTTATTTCCTGGAGATTCTTCTGAGGGGAATTCTTCCCCTTGGTCATTTTGGATAGTCCCTGGCGTGGTGAGGACCTGCAGGGCACTTCCCCTGTGCTGTGGTGTATAACTGGAGTTGGTGGGCGGAGTCGCAGTCAGACCTGATGTCTGCCCCCTGGCCCACCGCTGGGGCCACAGTCAGACTGGTGTGTGCCTTCTCTTCCCCTCTCCTAGGGGCGGGATTCACTGTGGGGTGGCGTGGCCCGTCTGGGCTACTTGCACACTGCCAGGCTTGTGATGCTGGGGATCTGGCGTATTAGCTGGGGTGGGTAGGCAAGGTGCACAAGGGCAGGAGGGGCAGGCTTAGCTCACTTCTCCTTAGGTGATCCACCTCAGGAGGGGCCCTGTGGCAGCGGGAGGGAGTCAGATCCGCTGCAGGAGGTTTGGCTCCTCCGCAGAAGCACAGAGTTGGGTGTTTTCGCGGAACGAGGAAGTTCCCTGGCAGGAACTGGTTCTCCTTGGGATTTTGGCTGGGGGATGGGCGGGGGAGGTGGCGCTGGCGAGCGCCTTCGTTCCCCACCAAACTGAGCTATGTCCTCCGGGGGCTCAGCAGCTCTCCCTCCCTTTGTCCTCCAGCCTTCCCGCTTTCCGAGCAGAGCTGTTAACTTATGACCTCCCAGATGCTAAGTCGCGCTTGCTGTGGGAACACAGTCCGTCAGGCCCCTCCGCTTTTGCCAGCCACACTTGGGGGCTCTGCTTGGCCGGCGAGCCGCCCCTCCGCCCCGGCTCCCTCCCGCCAGTCCGTGGAGCGCGCACCGCCTTGCCGCCCTTCCTACCCTCTTCCGTGGGCCTCTCATCTGCGCTTGGCTCCGGCGACTCCGTTCTGCTAATCCTCTGGCGGTTTTCTGGGTTATTTAGGCAGGTGTAGGTGGAATCTAAGTGATCAGCAGGACGCGCGGTGGGCCCAGCGTCCTCCTACGCTGCCATCTTCCGCAACCTTCCATAGTTTTCACTTTAAAGAGAAGTGGATGATATTACTCTTTTCTGGTAAAGGTGGGTGTATTTTTTTTTAATTAATCAAGTTCAGTTTCATCAAATACAGCTAAACCTCGAAAATTTTAAGAAGAGAGTAACAGGATAGGTAATTTTTTTTTTTTTTTGTACTCATCTAATCACTCAGCACAAAATGCTTATTTGCTCCTCAGGATAAAGCTGTTAAATGAATAATTATTTTGCTGTCTGGGTCTGGTTAACATGTCACTTTCTCATAAGAAAGCCACATTTTCCTGCAGTGGCACACTATTTATCATGTATTCGTTAGATTTCTGAAAATGTGCTTGTGTTTTAAGATTACTTAAACAGAAAAAATATTTTTTAAAATAGCTACTTATCACATTAAGACCCTCCCCCAAAAACACACAAAGGTACATATACCTACACATGCACACCCATAAATATATATAAACTTGGAATCCCATCTTTTCACTCCAGGATTGTAGCTAGTCCAAAGAAGAAACCTACAAACATGCTGAAAACACCAGACAGTCTGAAGATGCTGGTCTCTCCTATACAGCTAGCTTATTTTAACTGCTTCTGATTGCATAGTATAAGCTATTGAATCAATGCAGATAGTATTACTTAGCCATCAAAAAGGGCCAGAGATTGATCACACGTGGACAAGAGTAGAGAAAACAATCTATGCGGACATATATTGTAGCTATGGGAAATTTCTATTCTAAGAATCAATTAACACAAGGTCAATGAATCCTCTACTATTTTAATGAGTTCAGTGCATATTCATCAGAACTTAAAATACATAGTAATAGCAATGATTGTTACAGTTGTTATAGCATGAGTATATAGTAAACAGGAACTCACTCTAGATGCCATCTTCTAAAGTGTAAAATTCAGTAGAACAGATTGATTTCAGACTCCTGTAGATTACAGACATATTAATTATAGCAAACTGATTCATCCCAAGTGACTGAGATATACAGTCCTATCATTATTTAAGAATTAGTATATAAAACATGTTATATGTATATTTGTAAATACAATGTATGAGTTAGATAAATGGAATATAATAAAACAAAATCCTAAAAAATTTCATAAAAAATAATTGAGTCTTTCTTTGCTATCTATTTCCCAAAGTATTCTAATTGCTTCAAGGTTATTAACTCAAATACAGTTATCTCTATAAATATACCAAAAGTTCTACACTGGGTTTGTGAATATTGGATAAATGCATATTTTCTATATTCTGGGCAACCCAGACCCATAACCTAGACCTTGAGGATGTCTGTGTTACTCAGCAGTACTGTATGACAATAGTATTTGTGATTCCCATGAAATTCCACGAGTTCATTTACCAGCTGTCTCAAAGTTCTAGAACAGCTTTTACCTCATGGCAGAACAGATTATATATAGTAATTCCACCCCCTAAAAGAGGACAAAACAGAATAACAACGTTACAAGTTACATTAAAATGTAATCTATAGACTGTTAAAAAAAAAAAAAAAAACAGGAGTGCAATTTCCACTCAATTAAGTAGCAAAGAATACATTCTAATGACTGCATTTACAGAAGATACCAACAATCCTTAGTAGACAAACCCCATGCTAATTCACCAGGTAACTGAGAACACCAGAAGAGTAAAGTTCCCTTCAAGCGCCCTGAATACAAAAACAAATTTAAAAAAAAAAGTGTGCAGTATCAGAGCCTGTCTTTTTTGTAATGAACCAAGTAATTACCAAAAAGGCTAATGTTAGTGAAGAAAAACAGAAACCTTCTAACACTAATCTTCATAGAGATGAAATCTAGTTAAGTTTTATTTAAAAAATAATGCAATGGACAACAGGCAGAAATACAAAAGAATAAAATTTTCTACCACCTCGGAGGAAAATACAGAATGCGCTGACAGCGGGTGAGGAGTTGGTTTACTTGGGTGGGATAAAACAACAACAACAATAATCGAGTCACCTGGCTAGCATTACAATTGTGAATACCAGTTTCATACAGTCTAATTAAACGAGTAATGACAATAAAAAATTATTTTGAAATGGGCCATCCATCTCCCCTGCTCTAATAAAATGCCATGGTATTTATAAAAAAGGCAAACCTGAGACATTTACTTTCAGACTGAGGGACATTTTCCTGTCAAAATATTCTCATTTAATAGCTTCATCCCATAAAATAATTAAACAAAATCAAGCAGCAGGCAAGCTAGTCAGCTGGCCATCTAAGTGCTTATTTGAACATTTATGCAGAAATAATGTCACTAGCATGCCTAGTAAGGTGGCTTTTTTTTTTTTTTTTTTTTTGAGATGTGCGCTGTCAGTGATGGGGATGATGTACCAGTTGAGTATGTCATAAAACCTTCTTAAACATGCAGTTCTTTTTAAAAGTACATTTATCATTAGATCAGCAATCTGTTGGCTCACTTGAGTGTTCCTATTGTGCACAATGTGATTTAGAATATTAGATATCTTCACATGGGCTTTGCAATAAAAATGGGTACATTAGAACAGACAGGTGCTCTTACTCTGTCCTCCACCAAAGATGAGATATGAAGGAAAGAACATCAATGGGTTAATTCAGGCTTACTCCTGCTACAACAATCTGAAAAAGAGCACCCTGCAAACTCAAATCTAATTCCCCAACCCTTCTATTCATATCTTTTTTTTTTAATGTTTATTTATTTTTGAGACAGAGAGAGACAGAGCATGAATGAGGGAGGGGCAGAGAGAGAGGGAGACACAGAATCAGAAGCAGGCTCCAGGCTCTGAGCTGTCAGCACAGAGCCTGACACGGGGCTCGAACCCATGGACCGGGAGATCATGACCTGAGCTGAAGTCAGACGCTCATCCGACTGAGCCACCCAGGCGTCCCCCCCTACCCCGCCTTCTATTCATTTATTAAAGTGGAAGGGTTTTCAGTAACAGGGTAGGAGGTAAGGTTGATCTTCATTTTAAGAGATCAAGAAGAGGACTATGGGGCTGGAGGAGAGGGAGAAAAGGACTGCTAGAGGTTGGGTATTGTAGACCATTTCGGGTTTACATGTGTAAAAAGCTCTGAGGCTTTTCCTGGGTGCAAGAAAATTGAGGAATGGATGAAAGGGGGGTGATAAGTGCTAGTCTAGTTTTTGAATGGGATCTTTTTCAATTGCCTGTAAGAAATGAAATGCTTTTAAAATTACCTTTGGCTGTCAAACTAAGCCTCTTCCAACGTAACTCCAACCAGAACTAAGACATTTCAAGGATTCGTATGGGTTATCTATGTCACGGCTTCATCACCTAGAACCTATAATCCAGAACAACTTTAAAAATAAAAAAGTCCATATACCCTTTGATTTGTCCAATAAAGCCATGTAGATAAAATAGTAACATTTAAAAATCACTGACATTACCATACCAACAGTAGGAAAAAGAAGTTTGAAATATTATTCTTTCTTTAAAGTAATTTAATTGAATGAAGAATAATGGGATTATTTTTCCAGTTGTAGTTGTAAACATCTTGAAGAAAATATTAAGAAGGCACATAATTCTTTGGTTTAAGGCTCTCAAAGATATATTTAATCAAATGTATTATTTAATCAAATGTATGCAAAAGAATCTTCTGGATTAAGAGAACCGTGTGTTCAGATTTATTTTTACCATTGTTTAGGAATGGTCATGAGTGGTTTCTTCATGTTAATATCCTTAAATTTTAAATTTATTTAGAAAATAAATTCAATTATATTTTAGAAACACACAGAGATCTTACAAGTTTTATACTCTCTCGATAGAACCATGGCAACCTATTTTTTTCACTCTCCTATGGAAATGATCATGAGTTACAATTTACTCTTATCACATCTTTTATTTTATATTCACTTGAAGATTCAAAGCCAAGTTCTTAGATATTTAAGATGTGGCTTTTTGTATCTTCTCAAGGAGACCCTGACAATCCAGTTATCTCACAAAATGAATCACATGAATGAATCTGTCACTGTTAAAATACTATCTCCTTTTAACAAAGTAGAAATGCCTTCTTGCATTAAAAAGCTTCAATATTTAACGGAGTTACTTCTACCAAAATAGATTTAACTTTTGGGATAGAGGTAGGGAAAGCAAGCTGTAATGATTTCTGATGTCAACTACCCAGAGTGCAACCAAACTTCACAGGCTAAGACAGTCCTCCACAAGACTACTCTCACTTCAGGTATCAGCTACAGGCTCAGGGGTCCCCAGCCTATATGCACTCTGATGAGCTGGCTACAGATTTGGGAGTTTCCACTATCCCCTCAGGTCAATAATTCACTAACATGACTCATGGAACTCAGGAAGGTGTTATACTTACTACTACAGTTTCATTATAGCAAGAGGATATAAACCAGGAGCAGCCAAAGAGAACACTACATAGCATGAGCTATGGGAGATGAAGTTTACACTTTCGTCTCCGCATGGAGTCAGTTCACATTACACCCCTGGCAAATGAATGTGTGACAAAATGCAGAGTATTATCAACTGAAGAAGCTCACTTGAGCTTCAGTGTCCACAATTTTTATTGGAGTTCCATTATATAGACATGATTGATTGAATCATTGGCCCCAAAGTTGAACTCAATCTCTTCCCATCTCCTCCCTGGAGATTGGCCTAATATCATGTGGTTCAAAACCCCAGCCTTCCAATCATATGTTTGATCTTTCTGGCATGGTCAGTCCCCATTCTTTGTCATCTGGTTAACATAAACCATCTATAGACCACCATAATTAACAAAGAAGTGTGTATTAGCTGGGAAATTCCAAGGGTTTACAGGTCAACTCCCAGGAACCAAGGACAAAGGCTGGCCAAATTCTTAATTATACAAAGCCTATGGAATCCTATGTCTTAGTAAATTATCTTATAATCGATTTTGAACATTTAAGGGGAAGTAGAAACATTTATGGGAAGTAATGTTAAACCAGACCAACAGGTGGCCCTTGTCTATTATTTATTCTCAAATTAGGCAAGAAACAGTTAACAGTTTCTAAAAATATATGTGAAGCTTTCTATTAAATACACCCTTGCTGTAAAAATGATTTCCCAGGAATTTTATTTCAAATAATGATGAACATGTTATGTATTTTCCAAGGGAATAACTATACTACTAACTAGATGATACATTAGAGTAATGATAAAAACCAGGATTGGGAGTTAGTCTTAGATATGGATTCCAAATCTGCATATAGATCTCTGATTTTTCATTCATTTCTGAAGTGGGAAATACATTAAACATTTTTTAAATGATTTAGTAAGATAATATATTTCTTGAATATACTGTGTTAAGTAAATGGATTCTATTATTATTTTTGCTGCTTATATATGTAAGGTGAAATATATGAAGATTTTCTGGTATATTTATATATATATTATAAATGATAACAATAGAAGAAAGTTCCTCAAAGAAAGATAACTAAATATCTTGTTAAACCATTAAACTTTATATATTTACATTCCAGTATAAGTCATAACTATTGGCTTTTAAGGGCTTTTCTGAACTATTGACATGTGTCAGAATGTATGAAAATAATAAAATCCAGCACTGAGTTTCTTAAGATCCTTAAATTTCCTCAAATTTTTCTGTTGTCTGCCTCTTAATCTTTTCTAGTATGTCTAAACACTAAACACTATTATTCATCTTAATGGTATCTTAACATAATGTTTTTATTCATTCACTAAACATGTTTATTAAGCACATATTATGTACTAGCTGGGGATTCACAAAATAGTAACAATACAGCAGTTAACACAAGAGATAATAATCCCCTCTCTCAAGGAACTTCTATTATAGTGGAGAATAACAGATAATTAACAGGTAAAAAATAAAACGTTTTAGATTATAAATCTATGAAAAAATGACCTAGGAAGATGAGGATAAAGACAGTGGGTGACGACTGACAATTTAAATAGGGTTTGCAGGGCAGCTGAAACCTGAGGGTGGTGAAAAAGAGAAGTATGGAATTATTTGAGGGAAGAACATTCCTGCTGTTCAAAAGCAGCTAATGAGGTCAATGTTACCTAAGTGGAGTGAGGTCAGGGGAAGAAGTAGGACATGAGGTCAGATAGGTAATGTGGGGGTAAGGGAGTGTGCAAATTATATAAAGTCTAGTAGGTCATTGTAAGTTTGGTTCTTACCTTCAGAAGCCTTTGAAGGGTTTTGAGCAGAAGAGTAACATATTTTTAAAGAATTCTTGCCGCTGTGTTCAGAACAAACTGAAGGGAAGTAAAGAAATAGAACTATTTAGGATGCTATTGAAATAAACCAGGTGAGAGATGAGAGTGGTTGGGACCATGGTGTTAGCAGCGGGGGAGAGTAGGGGGAGTGTTTCATTTCTGGATATATTTTGAAGGTAGAATCAACAGAGTTTGATGGCACATTGTTTCCAAGGCTTGTAAGGAAAAGAATGATCAAGGATGATAATAAGACATTTAGCCTGAGGTACAGGAAGATGAGAGTCACCATTAAGTAAGATGGAAAGACTATGACAGAAACAGACTTTGCGGGTAGGGAAGGAGAGAGGGAGGAAAGAAGAAACAAAAGGCCAGAGTTCGAATCTAGATTTGCTGATTCCAAAGCAAATTCTTAACTACAATACCAGTGTACCAGCTTTCATTTATTGGACATCTGTAATGTTGCAAGGGCTATAGTTTACATATTTTTGTCTTATTAAATTTTTTCAAGAAGTCTATGATAATGAAAATAATAATAAGGCAAATATTTACATAAGGCTTACTATGGATCCTGAACTGCTGTATCTCTCTGTCACACACACACACACACATACACGCACACACTTATAATCCTCATAACAATGAAACAATCATAGAATCAAACAATCATAGCTTCCAAGTCTGTGTATTGTCATCCCAGGTGGGAGACAGGGGAAAAAACAAAGGATCAAAGGGTTTGCCATCTCCTAGAGATCACATTGTAAGAGCTGGCATTTTAACCTTTCTTCCTTTCTCAGCCCTTTGGCCAGTGGATTATAGAGAATAGCACCTTTCAACTTTTGGTGAGGGGCCAAGGGTAATAATAGAATCAATGGCCTGCTATTTCTGGGAACTCTGCATATGGATTCTAAAGTAACCTAAGTGTGTGTGTGTGTGTGTGTGTGTGTGTGTTTATGTTTATGTATGTATGTGTATGTGTTTAGTTTTACTGTGTTCATTTGCTAGGACTGCCATAACAAAGTACCACAGACTGGGTGACCTAAACAACAGAAATTTATTTTCTCACAATTTGGAGGCTAGAAGTCCAAGATCAGTGTCAGTAGGCTGATTTCTTCTGAGGCCTCTCTGCTTGGCTTGTAAATGGCCACATTCCCCCTGTCTTCATGGTCTTCCATCTGTGTGTGTCTGTGTCCTAATCTCCTCTTATTGAAAGGACACCTGTTGGGGTACCTAGGTGGCTCCAGTTGGTTAAGTGTCCAACTTCAGCTCAGGTCATAATCTCATGGTTTGTGGGTTCAAGCCCCATGTCGAGCTCTGTGATAAAAGCTCAGAGCCTAGAGCATGCTTAGGATTCTGTGTCTCCCTCTCTCTCTGCTCCTCCCCCACTCATGATCTGTCCCTCTCTCTCTTTCTCTTTCAAAAATAAACATTAAAAATTCTTCAAGTCTTTTAAAAAAAAAGGACATCTGTCATACTGAGTTAAGGCTCGTCCTAATGATTTGATTTTCTCTTTAACGACCCTCTCCAAATACAGCCACATTCTGAGATATGGGTGGTTAGGACTGCAACATATCAATTCTCTAGGGATGTGCCACAATTCAGTCCATAACTGTTATTACTTATAATCTTCTTACAATGCAGAAGTTGGAAAATCTTTTCCCACTGAACTTTAAAGGTAGTTTCTAAACTTAAGTCAACAGCATGAGGGATACAGAGCGGCAGAAGTGCGATGCCACCTGGCTCTCTTTTTGAGTCTAATGACCTTTTCTCTTCCAGTCTGTCTCAGACATGGGAAGAGAGGCAGCAGGTAGCAACAACACCTGGTTCACTCCTGAATCTCTCAATACAGTGTGTAGTGAGGAAAATTCAGTCAGTCTGTCAGTAATTCAGGAAAACTTTACCATTCACCACCCTCTACTACATGATAGAAAAGAAAAACTGCTCTTGAAACCCTTGAATTGTTTAGGCTAAGACTAAATTTAAGTTGGCAGACATATATAGATGTTGAGCTTTTATGTCTTTAAGTTGGTTTCATAAGATTTATTTTTAAGTTGAATTGGATACTTCAATTTTGTCAATAGGAAAGATATTGAGAATTATTCAAAATGTCTATTGATGGAAAGGTATTGGGGATTTTTATTAAAAATCTCTATGTAAATATATTCCCCCAAGATTATAAAGTATTCTATCCTCTGAAATACAAAGCTGATTGGACCCACCCAGAAATAATCTAGACTCTTTCCACAAATGAAATGAGTACATTTTTCCTAAGGGAAAAGAGGCATTGTGTATTTTTCAAGAATTCTATAGGAACAGACTTAAAAAACTTCACTAAAACAATGATGTGAAATAAACTTGCAAGTTACTTTCAGAAATGCTTTAATATTCAATGACTACTAGTGACTGTAACCCTGGAGATGGAGCTATTGTGTCAGCCCGAATATTGGAAGAATAATGAATATGTAGGGAGATGTATCTATCACACAGTTGAAAGGAGTGTAGCAAGGCACTAGACATAGGAATTGTAAGGTTCTGAGGCTCCACTCTGAACAAGAGGCATTAGGGAGAAGAGACCCTGTGATCCATAGCATACCAGTGTCCAATTCTGTATTCATAGCTTAAAGCTTAATGGTTAGATGTATTTTCTGCTTACAAAGCTTTTAACTGATTCCTGTTGGAGACCTGGTCTTAGATAACCCATCTCCCCAAGGCCTCCAGAGAAGGTCTTGAAGGCCAGGACTCTTCTAAACACCACCTCACTACATATACCCAGAAGAAAGGCAGATCCTTAGTTTAGAGTAAGTATCAAGATAAACATAGTTTGGGAAGAACTCGACCTTCTGAAGCTGGCAGTGGGATTAAATGGTCTGGTTTGAACTAGAAATGGTAGGTTTCAGGTTCTAGAATTTATTAGATATTTCACCCCAAGATATAATCATAACTACTTGTATTTTCACAATACTTTTATAACTTAAGAAGCTTTTCACATGTATTATTTCATTCAATCAAAGTTTTACAATAAGAAAAAAGGCCCAGCTTTCAGATTCCAAAGGCCTTCAACCATGTGTCTGAGCCTTGGTTTCCTTACCCATGCTGGAGATAACCACATGAACTCTACTTACCTCAAGGAACAGTTATGAATGTCAAAGGATAGATACAGCATTATATGAAAATTATTTCAATTCCATTGTAGGTGCTATTTTTATAAAACCACAACCAATGAGTTAATCATCTGTCATTTTTTTATGGTGATTGATGGTGATAATGGCTCCATTGTCCTCATGCTGAAACTGTCAAGGTCTTTAAAAACAAAACTTAATTATTATGTTGAGTTGAGGGAATAAAGTTCCTATAGTCATTCTACCTAGGAAGACTGAGAGTTTAATTTATTTGATGAATGCCTTGAGATATATCTCATCCAATAGTGATAGAAAAAGATTTTTAAAAAATTGTCACTAAACAGTTATTTCTTCTTTCTACAAATGTAAAAATACCAACAGCCACCTACTTATTGAGCATCTACTTAGTGCCAAACATTGTTCTAGGTGCTTTCTATACTTCATCTTTTAATCCCTACATGATGACATGTGTATTATTATTACTGTTTCTTTGTTTTTTTTTTAGTGGAGCTGGGGTTCTTGCTCTTTCTAATCAAGATTTCACCACAGAAATATTAAGACACTCAATTACCATGTGTTCTTGTATCTGAATACATAGGGGTCTGGTAGGACTAACTGAAAATGTACATGCTTCTTGGCATGTTAGAATGGGCATGGACACTTCTGCAAAAGGTAGCAATTACATTTGACCTTGTCTCAGCTTCTTTATCTAGTCCATTTCCTCTCATGTGCTTCCTAAGAGCATTCTTACTAATGCAACAAGGATAAAAGAGATTATTCACCAAACACTTTATAGGGAGCTATTGTTTGTGTTAGGAGGAAATACATTGAGGAGTCATTATAGGGTAAATCTCTAAGTGTGGGGAACTGTAGCAAATAAGAATTATTAAATCCTATGCATAAGTCAAAGAGAGAAAACGTTCTTGAGAGGGAGAAGGGAAAGTGAAATAAAGAAGGAAAGATAGAGACCTAACAAGCTTGGGTGCTGAGCAATGAAATACCCAGAGAATGAAGCTCCAAAGAGAGTCTTAGGAGAAAACAAATGCATGTTAGTAGTTGTTCAATTGGTTGGTAGAAGCATGTAATATAAGCACCCTCTTCTGCTTCCTTCAAGAAAATTTACTATAAAACTCTGTAAGGGTTTTGAGATGCTATGGCCTGAATTTGTATGTCTCTCCACCAAATTCATATGTTGAAGTCCTAATGCCCAAAATGATGGTATTAGGAGGTGAGGCCTTTGGGAGGTGCCTATGTCATGAGGCACTAATGCTCAGTCTGTTGAGCATCCGACTTCCACTCAGGTCATGATCTCATGGCTCATGTGTTCGAGCCCTGCATCGGGCTCAGTGCTGACAGCTCAGGGCCTGGAGCCTGCATCAGATTCTGTGTCTCCCTCTCTCTCTGCTCCTCCTCAGCTCTGTCTCTCTCTCACATGTCCAATCTCTCTCTCTCTCAAAAATAAACACTAAAAAAATTAAAAAAAAAAAAAATTGGACTGTGGCAATGGTCACATGACTCTACACTTTCTAACAATCATCAAATGTTCTGTTAAAAATAGATGAATTGTAAATGTGTAAACTATGCCTCATGAAAGCTTTTTTTTCAGAAGGGCTGCACAGCACTTTGTTTGAAATGCTACCACTTATGGAAAAGAGCTGAATACCTCTGAAAGCATATATAAAAAAAACTGGCAACAGTGGTTGCCTCTGGAGGGGAACTGGCACAAAGGGCTGAGGTGGGAAGAGTTCCTCTCTAATGTATCATGGCTTATAGTCCTTGGATTTCACACCATGTGGGTGTAACCATAATTTAAAAAATAACAACCGAAAATCTTTTGCATCTCTCAGTAACTGGGAGACACATGGATGCTGTTGAGAGTAATGAGGTCATTAATAGTAATGGAGTCTTTGGGAAGAATAGTCTGGGAGGTGAAAATGCTGCCTTGTCTATTTCCAGAAAAAACCATTTTTACACTGTGGAACTATATTTGAGTGGTGATATCCTAGAATGAAGGGACTTGAAGAGAAGAGTATGCAGGGCCTGAGACAAAGATATCTGCATATTTCACTGTAGTAGAAGAGCTAACAGCTGAGGGGGGGAAAGTCTGAGGCCTTCATTTCTTTGATGCAAGAGTGATCATTCAGAAGGTTTTTAGAGAGTAATGTATAGCCCACACTTTATATTTCAGTCATTTTGTCATTATCCTTTTTTCCTATTAGATACCTTCAATGTGTAATTCAAGAGCAAACTGTTGGAAAATATGTTCACCTCACCTTCTGTAGATTTTTACTTTTTCAAATTCTCTAATTCACTGTGCTTCTTTCAGAATGTAAGTGGGTTTATTTTTTATATGGGTGGCTTTCCATTCAACTGAAATTGCTGAATAATTGCCAGATGTAACAGGTTAAATCCCATTATAATCAATTCTTTAAGAATGAATATCTCTGTAATCTCAAAGATTTTCAAGTTCTAAGCCCTGGTTCAATTATACCTGATTTTGAACACAGTGATATTCCAAACAAATGCAAGTATTTGAGCATGCCTTAAAACTTGCAGTAATGAAATTTCAAAATGGTTAACAAGAGAAAGCATACTATAAATTACTAACACTTGAAAATCTGTAAAACCATATCATTTAGAAATGAATCTACAGTGCTTAACGTGACTATTCTCTATTACCCGGAATCTGTGAATCAAAGCAGGATGCTATGATCTCTTTTCTTTTGTGACTAATACCTGCTTAAAACCTTAATGTTCCATTATGACTAACTGTTCTCAATGGTCTGGAGATAAATATGATATCATAGTCTGAGAATACGCTAAATGATGGTTTCTAAATGAAATGCTTCATTTAACCTTGGAGACCCACTCAAAATTTTATTTCCCACATGATAATTTTCAGTTAAGACTATGGATGAAAAGTAAGGAAATGGATAATGTATGCACAGGTAACTAAGGGGGAGCAATACAACCTAATAGCTAATAATAGCTAGGGTTAGCCCCTGGAAACATTGTAGTATATAGAGAGTTAGTTTAGAGGATGGACTTCTAGTTGGATTACCAGAGTTCAAATTTTAGTTTGGCCACTAACTTGTTTGTGTAATTATATTGAGCAGATTACTAAAATTGTTTAAAATCAATTTCTTATATGCATAATGGGGATAATACTGTACCTACCACAAAGAGTTAAAGAGGATTATGTAAGACAATCAGTCATTCATTATTGTCAAGGTCAGTGTTTTGATGGAAGCTTCAAATTTTACAGCAAGAGGAGAATACATTTACCCACAAACAGGGGTACTTTTAATTTAAACATCATCAAAAATTCAAATGCTATCCAGAGAGCCAAATATGTGCTATAGAGATAGCTCAAGATTAATCTGAATAATGAGGGAAGGACTCAAAATCACATGGTAAGGAAAAATGGCTTTGGAATTCTAAAATTAACTCTGTGAATGTGGCAAATTAATTATCTTTCTGAGTCTCACTTTCCCATCTATAAAATGGATATGGTAACAACATCTTGTGAGAATTTAGTAAGTCTATGAATATAAGGCAGACAGCACAGTGTTTGACGTAGGTTGGGTGTTCAATAAATAATAGCTACTTTTACTGACAGAATTATTATAATTATTGTTATGTGTTTTACAATCTGGAGACAAGAACAAAACAGTCATACAAAGTTAACTGTATCTAAGCTGTGTGTAGAAAAAGAAGCCTCCACCTGACACATAGTAATCTAAGGAAAACAAGCAGCACTGGGTGGAGGCCAGAAAGGAGGGCTTCCAACAATTGAGCAGGTATCATCTACCCACACTGAATTCAAGGAGATACCTTGAGGCCCCCAGAAAAGAGAAGAGAGGAGAAGATAAATACATTGATCTCTAGACAGTAGAGTGGGTAGAAAGGGAAGGAAAACAAAGGAGTTAGAGAAAAACAACATCTGGGGCAAAAACGAAAACAAAAAACCATGGCGGGACAATGCTAGGTGAGCTTGGTCAGAAGAGACTCTTCTGTCTGGGACTGAAACACTCAGATTAGGAACAAAGACACAAGGAAAGTATCTACAGATAATTGTAGCAGTAAAGAGAAGCCAGCGGCAGCCCCATGCAGATGGAGACAGCCTGCCATATGTAATAGAACCCAGGCATCCTATTAGGGGTTGAGACTAGAGAAGGAGCTGAGTCATAAGGAAAGGAAACTCAGTTCCAAAGAAACCATGAAGCACTAAAGAAACACGCACCTGGAGGAAGGACAATCAACAGGAAGAAATCACACGAATAAGAACACAAAAAGCTAGAACTATGGCCTATGGGACTCTCACAGAAAAGAAATTGGATGTATTCTTAGTGCAAACTAAGGCTGATGGGGGGAAAACAAGTATTCCTTATAGAAGAACTCTAAATAATACATGTAGATACTCCCCCCTCTCAGAGGACCATTTTAAGTCCAAGTCCTCCTTCCCTGAGGGTGGGCTATGCTTAATGATTTGCTTCCATAGAATAGAGGAGGAGAAACCTGGCAAACACCACCTTAGGCAGCTGGCTAAGGTTGACGTCATTAGGGAACCTTTATGCAGATATCATGAACCCTCTGATGTGATGTGATGAGAAGGGCACTTCACCTCCATGGTATTGTTTCCAAAAACCCATTACTCATTCTAATCCTGAGAAAAACATCAGACAGACCCAGAATGGGAGTCATGCTGCAAGATAACTGATCAGTTCTCCTCAAGACTGCCAAGGTCATGAAAAGCAAAAAAAGGTCAAGAAACTGTCACGGAGCAGGAGACATGAGACATGAGACTCGGAGACATGAGAACTAATGCAATGTGGTACACTAGACTGGATTCTGAAACAAAAAGAGGACATTAATGAAAACTGATGAAATACAAATAAAAACTAGAGTTAATTAATGTTAACCTACCAATAGGTTTTTTAGTTTTGACAAGTGTACCATGGCAATGTAAAATGCTGACAATGAGGAAAATAGGGTAAAAGGTATTCTGTATAAGCACTCACTCTACTATCTGTGCATCTCTGAAACTTCTCTGTAAATCTAATGTCACTCTACATTAAAATGGCTTATTTTCAAAAGATGATAACATGCCAAAAGGACACAGGAATCAACTGAGATAGTTTTCAATGGCCAAAAGGTGACAGATGGATTATAACCAATAAAATAAGTATACATAATTATATACTGACACAAATAAATGAATCAACAAATTAATGGGGCAGAAGAGATAGCAGTTCCTTATATAAGAATTCCAATGAATAAATGCAGAATAAATGAGGAAAATAGAAAACACCACTAGAACATCACAGTAATAACTGCTATAGGCATGATCAACCAATAAATGTTAAAGTTAGTGAGAGAAAGTTTATGGAGAAACAGGATGTTTGCATAGCCCTGAAATGTCTTCTTCCCAACATTTGCTAATTACAAAGGGAAACCTGGCAGAAACCATTTGGCAATTAAGTGATCAAGATTAATATACCCAGCAATAGGAGTAAACATCAGACAAATTCAAAATGAGGGACATTCTACAAAACTCCTGAACAGAACTCTTCCAAAGCAGCAAGGTCATGAAAGCCAAGGAAAGACAGAGAAACCATCACAGATCAGAGGCAACTAAGACGACGTAATAACTAATGCAGTGTGGAATATTGGATGGGATACTGGGGCAGAATAAGGGCATTAGTGATATTAAGTCTGTTGTTTAGGTAATAGTATTGTACCAATGTTAGTATCTTAGCTTTGATAAATGTATCACAGTTATGGCAAGATATTAAATTAGGAGAAGCTGGGTAAGGATAAATGGGAACTTCTTGTACTATCTCTGATAGTGTTCTGTAAACCTAAAGTCATTTAAAACTTAAGAATATATGCAAATCACACACATACACACACACACACACACACACACACACACACACACACACAGCCAAACATAGTTTGGTGCCTAATACTACCACATATCCCTCTTCTAGTCCAGAATGCTGGCTGATAATGCATGCTCACAAACCAGAGAGATAACTTAATTCATAAGCTTTCATTGACACAACCTTACTAGTGTGGCTGAAGAACGTAGTGGGGTCTCTCCCACAGCCCTCACTGAGCCCAGGCCTAGGGTCACCTACCTCCCACACTCAAATACCAGGCCCATCAGAGAGGCTAGAGAACAACATGCTTCCCTCCACACAGGGGAACACTCCTCTCATGTTCATCTTATGGAGAAAAATAAGGAAGCAGCAAAAGGAGCTCATGATCTGAGAGTCAACAAGTCCAAAGGGGTAAAAATGGTTTTCAGTACAGCCACAGCCCTGGCTCCCAGGGCTCGGTAGATCTCAAGCTCTCCCTAGTGCCCAGTGTCACCAGGCAGATGGATCACTCCTCTCCCACAGTGAGATTGAGTGAATTAGCTGCAATTTTTCTCCAATTTAACAAGAAGTTCAGTATAGAAAGTTTTCTTCTATATGTCCTTCTCTTAATGAGTGAATTGAAAATCCTGTCATTAAAACATAGGAATGAGGAGAATGAGAATTTCTCCCTACAAAACAAAAACAAAAACAAAACAACAACAAAATGTTTTCTCAAAGGATAAGACACAGAAAGATTTATTTTTCTTTACTCTTGTGATGAATATGGGTAAAAGATATGTGATCTTGTTCATGAAATATAGGGTTGAAGATATTAAAGTAAGTTGGGGAAGATCAAATATGTGAAAGTTGATGTATCCTGAAAGAAATATAAAAAGAAAGATGTGTTCAATAATTTGGCACCCTCATGGGGCACCTGGGTGGCTCAGTCCGTTGAGTGTCTGACTTTGGCTCAGGTCATGATCTCACGGTTCATGGGTTCAAGCCCCGTGTCAGGCTCTATGCTGACAGCGCGGAGCCTGGAGACTGCTTCAGATTCTGTGTCTCCCTCACTCTCTCTGACCCTCCCTTGCTCATACTGTCTCCCTCTCAAAAATAAATAAACATTTGAAAATGTTTAAAACATAATTTGGCACCATGGCTGAATTTATTAAGATGGGTAATGTCAAATAAAGAATTTAAGTGTCTTTATAAAAATGTGGAATGCATTAGGAAGTAATTAAAAACAGTTGAACCATAAACCAAATATTTAGAACTGTCCACAATAATATAATATTGAACAAAGACTAAGAGTGTGGAATATACTCTTAGAAATGAGTAAAATTTAAAATATGAGAGATAATGAAGGGTAAGTGAGCCTTATTCCACTTTCAAGATTCTAGAGACCTGTGGGCAACTTAAAAAGGTATAAAGTTATAAGGAGTGAAACAGATGCCCCTGCTTGCAGATATAATTAATGGAGAGACATTTAGGGGAAAAAGTTAAGAAGTTAAAAAAATGAAAAGAACAACGATGACTCAGTCAATGGGTGGCACCAATACAGACATGATCAGAATTGTTAAAAGAAGAAGACAAATTGTTAGAAGAAGGAGGAGGAGGAGGACGAGGAGGAGAAGGAAGAGAAGAAGAAGGAGAAGGAGGAAAAGGAAAGTCAAAGAACAGATGTGTCATAGTCTTGCTCAAGAAGATGAAATGAAGGTGGATGTTGATGTGAAAGCAACACTGACTATAATAACTGTGGGAAAATAAAAGTGTTTTTTACTGAGCTAATTTAAGGAAAAGAAATGCTTAGAGAGGAATGTCATTGGTACAATTCTGAAAAGGAATAGTCATGCGATTTAACTTAAGTCATCACAGTTCATAATGTGAACACAGTTAATTTGTTGATCTGAGGAAGGAATGAGTGGGTGAGTCGAATGACCTTAGAACTGCTGTCAGCAAAACTTTTGAGAGCAGATCACTGGGTTGTTTTAAGTCATCTTGGAAGAAAGGTAGAAGTGACCAATCTCTCGAAACAAGACATTGTCATCCATGATGTGCTAAATAGGAGAAATGGGGGATAGTAGGAAGTGGAGGATGCAATTAATGCCAACACCAACCCATGTTGCAGAAATCCTACTGCACAGTCTGATTTATAAGGGCCTGAACACAGGGCACTGCAAGGAAACACAGAAAGGCAGGCATTAGCTAAGAGCTGGAGGAGGTGAAGGGAAGTTTCTTATAATTATATCAAGAATAAAAGCTTTCCATAGACAGTGATTTCACAAAAAATACATAAAGATATTCCATATGAGCTTTGAGGACATCATATACCAAGGTAAGTAGCAGAGAGAGAGAGGAATCAAAGTGAATGGGGCTATTTAATATATGTGGCTATCCATCAGAGAAAGTCCATCTCCATTTAATAAGTTTGGTATAGAAATGAAGGCAGGGGTCATAAAGAAGCAGAGATAGCTCTATATGAAGAGAAACTGGTAAAAATTATGCATGAGGCAAGGTGAATTTTTCTAAAGTCATCTGTTTTTAGCATTTTGCAAACTGAGACTTCTGATTCACATTCTTTGCAAAATCTGATTCTTTGCCTTTTTCACCGTTTTCCTCATTCTTTTTTTTGTATGGTTGTAACCTTATTAACTTATTATTAACTAATAATAATTACTTCCTAGTCGTAGTAAGTTGTCTTTTTAATTGGTTAACATGCCTATAAAGTGCCTCATTGGTTGTTACTACAGCGTATTTGGAATTTCCATAGTTAGCAAGGATGACTAAACCGTGTATATGCCTACTTGGATTGACCAAGACTTTGCAGAATTCTTATTGGCTAAATACTGCCTGACCTAATTATCCCAAATGTGATTCAATGACTCTCAGTCTCAAGAATATAGGTTACAGTGGATGATTTTGCGTGAAGTAACAATAATAGCTAATGGTTTCCGAGCACTTACAATGTGTCAGGCACTGTGTTAAGTGCCAGATGTATCATCTGATTATCTCTTCACTGCAGTTTTATGACATATGGTATAGTATTATCAGACCCACTTTGCAATTAAAAAAAAAAACAAGGATCAAAAAATGTAATCTGATTTTAATTTTTGTTTCATTAGTCTGCTCAGGATGATAACAATATGTCACAGACTGGGGAATTAAACAACAAATTTATTTTCTCAAAATTCTGGAGGCTAGAAGGCCAAGATTAAGGGGACAGCTGGATTGGTTTCTGATGAGGCCTCTTTTCCTGACTTGTAGACAGCTGCCTTCTTTTTGTGTCCTCACATGGCCTTTCCTCTGTGTGCAGAGAGAGAGAGAGAGCATTCTGGTAGCTCTTCTTCTTATAAGGACACAAGTCCTATTGGATTAGGGCCCACCCTTATGACCTCATTTGACTTTACCTTTTTTAAAGACCTTGTCTCTATATACAGTCACATTAGGGGTTAGGGCTTCAAGTATGAATTTTAGGGGGACATAATTCAGTCCACAACAGTTGCATGACTAATAAAGGAAGCAATAAAGGTTCCATCCCAATTCCAGATCCTGTCCTATATGCTATATATGCTTCCATATGCCATGCACAGTACATACTTGTTTTTATCAATTCTAAGTAAAATATTTAGCTATCTATTTTACTGTTAATCACAGTTGAAACATTGAAAATCTGTCTCTCATGAAAAAAATGGCTGAATATATGTAAAAATCCATATTATACAGTTTGTGGAGACTAAACTCATGTGAATGAAGGGTAATGTGTTTGTCATTTGCACTGTGGAGGATTCTGCATTATAAAGTTAGGCCAGATGGCATTCACTGAGGTCTAATATATAGTGCATGGGGTAGGAATATAGTAGGCACTCTCCTGAATTGACTCAGGATAAATTTGAATCTATATGCAAGCCTGGCCCAGTTGAGAATGAAAAAATTTATCCATTTATTCAGTAAGTATGCATTATAGTTATATTATATACTAGCCACTGTAATATACATAGGTCATTAGGATAGGAAAGCAAGTGAGAACAATGCTCACTCTTTGTGTAGGAAAGCATAATACATGCTAACTGTTGTGCATTTAGAGTGCAGCGGGGACACAGAAAGGATGTGGCATTCAGATATAACATGGATGGAGATAGACAGAGGAGTAAGTGCATGCCAGGCAATTTAGATAAAAAGCAAGAAAGTAAAAAGGTAACCCAGAAGAAGGAGAAACCAAGGGAGATTCCATTGTACTGATTATTTAAAAATAGAAGATGAAATGATCAGATCCTCTGATGGGGAAGAAGGTGAGGTTAGGATAATGGTAAGTTAAATCTTCCAAAACTGTGCAAAATGTATCAAGCTGGTAATGTTTGCTACCTCTATATATCTTAATATTTTCTTATATATCTCTGTTAAAAGTATATGGATCAGTGCGAAGTACTCCTATGCACCCAAAAAGTCAAAACAATAAAGGAAAACTTATCAGGTGAATGTGCTTAAGAAGGTGGCAATGTGGATGATAGCAAGTCATGAAAACAGAATATAGAAGAAAGGAATTTTTTTGTAATTTTTTAAAGAGGCCATTGGAAATAGAATTATTGGGACAAAGCAGAGCCACTGTACATCTGCTTTATATAACAAAAGGCCAGCTAAAATGAATCTACACTTGTGGTTCAGGAATGATGGCACCTGACCAGAGAACAGCAGAGAGAAGACGGGGGGCAACAACGGGTCTGTGAACTGCTAGTGAGAAGGCCAAAGTTCATAAGATATATCCCCTGGGATTTCAGGGGGAGGCTTCACGGAAAAGGATATGTTTGATCACATCTGGCTCTGTCATTGTGTGAGCTAATTACAGAAAGAGAACTTCAACTTCACTGCATATGTACTTTGCACAGCCTCTTCTGGCTTGATGTTCAGTCAGAGAAAAAAAGGCCTAACACTGTCCAGGGTGTTTGCCCAATTTCCCATAATCTGAAATCTAGAAAGGGAGATAAAACATCTGTGTCCATATTCAGGATGAAAAAAATATATATATCTCCCTCTCCCTTTCTCTCTTGGTCTCTTCACACTCACACACACACACACACACACACACACACACACACACACACACACACAATACGTATACATATATATGTCTTTATGATATAATGTGCCAAGTATATCGTTATTAAGTGGAGGGTGAAATTGCAGGGAATTCCTTCAGGAATTCCCTTGGAAAGAATCAAATATGTAAGAGATAAGGAATTCCTGTAGCCTTTGAATTTCTATATTTCATTTGAAAAAAATTTGTGGCCAGTTATGTGGTGGTAGAAGCCAGGTTCATTATGAATCTACTAAAGTGGTTAAACTACTATCCAATCAATTTTGGTTCTATTCAACTGTCACAATGCTTGGGAAACTTAAATAAACCAAGATGCCCTGGTGTTAATTTATTGTTATAGATACATAGCATTTAATGAATTTAAGATAAATGGTCAATGTTAAAAAAAAAATGTCCCTAGCTTTCTCCACACATTTTCTAAAGATTTTCCCATAATTCCTTATCAAAAAAAAATGGTTTAGCATAGGACTGGCTATCCTATAATCTCATCAGCTGAGCAAAATCACCTATAAAAGAGAGTATCTTTAGAATTTGTTTCTACCTTGGGGTAGATTAGTTGCCATAATGGATCTCTTTCTAGTTTCTTACCTAATTTTAAATAAACATACACAAATGTGTAAGGCTTTTTAGAAGCAGAATTTAGCTGTTGCTTCAAGATTAAGAGTTTGGCATCCTTCCAGATAATTCTCCTATTTTGACATTTAAGGTATGCTCTTTCTACTGCCTGAAGTTCTTCCCTTGTGGTTTTGCATTTTACACTGTATAGTTAGAAGTCCCTTTTTTTTCCTTGTCCTTCTCCTCTTGTTCATCCTTTTCTTCTCCTTTTCTTCCCCTCTCCTTGACCCATACAATAACACTGAGGATGAGAAAGCAGTTTAGTCTGTTGGCTGAAAGACCAGGTCTAACTCACAAAAAGGCTCACCGATGGGAGTCTGGTGTGAGTTCTCAATAGCAGTTGCTGAGTGCTCTCCATTCAGTGGCTCTACAAAGACCAATCCAGCATCATTTTCACTATATCTCCCTTACAATCCCATACTATAGCCCTGCTGAGTGAATCCACACTTCCTTAGATTCCATCCTCCCCACACTCCTCACTGTGCACAAGCTGCTCCCTCTGCTTCACCCCTCCCCCACTTCTACATGTATCTCAAGACCAAGCCAAGCAGTCTTCCCTCTTTGCCCCATCTTCACGCTCAGCCTTGATTGGGCACCACCTAGATTGTGGTGGTTGTGCTCCCCTAGATCCCTGGGCATCTTTCAATCATGGCATTGGCCATGATGCTGTGCTTTTTCATTAACTGATTTGAGAGTCTCTCTCCTACCTGCATCAACATGGCACCTGGCCCAGAGTGAATGCTTAATAAATTCTGTTCGATGAATGAGGACAGAGAGGGCATGCAGATAACATTTACAGAAGACACAAGGTTGGACTTGAGAGCAGTCATGCTGGATAATAAAAGCAGTTTCCAAAAGCACATCAAACTATATCTGACAGGAAGGAATATTATAAGGGAAAAATATCAAATTTTGCACTTAGCTTATAAACAATCTACTGCAGATGTGTAGGGTTGTGGAATATTAGTTTAGGTAAATATTACTTCAGGATTTATTTGACTCTATCTCAAGCTCATAGAATCTGAAAATTTGAAAGTACATTACAGCTCATCTTGTTAAATCTTCTTCATGATTCACCAGTCCCCTCCACCATGTGCCTGTAAGGGATACTCTGCCTTATGTGTGAACACTGCCCTGACTTGGTTAGCCAGGTGCTGGTTGACAAGAAAATTTTTTAAACAAAATAAAATAATCTTCGCTGCATCAGTGTAGATAGAACACCTAGACATAGAGATAATAGTTGATTGTTTTCTTATTATGACATTTACCACACTGCATTTTTGATAATCGTCTATTTCCTTATCTCTTCTCTACTACACTGTGAGTTCTTTGAGGACAGAATCTCTGCCCCTATTAACCTTTGTATCCCCAATATCTAGCACAATGTATTCAATGAACAAACACTGAATGAAAGAATAATGGACAAGCCCACATCTATGGCATGCACAGGTTATCATGCTGGATTAAGAACACCAGGTTTTGATGTGAGGCTTGAGTTAGAAAACCAGCCCCATCACATAATAACCGTGTGACCTTCAGCATGTCTTCCAACCTAGAATAAAATTTCTTGTAAAAAAAAAAAGAGGGGCCCCGGGGTGACTCCATTGGTTAGGTGACTGACTTTGGCTCAGGTCATGATCTCATGGTTCATGCATTTGAGCCCTGCATCGGGTTCGGTGCTGACAGCTCAGAGGCTGAAGCCTGCTTTGGATTCTGTGTCTCCCTCTCTCTCTGCCCTCCCCCACTTGCACTCTGTCTCTCTCTTTCTCAAAAATAAATAAACATTAAAAAATTTAAGAAAAGGACAAGAAAGAAAGAAATACTGACTAATGAAAGAGTCTAGAATGATGAAGAAACAAATGCATACCATGTAAGTATAGGTAAGGATACTCGGAATACTTGCTCCAAAGAAGGGAAGATTTAGAGAGAAACATGATAGTTAAAGAGCTATTAATGCAAATAATAATAACCTATTTGCTTAGCATTTTATATTTCAGGAAAAGCTTTCATATACTATTTGATTTGATTTTCACAGTAGCTGTATAGCTTAGGAAGGGAGAATAGGCATGCATTATTACTCTTAGCCTACAGATGAAGAAATGGAGGCACAGAGTTGCTGCTTGCCTCATGTCCCATGGCTGAACACGTGAAACTGGAGCTGATCCTAGGTGTGCCATGTTATAGTCTAGTTCTCCTTCCACCAGAGCACAGAGCTTCTAGAGAGTCAATGGAAGGTGATCTTATTTGTATGACCCTGGAAGTCAAAGTTAACATCAATGGGTTAAAAATCATGAAGAGGTAGATAATGTCTCAATAAAGAGAGGTTTTTATAGGGTAATTATAATCACTCCCACATCACAACTGAATGAACAGCCTTATAGAGAAGTAATTTCCCTATCATAATTCATATTGAAACAGACAATGAATGCCTACCCACTGGAGAAGTTGAGACAGAATAACAGCTATGAAAATGTTTAAGCTTCCTTTGAACACTGGCTCTGATTCTAAGTCACTTATGGACAAAATGTTGAATTCTACACATTTAAAATTTCCCTAGGTACTCTTCACAAGATTACTGAAACAAAACAGCAAGGCTTTTGAGTTCTTAAAAAGGAAAATGTCATGTTAATTCAAAATAATTTTACATTAATCAGTGAAAAAAAATCTTCTACATCAATATATCTAAGAGGTGATTCTTTGCTATTGATCGATGAAAATTTCTTAACTCTCACATTGTTTATTGATATTCTGATATGTTTCCTCTACAAATGAGGCTAGTTAGTAAATACTGTCTACGTCACAAGTACTATTATAGACCCAAATGTCTGACATCATGGATAGTATTTGCAATATGTGTTACTCTATCCCAACTGAGATAATCTCAACAATGTTTATAGGCAACATACAAATTAGGCAACATACAAATACAAAACTGAGATAATCTCAACAATGTTTATAGGCATAATTAAAGATGACATATTCACATATTCTAATTATTACTCTCTTATGCAGTAGTTTGACTAAATGTGAAAATTATTTCAGGCCACCATATTATAAGAGATGCACAGCAATAAAACCAGTTCTGCAATTTTAATTCACTCTACCACCCAGCTATGTGAATGTCATTCATTTTTTTCCATATTATTATACAAATGATTAATCACATCCTTCCCAAATCCATTTCATGCAAAGTTATCAGAGGGAAAATTCATAAGGTACACAGATAAATAGATTTTTATTCTTCATAGTATAAAATGTTAACTTTCAACGAAAGAACGTTACCATTATTTCTTTCTAAGGAATTCTAAAACTCACCCATTAATCTTCCTTCAGTTAAGTTTTTAAAATAAGAAAAAGACACTATCTTTCATAAACTTAACTAAAATATAATAGTATAAATACCAAATAGAGTAATAGATTTTCTAACATTTTATATATGTATTTGAACATAAGTATTTCTGAACTAATAAGAGATTATCTAAATTACTTTTTAAAATTATTCTAAAAATACTAAAAAGTCAATGTAAATCCCACATCACTTAACTTTTTAAAAAATATCTGCATATATATTTAGGAATATGGAAAATCTTTGTTACTGGTGAAAATTGATCATTAAATATTTAAATGTTTAAATAGTCAAAGCTAAGTCATTTGTATTCAAGATAAGTTAAATGCTCTTCAACTTTTATTTAACCTTTAATAAGTGAATGTTCTCATAAAAAGGAATAGATTTCATTTTAAACTACATTTCATTCAATTATATGCTGCATATAGAATGAAAAGCTGAAGTGATAAAACATTCTGACAAATGAAACAGAAAAGCAGCAGTATTCTATGTCAGTTTTTACTGATTATCTGAAAAAACTCCATAGATTTTGTGCTTTCAAAATGAAACAGCTATTTAAAAGGTAATTATTATATTTATGAATTTCCATAATGCTTTGAAAGCACAAAAGCAAATAATAAAGATCTTTATCCTGAATTACATTAGCTCATATATAATAAGATCAGGAGCTGATTTTTCTGGTGTTGTATTGATTGTTCAATTTAATATATTCGATAATTGCCTTTGGTAAAGTTTAAGATATTTAAGCTCACTGTTGGATGATCTTGAGCATAATTTAAAGAACAAGTAATTTAACACATTTAAAAATAATAACAAAAATTCTGCAATCTAACAAAATAAGGGATTTGTTGTAGCTATAGGAAATTTCAAGGAAGTGGGAAGGAATATATATTTCCTGTGTTGGCTCGTGTCTTTGGGGCTATTGCATGTATGAAATTAAATTTTTCTCCTGTTAATTTGTCTTATTAGACCATAGAACCTAGAAGGGAAGAAGGAAAAGTTTCCCTCCTCTACATTACTCACATTCTTTGTCTTGAGACGAAGATGAGGTAAACATTGCGCAGTGGACAAGAATTAGTAGGCATTATGGGGGACACACACTGTATCTTTTAGAGATTTCCTATCACTCATATTTAAGAACAGTACCTTTTATTAACTGTATTATGTACACGTTGACTTCTTTTTAAATACAACAAATGTGATAATTTTATCAAATGTGAATTCCTGGAAAAAATGTTTTTTGGATCTATCCTAGGAGAAGACATTTGTAAATAAAAAGGAGAAACTATTTTACTTTGCTCAAGAAGAATGAGTCATACAAGTTAGGAGACTTGACCTTGCACAAAATAGGTAGCATTATATGAAGTAATTGAACTAAGAAATGAAAGAATAGGGGCATCTGGGTGGCTCAGTTGGTTAAACGTGTGACTCTAGATTTGGGCTCAGGTCACAACCTCATGGTTCGTGAGTTCGAGCCCTGAATCTGGCCTGGTGTCAGGCTTTGCACTGACAGTATGGAGCCTACTTGGGATTCTCTCTCTCTCTGTCTCTCTCTGTCCCTCCTTGTTCTCTCTCTCTCTAAGTAAATAAATAAACTTAAAAAAAAAAAGAAATGGAAGAATTATCTACAGAGAAATATAACATAGATCACCCCCCTCCATCCCTGTCTCTGTCTCTTTCTCCCTTTTCCACTTTTTTTCCCACAATCATTAAGGAAGTTCTTTCCCAGCTCTATGTCATTGTTGTTTTGAAGTGTTAAATGACTATTAAACCTAGGCATTTAATGTATAATATTTAATAAGGGTTAAGTCCCAGAAAGCAGAAATAATGGTGGATTTAAATGCAGGTATCTGCATATCTTACAAAGTCAATGCGGATAGCCAGGCACAAAGGGGCTGTGGATCTGCTTGTGTTCATATACAGGATGGCAAATATATTACAAGAAGTAGCAAAACATTCTTTTTTCCAATACAAGCCCTATTTAACAAATAGCCTTCATTTTGTTTTCATTATGGAATATTCTTGACTCTCAAAGCCACTTTCTGTGGGTGACGGAGAGGGGGGAAATCTCACCTGAAAAGTTGAGCACTGCCAGTCAGGCCACTGGAATGTGGACTCCTTTTCTGCTGACGTGAATAGAACAGCCATGCCAACAGGCCTTGCTGACACTCGGAGGCCAGGAGGTGAGGAGAATTCGACAGACCACATGAGAGTAGCTGGTTGAGAAATGTGAAAATATTGAGTTGGCTCAGAATTTTTATTCTTTCATGATATTTAAAAAATGAAAACAAGTTTTTCAATATATTCAACTCAACTTGGTAGGGAAGTCTAGAACTTAGCAAGCTCTCGTTGGTTACACATTGTGCAGAACAGTAACATGAAAATTCAAGATAAAGATTATCTGGGAAGAGGGAGCCATAGGGAAAGGAAAGGGGCACAGCACATTGGTATATGCATAATAATTATGACATTTCAGTACTTTGTTCTAGATGGTGTGTCTGTGGTTATTCATTTTGTTATTGCTCTTTGTAATTCACGTGTGTGTGTGTGCGTGTGTGTGTGTGTGTGTGAGTGTGTGTGTATAGATACAAAAATTCTTTTAAATGTAACAATTATTACATGTCAAAAAGACAAAATAATTTTTTAAAAAAAGAAACAGGGTGCCTGGGTGGCTCAGTCAGTTAAGCATCCCACTCTTGATTTCTGTTAAGGTCATGATCTCACAGTTGAGAGATTGAGCCCTGTGTCAGGCTCTATGCTGAGCGTGGAACCTGCTTGGGATTCTCTCTCTCTGTCTCTCTCTCTGTCTCTCTCTGTCTCTCTCTCTCTGCCACTCTCCCAATCACACAAGCTCTCTCTCTCAAAATAAATAAAAATTTAAAAAAGAAAAGAAAAGAAAAGAAACACAGTTGTCCTCTGAAGAGGGTATCATACATGTTCCTTAAAGATTCAAAAACTAAACTTCTGTCTGGGAAAATAAAAGTTCAAACTCTTCACAGTTGTTAATATTTTTATTGTTTCTATTAACAACAAAGTTTTGTGTTTCATTTGTTTTTGCTTTTCTTCCTTTTTTATTTGTCCTCCATTCTTATAAAGCTTTGAACATCTATTTACATCTTGCCTGCTCTCTGACCAGTCCTCACCTCTGCCCATCAAGACCTTTTCTCCCTTGCCCTTATCTGCAGGACTCTGTAATCTTCCCTGCCTGTATAAAAACTGCTGAATGACTGTCCTTCTTGCTGAGATAGGGAACATGGTGTACATCCTCTATCTTAGTTCCATCTCTCCCTCCCCATCAGTGTGCCTCCCTTGTAGTACTCTATGTCTCTGCCTCTCCCATGCTTCACCTTATCCTTTCCTTCACTTATTCTTTCAAGTGGATATCAAAGCACATTTGACCCTTTAGATGTTTTTCCTCCGCATAAATAAGTTGATTTGTTTCCTGCCTTTGGCCTTGAGAGAATGAAAGCTTCTGGGCTGTCTCTGTACTGGGAGTCAGCTCCTTGCAACTTCTATCATCTTTTCTTTCTTTCCTGTCCATGTATTGTTGATTGTCAATGATTTCTATTCAATTTCTTCTACATTCTTCTTTGCCTCTGCAGCCTTGTTGCCCAGAAATATTTCTTAAATTGTGCTGAACTTCGTGTGTATCCTTCTGTTAAAAATCAGTCTGTCCCCTTTCTTTCTCACACACACATATTTTTCTATAGCGCCCCAAAGAGAGGGAAGTCTTTTTAGGTTTTATTCATTTTATTTGCATGTGTCTCCTTTGAGTACTGTGGCTATCCTGCAGTAAGAATGGTTAGATTGTCCATGGAGAATTCTGAGACATATATCTATAGTCTACAAAAATGGACTATACAGTTTTGTATCTTCACAGGAAAACAGAATGGAATGTGTATGTCTTAAATACACACAGATCCTTGTCTACTGGTTTTGAGTGAACTAAACAATTAGGATATCTCAAAAGGGGTCAAACAACCACTTACTCTTAAATGAAAATTAATACTTAACACCACAGCATAGTGCAAATGCCTTTATTACACGCTAGAAAGTTCTTCATCAGCTTGACCTGTTTATCATATCTGAGAAGAATTTCTGTTACGATGAACCTTAGGAGATAACATTGCCTTCTGTGTTTTTTGCCTGAATCAGTCAGCATTTGTCACCATAATGCTCAGTTATAAACGACTCTCAAAACACAGCGGCAGACAACAATAAGCAAACACAATCACAGTTGCTGGTCTGCAGGCCACTGGGGCACCTCTGCATCACACTTTCTCATTGCTCTGGGACTAGCACACTGTCTGAGGGCCGTTCTCATGCAATGGCAGGGGTGCCAGAGGGGTGAGCAGAAACACTGCACTGCTTCTTAAGAACCCACTCAGAACTGGCACACTGGCATTCCTATCCACAGTGTGTCGGCCAAAGGAACTTACAAACTCAGTGCGATGGGAAATATACCGCACTTCTACAAAGAGGAACTTCAAAATCATAAGAAGAAGGGTGAGATTATGGGAAGGTGGGAGGATTCAGAAGAAATATCCATCTATTTCACTGTGATCCCCTCCAATCCAAGGAGGGCTTGACCCTTATTATTTCAGATATGAAGCTCTTCATCCTTACTTAAATATTTCCCAAGAAAATACTTAATAAATTTTTTCCTTATTGTGAGAAATCCTTAAGAAAGATGCCAAGTAAAGTTTTTTCGTACTTAGAGGAAACACAAATGTTAGCAGGAAATGTCAGTTAATCAAATGTTTAGTAGCCACCAGTGACGTATAAGCCATGGGGTGAAGATAAGAAAAACAGAGTGTAAGAAGAGGTCTCTGCCCTTATGAAACAGCCAGCCTGGCATACGACGTGCAGACAGGAGGAGGCAAAACTTCACGTGAATGAAATAAGGAATCACTAATTCTAGTCAAATCTTTAGAAGAGGCCTCCAGATGTCTCAGGGTGTACTTCTAATAGAGAAAGAGGTTCCCACCAAAGGTCTTTTCATTTTCTGAAAAGGACTCAGAAGCATCCCCTAAAAATTAATCCTTTCCAGGAATAGAGAACTCTGATCTTCTCATTATGTGTCACAATTGTCTTCACTAGGAATAAAGAGGACTGTCCCGTTACCCTCAGATAGCTCTAAGTGGGACTCAAAGATCAGAACAAAGACTTCTGACTTGCAGAGAAACTTCTCTGTTCAACTAGCCTGAGATTTAGAATGGTGATTTCTATTTGTTGCCTTGTGTGAGGATTAACTTCTAGAATTTGACAAATATAGAAATGTTGGGATTGGTGCTCTCTACTCTGCCTAGCAGTGAGAAAACCAAAGTGTGACCATGTCTCTAAGTTTTACAGAACACAATAGTAGCAGCACTAAAATCCACGATTTTTCAGACCCCCTGGGCAACAGTGGAATCCTGTTGGAATGAAGCAAATTTCCTTTAGAAAATAAATAGAATTCTTCCAAGTAGCCATAACCTGTACCTGAATTATGGTTTTAAAGAGGACTTTGTGTATTGCCTATAAGTCATTAAAATCCTTAGGGATATTTGCTACCATGTTCTCTTCTTTAAGGTCTATATTTTCCACAAGTCTCAGTTTCTATGAACAGAGACCTCACTGGAGGAAAGAAAATTCAGCTTGTAGAGAAATTATATTAATCAGAGGGTACTTTAAGTTCACTCATAAGAAGTACACACCTTTCACATGTGTCTTGCCTCATTAACAAGAAACCAGATATAAAAGTCAATTTCCTAACCAATAATAAAGCAGATTTATGAGCCTGCATACAGTTCCAAGGTAGGCATTCAATACATATTAGCTGAATTAATAACTAAATACACTATAAGAAAAACTTTGCTATTATTAGAGTGGAAGAGGAAATGATTAATAATAAATGAGTAATAAAATATATTGGTGATTCTGATGTGACTTGATCCTATTCAAGTGATCTTATTCATTAAAAGCCTGTACTCTTCATTTTTAGGTTATGTAGCAATTCTACACGATGGTTTAAAAACCACTGTGTTAAAACTGGAAGCTTGTTAGAGATTATAACTCACACATTATAAAGAATGGAAAGCTTGATCAATGTTTTTTTCAGGCAGACTACAAATGACTAAATTTTCTGGATTTTAGAATCACAAAAAAAGTGAAAATAGTATCATCTAATTTTCTCCTTTTATAGATGATGAAAATAAGCTCCTCCAAAAATCAGTGTTTCACAAGCTGGTTGTACACTAAGGCTTGGAATCTATCTTTGGATTTCTAGATCTTAAAGCCTATGTTTGACCATTATTATGTTTGTCTTCTTTTGCTTCATATAAAATCTGTGAAATTCATCCATGTTGAGGTGTGTATCAATGGTTTATTCCTTTTAAGGGCCAAGTAATGTTCTATTGTATGAATATACCATGACCTGCTCTCCATTCTTCTAGTGATATGAATTTTGCTTGTCATTAATCTATTGAAGCTCATGTTCTATTTGTTTTCTCCACTTTCGCTACTAATGCTCTTTTGGGAAATTTAGACTTCTTTCTTCCCACAATTGAGCCAAAGGTAAAGACCAGCGAGACCTCATCTCTGTGCCTTCCCACTCACTAGGGCTCCACAATATTTCTAGATTCAAGAACTACATTATGCTTGTGGTTGACTTAGGAAAAGAGAAGAAGCCTGGGGCACCTGGGTGGCTCAGTCGGTTAAGCATCTGACTTGATTTCGGAGAAGGTCATGATCTCACGGTTGTGAGATTGAGCCCCACGTTGGGCTCCATGCTGAGTGTGGGGTCTGCTTGGGATTCTCTCTCTCTCTCTCTCTCTCTCTCTCTCTCTCTCTCTCTCTCTGCCCTAATCCCCACCCCTCTCAAAAAGTAAATAAAAATAAACATCAAAAAAAAAAAAAAAAAAGAAAAATAGAAGCCTGACAGTGATCTGACAGTCAACTTCTCTGTCTCCAAGGCAGCAGCACTGCTCCATTAGCCTTGGGTTCTTTGGGCTGGGCTGCCTGTGCTCCTGTTCATGAGGAAGAGGATGGGCAGGGTGGGCTATGGGGCAGCAGTGGTGCCACATGACCTCTCATGGAAACGCATAACAAAAAGAAGAATTACATTGATGGGAATAAAAATATGGAGTGTAATTTGTCTGACTGCATCTTTCATTAACCACACGATAAGCTCCAGCAGAGTTCTACCTCTAGGGCAGTATTACTAATATGAATCTGCATTTATCTTACTATTACTATGGGGAGTACTTACGTTTTACAGCCTCATGATTGTTAGATTTCTTCTCAGCTACAGGTATTAGAAAAGTGATGATACATTCAGTGGTATTCAAGGACACTGTGAGTAGCAAGGGGTACTTTAGATAGTTGGATTATTCTTGAAATGCAGAGCATAAGGCAGTAAAATGCAAAATACTCATCCCTCTTCTGAGCTCATTTTAAACATTCTATGCCCAGGAAAAGAGTCTCATAAGATTCAGTGTGGAGTTTATACCTCCCCAAGGTAAGCATTTTTCCTAATGAAAATTATGGGCTCTGAGAAAAATGAACCATCTAGAAAAAAAAACCCTGCAGAAATGATGAAGAATAAAATAAAAATGGTCTCACTTCCTTCTTCCTTCAGTACAGAGACAGAATTCTAGAAGTCTTGCTGTTTGTACAAGTTACTATACAAAGACACAGTACAATCACACATAAATTTGAATTATTATTTTCAAAGGCCAGATCCGTCTCATTTCCTACCATAGATGTATCTCTGAAATCAAGTGGCCATTTAATTTTAAACATTGAAGATTTAGCATTTATTTTTGTGAATGGCCATAATTCAGTAAATTTTTGTGTGGTCTTTGTAATCAAATTTTGTAAGTGTCACTTTTATCATTCCCCTGCTCAATCAGCAAAGTATGCTTTACTAGTTAACGTGTATGGAATAACATGGGTGAGAAGAAAGTGAAAATTCATTGGTCACTTCCAGCCCTCTTGAGGGAGCTGTGACCACTTCTCAGGACCAGAACTCAGGGAGATGCTGAGCTTTGCTCCGCTGACAGTACGCCATTGTGGTGTGGGTGACACATGGCCCAGGATCTTATATTTCAGAAGATGTCACAGGGAGGAGTGTCAGTCCCACAGGCAGTTTATCTGCGCTTGCAGTCCCTATGCCACTGAGGCCTACCCCAAAGCAAGATTCATCTTAGGTCTTGAATGAGGGGATAGTGTCCACAAGCAAGCCCTTAAATTGTGGGACACTTGCCTGACTCTGTAGTCTACTGACGGCTGGGGGCTCTAGGATGCCCATGGATCCCAAGTAGTCTCAATCCCACACTTCCCCTCATTTCACTCTCGATTTAAGTAGTTGTCAATACGTGCAGCTCAGACTGAACCCTGGGAATCTCAGCTCCTGATCTGCCTGTTACCTTACCAAATTCTGTAAGTCCCAGTCTGCACCACCTCTGCTCCCAGTAGCAGAGATCCCGACACCAGTCCTGTGCAACACACAAGCTTTCAGGACTGCTTTGTCCTGAAGCAACATCCCCAAAGGGCCTTGAATGCTCAGGAAGTAAAGCCACAGCCATGAAGATCTGTACCCAAGGTGCTATGCCCAGTGAATAGTCACAAATAGAAGGTAAACTCCTCTTCTCCAGGTCCACAAAGCAGCAGCCTTTTGTGATGGAGCAATGAAGAATCATAAAGTAGGAGATAAGGGAGAGAAAAAGCAAGAAAGAAGTCAGTTCGAGAAAGAAGGAAGAATGTAACAATTAGAAGTAAGAGGGCAAGGCGGGTGATAAAAAAAAAAAGCTGTGGTACTGACGATTAAAACTGAGATGGGGGATAAAGTCTTTCTCTAGTAAAAGTCAACTAAGGGAAGCATGGAAAGTCAATGACCAGCTGAAGTGAAAATGGACACCCATTTAACACTGTATATGGCTGACCACAGGAATGTATTAGTAGATAAGAACAATATTCTTCCACATATTGTATAAAATATCAAGGAGTAGAATGACTGATATTTAAGGCTTAATAGATTTTCAGTTGCTCAAAGTATGGAGGGAGCAGTGCTCCATGATGCACTCACATTAATAAATTAGGGAAACTATATGGTGTTCTGAGTAAGTGGTTCTCAGTGAAAAGATAGAAATGTCCTTGTCTCCAACCCAGTGCTCTTTGAAAAGGCAAAAGAACTTTATGAGCAAATGCAAATGACTGATTCATGTGTATTTTTGGAGGAGTATCTTTGGCATTTTAAAAAGACCCTTGGTATTAAGAAGGCTAGATATAACATGAAAAATAGTCAGCAAATGACCATGCTGCAGTAGAATGTTGTGACATTTTCAGACAGCTCATTTCTTAGAACAATCTCTCCTCTATGCACTTCTATGGAGCTGCTGGTACTGCTGAAATCAAGCCCCTCTGGGATTCAATAGAAGAAGGACTATTTTTACACGTGCAAATCGAACCGACTCTCTGAAATAAAACTGCTGGGCTAGAAACTCCCATTTTCCTACAACGTCCAAAACCAAAAGACATCTTCACTAGCTACTCACAGATTGCCAGCCATTGTGGGGATGAACAAACAAATACATTTGGTTTTTTTTTTTTTTTTTTTTTTTTTTTTTGGTATCCAGAACAGTTCATACATAGTTTTAAAGCTTTAGGAAGAAAAACATTTCCAAGTCATTGGTTGTCCAGGATTAAAAAGTTATCCCACCCACTCTGAGGTAGCAGGATTGGTTTGGGGAATATTTTTTCCCACATTCCGATTAAAATGTATTTCATTGATTTGACTCATTGTTTTGTGAATCATTCAGAATATCAAATAATTCTAATAATAGCTAACATTTACTTAGCGTCAGGCAGTTTTAAGCAATTTATGGATGTTTACTCATTTAGTCCTCACTAGGGTGGTTTTACCTGGTACCATCAAGGTGAGTTTTTTTAACTCTGACAACTAATTGGACTTTGACAGTCATGACTTCTTGCTATGATGATCAGAAGTGAGGCAAAACTGAGAGACAAAGCTCATCTGTCAAGTCAGGAGGGCAGAACATATCCAGCCTTAAGCCTTGAAGACTCAGCGAGGCTGAGTAATTAAGATACTTGAAGATGACAGATGACTTCTATTGAACTTGGTCTTATCAGCAAGAGTAATATTTATTCTAAAGGCTGTGATATTGGTCTTGATGCAGGGATTTTATATATGGTATATGCATGAAAAATTGAAACTGTAGATATTTTAGTAACTAAACATGTATTCATGTTTTATTCCAATACATTGTTTCTTAAAAATCTTTTATAAAATATGCTTAAGAAGGCTTTTATAAAAAAACACTGCCCAGAGGGCAGTCATTGGTCTCACCCTACTAAGTATTCTTTGCTTGGATACAATAATATTGCAATAAAAGAATTAATTCCTATTATACTGGGATTCTAATAAATCAATGGATTTGTAGCTAGTTTGCCTTTTGGAGGGAGTGGGTGACATCCAGAACATTTCTGAAGAATCCCTATGCCTTAGGTATTTTCTAGGAAACCACAGATTTAATCAGTGAGTCTTCTCTCCTAAAATCTAAAAATCACGGTTAATTCAGTACTGTTATCCATGGATAGAGGAAACTTGCCAGTTGGTGCCTCAGTATCAGGAGAACCATGAACCCCACTCCTTCCTTCCTCATGGTATTTATTTTATGCCATATAACGTCTTAGCCCCATAGGGGTTACATGCACCACAGCTTAAAGAATATCTTCCCATATGGCAGAAGTGATTGCCTTTAATTAAAAATTTGTCTTAAAAGAACTATCCTTTCAGATTGGACTGAGGTCATCAATGACTTTTCCACTTTTTACATAACTAAGGATACACTGCCAAATGTCTCCTGTTCCCATTCTTCTTAAAAGTACATTCTGAAATGCAGAGGAAAAGATAGAGTGTCTGTAGCAGATTCACAGGCTTCCAAAACGTTCCATATCATCCACTCAAAGGCCAGATTTATGGGGAGAAATTCTCATTTATAGCTAGCCTTCCCCATTGCTGACAACTATACTCATTTACAACTTTCACAGTGGCCGTTCAGAGGTTAGTGGTAAAACAATAGCGTGCTGCCACCCCAGGACCATGCTCTTATGAGGCCTAGCTAGCTGGGTAGAGAGGTGTTCTCTCTGAGCTCAAGGGGTGGGCAGTGTCTATCCTCCTGGGGTTTGTAGCAGCCCTTCTCATACGAGCAGCAGTCAGCAGTATGATGGTCAGATGGAATGCATTTTTAAAAATGTTCTAATATATGAGAATATAGTTGGATTGAAGGTATTTTAAATTTATCCAATGAGAATTTGTTTAGTTTAATTTTTGTTCTTGTTAGGATCAACCATAATTAAATGGTATAAAACCACCTCAAGCTAATTTATTTTTCTAAGCCCTTTAAATGAACTTCACAAGCAAATAGCTTTCTATTTTAAGTAAACCATGTAATGCCCTTGCTTTATCACAGATCATAAGAAATAGAAACAAATTTTACTGGTGCAACATAATATCAGAAAATCACAACTAAAACAGGAGAGAAAAAAATGTCTTCTTCACTCTTTCCAACACTATAAGTCATAAAATAAGCTAGGAAAAGTACAGATATATAAAAACACAAGTTACCTAAGCAGTGAATTTAACTTAGTAAATACCTTTCTACAGTGCTCTAAAGCATTAGCTTTTAGAAAAGTCATTTTTCATGGTTATCATTCTAAGTGCTTAGAGTAGCAATACAGCACTTAATTGAAAAATGTATGGTCTTCATCTTAAGCAGACAAAGCTTAATATGGACATAATGAACCAAGGTATACATGGGATGAAATTATAGTAGGAGATTCAAACAGAAGCAGGTGTGCAGAGAATAGTGTTTAATTTTTCTGCAGATAGCACTGTCTCTTGAAGTAAAATTGTCTATCCCTGATGCTCTTAATGTCTCTAAATCAGACCTGAACAAAACTGTTTGCTGCAGTACTGAAAAATAAAAAAGGAAATAACCCATCTGTAAGGAATACATTAGAGTTTATTCACATGTTGGAATACTATATGGTAGCTAAAATATATCAGTGTAGATAAATTTCAAAAACATAATGTGAAGTAAAAAAAATCAAGAAAATTGAAAAAGAGACACATATAGAATACTATATGTAAAGCACAGAGCAATAGTATGTATTATTTCAGTATGCCAACACAAATAGAAAAAGTACTAACATATATACGGGGGGGGGGTGTCTGGGTGGCTCAGTGAGTGAAGTGTCTGACTCTTGATGTCAGCTCAGGTCATGATTTCACTATTCCTGGGATTTAGCCCTTTGTCAGGCTCTGTGCTGGCAGCACAGAGCCTAATTGGGATTCTCTCTTTCCCTCACTCTCTGCTCCTTCCCTGTTTATGTGTGTGCTCGCTCTCTCTCAAAATAAATAAACATTTTAAAAAATTAAAAATATAAGGTGCCTGAGTGACTCAGTTGGTTAAGTGGGCAACTCTTGATTTCAGCTCAGGTCATGATCTCACAGTTGGTGAGTTCAAGCCCCACATTGGGCTCCACACCGACAATGCAGAGCCTGCTTGGGATTCTCTCTCCTTCCCTTTCTCTCTGTCCCTCCTTACCTCTCTCTCTGTGTCTCTCTTTCTCTAAAATAAATAAACTTAAAATTAAAGAAAATTTAAAAATATATATAGGAATAACACACCCCAACTTCTAAATAGTGATTATCTCCTGGGGGGAACTAAAATAGATGAAAAAATTAGATTTAGGTGTACCTATAAACATTTATTTTGAGAGAGATCATATGAAAATATAAAAACAGTTAAAATTTGTTAAATTTGGGAAACAAATGGATGGATATCATTTTATTAGTCTGAAATATTTTATTAAACATTAAACAGAAAAAGAAATTAAATGCCTCCACATATATTTTATATATATAATCATAAAATCATTCCAGGCCTATTAGGACTGGAATCGAGTTGTATCTTGTTAGTATATTAACCATGTAGTTATAACAGTATAAAGTATATATATTCTTTCATTTCTCCCTTTCCAACCAAAGGAATACAATTCTCAGCTTTCTTATATCATTGTCCCTGAAGAAAAAACTACTATCAAACACAATTACCTTAGCTTAGACCATTTGTGAAGTTCTCAACCCCATCTAAAAAAGTAGGGAGCAAATTCATGGTGAATATTGGATTTTCCCAGTGCCTAAATTTTATTAGAATTCAACCTAATAATTCTTAGCACAAACATCATGAATTGTACCTACATGGTCTGAAATAAATTTTTTTAGAAGATGCTTAACTTTCAACCAGGAAAAACTTAAATATCACAAAAATATGATAAATGATTATAGCATCTTAATATGGGAAAGTTCACAATTAAATTTGTCTTAACAAAAGAGTTTTAAACAAAGCCGTGTATCAATGTAAGCATTTATATTGGGGAGGTTATAGCTTCTTCAACAGAATGATCAACTATAACAATATTGAAAATTAGATTCATGTACATAATGGCAAAATGGTCATTATCATACTAAGAAAAAAGTATATTTTGTGAGAAAATCAAACATATCATATCCATGTTATATTAAAAGATACAATGTTAAAATTCATACATTTAAAATGGGAACAGGTGTGCCTGGGTGGCTCAGTCAGTTAAGTGTCTGACTTCAGTTCAGGTCATGATCTCACAGTTTGTGAGCTGGAACCCCACATCAGGCTCTCTGTGCTGACAGCTCACAGCCTGGAGCCCGCTTCAGATTCTGTGTGTGTCTCTCTCTCTGCCCCTCCCCAACTTGTGCGTGTGCTCTCTCTCTCTCAAAAATAAGTAAACATTAAGAAAATGGTTTAAATAAATAAATAAAACGGGAAGAGATGTAGCCATTGTTTCACAGGATTTGGTAAACCCTGCAGAAAAAATTGTTCTGGGAATAATACTAAAGCATAATTTGCTTATCATGGTCATTCTAAGACAAATCTGTTTCCAAACAAATGATACAAGAGTCATGACTTATGAAGAAAGAGTCTACGATCTTTGGAATTCAAGCTTTCCTGGACAATCTATAGGGAACAGAAAGATCAGAGGGGAAAAATGGGATGGATTATTGTTTCATTTTTAGTTCTGAGTAAGAAAGATTTGTAAGAAAAATTTGACATGAACCCATAAGCACCTGATTGCATTACTTGAACCTACAGAATATACTAAATGCTTGAAAGCTACAAACATATTAATGGCTTTCCATTTATTTGTACCATTTTTGAAAATTTTAGTGGCATAAAGAAAGCTCAGAAACAAACAGAACAAACTACGTTCAGATGCAGCCTTATGGAGGTGTTAAATAGTGAAATTCCTGAGGAAACTCAACCATGTGTTCTGTGCCTTATCAGCTCTGCATAAATAATGCAGCCTGTCTGCCAAATTAAGAATCTCATAATAGGTTGTTCAGATGGTGTTATTAGCGAGAGACTTGGATTGGGCTGTGCTCTCCTGAAGGAAATGGGGAGATGACATTGGTGGATAAGGAAACTGCACATTATTGGCAAGAACACAAAATTAAAAATGACAGAGTAAGTGTGAGATAGGAAAGCAGGAGATGAAAGGATTTAGAGAGACAAAAAGGATTCTCTTAATTAAATGTGATTAAGCATCTGTTATTTTTTTAAAAAAAGGAAATCAGAGTAGTATCGGGACACATTTTTCGGACTTTTGTGATTAAGGAGCTAGCTTCTACCACTCCATTTTTTTAAAACTTTCATTTTTGGTGGATGAATACAAAAGTAGGTCTCAGACATGAGTAATTTTAGTCTAGAAGCTATAAGAAATAGAGAATTTTGGAACAAAGTTTGTAAAGTTAGTCAGTGGACCTTCTGTAAGTAATAACAGCATATAGTTTTATTAAATGTTGAAGGACTCCCCTCTATTTTCTTAAAGAAAAATACATAACCCTTTATAAAGATAGGGTCCTTGCAGAATAAATCATTCTAAATAGCCAATTAATTAATGCCCAAAAGACAGAATACTACATCAATCTGCAGGGAAACCCCAAAGATTTTTTCAAATTAAGGCATTTTTAAAATGCTGCACTTTAAAAATTACATTTTTGTAGCAGCAACTGTATTTTGATACTCTTAGTGTTATAATTCACTACATTCCTCTTCAAGGGTTTGCTTTAAATTGATCACTTAGGTTTCTTATATCACTGACATTATAGAATAATTAATTCAAACAATACTTATTGAACGATCAATGTGTACAAGATACTGTGATAGATGTGAGGGTGAAAAATAAAAAGAAGTTTACAGCTCAGCCCTTGCTTTTAAGAAGCTTAACATCTAATAAGGGATATTCAGGGAATGTGTAATCAGGGAAGACTTTATGGAGAAGGTAGAGCTTAAACTGGACCTTGAAGTATTCTTCACATTTTAAGAGCCACAGCTAGAAGAAAAAGAGTAAGCAAGCAAGTCTAAGAAGAATCCGCTATTTCAGGCCAGCAAAACAATGGTTCCTGCCTGCCCACATAAAAGGAGGAAACTTAATACTAAAAATGAATTTATAGCTAAGAGATATGCATGAATTAATTAAACCAAGATACTTGAAATAAGAACTGCAGCAATTTCTAAAATAAATGAGCAGTTCATAACCTGAGAACTTCAGACCCCTAGAGGGATCATTGAATTATTGCAAGAAATCCATGAATGGAATGTGAGCCCAAGCAATAGCGTTAATAAATTATATCACCTACAAATACAAACCACCCTTTTTCAAAAACTATGGTGAGTGCTAAAGAATATACTCAATAGCGCTATTGCATTTTCTCAGTTACATTAAAAGAATACTGAAGTTTCATATCGTTTAATTGTTTTATTCAGATTAAAGAAATTATATATATATGCATTACAGTATATTGCCGTTTTTATCTGCATATTTAGTTGATATACTATGAGTATATTTTTATGTAAACAGATATCCAACTTACAAATCATTTCAAAACAAGGAGCACTACTTTGTTCTATTCTTTAAACGTTTCCTTATAATTGAAAATTTAAATTGTCCCAATATTTTATTATTTTTTAATTAACTAATTAATTTTTTAAATTTACATCCAAGTTAGCATCCAGTGCAACAGTGATTTCAGGAGTAGATTTCTTAATGCCCTTTACCCATTTAGCCCATCCCCCCTCCCACAACCCCTCCAGCAGTCCTCTGTTTATTCTTCATATTTAAGAGTCTCTTATGTTTTGTCCCCCTCCATGTTTTTACATTATTCTTGCTTCCCTTCCCACATGTTCATCTGTTTTGTATCTTAAAGTCCTCATATGAGTGAAGTCATATGATATTTGTCTTTCTCTGACTAATTTTGTTTAGCATAATACCCTCCAGTTCCATCCACGTAGTTGCAAATGGCAAGATTTCATTCTTTTTGATTGCCGAGTAATACTCCCTTGTATATATATACCACATCTTCTTTATCCATTCATCCATCAATGGACATTTGGGCTCTTTCCATACTTTGGCTATTGTCGATAGTGCTGCTATAAACATGGGGGGGGGCATGTGTCCCTTCCAAACAGCACATCTGTATCCCTTGGATAAATACCTAGTAGTGCTATTGCTGGGTCTTGGGTAGTTCTATTTTTAGTTTTTTGAGGAACCTCCATACTGTTTTCCAGAGTGGCTGCACCAGTTTGCATTCCCACCAGCAGTGCAAAAGAGATCCTCTTTCTCTGCATCCTCACCGACATCTGTTGTTATCTGAGTGGCTAATGTTAGCCATTCTGACAGGTGTGAGGGGATATCTCATTGTGGTTTTGATTTGTATTTCCCTGATGATGAGTGATATTTTTTCAAGTGTCAGTTGGCCATTTGGATGTCTTCTTTGGAGAAGTGTCTATTCATGTCTTTTGCCCATGTCTTCACTGGATTATTTGTTTTTTGGGTGTTGAGTTTGATAAGTTCTTTGTAGATTTTGAATACTAATCCTTTATCTGACATGTCGTTTGCAAAAATCTTCTCCCATTCTGCCGGTTGCCTTTTAGTTTTGTTAATTGTTCCTTCTCTGTGCAGAAGCTTTTTATTTTGATGAGGTCCCAATAGTTTATTTTTGCTTTTGTTTCCCTTACCTCCAGAGACATGTTGAGTAAGAAGTTGCTGTGGCTAAGGTCAAAGAGGTTTTTTTCCCGCTTTCTCCTCAAGGATTTGATGGCTTCCTGTCTTACATTTAGGTCTTTCATCCATTTTGAGTTTATTTTTGTGTGCAGTGTAAGAAAGAGGTCCAGTTTCATTTTTCTGCATGTCTCTGTCCAGTTTTCCTAGCACCATTGCTGAAGAGACTGTCTTTATTCCATTGGATATTCTTTCCTGCTTTGTCAAAGGTTAGTTGGCCATACGTTTATGGGTCCATTTCTGGGTTTTCTATTCTGTTCCATTGATCTGAGTGTCTGTTTTTGTGCCAGTACCATACTGTCTTGATGATTATAGCTTTGTAAATATGTCTTGAAGTCCAGGATTGTGATGCCTCTAGCTTTGGTTTTCTCTTTCAAGGTCACTTTGGCTATTTGGGGTGTTTTCTGGTTCCATAAAAATTTTAGGATTGTTTTTTCTAGCTCTGTGAAGAATGCTGGTGTTATTTTGATAGGGATTGCCCAATATTTTATTATTATAAACCCCATTAGAAACATTTTTCTCATGGTTAAATATTACATACACCCTTAATTATTTTTCAGGATAAATTCCTACATATAAAGTTGTTGAGTCAAAAAGTATACACTTCTAAAAATTTCAATATATCCTGCTAAATTGCCTTCTCAAAGATTCTTTCATTTATATGTTTCTTCCACAGGCCATAAGACCACTAGTTTTCCTGCTATTAGGAAACAATATTATATTTTTAAAAGGTCAAAAAGTCAAAGTAATAGTCAAAAAGATTGGAAATTTCCAAGCTACGACTAAATGGCATGTGCAGTACACAGAGAATCAAAACACACTAAGTGTCTGTGCATGTGTCTCAGATCAAAAGACTCACTATGGCTAATGAGAACTGTGTACAGTGTTTCCCATCATCAACCACCCATAGGCTTTTCCTAAGAGATACTCTTTTGAAATCCCTTTTCTTGGTAGCCTCAAAGAATTACAACACAAGCTTGCACTGGAAAAGGAATCCATGCAGTTTAAAATACTCTAGTCTCCTAATATGCAACATGTGAGAAAGACTACTTTCCCTTGAGGATGTTGTTACTTCAACAGGAGCTATATCTACAGAAGGGAAAGAGAACAGTAAAAATGTGGTCTCTGACAATGTGGTCCAGAAAGAAGGGAGCAATAGAATCAGAATTTTTATCAGTTTGGGGAACTTAGAAAAAGTGCCTTCTAAACACACATTCACTGTTTTCTTTGCATGACAGAAAGAAAAAAAAAAAAAGATTTGTTGGATCTGATTATACTGATTAAAAATCCAAAAGCTTTATCTATGATTTCTTTATGTGATGTCTTTCCATTTGGAAAGTATCCTTTGAAAGAAAATGTAGGGCTCAGGAGCCTGTAGGAGTAATTTCTATTAATTATACTCTGAGGTCTGTGACTACCCACACATTTCAATGACGTACACTTATGCCTATTAGATGAAAATAAGAAATGTCCCTTCAGAGAGATAGAAATGATGAAATACATAGGCAAAGGAGAAATTGAGATTTTAAAACTCGAAGTCCTTCAGAATACTTAAGTGCTGTATTTAATTCTGCACCTAGGTCCTCTTCCCTCACTTGGTTATTGATTCTTTTTTTCCTCAAATATCAGGTCATCCTCTTATCTTGATGCTGCCTTGTTATTTAGAGCTCCAGTTTACCCTACTGATTCACAATGTCTAATTCCTTCAGTATCTGTTGTTTTGTTCAACACCAGAGAGAGGAAGCTAAGAATTCCAGGCAAGAATCCAAAGTTACTGTTCAAATAAGCTTCCAAATACACTGATCATGGAAAAGTGTTTGCTTTTATGGACCATCATTGAAATCTGTCAAGCAAATCAGGAGAGCAAGGGAATGGGACTGAGGTCCCAGGAAAAAGAGGCAAACTAGTTAAAATTCAGGGTGTGTTATCTGGGCTTGAAAAGAACAGAGCCACTAAAGGGATTTATGGGAATTCAAAATAGAGTGAGATGTAGGAAAGAAAAATATCAATAAAACTTCTTAAAATGAAATAATCTAGGCAGATAATAGAAGTTGCTGCCCTAAAATACTAGTTACCAATAAATATGACCTAAAACATAAACACTCATTGATCAAAAGTTTTCCTCAGAATGAAGCTGATGCCAGACTCTTTCATTAGAGATGCTGACAATTGAGCTCTATTGGGAAACTGGGAGGAAAAACATACTGGTTTTTTTCCTACAAAACTTAAGAAAAATTGCAAAGATTTCACAGAGAATTTCCACATGCCCTTTACCTATTTTATTCTGTTGTTATCATCTTATGTTCCCACAGTACATTTTTTAAATCTAAGAAAACATTGGCATATTGCAATTAATTAAACTTGATATTTTATCCAGATTTCTCTAGTTTCCCCTCAATGGTCCTTTTTATTTTCCAGGATATCACATTGCACTTAGTCATAATGCTTCCTTAGGCTCCTCTTGGTTATGATGGTTTCTCCGAATTCCCTTGTCCTTGCTGACCTTGATAGTTTTGAGGAACTTTTTGGTTTTTCTTTATTTTTGTTTTTGTTTTTCTGAATGTTCTTAATTTGAATTTGTCTGATTTTTTCTAATGGTTAGGCCAAGAACAGGGTTTTTATGGAAAAAACACACAGAGGTAAGGTGCATATTTAGAACACTCACTTATTTTTTAAAGATAAAATTAACAGATTGCCCTCAAGACTTTTGAAACATTTTTGTTATGATTCCACCTCCTAGTTAATTCAGTCCATCATAATAAAATGACATCAGCAAGGATGCTGTGACCATGACCTTTTCCATCAAGAATTTCTAGAATCTTGCAGTCGTGACTTTTCCTCAGCAGTGACATTCCCTTTCTCTGAAGGAAAAATTTATTGATGCCATTCAGTGTATGAGTCCTAACAGCTACAGGAGTACAACTGGAAGAAATACAAATCAATAACGACCGCATGATACAACAGATACCAGCCTGGTTGCCCTCCCAGCACCCATTCTCAGCCTACTTTCATTTTGCCCACCTTCTACTTTAAGGTCGAAAAGGCCAACTTTCCCAGCTTCTTTTGCATGGGATTGAAGGCTTGACTAGAGATGAGAGCTAGTCTGCCGGGGTGTTCTGAGAACAAAACACTTCCTCCTTGCTAAAGGAAGGGGGGCATGGCAGGAAAACTCTTTTCTCCCCTGTTCGGATGTGGGTGTGCCAAGATGAGATGCTAGGGAATGTTTCAGCCTTGAGGCAACAGCCCAAAGGATAAAAAGCCAAATGCTGAAAATGGAAGAACAGAGGACGGGAACAGCCTGACTTGTAGAAGACATCACTGAGCCACTCAATCAACCCTGGATTGGTTAAGGGAACCGTTGACATCCCTGCCGTTCATCAGTTTGCAGATCAATGTATCCTTACTGATACACATGGCAATATTTGACATTTCTCAAGATAACTCAGAGGGGAGAAGTTGGTGACCCATAGACATGTTTTGTCTACACACTTAAAGCCTGGGTGGCGCAGTCGGTTAAGCGTCCGACTTCAGCCAGGTCACGATCTCGTGGTCTGTGAGTTCGAGCCCCGCGTCAGGCTCTGGGCTGATGGCTCAGAGCCTGGAGCCTGTTTCCGATTCTGTGTCTCCCTCTCTCTCTGCCCCTCCCCCGTTCATGCTCTGTCTCTCTCTGTCCCAAAAATAAATAAACGTTGAAAAAAAAATTTAAAAAAAAAATGTGGTGACCCTCTCTTTAAAATCGGTTGACTTCACAGGAAAACAAAAAGTTTCTCAGTTCCTTTAAAAAGTCAGCAAACCCGATTTAAAAAAATTTTTTTTAAAGAAAAGGAGCACCTGGGTGGCTCAATCAGTTAAGCATCTGACTTCAGCTCAGGTCATGATCTCACAGTTCATGAGTTCAAGCCTCGGGCCAGGCTCTGTGCTGACAGCTCAGAGCCTGGAGACTGCTTCGGATTCTGTATTTCCTTCTCTCTCTGCCTCTCCCCACCTCACACTGTCTCTGTCTCTCCCAAAAATAAATAAACATTAAAACATCTTTTTAAAAAATCAGCAAACCTGACAACCTGGCCCACAGGACTATGAGCCAACAGTCACCTGGAACTGGATAGCGGCTGCCACTTTCAGATGGAACCTGTGCTCTGCACTTTAGTTCACCATAGTCCCCATGTGTGCAGCTTCATGCATTTATATTATCTGTCTGGTTCCTGTACACATATGTGAAAAACTCTTAGTAGTTGAGTTTTATTTAAGGCAAGTATCCTTTTGGTTGCCCCTTTTACTTTTTGTTTACAGTTTTGCATAACAGAATGGTCCTTAAATTTGGAAAAATACACTCAATGAAAATCATAGCAATATGGCGCTGACAAGCTTTGTAATCCCTTTGTGGTACCACATCTCCTCCTCTTCTCCTCTTCTCCTCCCTACTCACTGGCCTCTCACAGAGCTGCTGAGGAAAAATGAATTGGTCCCAACTAACACATCCCAGGTGTTTTATTTACAGCTTCTATAGTCAGTCAGGAAAAGATTTAAACCTTTCATATATCCATTCACCCTCCATAGAAATTCACCTGATTTACACTTCTCTTTGGATGGAACCTCGCAAATCTTTTATCAGTGCCATGTTTGGAGTTCACAGTTCAAGGTTCCTAACTAAGGAAGTGCAATGCATGCCCCATTAAAACATGCTCCAATGCTGTATGCATATACATGAACCATGAATTACAGTTCTTTGCAGGGGCATTTCCTACGGCTATAAAAAACAACAACAACAACAACAACAACAACAAAAACTGGCAGAGAGGAAATCTCTTTCCAATGAAATGTACTGGGCCATTTAATGACATTTGTATGATTGGAAGGGTAAATATGATAAGTCAGTATAGATAAGGCAACTCGATAGGGGAAAGGCAAAAATTTATTACTGCTTCTGTAGAAGATAAACATAAAACTTCTCTGGAGAGAAATTTCTTAGACTTGCCCCAAGATTTTAAAGCCATCTTTGAGGTCATCCCCTGCCCTTAGTAGTAGCCTTGCTGTAGTAAATCCAGAAGCAAATATGTACCTCCATGTGTCACCCACAGAAGTGACAAACACAATGCCATGGGAAACACAGAAATCTGTGCCTCAACAAATACTCTGCGGGCGATAGCACCTGAGGCATGTGACCCCCAAGCCCCATTCAAATGGGCAGTACCAGTCACCTTTATGTAGCCTCACATTCCCAGGCTCACATGTAGTGTAGAATACATGTAACAGGTCTCTAAGCTCACCTGTTTTTCTGATGAGAAATGTTGATCATTTATAACCATTTGATGTTCAGTGCATTACAAGAAATAGGAATGCATATAGGCAGGACTTTCACACAAAATGGTCTTTTCAGTGTATCTGTTCTTCATTATTTTAACAATGACCTCCATAGAACATGTTGGTTAATTATTTTCTCTCAAATATCAGCATCCTATGTTTCCAAAAACTATAATTTTAATCTTTTTTAACTACTAATATTTCAAAAACATAATTTCCTATTTTTATTACAAATACTTTTCAGGAGGGTCCCATATTTCATTACAGTGTTTGTGTAGAAATCACAGCATATGACAGGTTGCCCTGAAGGAGGTCATAAGTTTCCAAAAGAATAATGTCATAATAGAAAGGAGAATATGCCATCTAATAAATCAAAGTAATAAAGAAAATTCATAGTGGTCAAAACAACAAAAATACAACTAGATGCTCACTTTAATGGTAAAATTGTATTTCCAGTCATATTAAATGGCATGAAAATAAGATGTAATAGTTATATCTATATATGAAAATTATACAAAGGCCCTCAGCATATCTGTATTTATATCTGCCCATGTATATGTAACTAAACAAACAAACCATATCATAAAACTGACGGAAAACTAATGTAATGCCTACAGTAAATATTAATACTTTTGTTTGGCTTCTCAGCATTTAGATGAGGTTTGGAAGGGAGAAGGGAGACAAGATGGCAGAACAGCGTGCAACTTTTTTGTGTCTTGTGCCCATGAAATCCAACACTAAACCATCCTGCACACCTAGAAAACTGATCTGATGATTAACACAACAATCTGCACAACCTGAACCACAGAATTTAGCAGGTACGTGGCACAGAGAAGTGAACTTGGAGAGCTAAAAGCTGCGGAGGGTAGGGAGATGCTTTTGCAGGCCGAGAGAGGACAGAGACGGTGGGGAGAACACAAGAAAAGCACCCTCCCCAAAAGCAGCTGGAGAGAAAGTGGAAAATTGGAAACAGCCATAGGGACTGAACTAAAAAGGGAGAAAGGAGAAAGGAGAAAAGAAGAGGGTTTAAATTACATTAAGATAGTAAACAAGGGGAGCGCAAAGGCTGCAACTCCGCAGCTCGATACCTGGAGGTGCTCTGGTGGGAAGGGCGAATCCCCAGGAGCAGAGTGGGGTCTGGGAGGTTCTCGGGCCTCACGGGGAGAAGCAGTTCCACTGCTGGAAGGACATTTGGTAGAGGCTGTGAGGCAACCTGGGCCCAGCAGACCACAGAGAACAACCAAATTTGCTGGTGCTGGAACAAGGTCATTAAAGGTGAAGCCTGGTGCCTGTGTGTTGTGATTTTCCATAATCCCTGAAACGCTGCTGCTACACTGTCTCACGAACTTTTTCGGGGCAGGCTGGCACCTGGCCGCAGTCTCTGGACATTGGCAGCAGCACAGTCCCATGAACTTTCCTAGGTGCAGCTGGCATTTGGCCACTGCTCAGTGAGACCCTCCCACAGAGGGGCAGAACAGGTCAAAGCCGCAGTCCTTCAGAAGTAAAAGACCAGGGAAAACAGCCGCATCTGAGACAAAACTCGAGAGAGAGGTACTGCCTGGGGCTTGGTCATAGACAGTGCAAAAGCAGGAGTGGATGAAAGCTGAAGACAAAAGGTGTGCGATTGCTGATCTCAGAGAACAGTTCTCATACTAGAGACTGGGTAGCTGGGTGACGCCATTTTCACCGCTCCCACGCATGCGCACGGGCACCTAAAAGCACCACAACACTCCACCCCAGTAAGCTAGCAGCGCCATCTAGTGGAGAACGAAGCCGTTACACTGAGCCCCGCTGAAATGGGCCAACCTCGCTCTTCAAGAACAGAAGTCTCACTGCCTGCTTAGTTTATGGATTATAAAGTGCTTCATAGTCTGAGTTCTAGGGGGAAAACAAAGTAATTTCAGTTGTATTTCAGTCTGTTACCAGGTCCAGCTATTCAATTTTCATTTTTCCTTTTTTTCCTTCTTTTTCTTTCATTTCTTTTCTTTTTCTTGAATACAGAAAGAGAAAAATTCATTTTTATTTCCAATTTTTATTAAAATATTTTTAATTTTTTTACTATATTTTCTACTTTTGTGTAATTTTTTTCAAATTCTATTTTACTTCCATCGTTTTATTTTAGTCTACATCAGTGTATTCATTTTTTCAAATTTTCAAACGATTTCCTTTTTTCTTTTTTCTCTTTTTTGTTTCTTTTCCTTCAATACAGAAAAAGAAAAAATTCATTTTTACTTTTAATTTTTATTAAAAATATTTTTAATTTTTTTCTACAATATTTTTTACTTTTGTGTAAATGTTTTCAAATTCTAGCTTACTTCTATCATTTCATTTTAGTCCACTACAGTGTATTCATTTTTTCAAATTTTCAAATGATTTCCTTTCCCCTTTTTTCTTTTTTCTTTTTCTCAACGTTTATTTATTTTTGGGACAGAGAGAGACAGAGCATGAACAGGGGAGGGGCAGAGAGAGAGTGAGACACAGAATCGGAAACATGCTCCAGGCTCTGAGCCGTCAGCCCAGAGCCTGACGCGGGGCTCGAACTCACGGACCGCGAGATCGTGACCTGGCTGAAGTCGGACGCTCAACCGACTGCGCCACCCAGGCGCCCCATCCTTTCCCCTTTTTTCTATATAAACTATCAAGCCCCTTTTAACACCCAGACCAAAACACACCTAGGATCTAGCATCATTTATTTGATTGTGTGTGTGTGTTTAAGTTTTTAATTTTAATGTTTTTTAATTTTAATTTTTTTTAAATAATTTTTTCTATCTGATTAATTCCTTTTCTCCCTTCAAAGTGATGAACCTATGGAATTCACCCCCCCAAAAAAAGAGCATGAAGAAACAACAGCCAGGGATTTAACCAACACAGATACAAGCAAGATGTCTGAACCAGAATTTAGAATCATGATAATAAGAATACTAGTGGGAGTTGAAAATAGATTAGAATCCATTTCTGTGGAGACAAAAGAAGTAAAAACTAGTCAGGATGAAATAAAAATACTATAACTGAGCTGCAATCACGAAGGGATGCTTCAGCAGCAAGGATGGATGAGGCAGACAGAGAATCAGCGATATAGAGGAAAAACTTATAACGAAGCAGAAGAAAAGAGGGAGATAAAGGCAAAGGAGTATGATGTAAGAATTAGAAATCAGTGATTCATTAAAAAGGAACAACATCAGAATCATAGGGGTCCCAGAAGAGGAAGAGAGAGAAATAGGGGTAGAAGGGTATTGTGAGCAAATCACAGTGAAAAACTTTCCTAACCTGGGGAAAGACACAGACATCAAAATCCAGGAAGCATAGAGGACTCCCATTAGATTCAACAAAAACCAACCATAAACAAGGCATATCATGGTCAAATTCACAAACTACTCAGGCTAGGAGAGAATCATGAAAGCAGCAAGGGAAAAAAAAACTCCTTAACATACAAGGGAAGACAGATCAGGTTTGTAGCAGACCTATCCACAGAAACGTGGCAGGCCAGAAAAGAGTGACGAGATATATTCAATGTGCTGAATCAGAAAAATATGCAGCCAAGAATTCTTTATCCAGCAAGGCTGTCATTCAAAATAGGAGAGATAAAAAGTTTCCCAGACAAACAAAAATTAAAGGAGTTTGTGGCCGCTAAACCAGCCCTGCAAGAAATTTTAAGGGGGACTCTCTGAAAAGATGAAAAAAAATATATATATATATCAAAAGCAACAAAGATTAGAAAGGACCAGAGAACACCACCAGAAACTCCAACTCTACAAGTATCATAAAGGCAATAAATTCATATCTTTCAGTACTCACTCTAAACGTCAATGGACTCAATGCTGCAATCAAAAGACATAGGGTAACAGAATGGATAAGAAAACAAGATCCATCTATATGCTGTTTACAAGACACCCACTTTAGAACTAAAGACACCTTCAGATTGAAAATAAGGGGATGAAGAACCATCTATCATGCTAATGGTCAACAAAAGAAAGCTGGAGTAGCCATACTTATATCAGACAATCTAGACTTTAAAATAAAGACTGTATCAAGAGATGCAGAAGGGCATTATATCATAATCAAGGGCTCTACCCACCAAGAAGCACCCAAATATATACATCAATTAATCACAAACATAAAGAAACTCATTGATAATAATACCATAACAGTAGGAGACTTCAACACCCCACTCACAGCAATAGATCATCTACCAAAAAAAACAATGAAAAACAATGGCTTTGAATGACACACTGGACCAGATGGACTTAACAGATATATTCAGACCATTTCATCCTAAAGCAGCAGGATATACATTCTTCTCCAGTGCACATGGAATGTTGTCCAGAATAGACCACATACTGGGACACAAATCTGCCGTAAGTAAGTACAAAAAGATTGAGATCATACCGTGCATCTTTTCAGACCACAATGCTATGAAACTCGAAATCAACCACAAGAAAAAATTTGGAAAGATAACAAATACTTGGAGACTAAAGAACATCCTACTAAAGAATGAATGGGCTAAACCAAGAAGTTAAAGAGGAAATTAAAAAATACATGGTAGCCAATGAAAATGATAACACCACAACCCAAAACCTCTAGGACGCAGCAAAGGGGGTCATAAGAGGAAAATATATAGCAATCCAAGCCCTCCTAAAGAAGGAAGAAAGATCTCAGATACACAACCTAACCATATGCCTTAAGGAGCTGGAAAAAGAACAGCAAATAAAACCCAAAATCAGCAGAAGACAGGAAATAATAAAGATTAGAGCAGAAATTAATGCTATCAAAACAAACAAAAAAACAAAACAAAAACAGTAGAAGATATCAATGAAACCAGAAGCTGGTTCTTTGAAAGAATTAACAAAATTGATAAACCGCTAGCCAGTTTAATCAAAAAGAAAAAAGTAAAGGACCCAAATAGATAAAATCAAGAATGAAAGAGGAGAGATCACAACACAGCAGAAATAAAACAATAATAAGCGAATATTATGATCAATTATATGCCAATAAAATGGGCAATCTGGAAGAAATGGACAAATTCCTAGAAACATATACGCTACCAAAACTGAAACAGGAAGAAATAGAACATTTGAACAGACCAATAACCAGTAAGGAAATCGAATTAGTAATCAAAAATGTGCCAAAAAACCAGAGTCCAGGGCCAGATGGCTTTCCAGGGGAAATCTACCAAACACTTAAGGAAGAGTTAACACCTATTCTCTTGAAGCTCTTTCAAAAAATAGAAATGGAAGGAAAACTCCCAAACTCTTTCTATGAAGCCAGTATTACGATTCCAAAACCAGACACCCCACTGAAAAAGAGAACTATAGACCAATTTCCATGATGAACATGGATGCAAAAATCCTCAACAAGATATCAGGCAACTGGATGCAACAATACATTAAAAAAAATATTCACCACAACCTAGTAGGATTTATATCTGGGATGTAGGGTTCATTCAATATCTGCAAAACAATGTATGTGATTCATCACATCAATAAAAGAAAGGACAAGAACCATGTGATTCTCTCAATAGATGCAGAGAAAGTATTTGACAAAATACACCATCCTTTCTTGATAAAAACCCTCAAGAAAGTAGGGATAGAAGGAGCATACCTTGGGATCATAAAAGCCATATATGAGCAACCCAATGCTAATATCATCCTCAATGGGGAAAAACTGAGAGCTTTCCCCCTAAGGTCAGGAACAAGACAGGGATGTCCACTCTTGCCACTGTTATTCAATTTAATATTGGAAGTCTGAGCTTCTGCAATCAGACAATACAAAGAAATAAAAGGCATCCAAATCAGCCAGGAGGAGGTCAAACTTTCACTCTTTGCAGATGATATGATACTCTATATGGAAAACCCAAAAAATTCCACCAAAAAGCTGCTAGAACTGATTCATGAATTCAGCAAAGTTGCAGAATATAAAATCAATGCACAGAAATCAGTTGCATTCCTATACGCCAACAATGAAACAACAGAAAGAGAAATCAAGGAATAGATTCCATTTACAGTTGCACTGAAAACCATAAAATACCTAGGAATAAATCTAACCAAAGAGGTGAAAAATCTATACGCTGAAAACTATAGAAAGCTTATGAAAGAAAGTGAAGAAGACACAAAAAAATGGAAAAAGATCCATGCTCCTGGATAGGAAGAACAAATATTGTTAAAATGTCGATACTACCCAAAGCAATCTACATGTTCAATGCAATCCCTATCAAAATAACACCAGCATTCTTCACAGAGCTAGAACAAACAATCCTAAAATTTGTATGGAACCAGAAAAGACCCCAAATAGCCAAAGCAGTCTTGAAAAAGAAAACCAAAGCAGGAGGCATCACAATCCTGGACTTCAAGCTATACTACAAAGCAGTAATCATCCAGAAAAGAATAGACACTCAGATCAATGGAACAGAAGAGAGAACCCAGAAATGGACCCACAAACGTATGGCCAACTAATCTTTGACAAAGCAGGAAAGAATATCCGATGGAATAAAGACAGTCTCTTCAGCAAGTGTTGCTGGGAAAACTGGACAGCGACATGCAGAAGAATAAACCTGAACCACTTTCTTATACCATACATAAAAATAAACTCAAAATGGATGAAAGACCTCAATGTAAGACAGGAAGCCATCAAAATCCTCGAGGAGAATGCAGGCAAAAACCTCTTTGATCTTGGTCACAGCAACTTGTTATTCAACACATCTCCAGAGGCAAGGGGAACAAAAACAAAAATGAACTGCTGGAACCTCATCAAAATAAAAAGCTTCTGCACAGTGAAGGAAACAATCAACAAAACTAAAAGGCAACTGGCAGAATGGGAGAAGATTTTTGCAAATGATATATCAGATAAAGGATTAGTATTCAAAATCTACAAAGAATTTATCAAACTCAACATCCAAAAACAAATAATCCAGTGAAGAAATGGGCAAAAGACATGAATAGATACTTCTCCAAAGAATACATCCAGATGGCCAACCATTACATGAAAAAATGCTCAACATCACACATCATCAGGGAAATACAAATCAAAACCAAAATGGGATACCACCTTACACCTGTCAGAATGGCTAACATAAACAATTCAGACAACAACAGATGTTGGCGAGGATGCAGAGAAAGAGGATCTCTTTTGCATTGTTGGTGGCAATGCAAGCTGGCACAGCCACTCTGGAAAACAGTATGGAGGTTCCTCAAAAAACTAAAAATAGAACCACCCTATGACTCAGCAATTGCACTACTAGGCATTTATCCAAGAGATACAGGTGTGCTATTTCGAAGGGGAACATGCACCCCCATGTTTATAGCAGCACTATCTGCAATAGCCAAAGTATGGAAAGAACCCAAATGTCCATCGATGGATGAATGGATAAAGAAGATGTGGTATATATATACAATGGAGTATTACTAGGCAATCAAAAAGAATGAAATCTTGCCATTTGCAACTACGTGGATGGAACTGGAGAGTATTATGTTAAGTGAAATTAGTCAGAGAAAGACAAAAATCCTATGACTTCACTCATATGAGGACTTTAAGAGACAAAACAGATGAACATAAGTGAAGGGAAACAAAAATAATATAAAAACAGGGAGGGGGACAAAAGAGAAGAGACTCATAAATATGGAGAACAAACTGAGGGTTATGGGAGGGGTTTTGGGAGGGGAATGGGCTAAATGGGTAAGGGGCACTAAGGAATCTACTCCTGAAATCATTGTTGCACTATATGCTAACTAATTTAGATGTGAATTTAAAAAAATAACAAATAAGTTAATAAAAAAAGGATTAAGTTTACAAAAAATCAACAGCCAAAGTATTGAATTAAATTAAAAACAACCAAATTTAATAAATAAATAAATAAATAGTAAAAAGAAGAAGGAGAGGTTTGGGAGAGATATAATTTTGGTAACTTATAAACTCTCAAGCAATATCTCACAAAAGTTTGAATCAAGACATTGAAACCTGAGAGAGTCCACCAAAAAACTTCTAGAACTTATATGTGAATTCAGCAAACCCACAGGATATAAAATCATCATACAGAAATTGGTTGTATTTCTATACGCCAATAATGAAAGCAGCAGAAAGAGAAATCAAGGAATCCATCCCATTTACAATTGCACCAAAACCATAAGATACCTAGGAATAAACCTAGCAAAAGAGTAAAAGATCTGTACGCTAAAAACTATAAAAAGCTTATGAAAGAAATTGAAGAAGACACAAAGAAATGGAAAAACATTCCCTGCTCATGGATCAGAAGAATAAATATTGTGAAAAAGTCTATAGTATCCAAAACAATCTACACATTCAATGAAATACCTATCAAAATAACACCAGCATTTTTCACACAGCTAGAACAAACCATCCTAAGATTTGTATGGAACCAGAAAAGACCCCGAATAGCCAAAGTAATGTTGAAAAAGAAATCCAAAGCTGGAGGCATCACAATTCTTGACTTCAAGGTGTATTACAAAAGTATAATTACCAAGACATTATGGTACTGGCACAAAATCAGACCATTTCTTAAATTATTGATAATTCACTACACCAATTACCAAGTCATTATAAAGAACCAATATAAAAACTAATAAAATGTTATGTATGGTGAAAGTGCTCAGTGTACATATATTTGTGTACATTTTTTGTCTGCATCACACCACGCAAAAACCACGATGCCAATACTCTTGCTAGAGTGGATATAAGTGGTAAAACTAGCCATTAATTCCTCTTCACCAAGTGATTTAAGTTGCCATGTGTGAAGAAGCAAACAGAAGGAATATCTTCCCTTTCACTTATATTGTGGGTTAAGTAGGATTTTGTGCCCTAAACTGAAACACGACACAAAAATAATATTGAATAAGTGTTTGATTATGGTTATGTTGATTAATAGCTTATGTGTGAAAATGTCATTATGAGATCCAAATAATGGACATACACATTAATTTTTAAAATAAAGCCTATTTGTTACTTGAGAAATTCCCTTACCATCATGGGTGTCGTATCGACTTTAAAACAATGCTCAACAGAACTACATTATTTAAATTTGTTTAAAGTTTAAAATTTTACTACTAATAATTTTGGTTAGGGAATTATTTTTAAAAGTAATGGATGTGAGGGGTGCCTGGGTGGCTCAGTTGGTTGGGCATCCAACTTCAGCTCATGTCATGATCTCACAGTTTGTGGGTTTGAGCCCTGTGTCGGGCTCTGTGCTGACAGCTCGGAACCTGGAGCCTGCTTTGGATTCTGTGTCTCCCTCTCTCTCTGCTCCTCCCCCACTCATGCTGTCTTTCTCTGTCTCTCAAAAATAAAATAAAACATTAAAAAAAAATTTTAAAGTAATGGATGTTAATGAATGTTCATGGATTTAAAACATTTGTTAAATGCCAGGAACTATATCAACACATTAAATGTTGCCCCATTTAAACATACAAATTACCTCATTATTAGTGTCATTTTAAAAATTAGGAAACACAGATCCAGAGAAGTGCAGTCATTTTTCTAAAGTCATAATGTCATTGAATGGGTAAACCATGATTTGTACCCTGGAGTGATCACTCCCAGGTCCATGTTCTCTCCCTTACACTCTGCATCTTAGCCATGAGTGAAATACTAGTGCAAAAACAGTCATGAAACGAGAACATCGTGATCTTGGACCTTATGATGTCTTCTAGGTAAAATCTCTGGAGGATCTTAAAAAATGACTTGGAACTGGTAGACAATGCAGTGAGTTAGACTCTGTACTGAGGTTTTCCATCTTCTTTAATCTTCTAGTCTGTACATGATGCCCTCTATTTGTTTTTTATTCTCCAAAGTTTACTTATGTTATACTATAGTCATCCATCTAACTTTCTTTGTTCTCCATTAGACTGTGAATAATTTGAGGGCAGAAATGTTTTGTCTTTTATCTTGATATCACTGATGTTTTGCTCAGTGCCTATAAACACATAGTCCAATACCCGGTTGGCGCTTATTTTGAAATGAATGAATGAATGGATAAAAAGACAAGAAGCATTACCTTAATTCTAAACCAGTCCTTGCCATATAAATAGGATAAAATGCAGAACACCTACTTCTATTTAGTATTTAGTATTTTAGTAGTTAGTATTTTAAAAGATGCCAAATTTTCCCTGCTATTTCTACGTCTTCCTTATAGATTACTGATACCCTTTGCCTGAGGATTTTGTAAAGATTGGTACAATAAGTTCCTTGGGAAAAATCTGTAAAACAAAGGTAAATTTTTATGGTTCTTATTTTATGCAAAAAAGTATAGGTTACATTTCCTAAGTTTTTATTTGAAAAAAATATGGATGGTTCATTACTTTTGGATTTAAAAAAAAGCAACAATAACTAAAAGAATTCAGTTATTCTCAGGACAACATAGATGTATTTTCTTTCCTTGCAATTTAAACCCATCACTATATAATGCAATTAAACAGAAAGAAATGTTTCTAGTAATATAAGGAGACATTCCTTCTATTCATTTCTGAACAAAACTGAAACTTTTTTTACCAATACATTACTAATTAGTTTCTCACTATATGTGTCAGTAAAATTAAAAAAAAAACATACACACAAAAATAAAAGCACCTTTGAACAACAAAGCTATAAAAACACATTTCTATTTTCAATAGCTGGTTTTCTAGACTCTTCCTCACCCATCTTCCACCTACAAAACTTTACTAACAGCTTCTTTCAGATTCTATTAATTTCAAGGTAAATAAATCCTCAATAGAAAGTGACCCCTTTCATTCTAAATTTTGTCCTAAAAAGGTGCTATTTAACTGAAAGAAAGGCAGATGTTCAACCTACACTTTTCACACATTAGCCTCCAGGAATGTGAGGAGGACATTAAGATACATGGAATCCAACATCTACCTACACAGTTTTTTATTTCTAGGCCTATGGAAGGCAATTTTAAAGAGAAAACTCAAGTATAAGTAGTAGAGGAAGAATATCAAATAAAATCAAATTTCTTAGGTACTCATTTATGATTTCATCATTTATGGAATCCTCATTGATCATTTTTATGATCGTCTTTGTGCCCCTTCATAATTTATTTCCAGTACAGCTGGAGCATTCCCTAGGCCAATCATAAACCAACAGGTATACTCCAAGCTTATATTATTCTTATTTTCTGAAGAAGAATACCATGTGAGGGGGGAAAGCACTGATCTCAAAAAAAAACTCAGCACATTTGGGTTCACTGTGTGGTCTCTCATTAACTGGTTATATGCCTTTGAACAAGTCACTTAAGCACTCTTGACCTTGGTTTTCTGATCCTTGAAAGAAAGGTATCAGGACTTATAAGTTTTAAGATCCCTTGTCAATGTAAAACTCAATCAAAATTTCAGAAAAAAATTTACCTTTAAGATTCAGAAAATATTTGTATCTATGTGAGATGATGGATGTTAACCAAACTACTGTGGTAATCATTTTACAATGTAAGGCAAATCATTAAACTTATACAGTGCTGTATGTTGATTATATCTCATCAAAAAGGAGGGAAAAGATTCAGAAAATAATAGGTACATGTACAATAAAGAGATTATCTTTATGAATATTAGTTCTCATTCTGCACAGGCAAGGAGTTGACTTAAAACAGTTTTCTTTCATTAGACTCACGTTTTAAAGTCATAAAAGCTACAGGGCTCCTGGGTGGCTCAGTTGGTTAAGAGTCTTACTTTGTCTCAGGTCATGATCTCATGGTTCATGGGTTGGAGCCCTGCCCTGGGTTCTGTGCTGACAGCGCAGAGCCTGGAGCCTGCTTTGAATTATGTGCCTCCCTTTCTGCCCCTCCCCTGCTTGCACTCTGCCTCTCTCTCTCAAAAATAAACATTAAAAAAATGTTTTTAAGTCATAAAAGCTAATATTTATAATGACCATTGAAATTACAGTCTTTTTATTATTTATTTTAAACATAAAACCATTCATCCACTTAATAAATATCATTCTAGTGAATGGGTTTGTGATCATTGAGATTGCTACATCCAATACTAGCACATGGATAAGTTCTGTCATTTTGGTACAACCTCCCATGATATTAGACAGTGTTTTTAGAATTTCTTTGAGTCACAGTAGCAATTGGGCTAACATGGAAAACTACTTCTCCCCTGTCAAGTACATATAAATCCTAGATAAATGTAATCATGCCCCACTATTTGTATATATTTAAGCAAGATGTGAACTAATAAATATATCCACATGCAAAAGAATGAACTTGGATCCCTACCTCATATCATATATAAAAGTTAACTAAAAATACATCATATTTCTAAGTATAAAAGCTACAACTATTAAAATATTAGAGGGGCGCCTGGGTGGTGCAGTCGGTTAAGCGTCCGACTTCAGCCAGGTCACGATCTCGCGGTCCGTGAGTTCGAGCCCCGCGTCAGGCTCTGGGCTGATGGCTCAGAGCCTGGAGCCTGTTTCCGATTCTGTGTCTCCCTCTCTCTCTGCCCCTCCCCTGTTCATGCTCTGTCTCTCTCTGTCCCAAAAATAAATAAATGTTGAAAAAAAATATTAGAAAAAACACAGGATTAAGTCTTTATAACTTTGGAATAGGTAAGATTTCTTAGATATGACACCAAAAGTACAAATAGCAAACGAAAAAATAAATTGCACTTCATCAGTATTAAAAACTTCTGTGCTTCAAAGGATACCATCAAGAGAGTAAAAAGATAACCCACACTATTGGAGAGATGTTTTCAAATCATATACCTAACAAAGATTTTTTTTATCCATAATATATAAAGAATTACCAACTCAACAATAGAAAGATAAATTATACAATTAAAAATGGGCAAATGGTTTGTTTAGGCAGTGCTCCAAGGAACATATAAAGATGGGCAATTAGCACATGAAATGATGCTCAGTATCTTTTATCACTAGGGAAATGCAAATCAAAATCACAATGAGATGCCACTTCACATACACATTAGGATAGTTCCAAGCAAAAGACACCAGTAAGTACTGAGTATTGAGAAATTAGAAACCTCACTCATTACTGATATGAATTTAAAATGATACAGCCACTGTGGAAAACAGTTTGGAATTCGTCAAAATATCGAATATAGGTTTACCCCATAGTCAAGCAGTTTTATGCCTAAGTATATACCCAAGAGAAATGAAAACATACATACACACAAACTACTTGTACACTAATGTTCATAGCAGCATTGTGCAAGACAGCCAAAAAGTGCAAATAATCCAAATGTTCATCGACTGAGAATGCATAAACAAAACATGGTGTGTCCACACGATGGAATATTATTTGCAATAGAAAGAAATGCAGTACTCGTAAAGGTTATGGCATGAATGAAGCTTAAAAACATTAAACTAAGTGAGGGGCACCTGGGTGGCTCAGTCGGTTGAGTGTCCAACTTTGGCTCAGGTCATGATCTCACAGCTTGTGAGTTCGAGCCTTGCATTGGGCTCTGTGCTGACAGCTCGGAGCCTGGAGCCTGCTTCGGATTCTGTGTCTCCCTCTTTCTCTCTGCCCCTACCCCACTTGCTCTGTCTCTCTCTCAAAAATAAATAAAAACATTAAAAAAAATTTTTAAAAACCCCATTAAGCTAAGTGAAAGTAGCCAGTCACAACAGACCATGTATGTATGATTCCATTTATATGAAATACCCAGAAGAGACAAATCTGTAGAGACAAATGGTGAATTAAGGGTTCCCTGGGGAGGGGGAGGGAAGATACAGGGAGTGACTGCACATGGGTATGTTTCTTTTGGGTGTGATGAAGTGTTCTAAGGGTAGATAGTAACGATATTGTACAATTTTATGAGTATACTAAAAATCACTAAACCTGTACTTTGAGAAGGGAAAAGGATGGTGTATGAATTATATCTCAATTAAACTGTTTTGAAAAAAAATACCTAAACTAAAAAAAAAAGGATAATTTTGACAGTATATTAATAAGAGTGAAGAGAAAAAATGGTCGAACAGAATCTAGATATAAATAAACCATTGAGGATAAGCTAAAGAAATAAAAAATATAAATAAGTAATTATAAGAAATAGATGCTAAGATGAAAAGTTTGAACATATATCTAATAGGAAATCAAGAATGAGAATAGAAAGAATAGGAGAAAGGTAATATTCAGTGGCTGACAACATTTCAGACTTGAAAAAGGGTAAATTGATGAGATACAAGAAGTCCTGAACAAAATAAAAAAAAACAACAAAAAGCCCCACATTAATTTAAACAAATTAAAAAAAAAACAAATTATATGTGCCTGGGTGGCTTAGTCCGTTAAGCGTCTGACTTTGGCTCAGGTCATGATCTCACAGCTTGTGCATTCAAGCCCTGCATTGGGCTCTGTGCTGACAGCTCAGAGCCTGGAGCCTGCTTTGAATTCTGTGTCTCCCTCTCTCTCTGCCCCACCCCTTCTTGCTCTCTGTCTCTGTCTCTCAAAAATGAATAAACATTAAAAAAAATTTTTTTAAACAAATTATAGGGACACCAGGAATTACAAAAATTGAAGAGAAAAATATTGTAAAACTCCAGAAAGAAAAAATATGAACAAAGGAATGAAAATCAACCTAAAATTCTGCCCACATAAAATACAAGGCAAAAGTTAGTGTGAAAACAAGATTTTCTTGATCAAACAATGAGGTTATTACTCACAACACCAACAGAAAGAACTGTTAAAGTAGGACCTACAAAAAGAAAATTGAACCAAGAAGGGAAACACAAAGGGTGCCTGGATGGTTCAGTCAGTTAAGCATCCACTCTTGATTTCAGCTCAGGTCATGATCTCAGAAATGCCCTGAATTGAGTCTCTGCACGGACAAAGCAGAGACTGTTTGGGATTCTCTCTCTCCCTTTCTCTCTGCCCCTTGGTACTCCCACGCGCGCACACACACACACACACACACACACACACACACTCTTTCTCTAAATAAATAAATAAATAAATAAATAAATAAATAAATAATAAAATTGAAAGAAAGAAGGGAAACACAAGATACAAGGAGGAATGGTGTGCAAAGAAAGCAATGAATATATTTTGAATCTAAATTATACTTGGCAGCAAAAAATAATTGTAATTATGTCAATGACTTCTTTTTTTTTTTTGAGTTTATTTATTTTGGGGAGGGAGGAGGAGGAGAGAGAGAGAGAATCCCAAGCAGGCTGAACACTGTCAGCACATAGCCTGACCCAGGGCTTGAATTCACAAACCACGAGAGGTTTGTGCACAAAGATTGGCTCCCCTAAACCCTGCATTGTTCAAGTGTCAATTCCATATTTTCTAATTTATCAGTTTCATACAATGAATATTGGTAGATGTAACAAACTAAACGAAAGGTGTTTGGGCTCTGAATATTATTTGGGTGTAAAAGCATCTTGAGACAAAATAAGTTGAAGAACTGCTACATATACAGTCTTCTTGTAATAATGAAAAAAAAGTGAAAAAACCCTAAATGCTCATCATGGTAATAAATAAGTTAGGGTAGATTTATTTAATAACTGATAGCCAGTTTCTTAAATGAATAAATAAGACATATGAGAAATATGGGTACATTCAATACATACCTTGCATTTAATAAAACATGCAGTTGCTTTGGCATTGATTTAATTTTTAAAAACATAAAATTCTATACATCATAACTATAAAAGGCATCAAAGATAGATATGTTGATATATAGCATATATATATATATACACATATGTTTAAGACATATATTTATTTTCATAATAGAAAATGAAAAGTGAACCCCAGAAAGAGACACACAAAATTCTTAATAATTGGCTGCTCGTAGAGATGGGAGACTAGCCCTGGAAAGCAATAATAAAATGGATTTCAACTCCTTACTGAAAATACGTATACTTGTGGCAACTACGATCAAGTGTTAACATTTTTTAATTTGCTAATTCTGTGTGGTGAGTACACAGGCAAAGTTATGCCCTACTCTGATGGAGATAAATCAATGCAAATCATGCATTAAAGTCACAAAATGAACTACAAATACTATTTTAAAATTTCAAAACTTGAGCAACTGAAAGCAAGAAGGGCCCGAGGATTCATTTGGTATACTACTAACTCTGAGGTATGTAAATATTCATAGCCTTTTCCAAGTGCATAATGAGTAAAGACCTAAGAAAACATGTCCAAATGATAGCAACCTCAATTTGTTTTAGCACAGGGTTACAGCAAACTCAATGGAGATGCAGATCTTTGAAGCAGATTAAATTCAACATGGTGATGCATTTCACTCCACATGGAGGGAAATGCCATTATTATTGGTATCATGTGTCCAGATGCACCTGTATGTGGCTCTTTCCTGTTGTCCACCCACTCTGAGATCTTGGGACAATGGGAAGCCAACAGCTTCTCAATTTGTGGGGCCAGGATTATATCTAGGCGGTAAAATGCCAGGGTCTGTGGCATCAGACAAAACACCATCTCTATACCTTACTTTCTTCATTTATAAAGTGGGGATAATAACATTTAAGCCTAAAGTGATTATGAAACCTAATGAAATCATATCAAAGCATCTAATTCTTGGCACGTAGTGTACTCTAAGTAAATATTAGTTATTTTTGAAGGAATACTCACAAACCACAAATTGGGAACAAGCATTAGCTACAAATATTTGAAGGATTAAATTGTTACAATGTAAAGAGTCCTACTGAATGGGATTCCCCTCTCCTACCTTATATAAACAGAAAAATCGAGGGAATAAACACACAGAAGGTATTACACTGTATGTTCACTGGAATTTAAATAAAAACTTGAAAAAATGAAAAAACAGGTTATATGTATGGCTAATAAATTTGAAAAACATTCAGCCTCGCATACTACATAATTAGAACAAAGATGTGAAAATTATAAAAACTGAATGTAATACTATATTTTGCCAAATTGACAAAAATTTTGTGTTTCTTTGTTTAAGTCATATTTACCTCAGATGTGATGAACTCAGCATTTTTGGTAGAAGGCAGGAGAAAAGTTCATTCATCTTGGTTGAGACCATTTTACAATATGTATCAAAAACCTCAAAAATTTGGGGCCACCTGGGTGGCTCAGTTGGTTAAGCATCTGACTCTTGATTTCGGCTCAGGTCATGATCTTGCAGTTCATGAGATTGAGCCCTAGATCAGGCTGTGCTGACAGTGCGGACGGAGCCTGCCTGAGATTCTCTCTCTTCCTCTCTCCGCCTGTCCCTGGCTCTCTCTCTCTCTCTCTCTCAAAACAAATAAACATTAAAAAAAAAACTCAAAAATTTAAACTGATTAACTAGTTCCACTTTTAGAGATCTGTCCTAAGAAGATATTCAGAACTATGGATCAAAATATATACACAAGTGGCTCCAATTTTTCACTATTATAAATACTTCCATTTTTTAACAATAGAATATGACTAAATGGAGTATGCTTCCTACAAATAATGAAGCATTGTGCAGATATTTAAAACTATGCTTTCAAATGGTTTAAATAGTATGGCAGAATGTAATGTGTAATTAAAATAGTAACAGGAATTAGGGGCGCCTGGGTGGCGCAGTCGGTTAAGCGTCCGACTTCAGCCAGGTCACGATCTCGCGGTCCGTGAGTTCGAGCCCCGCGTCGGGCTCTGGGCTGATGGCTCAGAGCCTGGAGCCTGTTTCCGATTCTGTGTGTCCCTCTCTCTCTGCCCTTCCCCCGTTCATGCTCTGTCTCTCTCTGTCCCAAAAGTAAATAAACATTGAAAAAAAATTTAAAAAAAAAATAAAAAAATAAAATAAAATAAAATAGTAACAGGAACAAAGCAGTGAACAAACACCATACTTACCCAATTTGTTGTGTAGATATAGATACATCAAAAGGTGACAGTTAATCTATTTTTTAAAAATATTTTAGGGGCGCCTGGGTGGCTCAGTCAGTTGGGCGTCCGACTCTGGCTCGGGTCATGATCTCAAGGTCTGTGAGTTCGAGCCCTGTGTCGGGCTCATGGCTGACTGCTCAGAGCCTGGAGCCTGTTTCATATTCTGTGTCTCCCTCTCTCTCCGACCCTCCCCTGTTCATGCTGTCTCTCTCTGTCTCAAAAATAAATAAATGTTAAAATAAAAAAAGAATTTAAAAATATTTTATTCATCTAGTTCATATTTGTTTAATAATAATCAGAAAACAGTTAAGCAGAAAGAAAGATTTAAGAAAGAAAAAGAAAGAAAATTACCTCTAAGTCTAAAAATGAGAGAAGAACAATATTAACAGGTAACGTATACCTACTTTTGGACATAGTCCTATGTATATGTATTTTTTAATAAAAATTATATTATGCTGCATATACTTTTCAACCTTATTTTTTACATTTTCCAATTTTTTATTGTAAACAGTAGTATGTTGAACTAGTTTTTTGCATTTATTATTAATTATTTCCTTAGAATAAATTCTTACAAGTAGATTTCATGGTTCAAACTGTGCACACATTTATATATAAATACATTATACACACACGCACGTACACACACACACACACACACACACACACACACACATTTAACTTTATGGGTCAACTTACTTAACTGGGCCACAGTGGGCCCAGATATTTGATCAAACAAAATTCTGGGTATTTCTGTGAGGGTGTTTTTGGATGAGCTTAACATTTAAATAAAGAGACTTAGTAAAATAGATTGCCTCCCTAATGTGGGTGGGCCTCATCCAATCAGTTTAAGGCCTGAATAGAACAAAAATGTTGGCCATTGCCTGAATAAGAGGGAACTCCTTATGGCTGACTGCCTTCAAGCTGGGACTGAAACATCAAGCTGAAACTGGCTTTTTCATGCCTTCAGACTTGAACTGAAATAAGCTCTCCCTGGGCCAAAGGCCTGCCAGCCTTCTGAGTGGAACTATATCATCAGTTCTCCTGGGTCTCCAGCTTGCCTTTACAGATCTTTAGATTTATCAGCCTTTATAATCTTGGGAGCCAATTGTTTTATAATAAACCTCTTTTTATATATAGATATTCATCCTATTAGTTTTGTTTCTCTAGAGAACTTACACTAATAGATAGACTTTAAGAAGGGCATATAAATTTATGCTGTCATCAGCTGCATATCAAAGTTCCCATCTGCCGGCACCAAGGCCAATGCTATGTGTTCCTAATTCTCTGTACTTACCAATTTGATAGAATAAAAATACTATCACATTGTTATTTTAATTTATACTTTTATTAGTTAAAAATAGATATTGTTATATCCTTAATGCTATTTGCATTTTTTTCTCCAATGTGATTTGTCTATATTTTTCTATTTTTGTATAATGACTTTGTAAAGAGGCTTTATAAGTCACAGAGACTAGTTTTTTTTTTGTCATATACACTATATATATCACAAATGTTCTCAGGTTTTTAATCTTTCTCTTAATTTGGTATATATTTTATTATCTTATAAGGACATTTTATTTAGGTATGCAAATCCAACACTTCTCTCCTTTACAGTTTCTGGTTTAGTGTCCTCCTAAGAAAGTCTTTCCTCAAAACAAGACTACATGATCTTCTAGAACTTTCATCACTTCATTTTTATAATAAACTCTTTACTTCACTTCGAATTTATTTTGGTGCAGAATGTGAGATAGAGATCTAACTATTTTCCCCCATTACATAATCTGTTCTTAGTACACTGAAATGAGCTGCTTGAGGTGATCCACTGTTAGGTGCCATTCACTTTTATCAGAATTAGCATTAGCAAAATCAGGCAATGGGAATGATGACCCCTTCCCTCAGTAGGTCCTGTGTGGTGGGTTTTAATTTCTGTAGGTCTTGCTTAAATACAGGACTGTATTTAACTACTTAACTGTAATTAACTACTTCACCTGGGAGTGTGGGTAGGGGTAGTCCAAGGAGTTGCATTTTATCAAGCTAATTTTAAGTGTCAAAGGCTTAATTTTATTTTATAACTTTTTGGGCCAGAACCTCCATGCCCACTATGGATATTTTAGGGCACTGGACACTCTGACCATGAGAAATTTAGGCAAGATAATAATTCTGTAAAGATGAGGCATAACTGTATGTCCTCCATTTTATATTCAGTAACTCCCCTAAAAGAGTTTAAATTTAATAGGCATAACTACTACTCAAACCCCAGTATCAATTTAGGCCACAAAAGTTTGTCAATTAGTGCATCTCAGCAGATGTTAAAGTTAATTTAGAACCTATATTATAGAGACACTACAGCCAGTGGGTACCCTTTTTATCATTTATTTTGTCTAAATTCTTTTAGTAATGAATTTCCAACTAGGTCAAATCACAGACCCCTGCTACTGTTCCTGTTTCTTCCCACTGCATAGAGAGATTATTTTGTTTTATTTTGTTTTGTTTTAGTTTTTGGTTGCTGTATATACTGGAGGAGAGGGGAGTCCTCTCTATCTTGATAGTATTTATTATGTCTCTATCCAAAGTAAACCAAAGCAGTAACACTGGGCTTAGGGCCTCTCCCAAAGCGAATGTTATTTTTTTGGGTTGAGGGACCTTGAAATTAAGGTGAGTTTTAATTAACCACTTGATGTGTTGATAAGGTTTGGTATTCAATTAAATCTACAGTTTTTATCAGTTTGTAGTTACCCAATAAAATGATGGTCCATGCCATTGGATGCCATGTGATTTTTTCCCCTATAATTCTTGAGGATTAAGATCTTTATGGCAACAGAGGCATGGGCAGCAGCAGCAGAGGCATTTTAAGGCATTTAAGAGTCCTGCTGAGCCCTCTGAATTTAGGAATGTGGATCTGGGCATGCAATATAGTGACTACTCTTCCCCACACAAGTAACCAACTAAAGGGTCCATACATTGCACAGGGGTCAATGCCTAGTTGAGACACACAATCAGTGGTTACAGGGTAAGAGTTACTCCCCTGAATCTAGAGTCAGCCATGGTTTATGCTGTAAATGATACATATAAATAGGTCCAGGTTAAAACACACAACCCAGGGCCACTTTAAAGAAGGCGTCAAATCCCATACTCCTGTCCCCAAATACTTATCAAAACTTCCAATTTGATTCATTATGTTTGTAACAGATGTTTGGTAGGACTCAGCAAATTCATCACAGCACAGCACAACTCACAATACAACAGAATGCAAGCTTACCAGCACAGAGCAATACAACTCAAAACATATGCTAGCCAGCAGGCAGCAGCTCAATCTCCATGCTCATCAGCAGGCAGGACAGGCCATCAGCAAGCCAAAAACAAGACAAGAAAGACCTCACAATGCCAACTGTTTTGTAGTTGCCCTTCAAAGCGTATGATCAATCCCTGACCTCAAACTGGTACAGATAAAGAAGGTATGAAAAGATTTATGACTCATATAAGGGGCCTTTTTTGGGGAGAGGAAAGCAGATCCAAAATGACTCGAGTGAAGGAAGGCACAGGCGGCTTTGGTTCTTATTGCCATTAGGGTGTGGGGCCTGGGTCAGGGTTTGCCTGGATTGAACTTCTTCAGTGCCAGGGAAGGAAGAGCTCCAGTTTCTTATCAGCTTGCCCAGACAGGAGGCAACAGCAGAAAGGAAGGGGCAGGGCCCAAAAGCCGTCATCTGTCAGACATTAAAAATGGAGTCATAGTCTCTACTGCAGCATTTGTTTTTCTTTTTGTCCCATCATTGTTAGATTTTAAGATCAGTGTTGTATAAAGTGAGGAAACATGATTTTGGAAGATTTCTACATTTTTCTATTCTGTAGCATCATTTAATGAGTATGTGAATTATCTAGTCCCCAAAGATTTGCTAGAACTTACACAAAAGACCTCATGAGTCATTTTTACAGCTAATTCCCTGACAATTCAATGTTTTCTAAGGTTATTGACATTCTTTCTTGACTTCCATTTCCACTTAGGTCAATTTTTATAATGTTATATATTCCAGATGATTTTATTTAGGTCATTTATATATTTTTTATCAAAGTTTATTTATTTATTTTGAGAGAGACAGAGACAGTGTGAGTGGGGGGGGGGGGGCAGAGAGAGAGAGGGAGAGAGAGAATCCCAAGCAGGCTCCACATTGTCATCACAAAGCCTGATGGCAGAGCCTGAACTCACAAAATCATGAGATCGAGACCAGAGCCGAAACCAAGAATCAGACGCTTAACTGACTGAGCTATCCAGGCACCCCTAGGCCATTTATATTTTCAAATAGCAATGTAAGTTTTCCTTTATACTACTTTCCTATTTTCTAAGTTTTCTTTTTATGTTTGTGAGTAGAGGTACCTAACGCTCAGAATACTGAGTTAATCATAATCCTTATTTCATGATGTACTACACTTATTAGTCTGTTTCTCCAATTTGAATTATTGATTTATTTAATTCATTGCATTCCCTCACCTTCCCATTTTTCTTCCTCTCACAGGAAGATACTCTATATGTTTGTTGTATATCCTTTACATGTATGCATTATTGTGAGTCTTGTTCTATGCATGCATTTTAATTTAAATAAACAGTCTGTAGAAACCATTCTGAGTATTACTCTTTAACTCAGCACTATATTTTAAAAGATATAGATATATTTCTGGACATATATCCATTGTTTCTGAATGTTGCATAATTATCCATAATGTGCTTTTAACATCATATCCATAATGAGCATTTAACATTATGCTCCTTATGCATTCCCCTAGCAATGGACAACTATATGGCTTCCAAGTCCTGGTTACCACAATACGACTAATGAAGATTCTACATGTCTCCTCATAGGCCTGTGTGTGAATGTCCCTATGATAATGTAACCAGGAAAGAGGCTGTTGGGAGTCCAAGGTACACATCTATTCATTTGACTACCCCAGATGTTTTTCTAGAATGACTGAAACAGTCTACTTAAGAGTGGAAATATATTTTAGTTAAAAAATGTTTTTGACAAACACAGATAACTTTTTCAAACTCCTTCAAAAAGGAGGGTGCACCTTCCTTGTTCAATCATTCATTTGTCATATATTTAATGAGAACTTATCATGTATATAGTGGTATGTGCTGAGCTTACAGAGATGTCCAGACACAGTTTCTACTCCAAAGGCATTTAAAATCAAGTTAAATACATAGACATGAAGCCTATGGTGACAGCCATTAGCATACACATTTGTGGAAGATGTGGTTGGATCATCAAAAAGGATGCTATCACTTCTACAAGTCATCACAGAGGAAGCCATACTTGAACTAAGTAGACAGAGGTTATTTCCATGTATAAGGATTGACACAAGACAAGGGATAAAATTGCCTGGTGCAGGCTAGATCTGCAAGAGGTTAAATGCAGCTGGAGTATAGGATAGAAAAATGTGAGATAAGATTGAAACATTACAAAACAACACATAATAGATGGATAGTCTTGCAGGTACTAAAGGATTTGGGCATGAGCAGATTAATACTAGAAAAAGGTCTTTCTGAGATCATCAGGAAGTATAGAATAAGATACCCAAGGATATGAGTCCTGCCAAGAGTTATGTCTATGAGACTAGAGATCAGGAAAGAGATCTGGGATAGAAAAAAGTATTTGGAGTCATCTTCATATACATAGCATCTATGACCAAAAGTTTCAATGAAAGTGTACATTATATAGCATGAAAAAAATTATATACAGTACATACACAAGATAGAATGTAAGTAGGAATAATTCTGCAGAGATAAGAAGACTTGGGGAAAAAAGGTAAAATTGTTATCCTTTAACTTTTACTTCTACTTTAAGTCTGTCCAATCACTCATCATCAATTCAGTTTGCTCTCTACTCTTGCATTTGTTCATATTTAGCTTTGAAACTGTTTTTCAGGGAGCCTGGGTGGCTCAGTCAGTTAAGTATCTGACTTCGGCTCAGGTCATGATCTCACAGTTTGTGAGTTCGAGCCCTGCATGGGGCTCTGTGGTGACAGCGCTTGGAGTCTGGAGTCTGCTTCAAGTTCTGTGTCTCCCACTCTCTCTGCCCCTCCCCCACTCATGCTTTGTCTCTCTCTCTCTCTCAAAAATAAATAAACATTAAAATAAATTAATTAATTTAAAAAAGAGAAAGTGTCTTTCAATCTTGTTCAAAAGTTTTACCACACTAATTAGATGGTCACTTTTTGAAGAAGTTTACAATAACCATAAATTAAATCTTAAAAATTAAAAGTGTAAATGCATGTATAAAGAAAGCTTGTTAACCTTGTTTCCTTGTTTTACATCCATAAATACCTGGGGTAGAGTAATGAAACAGGGTGCTATTAAATAGTGATGTTAATAAGGCATAGAAATTTTTAAGAATTTCACCTCATTAAGTCAGATCCATCCAGGATAATCTTTCTTGTACCTCATAGTCAACTGATTTGAGACCTTAACTAAATCTAAAAACTCCTTTCATCTTTTCCATATTCTATTGGATAGAAGAAAATCACAAGATCTGTCTACACTCAAGGAGAGGCAATTACACAAAGGCATGATCCATTGGGAGTCATCGTAGGGTATACCTCTTGTTCAATGAGTATTTATTGAGTTTCCATTCTGTTCCATGTGACTGAGACACAACAAAGTTCTTGATCTCACATAGGATATGTTCAATTATGGGAGATAGATAAAAGAACATATATACACATACATATATAATTCTAGATGTAGTAAGTGTTATGAAGGAAGTACAGCAATTCAAGGATATAGAGAGAGAGGGAGGTTGGGTACTTTAAGTAAGATAGTAAGAAAAGCTCTATCATGTTCCTGAGAGAATAAGACATTATCCAACAGAACAAGGCAAATAAATATTAGATGACCAATTAGAAGCTGAGCCTCATATTCCAGTGAAAGGTGTTCTGACTGTGTTCAGACTTAGAGGAAGACTCACTTTTTCCAATGGTAACAACACTTAAGGCATGATGAGGTTGGATGTCTGCTCCTTTCAGTGCTATCCCTACTTGGCAGCTTATGTCTCCGAAACAAGAAAAGATCCACTGAAAGCATGCCTTCTACTATCGAAAGACAAAGGACTGAGAAATAAAACTTGTCCTAGTTTCTAAAACTCTGCTTGCCTAGGCTGACCTATTTAGGAGTAGGGATTACCCCAAAATAGAGATTACCTACTTCTCTTCAGGAGTAGAGAAAGAAAGGGGATTTCATTAAAAATGTGCTGACCTTTAATCTAGAGAAGGAATTCCATTCCTAGGAAATAAGGTCTAATGAGAGTGTCTTGACATTTCTCTTCCTTGGAGAGCATCATGAGAACAAACAGGAGGTTTGAGTTGTCCCTGAAATAAAAAATCAAAGTAACAACAGAAAAAAATTCAATGACAACAAAAAGTATTAAAATAATATTAGTAGTATTAATAATAACAGTAGTAGTCATTGTTAATATTTCAATATTCAGCAATACTGTCATGGAACGGTAAGACCCAGAGTGGTAAATAATATCAGTCTTTATTAGAATAGTTAATACCAATCAAAATAGTTAAGGCCCACTACCCTTAAAGTTACTTAAAGATGTGCATATTGTAAAGTGTTGCCCTGATCCAACTGACTGATAAACATTTCATGGACCTTAGAGAGTAATTCATAAAGTTATGGATCTTTAAAGTTATAATCTTATCCTGGTTCAATCCATTTTATTGAAATGAAAGAATATTAGTAAAAGGACATTACTGAGGAATAAAAGACTTCAGGATATATATATTTAAATTTTTTTTAACTTTCATCTGAAATGAATTGAACATTAAAAATATTTCATAAAGTTTATGAGCAGAATTATACAACCTAGTAATGAAATGCAAATATCTCTGTTCATGAAGGCTCAACTGTTTCATCAATTTTGCATACATAGTTCAGTGAGGACTGATAATTATATTGCAGTTGAAAAAATGTTTATTAAGTATCAGTATGAGGCAGCTAGGTGTATCCAATTATACCCATATAATACAATTTCACAAAGTGATTTGATTTTTATTTATTACTTCATGGTCTTAATTTTAGAGGATTTGATAGAGTTTGGCATATTTTCAAAGTGAATTACAAGTGATAAGAACACTTAAATAAATATCCAGAGTCCTTAAAATTAGGAGTCTGATTTTTATTGCATTGTATATATACATGTAACAAAACCCTCTTGAAGATTATATGAAGAAATGCCATTAAATTTTTAAGTTTGTATGTGTATACTATATTTGTTCATTTGATTAATTACTTTTGTAAATTTAAACCACTTAGAACTTTGATCTTAATATTAGAATGTTTATTTCATAAATTAGTTATGCCAGATTCCTTTTTCAACTTCATTATACCAATTCCATAAAATAGAGTGTACTAAAAGGAAAAATTGCAACACCAAGATGGATCTTCAAAGAGGTGGGGTTTCTCCTGTAACACAATAATACAATAATGATATTGTCTATAGGAATTTGTAAGTTGATGTGCCGATCAACCACATTCATAGTCATAGCTGCATGGACATAGGGCAAGTATTCAGTGAAATTCTTTGGGGAATATCCTAAAATTGTACCTTATTCTTTAACAATCATCTCCAATAAGTTTTTACTAACTTATTCCTAAAGTTAGATTTTCCTCCTTCCTTCAACCCCCAAATTAAATCTTCCAAACACATGCAAACAAAACTGGGCAGATGGCTTCACCACCATGGATAGATCTGTCCTTCTTCTGAGTAACTGCTGATTTGAATTTATCTTGCCTTTTTTTTTAATTAAAATTCAAGTTAGTTAACACACAGCATATTATTGGTTTCAGGAGTAGAATTTAGTGATTCATTACTTACATAGAACACCCAGTGCTCATCCCAGCAAGTGCCCTCCTTAATGCCCATCACCCATTTAGCCTATTCCCCCACCCACCTCTGCTCCAGTAACCTTCAGTTTGTTCTAATGGTTTGCCTCCCTCTATGTTTTAATCTTATTTTTCCTTCCTTTCCCCTATGTTCATCTGTTGTGTTTCTTAAATTCCACATATGAGTGAAATCATATGATATTTGTCTTTCTCTGACTCACTTATTTCACGTAGCATAATACACTCTAGTTCCATCCTCATTGCTGCAAATGGAAAGATTTCCTTCGTTCTGATCACGAAGTAATATTCTCTTGTGTGTGTGTGTGTATGTGTGTGTGTGTGTGTGTGTGTGTGTGTGTGTATGTGTACCGCATCTTCTTTATCCATTCATCAGTTGATGGACATTTGGGCTCTTTCCATAATTTGGCTATTGTTGATAGCACTGCTATAAACATTGGGGTGCACATGCCCCTTTGAATCAGCATTTTTGTAGTCTTTGGATAGATACCTAGTAGCACAACTGCTGGGTCATTGGGTAGTTCTATTTTTAATTTTTTGAGAAACTTTCATACTGTTTTCCTGAGTGGCTGCACCAGTTTGCATTCCCACCAATGGTGCAGAAGTTTTTCCCTTTCTCTGCATCCTTGCCAACACCTGTTGTTGCCTGAGTTGTTAATTTTAGCCATACTGACAGATTTGAGGTGCTGTCTCATTGTGGTTTTGATTTGTATTTCCATGATGATTAAGTGATGTTGAGCATCTTTTCATGTGTCTGTGAACCATCTGGAAAAGTGTCTATTCATGTCTTTTGCCCATTTCTTCACTGGATTATTTGTTTTGGGGGTGCTGAGTACGATAAGCTTTTTATAGATTTTGGAAACTGCCCTTTATTCTATATGTCATTTGCAAATATCTTCTCCCATTCTGTCGGTTGCCTTAGTTTTGTCGATTGTTTCCTTCCCTTTGCAGAAGCTCCTGATGAGGACCCAATAGTTCATTTTTGCTTCTGTTTCCCTTGCCTCTGGACACATGTCTAGTAAGAAGTTGCTGTGGCTGAAATCAAAGAAGTTGCCGCCTGTTTTCTCTAGGATTTTGATGGTTTCCTGCCTCACATTTAGGTCTTTCATCCATTTTGAATTTCTTTTTTGTGTATGGTGTTAGAAAGTGGTCCAGTTTCATACTTCTGCATGTCGTTGTCCAGTTTACCCAGCACCATTTGCTGAAGAGACTGGCTTTTTTCCACTGGATATTTTTTCCTGCTTTGTTAGCCATATAGTTTTGGGTCCATTTCTGGGTTCTCTATTCTGTTCCATTGATCTGTGTGTCTGTTTTTGTGCCAGTATCATACTGTCTTGATGACTACAGCTTTGTAATACAGCTTGAAGTCTGGAGTTGTGATGCCTCCAGCTTTGGATTTCGTTTTCAACATTATTTTGGCTATTTGGGGTCTTTTCTGGTTCCATGAAAATTTTAGAATTGTTTGTTCCATCTCTGTAAAGAATGCTGGTGCTATTTTGATAGGGATTGCCCTGAATGTGTAGATTGCTTCGGGTAGTATAAACATTTTCACAATGTTTGTTCTAATCCATGAGCATAGAGTGTTTTTCCATTTCTTTGTGTCTTCTTCAATTTCTTTCTTAACTTGCCTTTCTTCATGATTATGCTGTCTTTTTTTTAAGAGGTAAACATACATTTATATATTTTATTTTGTCCCATATGCTCTCTGTCTCTTATCAACATCTTCAATATTTTACACTGGTTTATTTCTTTTTTTTTCCTCAAACATATATATTTCCCATTAAAAATATGAGATATAAATATGAGATACAAAATATACTCTATTCTATTATTCCTATCAATACTTTTGTCTTTTCCTTTACAGTCACTGTCTGTGAGTACTTTAGTAAATGATTCCATTTCCTTATCACCTCCTTTCTGCTTGAAAACCTGTAGTCTAATTTTAAACTTTACCATTCTACTGAAGGTACTATTCAGAGGTCATCTCTTACCTCCTAGTTAAATTTAAGCCCATTTCTTTATCCTCATATTAACCTTACTTCATTTTTGGCCCTGTCCTTCTACCCTCTCTTGGTTTCTGTGATATTTCATTCTTCTAGTTCTTATCCTACTTTTATGATCATGATTTCTTTGTCCTTTCACTGGTTTTACTCCTTTTTTCAACCTCCTCAATGATTTATGGAAATACAGCATAAACAAAAGACAAGAAGCATAATTGTACATCTTCATAAAATTTTTTACAAAGTATATATAACACCCAGGTCAAGGAACAGAATGTTGCCACCATCCCAGAGGCCAATAACTACTCTATCCCAAGCTATCCTAATAGTCCTTAACTTTATTCTTCTGCTTGAACAAATGACTTTTGTGAATTAATTTATAACCTCCATATTGCTAAATCTCATATTGATATTTTGAAGACTGATGCATTATTTGAAATCTTTGGTTCATTCATCTCCTAATCCTTTTATTCAAGCAGATATTAGAATACAATAATTTTTTTCAACATCTGAAATTGTTTCCTTCTTTCATTTCCATGTCACCACTGTGGGTTAGACCAGAAGTCAGTAAACTCTTGTCTGCTGGTCAAATATAGCCATCTGCCTGTTTTTGTAAAGGAAGTTTAACTGGAACACACCCATGCTTATTTGTTTACATATTGTGTCCAGTAGTTGCCACAGAAATCATATAATATAAAAATCTAAAATATTTACTATCTTACCCTTTACAGAAAATGTTTACCAATCCCTGATTTATGTCTTCACTGTTTTACAGTAACAGGCTGCAGTAACCTCCTATTTGATCATATTAATTCTAGTTCTTCTCTCCTGCAACCTTTGGATAACTGCCTTGTTAAGCCTACTGAAACATGCTTCATTTTCATCATTAATTCCCTTGCTCAGTATAGGATCAAACTCCTTTCTTTGTCAACCAAAGTTTCTATCAGAACAGAAAGTAAGAAGTACAGGCTTTAAAGAAGGGTGCAGAGGGGCACCTGGGTGGCTCAGTCAGTTGGGCGGCCGACATCGGCTCAGGTCATGATCTCGTGGTCCGTGAGTTCGAGCCCCGCGTCGGGCTCTGTGCTGACAGCTCAGAGCCTGAAGCCTGTTTCAGATTCTGTGTCTCCCTCTCTCTGACCCTCCCCTGTTCATGCTCTGTCTCTCTCTGTCTCAAAAATAAATAAACATTAAAAAAAAATTAAAAAAAAAGAAGGGTGCAGAGATGTACAATTTTCAAGCCACATTCCACTACCTCCTTCCTTGATGTCTTCAGTTCCTCCTTTTTCTTATACCTTAATCCCCTTCACACATGCCTCACTCATAGCTGCATTTTGCCATGACCAGATGTTCCTGTCTTCATTCTGTATGAGCATTTCCCTGTTCCATAATATCCATCCCTTCAAAGCTTACACACTCTTCACACCTGGCTCAATTTCTATCTCCTCCTCAGACAACTCCGAAGCCTGTGATCTTCCTGGCATCCCATAACACTTGTAGGTGGTAACACAGGGCCTCCCTCTTGATTATTTATTGTCTTAAATCATTTCCTCATTGATTTGAACCTCTCCCCAAACAGATAACATTATTTCTTCTTTCTAGAAACCACTGGGCATATAGTGAAAACTTAATAAACACTAGCAGTTTTGATTTGTAGCCTTCATGAATAAATTATTATCAGCAATCAGAATTCTTGTTAAAAAAATGAAGTTATAATCTCAGTTACCATGGCAGATTCAGGAAACTACATTTTTTATTAAGACTTAGCATGGAATAGAATCTAGAAATTTGGGTAGCTGAGCACAACTGGTGAATAAAAATATTCTACAGAAGGTTGCAGCTCTAAAAGCCTTCACTTTCATACCTTAAATCACCTACAATTTGTCATTCTAGGTACAGTAACTTAGAAATGGCATATTTCACATTCAGGAAATTTTCATTCTTGATCAAATGTTCCTTTTCTTAATACTTACTCCATATGTCTCAAAAATCGCATTCAGAGTTTGTCACCATATTTTTTCTGGTTTCCAAATCTAAAAAATAATAAATAAATAAATAAATAAATAAATACATACATACATACATACTTTATTGCAAACAATCATCAAAGTAGTTTAAAAGAATGTGAATTCAAATGAAATCTAAAATCTCAAAGCAATATATATACATATACACTTGGAAATATTTATCAAAAGAAAAAAAATAACAGGTTTAAGAGTTAAGATCCTGGAACTGCTAAAAATACTCAAGGATAAAAAATGCCATATGCACTGTCTTCCACGAAAAGGCCACTGTGAACAACCTTACAAGTCTCTTCCTCTTGAATGCAAGAAAAGATCTCACTTGCAATGAAACCAAATGTTTGGTTTGAAGTTCTCAGGACTCTGACTTGCATGGCTACCCTACAGAGAGAAAGCAACCCCCCTATGCCAACCTTAGAATAAGGCAGTCAAGGCAGAAGGAATAGCAGACCACATTATTTATCAGACTAGGCTATTTGCCTGCAATTGTGTTACCCAAGAAAACATTCTGAAAGGTTCATTGTAACCTAAAGACTTTGCCTGTAGTCCAGTAACATTCCAACTGTAAGTGCAAATAGGAGTAGTAGTAGCAGCAGCAACTGAGGGTCTAAGATAGTGGGCAAAGAGCATCCAGCATCCGTGTGAGAGACCTTTCTAATCTATACTTCTCACAGCCATGGTAACACACACATATAAAAAAGAATGCCATTAAGAAATCCTAAATTATAAATAACGTTTTTATTTTCCAAAGTCTCTTTTCTTTTTTCTTGCCATCTCGTGTTTTCTTCGGGAGTTTTCCGGAATAGAAAACTATAAACCATAAAGAACAAACTCACAAGTCTTTAGGGTATCATGATTAGAATAAAGCAAAAGTTTATGGAGATATAAATGGCCTCTGGGATAGCCTAGTTTGCTGTGATTTCCTTTTTGTTGATGGCAAAGTATTGCAATTTATTTTTTGCTCCATGATTACTTCAGGATGCTCTGCCTAATCTCTTTCTTGCACTCTCAAGGCTCAAGAGTGACCCTTTTTCAAGGGCTTTTGAGGCCTCTGTTCACTGACTGGGGAAGGAAGCATGACACAAAGGTGATGCCCCAGAGCAAATGTAAATTTTACCTGGGTTCTGCTCCAACAGACTTCTTGTCACTTAACAGCACTATGAATTTTAATAAGATTCGTACTGCAACTCAGTGGCTTACTTTTAATCTTCAATCTTTGGAATATATTGATCATATTCATTAGGTCACAGAGGTGCCCTTGCTGTAGGCATCAAAGCTTTTATAAAGAAGCATATTCAGTTTCTTCTTAAATTCTTAGTTATTTCAGACTTCTCTCTGAAAACTATTCCTGATTTTATTTTTCAGCTTTTTTTTTATTGTTCCATTCTGATTTTTCTAGATGGAAATTAACTTCAAAATATTGTCACCTGTAACAACTGATCGACTTAAACATTTATGTATCCAATATGTATCCAAATGTTCTACTCAGACACATTCATTCAAATCACACACATTAAGTAACTACTGCACACACAGTCATTGAGCTCAGAACTGGGAACATGTTGATAAAACCAAATACAGCATTTGTCTTCATGGAGCTCAAGGCTTAGTGGGCAGATACAGGCACTAAGCAAATAATCACAGAACAAGTGTGAAATTTCTATTACATAAATTATGCAAAAGAGTCATTTCATGCTATGAGGACCCAAAATAATATTTTTTGAAAGATCAGATCATTCTTCCCTAAGGAAGTGATGTTGAAATTTAGATCTGAAGGATTATTAAGAGTTAAAGTAGGCAAAGAGCGGAGGAGTGTACTAGGTATAACAAAATGGCATAATGAAGACTCTATGGTACAAGATACCTGGTGAACACAGGAATTGAAAGTACATGTAACTGACACAGAGAACAAGAGACATTTTGGTATAAGAAGCTGAGTCCTATTGATTCTACCCTCAAACTATCTCTTGATTGTGTTCATTTCTCTCTGTCTTCACTCCTACCACCTACTTGAAAGTAGGATCAAATACAGGTCTCTCCTAGAGTAATGAATCTGCCTACTATTTGCTCTTACTATTTAATGCTTGCCCCCTACAATTAATCATCTGCATTCCAGCCAGTTATCTTCTCCAAGTACAAAGTATATTATGTCTCTTCTCTACTTAACACCAATCAATGGCATTTCACTTTTTATTGAATAATAGAACTACCTGAATGGTCAGGCCTTACCCATTTCTCCAATCACATCTCTCACTACTCTACCCCCATGCCTCAATTATTTGACACTCTGGCCTCTCTGTTCCTTCAAAAACATTTATACAAGCTGTTACCTCTGCATAGAAGCTTCTTATATCTTCAGCTGGTAACCAGATATGGTTTCCATAAAGAGAACTTTGGTAATGAAAAGCACCCCCAACTAGATTAGGCCTCTCTCCATTTCTGTATGTGTGTGTGCGTGTATATATATATACATATATGTATATATATATACATATATATATATGAAAGGTATATATATATATATATATATATATATATATATATATGAAAAGTATAGGACACTATATATATATATATATATATATATACACACACACACACACATACATATTTATATATATAAATACATAAATATATAGTGTCCTATACTTTTCCTTTCTGATTTATGTGGTGAATTTCATTATTGGCCCCAATTTTTCATTGTTCCTATGTCCAAACTTTTTGCTATGTAACATTTTAGCTCTTACTGCAGATGTTGTCCGTAGTTCTCCATTCCTTGCCTTTGAACTTGGTGATGCTTTGGCCAATGAGATATTACCAGACATCAAGTAAGCTGGGACTTTAAAATTTCTTTTATAGTTAGATTTCCCCTACTTGTGATAACACATTCTGGTTAGCCCACTGGTCCAAGAAGAATGAAACATGTAGAGCAGATTCAACCTTAATGTGCTTCAGCTGAGCCCAGCGGAGATGAACAGAGCCATAAAACCATGCCAAAATAAGTGGTTTTTATTGTATATATGTCAGAGACTTTTGTAATTATCTATTACACAGCAGTAACCAATGCAACTTGTAGCAGGTGTGAACTGTTTTAAAATAGGAAATAGAAGATATGTCACATTACTTGTTTAAACCAATAAACAAATAATGTGGCATATCTTCTATTTCCTATTTTCCAATAAAGTACTATAAATATTATAGGTAACCACTTATTAATTTTTACAGACGATGATTTTAGCTACCTGGAAGAAGTTAGTGAAAACCAGAAAACAACTCACTGTCACTAACTACCTGGATAATCATGAACAAATTACTTAACCCCACAGATACTATGGGGGGGGGGTTCCTATCTTTAAATGAGGGGAATGGACTCTGCATGGGTAATAAATAGGTTTGCCTTGAGGACTGACTCCAACTTATTGCTGTGACTTTCTAGAATGGTATGCTAACAATGACCATAAGGCCAAATTTAGGCTCTGTCAACTGAGTGTCATGATCAATTAGCAGTGTCTTTTCTGACTATGAGAGGAAGGTTTTGTAGCCCCAGAGCCACATACTTGACATCTCTGGATTATGTGACATATTTTCTTTCCATATTTGACACCCTATACCCAGAGAAGTCAATAAATTGACGAAACAATAGAAGTGAGATCTAACTATAATCTTGGACAGGTAAGAATGATCTATTTTCTCCATGTTTCTCAGCCAAAGTGTTAGGCACACAGAATAGTTTAAGAATTGTGACTGTTTTATTGCTTGTGGTAGCTCCATAGTTCAGAGGTTCACTCAATGGACTTACAAACCTCTTGGATGCAGTTGACACCTTAAACTAACTTAGAGGAAAAAAAAAAAGAAGGGAAACACTGACCTATATAACTGAGTTGCTGGTTTCTTGAAGATTTTTGGAGTTAGGCCTTTTTTTACTCCATCCCCCAAACTCAGCTCCTCTTGGGGACTCCACATGGTAACCTTGGCAGTTCTAGGCTCCCTTATTAGTTTCAGAAAAAATTTAAAAAGAAATACTGAGTCTCAAAGGATGTAATTCACCCATCTTAAGTCATATACTTACTCCTAAACTAACCAGTATTTCTAGGGAAGATATGGTATTGAATTGACTATGTCAGGGACACAGTTGTGCCTGCCTCAGGGATTGTAGTTGATTTTTATTTTCTTTTCTATATTTCTCCTATATATTCCAAATTTTCTACAATGACTATGTGATACTTTTATGATCAGAAAAATGACATTACTATTTTTTTTTCATTTTAAAAAATGTTTATTTATTCTCACAGAGTGAGAGCAGGAGAGGGGCAGAGAGAGAGGGAGACACAGAATCTGAAGCAGGCTCCAGGCTCTGAGCTGTCAGCACAAAGCCCAATGTGGGGCTTGAACTCACAAACCATGAGATCACGACCTGAGCCAAAGTTGTACACTTAACCAATTGAGCCACCCAGGCACACCTGAAGACATTATTTTTAAAAAGAGGACAAAAAAGGAAGAGCAAAAGGTCTGATTCACTCTTCTTTTGGATAATATATAACATTACTGTCACTGAACCTGTTTTGCTTAGTTCTGGAGAAATAGATCTTAGATCTACTCAGTTTTTCGCACATCATGCTACAAATTAAGAATTCTTTTGATCCAGGCCATTTTTAATTCTGCTGAAAATAATTTGAACATGAAAGCTACTAGACAGCCAGGCATGAGACAACTTGCTTTAAAATGTGCTTGTGGTAACAAAAGATTCTAGACATAGTGGTATATTCCTTTGTTCCACAGAGACAACTCCATTATTTCTTCTGTTTTACATGCAGCTATTTGCAGGATTAAAAGATGCTTCTAAGTATAGACCTTCCACATAAACTTTGAGACAAACAAAAGGATAAAATTAATTATAAATTCAGGAAAAATCTTGTGTGCCCAAAGTAAATCTATGGTGTAATGAGTAGCCTTAACAATACTAACTTTGAATAAGTATTGTTTCTCCAATGCCATGTACTGTATGAGATTTCCTTCAAGACTGAAAGTGCATTGTTCAGGTCTTAAAAGGAATTCTAAAGAAGATCTCTCACCATATAAGAACCATGGACTAAGACTCCAGTTAATGTGCGATAGATTTGCAATAGTATAATTAACAATGTTGATTACATTTATTTTTAGACCACAATGCGCTAAATAAGCAGATCTCCACCCTGCTTATCCTAGGTCACTAGTCTATCTCTTCCTTGCCTGCTTTCCTTTGGCCAAATTCTAACCCTGAACCCTGACCCCCATGCTACCCTGCCTTCAGTCCCAGTTCAATTTCTTCAGATCCTGCTTCTGGAAGAAATCAAATACAACAAATTTTGCTAGGTTAAAATAAATAATTAAAAAATGTTCAAAAAAGTGTGTGTGTGTGTGTGTGTGTGTGTATATATATGTGTGTGTGTGTGTATATATATGTGTGTGTGTGTGTGTGTGTGTGTGTGTGTGTATATATATATAGCAACTGTGTTTTTTTTCCTTCTGGAGAAGAGAATTCTTTTATTTCTCTAAGTCAACACCCTAACCAAAAGAAATGGATAAAAATTTTGTTGCCTTAGCGGGCTAGCTAAGCAAAATTATACACATACACACATAGATATCACACATGTATATATACATGTATGTGTGTGTAATATATATATAATGTTATATAATATATAATATAATACATATGTTATATATAACATATATTTGTAAAATTTGGATTTCAGGATGTTCAAGTCACACGTAAAGACAACAGCTTAAGACACATACATGTTTTTAAAAACTTCTTCCTTTGTGCGAATTTGAACCAAATATCTGCACAGATATATATATATAAACTTTATTCTAGAGAAAGATAATATAGATTGAATCAGGGAATAATTGAATTTTAAATAATGAAGTTTTGTGTTTCAGAGATAATGTTCAGTTTCAAAACTGAACATTAAAACTCACTTCCAGTATCATTTCTCTTTTTAATGCTAGAAACAAATATCTATGGAACACAGAGGTGGAAATAAATGGGGACCTATCATATAGAGATTAATTCTGTCTAACCATTTGCTCAATGTTCCTTCTTATCTATCTACACCTGCAACTGAAAAGAGTTATTGTTTGGTTGGACTATAGGAGTCACTCTACTGTATTACACTGAAATAATGACATTCTTGTGCAAAACCTAGGACTGCTTCATTTCCACAGTTTAGGTATAGTTAAAATATTTAATTTAAGATGACATATAATTTGTAAGGAGAGCCCTTGTGATGAGCACTGGATGTTATATGTAAGTGACGAACCACTAAATTCTATTCCTGAAACCAATACTACACTATATGTTTTTTTTTAATATCTATTCTTTTTTTTTTGAGAGTGAGAGAGACAGGGAGTGAGCAGGGGAGAGGCAGAGAGAGAGGGAGACACAGAACCTGAAGCAGGCTGCAGGCTCTGAGCTGTCAGCACAGAGCCTGGCGGGAGGCAGAACTCCTAGACCGCGAGATCATGACCTCACTGAAGTTGGATGCTCAACTGACTGAGCCACCCAGGTGTCCCTACACTATATGTTAACTAACTCGAATTTTAAAAAAATCTTGGAAAGTAAAAAATATATATATACAATTTGGAAATAAAAAACTTCTTATAAACAAAATTGCTTTAGTAAATTAAAGTAAGCACCCTAGTAGTATATTATGCAACCATTTTAAAGGACATTTAAAACGCTATGAAGAAATAAAGAATAAAAATATTTATATCATTTTATATATAAAAAATGAATGAGAGCATTGTGTCACAACTATAAATAAAATGATTACAGACAAGGCTCAGAAAGCAATGTGTAAATGATGAAAAGTTGTGTTTGAGTACTGGGATTAGGAGTGACTTATTTTAATATCTTTTTCAATTTGATAATAATGCTTTCTATTAAAAAGCACAAAGTTAATGTCTTCATATTTAGCTAGGACTGTTTCTACCATTAACAGATATACCTGGATGTTGCTTTCAATCAAACTGTAGAAGGTCATAAATCAATTGTCTTTCATTTCTTAAACACCTGATTGTGGAACATAAATCCCCTGGTTAAAGCATTCTGTATTTAAGATTTCTCATCTGATTCTCCCATTTCTTCTTAATCAGTGAGTGCTATCAGCTGATGAGTTTGATTCATTTTCCTTCAGTTAAGAGCAAATATTTTCATTATTCAAATTATGTTCTGAACATCATGCTATTAATTATACACAAAACATGGTTCCTTCACAATTTTTCCTGACATTATCAATAAGAATCAAGCATATGCACACATCCACTAAGAATTTCAAATGCACTCAGCTTAAAAAACATGTCTACCTGGAAATATGTACAGATTGACTTTATTTTGATTCTGTAACTATAAAGGAAAGTAAAAGGGCAACTGGAGAATGTGAATAACTCACATAAAAATGGTTCATCGGCTATCAGACTAAGGATACCTCATCTCACCTAGAGTTCTTAAAATTGAAGGTCACAATGCATAAATGGGTATGTTTGATTTTTTCACTAGTCCAAAGAGGAATCTCTGCATACCAGAAATTAAAATTAAATCATGTATTTTAAATCTCACAGCACCACAGTCTCCTTCCACCATACTACGTAAATTTCTGAAACATCTCAAAATGGCAACCCCAGTCTATAATACGTATGCAGAACTATCACTTTGTTCTAGCCACCTCCTCTCTTGAAAGAGACCCCTGTGGTCTTTGGTGTTGGTTTCAGCCTCACTCATCTTTCTGTTGTTTGTTTGCAAGAAGAGACTGAAGAAAGAGACAGACCTACTCCATATTGGGGGGTGAAAGTTTTACAAACCAAGAGAACTTACTGATAAGGCTTATCTGGGGGGCCACAAGAGGATTAGATTTCTGCACCTACCTGCCAGAAACCTACAAGTTTATATACAGGCCTTAACAGGGTTCAATCATATATACCATTCAGATGATCTGAACACTACATCAGTATCGCAAGGCTGTGTCCTTAAGACAGTTTCTAGCATGGGGAAGATAAAGACAGTACACATTCCAAGAACAGGGAAGAGGGGTGAAGGTCTGATTGCCAGGATCTAAGCTTGAGGAACAGGTGGTCATGTCCTTTTAATGACCTCCTCCAGAATCTGTCTGGATCCCATTATGGTTAATATGTGACTATTTATACCTAACTTAAATCATCAGTGTTCTAGAGGAACTCCATCTCTGGTTAGCATCAGATTAACACTACAAATATATATATTTTAACTTTCTTTTTAATGTTTATTTATTTTGAGGGAGAGAGAGAGACAGAGTGTGAGCAGGGGAGGGGCAGAGAGAAAGGGAGACACAGAATCCAAAGCAGGCTCCAGGCTCTGAGTTGTCAGCACAGAGCCTGACGTGGGGCTCGAACCACAAACCGTGAGATCATGACTTGCACCGAAGTCGTATGCCTAACCAACTGAAACCACCCAGGCGCCCCAACAACACAAATTTCATTTTAGAACCTGTCCTAAGCAAGAAGAAATAAATAGGTTTGCTTTTATGTGTCATTATAATAAGAGTCATGATTTCTTGAGCACTTGGAGACAAGGCATTATACAAAATACTTTTAATCTGATTTAATCCACACAAAAGCCCATCTGACAGATAAAAACATTGAGGAACATTCAAATATGGGTCTGAATGACTCCAATAACTAGCACTGTACTCCACTAACATTCAATACCTATCCTGAATATATCTATACCTAAACTCAGTCCCCATTCCTAACTAAACCACCCTGTCCATCATCTCCATGCTTGGGTCATAGGTCCTACACTCATATTTATTAGAGATCTTAAAAAATACCCTAATGTTGGCTGTAAAATGAGACAGTCTCTCTGTATTATCAATTTCTGCATAACAAATTTCTCTGAAACTTAGCAGCTTCAACTGACATTTATTATCTCAGTTTCTGTAGGTCATGAATCTAGGCATGGCCTACTTGGGTCACTCTGGCTCAAAGTTTCTCATAAGACTGGCATCAAGCTGTTGGCCAGGCCAACATGGAGTCTTTTTTTTTTTAATGTTTATTTTTGAAAGAGAGAGAGAGAGAGAGAGAGAGAGAGAGAGCGAGCATGGGGGAGGGGCAGAGAGAGAGGGAGGCACAGAATCTGAAGCAGACTCCAGGCTCTGAGCTTCCAGCACAGAGCCTGACACGGGGCTCCAACTCCCAAACTGCAAGATCATGACCTGAGCCAAAGTCAGATGCTTAAATGACTTTGCCCCTCATGTGGAGTCTTGAGCAGAGGTGGAGAAAATAGGAGGCTCTGTTTCCATGCTCACTCACGTGTTTGTTGGCAGGTCTAGGTCCCCTGCCACAAAGACCTCTCCACAGGACCTTCTCATGATAAGGCAGCTCGCTTCTTCCTGAAGAGAGTTCTGAGACAGAGAGCAAGAGAGAAAGGCCCCAAGACAGAAGCCATAGCTTTTTTATAACATAATCTTGGAAGTGACACCCCACGACTTCTGCTGTATTCTCTTCACTAGAAACAAGTCATGAATCCAGTAAAGGGGATTCTATATGGGTGTGAATATGAGGACGCAAGATGACTGAGGGCCCCCCAGAGGCTGTTTTCTGCACCACTACCCCCAGCACTCCCTCCCACCTGTGTCTCACATCCCTGTGTCTCTTCATCTTCAAGTCATCACTGCCATTCTATCGCAGGGCTATAAAGATACATTTGCTGTTCTCTTCACCATCATTCCTGGGCTCGAGTTCCTGACTCCTTTCTGAAATGGCACCTAAAATCTCTATTTTATAATTCTTGAAGTATTTTTTATGGTTCTTAATGTCAGTTTAAGCTGCTCAGACTGTCACTGAAGCTAGATTTGAATTGGAAGAAAACTTGGCCTTATCTTTACCTGCTTCCCAATTTATCCCTACTGCCCCCTAGTGTTAGCCCCTAGACTCAGTCTGCCCTTCTATTTTTGTTTCCTACCTATATATAGGAATTTCTCTGAATATACTCATCTGAGTTTCAGATAATTTTTTACTAGTCTCACATGCTCACCCATACCTCATCCCCCACCATTCTTGCCTTTCCCAAGATAGACCATTTCTAGGATAGACCTTTCTCATTCTGGCCTCCAGAGATCTTCCCCTGTGTCAGACAGACCTTTGTGCACTGGCATGTTGCCATCTCTTTCACCACTGCTCCTAGAAACTTCCATAACTTGGGATCCTAGGAACCCTTCAACCCTATTCAGATTGCTGCTGCATAGCTCTTCCCAAGTTGCCAAGGCTGGTTCTGCTCTTTGGTGATGCTTTGTTCTAAGGTATAACCTAATGTTAGCATTTGGCATATCCATAGCAATGTTCTTAAAATTTACTTATTTTGTTTTACCACAAACATTTTATGGGTGTGGAAGATACCACAACCTACTTCTTCTATCGATCCAAATTACCAAAAAGTAATTTTTGGTAGGAGAAAAATGCAATGAAGTATCAATGAAGTTGTAAGATTTTTGAGGATTTAGATTCACATATCTGCTTTAGTGAAGGCATATGGATAATTGATGACTGAATTGTCATATATACCTGTTTTAAGTCATGTACTTAAAGATTATAACCCTAAAATATGCTTCAATATTCACCACAAGGCTAACCAAACAATCTATAATAAAATGCATGAAAAATAATGAAGACAAACCAACGGTAAATTGTTGGAAAGAAGAGCAAAAATCAAAAATCACAGACAAGTCAAGGTAACACAGCTGATTTGCTGCTACACAAAGCATTCTTTCCTAAAATTTCAGAAACTCCATCTACCTACCAGTCTGCATGTGCAATGGAAGTTGCCAAACAGTAACAAGCATTAGTGGAATATTTAAATTGATATCTTTAATAATATGATAACATTCATTTAAATACTAATTACTAGTTAATCCTTTATAATGCATTTATGTTACTAGCTAACAATGCTTAGTTTTACCTAAAAAGTCTATGTATTTACATACCATCCATCTATAAGAACTAGAAAAGCTGAATTTTCAACTAAATTCATAGCACAGAAGAAGAAAACTCTTGACTGATTATTAGAATTCCACATCCTTTGTCTGACACCCATAGGTTTAGATGTATTTCAGAATTTTTCAGATTTAAGAAAGAATCCAGTGCATAAACTACATATGATATACTGCAGCACTGCCAAGGGCAGTACCCTGTAAACAAATACATTTTTATGTCTACTGTAACACATACATTAAGTGGGATAAATAAAGAACTATAAATAGCTTCAAATCACTTCAGGTCAGGATTTGCTGCCAGATGAGTTTACACCAAACTTAACAAAAACCTTTGGGTTCTATTGATTTGGGGATTTTGTAATTTGTGGCTAAGAGGTTACGGATTTATATAGTGCTCCAGGTGGCATTTCAGATCTGAAATGTTTAAATCACCCCAACATTAGTAATCACTAGTGCCACCTCCAAATGCTTTCTTTAAAAACTCACTCAAGGGGCGCCTGGGTGGCGCAGTCGGTTAAGCGTCCGACTTCAGCCAGGTCACGATCTCGCGGTCCGTGAGTTCGAGCCCCGCGTCGGGCTCTGGGCTGATGGCTCAGAGCCTGGAGCCTGTTTCCGATTCTGTGTCTCCCTCTCTCTGACCCTCCCCCGTTCATGTCTGTCTCTCTCTGTCCCAAAAATAAATAAACGTTGAAAAAAAAAATTTAAAAAAAAACAAAAACAAAAACAAAAAAAACTCACTCAAGCTCCTCCAGCCCCCTATTTTCCCATTTCTGTTCAAGATGTGATCTATTAAGGAATTGTGCATGCCCTTTCTTCTCCTTTCAACTTTATATAAAGTTATTTTAAAAAAATAATTTACATACAGTAAGCTAAATAAAATTAGAGTACATAAAGCTGAATTTTAATAGTTGTATATATCCATGAAATCAAGGCCGCAATCAAGACACAAAACATTTCCAACATCCTCAAAAGATTCCTCCTACTCCTTCATAATCCATCTCTGCCACCCCCTTAGTTGGCCCTTAATGTGCCTTTTTCTCACTTAGACAAATTTGTATTTTACATTAATGAATAATAAACAATGTACTCTTTTGCATCTGTCTTCTTTCACTTGGCATAAGGTTTTTGAGATTCATCTCTGTTGCTGCATGTATCAGAAGTTCATTTTATTGCTGAGTAGTACTCTAATGTACAGACATACCATATTTTCTCATTCACCTTTAGTTAGTCATTTTGGTTCTTTACAGTTTGGGACTATTGCCAGTCTAGCAGCTGTCTGAATGGACATACAGTTTCATTTCTCTTTTATATAAATACCTAAGATCAAACTGATTGATTGGGTCAAATAGTATGTATATATTTAACTTTTTGAGAGATTTAGTTTTTCAAAGTGATTTGCAATTTACATTTTCATCAACAGGATATGAAAGACACATAAATTCACATTTTGTGTATCTTATTTGTGAAGTCAAAATTCAAGTAGTTTTCTCAAATTTTCTATTGGGTTGTTTTTCTTCTTGTAATTGAGGTATAATTATTCTTTTTCCAGTACACAAGTCCTTTGTCAAATATACATATTGGAACATTTTCTCCCATTCTATGCCTTGCTTTCCATTTTCTTAATATTTTGAAGAACAAAAGATTTAAATTTTTAGAAAGTCAAATTTATCAAATTTTTTCATTTTTATGAAGACTTTTCTCTTGCCATTTAAAGAGTTTTATAGTACTAGATTTACATTTAGACTTATTACTCTTTTAGAGTTAATTATTGTATATGGTGTGAAGTAAGGGCTAATGGCACTCTTCTAAAAAGTATGTCTCTAATTGTTCCAACACCATTTGGTTGAAGACTTTTCCCATTGAATTGTCTTGACATTTTTTTATTGAAAATCAATTGGCCATTTATTATAAAAACCCTCAATAAAGTAGAATTAGAGGAAAAATACCTCAACATAATAAAAGCCATATATGAAAAACCCATAGCTACTCAATGATGAAAAACTGAGAGTAATTCCCCTCATGTCAGACACAAGACAGGGATGTCCACTTTCACCACTATTACTTAACATAGTACTGGAAGTCCTAGCCACAGAAATCATACAAGAGGAAGGAAGAAAAGACATTCAAATTGGTAATAAAGAAGTAAAATTTTCACTATTAGCAGATGACATGATACTCTGTGGAGAAAATACTCAAGACTCCACCAAAAAAGGACTAGAACTGGCAAATGAATTCAGTAAGGTTGCAGGATACAAAATCAATGTACAGAAATCTGTGACATTTTTACATACTAATAATGGAGAAACAGAAAGGTAAATTAAGAAAGCAATCACATATACAACTGTACCAAAGATAAGAAAATATCTAGCAATAAACTTATCTAAGGAGATAAAAGACCTGTACTCTGAAAGCTATAAAACATTTTTTCCTTTTTTTTAAATTTAAATTTTAGTTAACATACAGTGCAATATTGGTTTCAGGAGTAGAATTCAGTGATTTATCACTTACATATAACAGCCAGTGCTCATCACAAGTGCCCTTCTTAATGCCTATCACCCATTTAGCCCATCCCCCCACCACTTCCCCTCTAGCAATGTGCAGTTTGTTCTCTATATTTAAGAGTCTCTTCTGGTTTGTTTCCCTCTCTTCTTTTCCCGTCTTTTAATATATTCATCTGTTTTGTTGCTTAAATTCCACATACGAGTGAAATCATGTGGTGTTTGTCTTTTCTCTGATTCACTTATTTTGCTTAGCATGGCAAATTCTAGCTCCATCCATATCATTGCAAATGGCAAGGTTTCATTCTTTTTGATGGCTGAGTAATATTCCATTGTTTATATATACCACACTTTCTTTATTCATTCATCAGTCAATTGACATTTGGGCTCTCTCCATAGTTTGGCTATTGTTGATAATGTTGCTATAAACATTGGGATGCATGTACCCCTTCAAATCTGTATTTTTGCATCCTTTGGGTAAATACCTAATAGTGCAATTGCCAAGGCCATAGGGTAGTTCTATTTTTAGTTTCTTGAGGAACCTCTATACTGTTCTCCAGAGTGGCTGTACCAGTTTGAATTCCTACCAACAGTGCAAGGGGGTTCCCCTTTCTCTGCATCCTCACCAACACCTGTTGTTTCTTGTGTTGTTAATTGTAGCCATTCTGACAGATGTGACATCTCATCATGGTTTTCACTTGTATTTCCCTGATAATGAGTTATGTTGAGCATCTTTTCATGTGCCTTTAGACATCTGGATGTCTTCTTTGGAAAGGAAGACATTTCTTAATTGGGTTATTTGTTTTTTGGGTGCTGAGTTTGATAAGCACTTTATAGCTTTTTGGATACTAATCCTTTCATCAGATATGTTCAGATATGTCATTTGCAAATATTTTCTTCCATTCTGTAGGTTGTGTTTTAGTTTTGTTGATTGTTTCCTTTGCTGTGCAGAAGCTTTTTACCTTAACAAAGTCCCAGGAATTCATGTTTGCTTTTGTTTCCTCTGCCTTTGGCAATGTTTCTAGTAAGAGGTTGCTCCAGCCAACGTCGAAGAGGTGGTTGCCTGTGTTCACCTCTAGGATTTTGATGGGTTTCCTATCTCACATTTAGGTCTTTCATCCATTTTGAATTTTGTTTTATATATGGCATAAGAAAGTGGGCCAGTTTCATTCTCCTGCATGTCACTGAGTTTTCCCAGCATCATTTGTTGAAAAGACTGTTTTTTTTTCCATTGCATATTCATTCCTGCTTTATTGAAGATTAGTTGACCATATAGTTGTGGGTCCACTTCTGGTTTTCTATTCTGTTCTGTTGATCTGTGTCTGTTTTTGTGCCAGTGCCATACTGTATTGATGATTATAGCTTTGCAATATAGCTTGAAATCTGGAATCTTGATGCCTCCAGTTTTGTTTTTCTTTTTCAAAACTATAAAACATTGATGGAAGATACTGAAGATGACACGAATAAGTGGAAAGATATTCCAGGCTCATCGATTGGAAACACAAATATTGTTAAAATGTCTCTATTACCCATGCAACCTACATTGCATATTTAATGCAATCAATATCTATCAGAATGCCAACAGCATTTTTCATAAAACTAGAACATATAATCCTAAAATTTGTATGGAAACTTATAAGACCCCAAATAGCCAAAACAATCTTGAAAAAGAAAAACAAATCTGAAAGTATACAATTCTAGATTTCAAGTTCTACTACAGTACGGTACTGGTACAAAAATAGACACACAGACCAATGGAATAGAAGAGAAAGCATAGAAATAAACACACATTTATATGGCCAATTAATTTTTGACAAGGAGGAAAGAATATGCAATGGGAAAAAGACTGCCTTTTTAACATATTGTGTTGGGAAACTGGACAGCTCCATGGAAAAGAATGAAACTGGACCACTTTCTTATACCATATACAAAAATAAATTCAAAAATGGATGAAAGATCAAAAAAATAAAAATCCTTGAAGAAAGCACAGCCAGAAATCTTGACATCAGCTGTAGGAACTTTTTTCTAGATATGTCTTCTGAGACAAGGGAAACAAAAGCAATAAATAAATAAATAAATAAATAAATAAATAAATAAATAAATAAAATGAGCTATTGGGACTACATCAAAGTAAAAAGCTTCTGCACAGTAAGGGAAATGATCAACAAAACTAAACGGCAACCTATTGAATGGGAGAAGATATTTGCAAATGAGATCTCTGATAAAGGGTCAGTATCCAAAATATATAAAAAACTTACACAACTTAACACACACAAAAAACAAATAATACAATTTAAAAATGGGCAGAAGACATGAACAGACATTTCTCCAAATAAGACATACAGATAGCCAACAGACCTATGAAAAGATGCTCAACATCACTCATCATCAGGGAAATGTAAAACAAAACTACAATGAGGTATCACCCCATACCTATCAGAATGGCTAAAATCAAAAGCACAAGAAAACAACAAGTGTTGGAGAGGATGTGGAGAAAGAGGATGTGGAGAAAATGTTGGAGAACCCTCATGCACTGTTGCTGAGAATGCAAACTGATGCAGCCACTGTGGAAAATACTATGAAAGTATGGAACTTCCTCAAAAAGTTAAAAATTGAACTACCCTATGATCTAGTAATCGCACTTTGGGTATTTACCCAAAGTACAAAAACATTAATTCAAAGAGACACATGCATCCTGATGTTTATTGTAGCATTATTTACAATAGCCAAATTATTGAAGCATCACAAGTGTCCATCGATTGGTGAATGGATAAAGAGAAGGTGATTTTATAGATAGATATACATATATATACATATATACATATACATAGATATAAATTATATATATACATATATACATATATATACATATGTATATAAAATCATGATTAGCACCGAGTAATGTATAGAATTGTTGAATCACTATATTGTACACCTGAACTTAATATAATACTATATGTTAACTATATTGGAATTAAAATACAAATATTAATTTAAAAAAAGAAAATCAGGGGCGCCTGGGTGGCGCAGTCGGTTGAGCGTCCGACTTCAGCCAAGTCACGATCTCGCGGTCCGTGAGTTCGAGCCCCGCATCAGGCTCTGGGCTGGTGGCTCAGAGCCTGGAGCCTGTTTCTGATTCTCTGTCTCCCTCTCTCTCTGCCCCTCCCCCGTTCATGCTCTGTCTCTCTCTGTCTCAAAAATAAATAAAAACGTTAAAAAAAATTAAAAAAAAAAAAGAAATATTAAAAAAAAAAAAAAAGAAAATCAATTGATCATGTATATGTGGACTATTCCTGTGCTCTCAATTCTGTTCCTTGATGTATGTATCCATCCTCTTGACAACACCACAAGGTCTTAATTGCTGTAGTGTACCCCAGGTCTTTAAACCAGGAAATGTAAGACCTCCAAATTTGCCCTGTAAAAAATTGTTGTGACTATCTTAGATCATTCGAATTTTCATAATAAATTCAGAATCAACTCATCAATTTCTAAAAATCTTGCTATATTTTATTGGAATTGCATGGAATTGACAGATCAATTTAGGGACAATGGATGTCTTAACAATATGGAGTTTTCCAGGCCAAGAGTATGGTATATTGTTCCATTTAGCTAAAGTTTCTATAATTTTTCTAAGCCATATTTTGTGGGGTTTAGTGTATAGCTCATACATGGATTTTGTTAAATTTATCTATTGGTGTTATTATAGATTGAATTACATTAACTTCAATAGTCTCATTTCCTAATTATTTGCTGTCAGTATATAAAAATGCAGTTGACTTTCATTTATTAACCTTTTATCCTACAAACTTGATTTACTCACTGAATTTAAGGGGAAAGCATTTAATATTTAATCATTAATATAATGTTAGCTGCAGGTTTTTCCATTGATGCCTTTTTGAAGATTGAAGTAGTTTCCTGGTGTTCCAGTTTTGTTTAGAGTTATTTCGTTTTAAAATAATGAACAGAGGTTGAATTTTGTATAGTATTTGTTCTTCACCTATGGAAAACATCATATGAATTTCCCCATTATTTGTATTCATTTTTTTTGAATGTTAAATCAACCTTGCATTCTTTGAATAGTCTCATGTGGTCATGATGTATTATTCTTTTTATATATAGCTGGTTTCAATTTTTAAATATTTTATTAAGAATTTCTATGCATATGTTCATAAGGGTTAGTTTATTTTTCTTTAATACTAATGTCTATTTTCAATATCATAGTAATGCTTACTTCATAAAATTATTTGATAAATGTTTCCTTGTCTGTTACTCTTTGTAAAATTTTTTGAGGACATGATATTATTCCTTCCTTAAGTGTTTAATAGAATTTTGAATTTAACAATGAAGGCATCTGGCCTGGAATTTTCTTCCTGGAAAAGTTTAAAATAAAAATTTAATTTCTTTGTTAAATATTAGTTCTTTCTGGATATCTGTTTCTTCATGAGTGAGCTTTGTTGTTCAAGGAGTGAGTTTTTGTTGTTCAAGGAATTTTTCCATTTCATCTTGGCTGTTAAATGTGTTGGCATAGTGCTATTCATAATACTTTCATTATCCTTTAATATCTGTAGAATTTGTATTGATAACCTATCTGTTACAGTTATACTGAGATTTATATTATCTTTTGTCTTGGTAATTCTTGTTAGGGATTATTTCAGTTTCTATCTTATTAATAGACTTCATTTTTTAAAGCAGTTTTAGGATTTTTTAGAGAAGTTTTAGGTTTACAGATCACTAAGCAGAAAGCACAGAGTTCCCATATACACCCACCCCTAGTTTCCTCTATTATTAACATCTTGCATTAGTGTGGTATATTTGTTACAATTGATGAACCAATATAGATACATTATTATTAACTGAAATGTATAGCTTATATTCAGGTTAATTCTTAGTGCTATGTAATCTATGGGTTTTGATAAATGTATAGTAACATGTATCCAACATTATTGTATCATACAGAATAGTTTCAATGCCCTGGAATTCTCCTGTGTTCCTCCTATTCATCCCCCTTCCTGCTCCCTAAACTGCTGGCAACAACTGATCTTTTTATTGTCTCCACAGTTTTTGCTTTTTTGAGAATGTCATACAGTATGGAACCTTTTAAACCTGACTTTTTTTATTTGGAAATATGCATTGAGCTTCCTTCATATCTTTTCATGGCTTAATAGCTCATTTATTTTGTCTGAATTTATTTAAATTCAAGTTAGTTAACATACAGCATAGTATTGGTTTCAGAAGGAAAATCCAGTGATTCATCACTTGCATATAACACCCAGTGCCCATCAAAACAAGTGTCCTCCTTAATGCCCATCACCCATTTTACCTATCCTCCCACCTACCTCCCCTACAGCAACTCTCAGTTTGTACTCTGTATTTAGGAGTCCCTTATGGTTTGCCTCCCTCTCTGTTTTTATCTTATTTTTCCTTCCCTTCCCCTATGTTCATCTGTTTCATTTCTTAAATTCCACATATGGATGAAATAATGTGATATTTGTCTTTCTCTGACTGACTTATTCCACTTAGTACAATACACTCTAGTTCCATCCATGTTGTTGCAAATGGCAAGCTTTCATTCTTTTTGATCACCAAGCAGTATTCCATTGTATATATAAACCACATCTTTATCCATTCATCAGTTGATGGACATTTGGGCTCTTTCCATAATTTGGCTATTGTTGATACTGCTGCTATAAACATCAGGGTGCATCGTGACCCTTCAAATCAGCATTTTTGTATGCTTTGGGTAAATACCTCATAGTGCTATTGCTGGGTCGTAGGTAAGTACCCTACGACCCAGCAATAGCTCATTTATTTTTATTGCTCAATTAGATTCCATTTTATTGATGTACCAAAGTTTATTTATTCACCTATTGAACATCTTGGTTGCTTCCAATTTGGGATAATTATGAATAAACTTGTGCAGGTTTTTGTGTGGACTTAAACTTTCAACTCAATTGGGTAAATACCAACGAGCACAACTACTGCATCATCTTGTAAGAGTATGTTTAATATTATAAAAAACTACCAACCAGTCTTCCAAAGTTGCTACAGTATTTACATTCTCACCAGATGTGAGTGCAAGCTCATGTAGTTCCACTCATCCTCACCAGGAGTCTGTATTGTCAGTGTTTTGAATTTTGGCCATTTTAATACATGTGTGGTAGTATCCTATTGTTTTAATTTGTAATTCCTTAATGACATATAACGTTGTACATCTTTTCATAAGTGTATTTGTTATATGTATATCTTCTTTTGTGAGATTTTTGTTCAGGTCTTTTGCACATTTCAAAAATAAAAAGTTAGAAGAAAAAAACAAAAGAAATAAATAAAAACTGGGAAGAAGAAAATACAGACAAAACAAAAGATCTTCTGTCCATTTTAAATTGAGTTGTTTTCTTCTTGCTGTGTTTTAAGAGTTCTTTGCATATTTTGGATACCAGTACTTTATCAGATATGTGTTTTGGAAAGATTTTCTTCCAGTCTATGACCTGTCTTTTCATTCAGTATCTTTTGTAGAGAAGTATTTTTATTTTAATGAAACTCAGCCTATCAATTCTTCCTTTCATAGATATGCTTTTGGTATTGTATCTAAAGTTACTGCCAGACCCATGGACAACTAGATTTTTTTCCTATGTTATCTTTTAGGAGTTTTATAGTTTTACATTTTACATGTAAGTCTATGATTCATTTGAATTAATTCTTGTGAAGGGTATAAGATTCATTTTTTGTCTAGATTCATTTTTTGGCACATGGATGTCCAGTCGTTCTAAAACCATTTGTTGAAATGAGTATCTTTTCTCCATTGAGTTGCCTTTGCTCTTATTTCAGCCATAAATTGACTATATTCATCAATGCTCATTTCTGTGCTGTCTGTTCAGTTCTATTGATATACTTGTCTATTCTTTCACCAGTACCACCCTGTCTTGATTACTGTAGCTTTAAAGTATGTCTCAAAGATAGGGATTCTTAGTGTTATGACTTTGTTGCTCCCCTTCAATAATTGTATTGAATATTCCAGTTCTTATGATTTTCCATATAAACTTTAGAATCAGGTTGTTGATATCCATAAAATGACTTCCTGGGATTTTTATTGGCATTACATGGAGTTAATAGATAAGTTTTGGAAGAACTGACATCTAGATAATAGAATCTTCCCATCCATTTTATAGAATATCTCTCCATATATTTAGATCTCTTTTGATTTCTTTCATCAGAGTTTCATAGTTTTCTTCATACAGATCTTATACAGTAAAATCTTGGATTGCAAGTAACTTGTTCTACAAGTGTTCCGCAAGACGAGCAAACATTTCTAATAAATTTTAACTTGCTAAAAGAGCAATGTCTTGCAATATGAGTAGTATGTGGCACTGAATGTCACACGATCACAACTGAGCCAATGGTTCTTCTCTCTCTCACTGATGGATTGTGGAGGATCATCTCCCATGCTCAGATGCTCAGTTTCAGGCCATGATGTTTGGCAGAAATCAGTGATTTTTCAGAACATTGGAAGGTGCCTAAAACTGGCACTAGTATATTTTTTGTCACTTCAAAGCACCTATAGGCAGTCCTTTGCTTTTCCATACAAAACTAAGCTTAGGAATGCTTTGCTTCACTCTAGGTCAGGCCACCTGCAGATATAGACCCTCTCCTCTGCTGCCTTATTGGCAATTACATAAAATACAGCATATAACAATAATTTATTAATACTGTACTGTAGTCAACATCCATGTGAGCATATACATGGCCCCCATGTAGAAAAAGATTCCATTGGGCCAATAGATAAAAATGATTCCATTAGTGACAGTGAAAGATGTCCTACACAATAACCTTTCTCTCCCTTGTCTCCCTCACACCAGCCACGAAGGTTTTCAAAGGTAAGTCCTGGTTAATTTGTTTATTTTTCTTTATATTTTGCATTTTCTTTATTATTTTGTATTATGTTAAAGAATTATAATCATCTTTATATGAATATTTTTGGGTTGTGGAAAAAAATATTCTGAGTTTCCATTATTTCTTATGGGGAAATTCGTTTTAATATACAAGTGCTTTGGATCACAAGCATGTTTCCAGAACAAATTATGCTCACAAACCAAGGCTTTACTGTACTTATTTTGTTAGATTTTTACTTAAGTATTTCATTTTTTGAGGTTCTAATGTAAATAATATTGTGCTTTTGATATCAAATTCCAATTTTTCATTGCTGGGCTTCTGCTCTGGTAAGCTGCGACTGTCTTTATCTCTCTTTCTCTCCAGGGCACATAGGTTTGCCCTATGATCTCAATTTTCTGATGGATCTCAGAGAACTAACTTTTGACATTGTTAATTTTCTCTATTGTTTGTTATATATTTTATTGATCTGTTCTTATCTTTATTATTTCCCTAGTTTTGCTTATTTGGGGCCTACTCTTACTTCTGGTTTTTCAGATGAAACATTAATTCATTAATCTTAGAATTATTTTCTAATATAAGCATGTAACATAAATTTCCCCCTAACCACTGTTTTTTCAGCATTCTTCAGATTTTAACAGGTTATATTTTTATTCTCATTTAATTTTAAATGTTTTCTATTTTTCTTTGTTTCCTTCTCTGACCCATGTATTTAGAATTGTGTTGCTTCATTTTCAAATACATCCTTGGTTTCATGGATGTTGTTGACTTCATTTTCAAATACATCCTTGGTTTCATGGATGTTGTTGACTCACTGTTGTTGACTTTCTAATGATCTGAGAACATAATCTGTATTAGTCTTATCTTTTAAAATATATCCAGACTTATTTTACACCCTAGCATTTGATTTATTTTGGTGACTGTTACCATGTGAACTTGAAAATAATATGTATTCTGCAGTTCTTAGGTTTCATTTAGAGTTCTATACATATCAATTATTCAAGATAACTGATAGAAGAAAAAGAATGGTCAACCTAAAATTCTATATCCAACAAAAATATAATGTAGAAATGAAGGTGAAATAAATATATTTTTAGATGAATGAAAACAGGAATTCATTGCCACCAGAAATACACTACAGAGAACACTAATGGAATTCATCAAGCTAAAGGCAAATGATACCAAAAGGAAGCTTGGATCTCTGGAAATGAATGAAGAATATTGTAAGTTATAAATAGATAGGTATTTGCTTTAATTTATTTAAAATACACATGACTATTTAAAATAAAATTATAATATTGTCTTTGGGATTTAAAGTGCATAGAGATAATACATATTCATTTGCAGCTTCTGCTGCAACAGGAAAAATTTTTTTTAAAAATTACTAAACTTGGTTGTTTGGATGAACAATGAAAAATCTTTGAGGGTTCTTTAAATAATGCTAACTCATGAATTTTTACCAACTTCAGAAAAAATTATTACGTTAATAAAATAATTTCTATGGTGAATATTAACCCAAATTTATAATTTTACATAAAGATGGGGTTGGATAGGAGTTTCAAGATTGTGTGGTATTTTAGATAATAATTTTAAAGCTCTAGTGTAAGAACTTATCTTAGGTCACAGCTCAGCCTAGGAAGGATCTAGATCCCCAGAACTCTGTATCGCTTTGGTTCCTTTTATCCTTACTTGCTATTGTGCCATGGTCCGTGTTACCTGTAATTCACTCTTCTAATGTTTTTCTTTTTCCACCTGCTTTCTTGGAGTTTCCTATACATAGGAATGGTGTCTTCTATTCCTTATATATCCCATCAAATGCCTACACATAACAGAGCTCTACAAATAGCAGAGGTCACAAAAATTCTCATTGAGCAAATGAACACTTATAAAAAAAAATAAGGTTTGTGAAAGTTCAGACGGACCTAAGAGCAGTGTGTGCAATAAGAAGGGGTGCTCACACAGTGCTTAAAGAATAAGCAGAAAAACTGAATTCAGCCACTGGAATCACTGAATTCAGTGATTTGGTCACTGCCGCTTCCTAAGACATCCCTGACCCGATTTGCTGAAACAGTAGCTCACTCCATCCACTCCAGGGTCCACATATGTTCTAGTTAGCTTATTATTTTCCTTTCAGCTTCCCTATAATTTGGCCTCTGTTTACATTTAATAAATTAAACATGTTTCTCTAGGCTGCTATTTAAACCAGAACTGGAACCATAGCTCTTTGCACAAGAAACAATGCATATGGTCATATAGCTACTTGTACCAGCTTCAAATAACACCAGCATAATTCTCAGTAAATCATTTAAACAGAAAATGCAATTTTATTTTTAAGTGATCATTTAGACCGTGATTCTTTTTTTTTTTTTTTCATCATAATAAGTGTCTGTGTACTGGAAGACATGAGTCCTCCAGATAAATTTAACTCTCTCAAAGGTTTATTGATTGAGAGTAGAGAATACAAAACACAGAATAAGAAGCTTGGGTCATTTGCAATCCATCCAAGTAGCTATCATGTTGAATTGTATGATTTGTAGAGTGCCTAGAAACATTTTAGCACAATGCAGCTTATAAAAATTAAATGCCAACTTTTTTTTTAAAGAAAGTAACAATTTGAAAAATTTACTTAGCAAATCAAAGGTGTTATTTCCAAGCCCTAAGCTACCTAGTTCCTTAGCATTAATTGAAGGTAGTAATTATATAATATTGGCAGAATTCTCAAGCTAAGGAAATGATTCATAACATCTCTTTTACCTATCCCTTCCTTTTCATTTCATCTGTTGGCATCTTATTCCATTCTTTCTCCTCTTGGCTCATCGATAGCTATAATTGCTACCTTGTTTGTTTCCTGGACTTAAGTCCCTCAGCCTACTTCCACCTGCTGCACTGCCAATTATTGTTTCAAGAGCATTTCTTCCTTCAAGAGCAAGTTACTTTTAAGAGCTCTTCCTTCAAGAGCAAGTTACTTCCTTGCTTAAATTATCTTGTTCACTCAGGTTATCTCCTCTATATATTCCAAATTCCTTAACCTCACATTCAATATTTAACCCCCCCTATTTAGTAACCTTTGCCGCCTCAATACCTGTCCCTTCCACCCCAGCCAGACACGTGTATTTTCTCCTGTACTGATGCACCCCTGTGGGAAGCAGACACTGTGTGCCCTCTTCTCTACTCACTTGAACACTACAGTTCTCCATGGCACACATAATGTCTCAGGCTCAGTAATACTTTACATTAGATTTATAACTCTTGCTAAGTTTTCTTTTTCAGAGTTTAAGTTGTACTCAGTGGGCTCTAAAGGAAGTTACTCTCTTACCCATATCCCTGACTTTCCTTAAAAATGATGAGGAATCGGGGTGCCTGGGTGGCTGTAGTCAGTTAAGCATCAGACTTCCACTCCGGTCATGATCTCATGGTCCATGGGTTTGAGCCCCACATTGGGCTCTGTGCTGATGGCTCAGAGCCTGGAGCCTGCTTTGGATTCTGTGTGTGTGTCTCTCTCTCTTCCCCTCCCCAGCTCACACTCTGTTTCTCTCTCTCTCAAAATAATAAACATTAAAAAAATTTTTTTTAACATGATGAGGAATCAAGGGCCACACACTTCAACCTTTCTTCTCCCTGTCCTACCCACAAAGTTATGAGCTAAAGAGGCCCAGATCTGGCTCTAAGCAAGGCCCAATAACTTCTCTGAGGTATAGCTTCATCATATGTAATATGGAAATAGTCCCACCTCATGTAACTAAGAAAGGCACCCACCTCATATAACTATTGTGAGGATCAATGAGAAATCTATAAAAGGTTTTTAAGGTATCTGCTGCTCAGTAATAGCTAATACTATTATTTTCATATTTTTATTACTATCACTCCTTCTTCTACTTTTATTCTGTGCAACATTTAAAGGTCTAGAGACAGTTCCCAAAAGATGTGAGGGTGACCAAGGCATGCTTGGCTGTGGACAATGGGCCCAACTCACCATCCTTTGCTCTCCACATTTCTCTGCCAATTTCTTCGAGGTCATTCACATCAATAGGAGTGATAATATATGACACTCAGAGTTAGACTTTTGTCAGAGGTAGAAAAAAGCAGGGCTTCCCCTGCTTTAATCTGGGGCTATAGAACCAATTAAGTACTACCACAAAAGTCACTGGAGGTGGTAGTTGCAATAATTAGGTCCTGGTAGTTCATGCATGGTGAGTACTGTCAGGCTCTTGTTAACAAAGATATTAGCATACAGAAAGCTTCCAGCAGATAAGGTCAAAAACTGAGACTGGGCTGTGCTGGTATGGAGGACGCAGCATCACTACCTGCTCAAGAGATCAGAATGACCTTTTATTTCATATGCTGTACTAAAAGCCAAGCTACTTACTATAGGAAATTATCTGCTCAGTCATTTCTATTTTACTGAAAGTTGTCAGTTTTAGACTGAGCTAACTTCAGAAAAAAGAGCTTTCACAGAAACTCTCTGTGGACATTTTTTTTCTTTTACTTTCTTTACCTGTTGCTTGAAGTAAAGAAATGGGACTCCATAAAAGTTGATGCCTTCCTTCTTATAAAAATATGGCTATCAACATCCCCTGGTTATTTTGTGCACAGTCTGAAATCGTTTACCAAGAGCAACGCTCCTACCAATTGTCTGAATTGAAGAGTACACTCTGTGCTCTGAAAACTTTCAAAGATCCTTCAGAGCCTAGAAAAAGACCACCGACCCCCCAAGCAGCCGGCTTGTATTCAGAACACTCCAAAATTTTATTTCAGCCTCTCTTGAATCTTATCTCCAGAACTCCTCATGGTGCACCTCATGTTTTGGCCTATTGCATTCATTCATTCATCTAAGACACAGCTATTAAATACACCTACTCTGAGCCAGGCTCTATTTACTGATGACCAGGACACAATGCCTGAGCCAGTGGGACTTAGAATCTAGCGTAAGAGTTATATACTAAGAAAATAAATTATTTGAAAATTTAAATACAGTTATGAGAACCACAAAACAAATATAAAGTGTTCAACGGCAATGTATAACAACAGAGCACCTTACCAAGTCTCTGGACATTAAATTTTATAAAACTTAGGTATAATCCTGACTGTAAGATTCAGTGGGTTTAGTCAGGTGAAAGTAAAATGGACCAAAGGAATGTTCCAGGATGAGAGAATGGCATGTCTAAAGGCCCTGTGGTAGGAAGGTACTTGGTATAATGGAGCAAAGTATCAGCAATTAAGTGTGAAGAATTAGTCAAGGGCCAAAATCATGTAGGACTTGTGAAATAATTTAAGTATTTGACCAATTTTTTTAATATCATGAGATTTCATGATTTGGGCTTTTGCACATCCTGTTCCCTCCTCCCTCTCTATATTTCTAAATATGATTTACCCTAAAAATTAAGCTGTATATATTGTGTTCTCCATCCAGCCATCCCTGTTCCATAAAGCTGGTCAAGGTAGAAAGGGGCTTCTCTGTCCCTCAGTCCCCAGTGGCTTCTGTTTAAATGCCTTGACCACATTGTTCCTCAGTGCTGTTTAGCTCCTGTGTCTCAGAAATCCATAAACCCATGGAAGTCCAGCCCTCCTACACATACCATGCAGACATTTTCTCTAAGGGCTTATCAGTACCATTAGGGTATTTTAACCAAATGGTCTGGGGGTCCTTTCTCTCTGAACCCTCTTTTTCCCCAAATTTTTTATTTATTTTAGCTAAATCACCCTGCCCCTCTCACTCATTCACCCCATTTGCATTATCGTCGTGATCTCAATAAATCTAGGCTTTAAGAAAGCAAAGCTGGGAAGACACATGTTTCATAATCATCTTTTGCTTTGGGCCCGAATCATCTTTTACTTAGACACCGAAAGCTATGAAGAATAAGAAAATTGAAAACATAATATCCTGCAGTATTTTCACTCACTAATTGGATGGGACCCTGTCTGTGTTGTGCATAGAATTTTCACATCCATTGTTCCAACACACAAAATAATAACTGTGTGGATGATATCTTCCCCATTTTTTCCAGGAGACAAGTTGGTGAGTCTGTGAAATGGACAATTTACTTGTCCTTCCTTGAAGAGTCTCCTGCTTTCTCAACTCTGACCACAGAATATCCCCTACATCTAGAAATCATTCTTATCCAGTGGGAATTATATCACTAAAGGCAACTACATGAAGATTCAGTTCTGGAAAATTATGAGGGCTGCCCTCCTACCCAGATTCCAGCCACAGCTTTAACTTTCTCTGGGTCATCACTTGGTAGGATGCTCAAATTAACTTGTTCAAACTCAGACCCTGTGGAGAGTGAAAGTTAGGGTTATAAATAATATGTTGGGCAACAGGCATAAACTGAGAATGTCCTGAGTAAGCTAGGGCTTAGGTCACCATATTAGTCATTCCCCAACTCCAGACTCCAGCTTTCAGGCATCAACATTAGCAGACAAAGTGGGAAGGTATCTGCTATGTAAGTACTCAGGCCCTCTGCACCTGGAGTTCCACAGGCAGACTGGTGAATGTTTCATCCTCTTTCTTCCCCCTGTCTTCTCTTCTAGTTCTCGGTATTTGGTTCCAGTCTTGGTTCTTGTCTGGTCTCCCAACACACTCTAACCATATCTTAACTCCCATGTTACTAGCAATAAGTCCTCAGTCATGGTCTACCATGAAATAGCCATCTTCTCTAGGCAAAACAAAACGATTGTTTTTCTTTTCACTTTTCTAAACTTCTGGAAGCTAGTTATCTTGGAAATACTCACATTTTAAGACTAAGAAACCATTTTCTAACTTTCCTTTTGGAGTCTTAGGTACAATTTAAAGTCCCATTATCTCAGTCTTGAGGCACCAAATTAGTAGCTGATTAGAAGGCATGTAACTCTGACAATAGTCCCTGGTCCTTTCTCTTATCCATTTTGCTCTCTAAAGACAATGATGAAGATTCTGACATGATTTCCAAAAAACACTATAAAGTGGCTGTCGAAGCATTTAATATTTCAGTAAGTTGTTATCAGTCTCAACTGGTAGGGCATGGGTAAGGTCACTGGAATCAACTAGTTTGTGTCATGCTCTTCCAAAACATCAAGATGAGCTGATAGCTCCAGAATGTTAAATTTGGAGTGTAATACACTCTTCAATTCTCCAACTGTCCAATACTACTTTAAAGAGACTAAATATACACATCCAAGTCTGAAGGTTCTAGAGGTGGATCTTTCTCTAGCCAAGTCTTTAATCTTTTTTATGACAAAATATTAACTTTACTAAATGTATCAGTCAGGCTGCAATCAGGAGACAGGAACAACATAGGGAAAAGTTAATATAAAAAGTTATTAACTAGTGAGCGGTGGGTAACTACTAACGAGGTAAAAGAGACCTTTAAAGGAAAACACATGGGGAGCACTACTACATCTAGGACTGAGAGTACTGAGAAAAGAAATCACTTGGAAGACGGCCCCCACCCAACACTGAGATTCAGACCTGAGAGAGGGTGTGAACAGAGTTCACTGAGTTGCCAAGTCTTTAATCTTAACCTGATGGATACTTAGAACATTTACATTTTCACATGACTTCAAAGCCTGTTTCAAAGTACACAAATATTCAAACACAATCTCTGAAGAATTATTGCTTTGAGGGTATGATGGTCTCCATACCTGGGCATAGACTCTGATATCCCTCCAGTGTTGCCCATTTGGACCTCAGTTCCACCTGCCATAGCTGCAGTACCTCTAAGGTATAATCCAGGATTCAAGGTTTCTTCTAAGTGACATTTTCGTGTCTAGAAATTCTGCCTCTGAAAGGTCATAATTGCCTTCTTCAGTAAGACAGCCTTCCCCACCATCTGGCCCATTGCATTAGTCTATGGCTCAAGTGGCATGTGTAGGTGTGGTGCTGTGTAAGTGTTTTTCTACTATGGGATTCTGCAATTGTGGTTGCCAGATACCATTCTCCACCTTAGAAAATCAAAGTAAACATAAGGAATTTAAAGTTCATCTTTTATGATCCTTTTTTTTTTCAAATTATTATTTTGTGAATAAAAGGTACACAAATCCTATCAACAAGGCATTAGAAGGTGTATTTTCCTTCTTTTCCTTCTCCTTGCCATGAGCTTATAACTTTCAAAGGTTTTTAAAGTCATTCTCATCACAATACACCGGTTTACCCCCAAATCAGTAGCTCCTGAGAGCCCACACTCTTCCCTGAATAACAATCAAGTTTTGAGTAATGTATGAAAATATGTTGGTTCCATTCTAAGGAACCACAATGAGTCCATGGAGCAGATGTGGGCTCTGCAGGGATTGATAGTAAAGCCTAGTAAATCTCTCTGTAGCAGATATAAAATTTAGTCCACAAGCTCACATGAACAAAAAATAACACATTTTATTTTTTTTTCCTTAAGTTCAATGATATCAGACCCTGAGACCCCATTTCTCCCAAATACTACTGGAGCTCCCCAGCCTAGGCTGTTTCAAGGATATGGGGCCAAGGAGACCCCTCCATTGATGTCACTGGTTCACACAGATTTACACTGCAATGACCATTGATCACTCCACAAAGTTACATGACTCAGGTGATTCTGCCTCTATGCCTATGTAGAATCCAGGAATCTTTAACAAAGTCAGAAGTTCAGTACCTGGGCTCCTGTCTTCTCAAGTAAATCAGATACACAGATATCCTTTTGAGACCCTACCATTCCCTAGAGGGACTCATCACATATGCCCGGCTTTCCATATTCTCTTCTACTTCAACATCCAACTGTTTATTTTTATTACAAAGAAGTTACTCATTCTTTTCTCACTGACACATAGTTAGCATCATCTCTTCAACAAGCTCATGCTTTAGGACAAAATAAGCCAGTAAGTCAAGTGCCCAATAGATAGCCCTACACTAGGCCTCACCAAGGCAAAGAGTCATCAAAAAACCTGGTTATCTCAGAGAACTGAAGGACAAGTATTAACACATAGTATTATTTTAATAAATTATCTGTCAAAGCTATACATGATTAATTCTTCCTTTTTATAACCATAGTATATTATCTCTTATTACTTTTGGCCTTGTGTATGAATATGTATGTATACATATTTGTCTATGAGTTAATAAGATTTATAAAGGGAGTAATATAACTCATTTTTTTATAATGCCTCATAATAACTTATGTGAAGTGGCTCTGAATAAATATTTGAAAAATAGATAAAGGAATGAATGTATATAAAACAAGGATAACACTACTTCAAATTTTAAATGTTAAATGCTTTCTATGTAGGAAAAAATAAGTCTAACAAAGGGGCTCCAAGCAATTTATTTTATTTTCAAAGTCATTCAACTGTACATGTTCAAAAGGCTAAATGTGGTTTAGAATATTAGATTTCTGACCAAAGTAAGGAATAGTCTAGGAATCATTATTTAGGATTAGTAGCTTGCTCTTTTAGAGGTTCTTGTCTCAAAGCTACTAAAGAAACCAGTCTACATTCTTACCTCCCAAAAGAAAATATCTTGAATTGTTTTCTCAGCTAAGTATGAACACTCAAGATCTAGGTCTACAGACCTAGACAAAGGTTATATTACAAGTTCATTCCCAAGGACAAACATTGGGTCTTGCCCACCAAATGATAATTCAATGATAATAACATATGTGTATATTATAGATGTGTTGCACAGATATTCACAAAGTTGAAAATTGTATAGCTTATGGTTTTTAATGTTCAGTTCACCCTAGTGAGGCTAGCAAATACCTTGGGTTAGAGAACTGAAATCTCTCACTCAGTTTCACATTCAAATCACAGATGAGTAGCATAAGAAAATATTTCACAGAAACAAAGTTCCTTAAGGGTTAAGTGCTCTATTTTGTTGCTTATTTTATGCTCTTAAACATTAATTATTACAGGGCATTCATATACAAATACATAGGAGAACAAGACAGACTGTGTTTAGTTGTCTTAGAAATACATTTGCTTCCATTAAAAAACCACATTCACTTTCCATCTTAAACTCAATTTATCTTGTCACATTGTTAGATTAAGGCATTTCCTGAATATTTAAGTGTCAAATAAAACCACCACCCTCATTAGCTTAAGGAAATTGGAAAGATCAAATTGATGAGAAATGTCAAGAGTTCTAAGTTTTTAATTTTGATTGCGGCCAAATAGCCCAGCCCCATGTTACTCACGTATTCGTGCTAACACGAGCAAAAGCTAACCTGGAATGCCCCATATCATACACACATGTGCACAAACATACGTGTAGGAGATTGTAGTGATGTCTTGAACTTTCCCTCAGGCACTTTGATATTCAAGCCTTCTAAATGCTTCTTAGCATTTTTTACTTGAGAAGAAATCATTTTGGGAAAGCATGAAAAACATAGCAAATGTCAGTGTAACACAAACATTCTTAATCCTTTAGCAGTGTGCTTTGGGCCTGGACACCTGCTCTCCAAGAAAGAAACTGAGATTACATTCTCCTCTGAATCCACTAAAACACAATTTTATGTCATTTACTTGGTCAAGAACTAAATACGCAAATCCCTTAGGTATTCACCTCCTCACTCCAATGCCAACAGCAATAACAACAAAATCCCTTGATCAGGCAGGACCTATTAATAAAATACTCATAGAGAGTAATTATTGCTGACCACAAAATATCACTCTTAACAGCATTCTAATAAAAAAAAGTGTTCCCACGACTCTGCAAGAAGCTAAATTCTAGTCAGTAATTCATGCAAGAGAGAGATAAGATTGAATACAAAATTCTAAAACGAATGCATGGGGCTTATATTTTAAGGAAAGACCGGGACAAAAGCATGAGGACATAAATAATAAATCACTTTGAATTTTACAACTCAAAATTTGGCTTACAAACTGTATGCTGGAATTGCATTTCCCTACTTCTTTGATGAGGACAAATCTCTTTTTAACTGCAGTGAACATTCAGCAGCTCAGTGTATGGCATGATCATTAAATCAATGAGCCAGCTTTTAGAAGCAGCCTATGATAATGAGCCACTCACAGCCATCTCTCTTAGTACTTCTCAGCCATCATTTTATTTTACTCTGCTCTTCTGACCTCAGTATCAATGCTCTATTTTACTACTACAAAGATGATATTTTGAAAGCAGATTCAACCTTTAGCTGCACATTCTCCCACTCTGATTTTGCCCTGTAATGTCAAAGAATGTTCTCAAAGAAAAAAAGCCAAAGGAATAAAAATTCTTGTTAAGTGGTCAACATTTTTCACTGACACTAGCTCCTTCATTTGCATAAGTTGTTAGATAACCAAAAACATCAATCAACACATATTTATTATGTATCTGCTTTATTCGGGGCACTGTGTTAGCTACAGAAGGCACAACAATGAATAAATCACATTCTCACCCTCTAAGAGCTTATACTCTAATTGAAGAATGGCAAATTTGTGGCACACATGCCATTATTCTCTTCTCAAGGGAAGAATCTCAGTATCAACATCTCTAATCAATTTGAATACGAAACCTTCTCATCTCCAAGTTGACCTCAGAATCCTTCTCAGTGATTGAAACTAATATGTAAAATAAAACTTATTTGTCAATGATCATCCAAATGGAGAAATGGAATAGATATTAAAGAGAATAACCAATAGACAGAATGAGATGCACTTTAAATGAATGATACAGACATTAAGTGTCACAGAATTTCAAAGGAAGAAGAGCCCAGTGTAGATGGAAAAAGAATTATTTCTGAAGGATTTAAAACCTCAACTAGGTGGCCTCAAAAGGTAACTTGAATTTAGCTAGAGAGAATGAAGGAGAATGTTTCAGATAGTAAGAATGGCAGCAAAGACACTGAGGCAGGAATGAACAAAACAAGCCTAGGGGGTGGTTGGGGCTGGACTCGCTTGATCAGAGTCAGATTCATGTGGATAACAGCAGCAAATAGGATTAGAAAGAAATGTAGGGAACCAATTGCAAAGAACCCCAAATGCTACACTTGAGTGCTGAGCTTTCATTTACTTCTCATTCAACCCTCATTTGAATTTCTAAAATCCAAAGGTAGCTATGATTGGCTTGATAGTTCAAGACACCTGAAATGGAGTTTGTACTACTAATTCTCTATTTGTCCCATCCAGCTCCAATTTCTGTCCATCCTTACTGTGCTTTCTGCACCAGGATACTAATTTTGCCCTAGGATGCGTTCCTAGGCTCTCTTGCCTTCTGACTTCTGGATGGCTCTAGCCAAGACACCAGGAGATCAGAAAGCAGGAGGAAAGAAAATGTAGGTGTTTATATCCTTCACACCCTCATTGCTAAGCTGTGATTTTAGTAGTGGCTTGGTTCCTTTACCTATAGCATGTTTCAGATGGTCCCTTTCCCACAACGATGGCTCTTACCACAGTCCAGCAACTCCATTACTCTTTTTGCACTAGTAGGCCTCAAGATGGCACCCTGTTGCTAATTGCCAGATATGTTACCATTCTTTGTTACTTAGTTGTTGTTTTTTTTTAACCTAGCTACATTTTTATCCCCTTACTCTCTCTTTAGTCAACACTTTGAATGTACCATCTCTTTCATGACAGGATTCCAACTGATACAAAGCTCAATTCATTGTTAAAGAAGCATCAACCATAAATGATGTCAGTCTTACTCCAGTTTGGTGCGTTAAGAATCGAATTGCCTCGTACCAAAGAATGATCTCCCTTGTGAAGTTCTCCATCCCTTCCCCCATGCATGTGTAGCCTATGAACAACTTAAGACAGGATGGAAAATCAGTTCATAATATGTGCCAACTCTAGTACATTGGTAGCAGAAGCCATTCCAGGTTCACTAGGAAAAATTTCGTGACTGATAAATGATGTCTGTCTTGGATACAATGCCTCTTTTTTGCTCATCTGTATTGCCTCATACTACCAAACGTCCTCTATACCTATAATTTTTCAATAGTCAAAGCTTCAGTCAAGTTATTAGATATGTCATTTCAAAATCCAGTTATGTTAATGACTTCTGTGTGATCCTTAGCACACTGGAAACCAGCTAATTAGCTGGTTTGGATCACCTAAAATTTTATTGACCCTGGAAACTTTACTGCTGAGCATTTGCTGACCCATGACCTTGGCTGACACCTGCTCCCCACCCTCAACATCTTTTCCAGCCTCCTCCTTCATTAGGGCTTCTCTACCTACATCACTTAAAGCAGATGCTTCCCTCCAAGGTCATGGTCAATACCAGGGTCAAAATATACTGAGAAAGAATTGTCTGGATAGCCAAAACCAGTTTTAGCAATCCCAAAGTTTCCCTCATATATCTGTTACTTAATATTTTACTTCCTATGTAGAAAAAAAAATCTTTATATTAGTTGTCCCATTACTGCATCACTCTAGCCAATGTCCATGCCTGTAATGCTATATTGTCTGGGCTGACTTAGGGTCCCCATTGGGAAAATAGTCCAGTCAAATCTATGAAACATATTTATCTGTAAGTACCTAACACAGTATAGACCTGACTTGTTTGCAGTAATTTATAATTTGTCATTTCTAGATTTTAAGTTTCAATGTGTTCTAACTAGAACTATTTTTAAGGGTTTCTGTTCAGGAATTAAATTCATTTTTTAAGTGGACTAAATTGACCAGGACGTAACTTTCTTTGAAAAGGAACTCACAATTTTTCATTCACATTCAAGACTAACATCTTCCACCTTCTCTTAGAAGACACATTTAATACTCTCTGGTTTGTTATACCAAAATAGTGTAGCATCATCTGACTCCAAGGAAATACAATACACCCAGAAATAAAAAATATGAAAAATGCTTCCATGGTCCCTGTTTCCTTCAGTGTAATGAAGTCCTGGTGCATATTTTTGTAATTTTAGGTCTGAAAAGACATGTGTGTCTAGTAAGTTGTGCTAGGTAGACTTGACTCATAAAAATGCTGCCAGAGTAGGAATAGACCTAGCATATTATTGAACTGTCCAAATATAGGAAGAATTGAGTAGATAACAAGGAAGCTTTCAACAAAGTAATTTACAAACACAAGTCTTACGTCATTTGAATTGCTGATGCCTGAGAAATTCTCTCTCTATTCCCTTGGATCTCAATCCTTCTAATAAGCCAAAAAAAATTAGCTTATTGTTGTTATAAATTAAAAAGTAAGAGTACTTTATGGCAGTTTCAGAGAGGCCTAACCCAAACACACAACATTTAATTCATTACTAAATTACCTGATTGATTCTATATACAGTCACTTAATGAGACTGATTCCTGTCACTTTTGGGTTTTAGGGGAAATACTTTCAACATAGTATTTTCCACATTCTAACAATTTTTTTTCAGCCCTAACATAGGGCATGCTCACCGCCAACAAATTCAGGATAAGAATTAAGTTACTAGAGAAATTTGCAGCTAGCACTTTTGACACATTAATGCCAAAAGCTAACAAACCATAAGTAGTGTATATCTTTACTGCTCAATCTCCAACCGCACAGCTTTTTTATAGTCTTTGTTATTCATCCAGCTGGCATACTCATCATCTAGCAGTGGTATATTCCTCTTTCTAGCACAGGTACAATGCACCTATAAGAATTTTTTTTAAAAAAAGGAATTTGAGGTCTACTCAGATTTTATCATTCCCCTGAGAAGTCTTTTATACCATCTGACTCTAATCTCAAGTTAGTGATAACTTGCAGTGTTGGACTTACCACTTTTTGTATAAACAAGCCTCCTGGGTCTAGCATCAGTAATATCATTTATCTAAGGGTTCTGTATCAACCTGACACTTTTAGCACACCTTTGGAGCCAAAAACCCATAAATGCTGGAAAATATTCATCTATATGTATCATTCTTTGTCAAAGATGACACTACTGGGAACATCTTCAATAGAACTGAGGAAAAAAGATTAAACAGGTAGCCTGCACTATGCTGTCTCTTCTTAATTATTAATCTTCCAAATGCCAAATGTTGTCTTAAGAGGACAATTGAGAAAGCTGAGATATGGAGGAACAGAATGACCTGTGTAGAATAGATGTTCAATAAATATTTGCTGATTAAGTGAAGAGATGCTCTAAGTAAGGCAGAGAAATAAGAGGTATTAGTTTCCTAAAGCTGCCATAACAAAGTACCACAAACTACGTAGCTTAAAACAACAGAAATTTATTCTCTTACACTTCTGGAAGCTGGAAGTTCACAATCAAAGTGTCAGCAGGCCCATGCTTTCTCTCAGACTCTAGGTAGAATCCTTGCCCTTTATAGATTCTGCTGGTGCTCATCAAATCTTGATGTCCTTTGGCTTGCAGCTACCTCTCTCCAATCTCTACCTCTAACACCATATGGTCTCATTTCTTGTGTGCCTCTGTCTTCACATGGCTTTCTCTTCTTCTTTTAAGGATACTAATCACATTGGATCAGGGTCCATCCTGATGACCTCACTTTATTACTTCTGCAAAGACCCTAATACCAAGGTCTTATTCACAAGTACCGGGAGTTAGGATTTCAACATTTTGTTTTAGGGGACACAATTCTCTACCCATAACACAAGAGGAGAGAAAATGAACATAGAATAGAAATGTTGCTTAGAACATTTCTGAAAAATAATTCTGAATACTGGTACACTAACTACAGTAATGCTTTCTAAACTCCCACATTTAGGTTGAGCTACTTAAGTGTTTCCTTTCTTGTCCTTTTCTCCTTACTTTCCACTTCTTGGATAATTTTTTCCACTTTATATTGACAATGTGTTGTAACCATTACAACCAATGCTAATTAGTTTCCACCTATTTACATTTTCTTCAGCTTTATACATCTTCTCACTACCTGTAAATGTTCTCCATAGCAAAAGGTATCAAATTATTAGAGTACAAAATAAAGGATCACACCTGTATTTTTGTCTCCATTAAAAATTATTATCTGATCCATCATGAACTGTTTTTTACTAATCCCAGCCCTGGTGCTAATAATAAGTGCAGATTCTATATAAAAACCAATCACCTGGGTAATTATCCTTTACCTTGTCCTTTCTCCTGAATTGGGTACATACTTTTGCAACTACTTAGACATTCCAAAATGATTCCTTGAGCAAATATTAATTAAAATCCTAACATGCCCAAAGTCAGACTTGCCATCTGTACTTTAAAACTCATTTCTCATTCCCTGGGTAATAGAATTCCATTAGTGGCAAACATTTTCTTCTAAATAAAGCAGGCCAGAAAGTTCAAAGCCTTTGTTCTCAACATTCAATCTGTCTCCAAATCATGTCATTCTATCTCTAAATCTTTTTCTACCTCTTGTTCATCTACATTCTCATCGCCTTTATAGGTTGTATAGTGTCTCCTTTATAGGTTGTTACAATTGTGTATATCTTTGTTCTCCTACACTGCCATAAGATTTTTGGTGACAGAAATCATAGTGGAATCACCCATATGGAATAGACCAGGGTCATGGCATAGAGTATTAAATTAACTGAGATGCATATCATTAGGTGAAAAAAGGAACTGAAGATACAAGCAGATGTAAGTTGTACTGAAAGATTTTTAAGAACAAAGTCTATTTGGAAAAGTGATGATGTGCTACTCAGCACCCTTTTCCACTACTCTTACCTCAACTATCTGTTGAATATAATAATTCTGCTCACATCATCTTTCTATTCTTCCCTAAGGTACCTTATGATCACAAAAGTGTGAGTTTTGAAATCTTGAATGGTTGAATAGACCTACTACTGTTATTCTGGACATTAAGTAATGAAAGCAGCTGCTGAAATCAACTATTTGCCTAATCAATTATTGCTCTATTAACCAGAAAACTATTATCTTCACAAAGCTATAAGTTTGCTCAGTGGACTCAAGAAAACCATCACAAATAATATAAAAAATGTCTGAGTCTTTGACAAACTTTGAAAATGACCCACTATAAGATCGACCTTAATGTGTCACATAGACAGCCAAATATGGGCAATTTGCAAGAGGAGATTTTTACATATATTTAAAATTCATTTTTACCCTTGTACCTTTGTCTTTTCAGGTGTTCTTGATATTTGTCTCTGGATATTTGACTATATTCTACACTTTAAATATTAATTGAGGACACCTGACATGTTTCAGAGATTCTGTAAGTCTCTAAGGTCTGTTTTACAACCCTTTTCTTACCAAGCAATCTAGCTGAAAATGAAGGATAGATGGAGTATTTTGTCATCAGTGTGATAACAAACAAACACCCTAGTCAGACAAATGACAGAATAAAATATTTTCATGAAACACACGGCTCATAACAGCCTATGCTGGCTTGCTTTCCTTACCATTTTAAATGTCACCTAATCTGTTTCTCTGTAAGAAACTCAGCTAATAAATTATTTAGCCCAACCCAATAATTACATTCAAATAGCAGTTTAGACCTTTGAAAGAAATTTTTCATGTTTATTTTATTTCACTGTCAAAACTATTCTATCAGTCAGAGTTAAATCAGGATATCTGAGCTACAAGTATTACAGAAATAAGTTTTATATAGGAATGAAAGTCTACACAGAAGTGATAGAAGCTGGACAAATGAAGGTCTGGAAGTGGGAAATAAGAGGACTGAATAGAAAATAATTACTAATCATGTTAGCCAGAAGTACCAGCTCCCATAGAGGGGAGGGAACTTTAGGGAAATTCAACAATTATTCAGATTCTATGATCTACCTCTTCTGTGGAAACTTCTACTTTAGGGAAGTTTCTACATCTTGGAAATCACATCTGTGGGCCTGGAACCTAGTGCCTTATAGGTGGCTTGGGACTACTATTGATCAGCAAGGCCAGGAGCGAGGAAAATGATCTGAATGCAAAGTGAGAGGAGAATAACATCCTAGTACTCACCAAAAAACTTTGTGTCTGTCCATCACTGTCTTTGTCTGTCTCCATCTTCTAAAATATCTCTACTTCACTTCTGCCTTCCAAATTTCATGTGAGTGTCTCTTTTGATTCACAGTAACTTAAAACCATGCAGGAGAGGTGATCCAGGTAAATATAGTTCTCTACCCCGGACAGAGGTAGAGATGCCAAGTTGATCCTATTGTGGTAAGATGTCAGAGTCAGATTATATTACCCCATTCTATAGATAAGGAAATTGAGACTGGTGTGTGATGAGGTGCAGGTCAGGCTGCTCCAGAATGTGCCATTTGGGCATGTGGACTATTTGAGTTAAAGGTAATCAAGGCCTGACAGACTCAAGAAGAGCTTTTTAGCTCCCCCTTAACTACCTAAAAGAATGTATTTATATTTTTTTAAGTTTCAGAATTTTTTTTTCAAGTTCATTTATTTTGAGAGAGATTTTTTTAATAGGGGACCCTCTCTCTATTTCGCAATTTAATAATATGGAAAGAGATTCTCAAGCTGCTTTAAATATGCTGATAGGATGGTCCTTAGAAACTTCAAAAACGTTATGGCCCACATTACATGTATGTCAGAATTGCTGTGACAGGCAATGGAAGAAGAAATCAACAGACTCAGAGAAGTAGCCATGCTCAAACAGACCTATCACATAATCAAAAATCCACCAGTTGACTATGTTCCTAGAGACAGCTAGAAAACACTCCCCTGCCAAGGCAATAAAGAATGCTCAGATGAGGGGTCACCGACATCAGTGAAAAGTTCAGTGTGGTGGTTCTCTGCAGACCAGTTCTGATAGTCAAAGACACTATTGTAGAACTGGGCTCCTTACTGGCAATAGGGACAACAAGAACCCAAACTAGGAAAAGCCAAAAGGTAGCATTTAACCCTCATAGATGAGATAGACATAATTATTCAAAATGGAGAACAAATTGGAATGGCAGCCAGGAGATCCTGACCCAAAGGGGTCTACGGATATGGTTCACATACACTTCTTGCATATTTCTGGAGGCAAGCAGTTGGATAACAAACAAAAGTATTGCATACATAATCAAAACAAATCAAGAAAGGATGAGCTGAAGGCTGAGGTCTGGCCTTCATGAAAACTCACAATCCCTTGACCCATTTCTAGACCCGCTCTCTGACCCTGAACCCCTCTACTGAAAGAGAGCCTGTTCCCCTTGAGGAAGGCCCTGTAACATTATAGCCAATATACACAGTAGTGATTCCCCCAAACTTTCCATCAAAGAGCCATCCAGCTCTTTCACATTATTTGAATAACCCCATATCAATTAAAGAAATTAAATTTATTTTTTAAATCCTTTCATTTACCAGTGGCTTTCATGGTGAATTCTACCAAACATTTAAAGAAGAAATGATACCAATCTTACATAAATTTTTCCAGAAAATTGAAGAGGAGATAATATTTCCCAAATATCAAAATCAAAAACTAATACCTGGTGGCTAAAAATACCATTAAGGCCCCCCTATTAGAGTAGGGGTGTATCGAAGTTGGTCAATAAACGGATTCCTGAACTAAGGTCATCCTACAGTGAGTGCACTGAGTCCACAGGCATATCCAGCACTATTTTGCAAGTTCCCAAATGCATACTTAGAATGGCCAAACCATACACTGACACTTCCCTAATATAGGTACCTTTGTCTATGAATAAAACCACTATACTATTGAAAGTAGTGGAAACCCTTGAAATTGAAACTCCCAATCTCAGCTGTGAAACAGTGAAACAAAAATATATTACATCCTAGGTATAATAGTACACATTAACATCACCCTCAAAGGAGTAAGCAATGCAGAAGTGACAGTCCCATCATATTCCCATTTAATTCATCAGTCTGTCCTCTGCAAACACCACTCTGGATCATAGTACATGATAATTGACTAATGCCATCTTAAACTAAGTAGAAGCCTGTTCAAATTTCCTATTTCTTCCTGTTTCAGTTTTGGTAGTTTATATGTTTCTAGGAATTTGTCCATTTCTTCCAGGTTGCCCATTTTATTGGCGTGTAATTGATCATAATATTCTTTTATTATTGTTTTTATTTATGCTGTGTTGGTTGTGATCTCTCCTCTTTCATTCTTGATTTTACTTATTTGGGTCCTTTCCTTTTTCTTTTTGATCAAACTGGCTAGGGGTTTATCAATTTTGTTAATTCTTTCAAAGAACCAGCTTCTGGTTTCATTGATCTGTTCTATTGCTTTGTTTTGTTTTGTTTTGTTTTGTTTTGCTTGTTTTTTTGGTTTCGATAGGATTGATTTCTCTTCTAATCTTTATTATTTCCTGTCTTCTGCTGGTTTGGGGTTTTATTTGCTGTCCATTTTCTAGATCGTTAAGGTGTAAGATTAGGTTGTGTATCTGAGACCTTTCTTCCTTCTTTAGGAAGGCCTGGATTGCTATATACTTTCCTCTTATGACTGCCTTTGCTGCATCCCAGAGGTTTGGGGCTGTTGTGTTGTCATTTTCACTGGCTTCCATGTACTTTTTAGTTTCCTCTTTAACTTCTTGGTTAGCCCTTCATTCTTTAGTAGGATGTTCTTTAGTCTCCAAGTATTTGTTATCTTTCCAAATTTTTTCTTGTGGTTGATTTCGAGTTTCACAGTGTTGTGGTCTAAAAATATGCACAGTATGATCTTGATCTTCTTGTACTTGTTGAGGGCTGATTTGTGTCCCAGTATGTGACCTATTCTGGAGAACATTCCATGTGCACTGGAGAAGAATGTATATTCTGCTGCCTTAGCATGAAATGTTCTGAATATATCTTTTAAGTCCATCTGGTCCAATGTGTCATTCAAAGCCATTGTTTCTTTGTTGATTTTCTGTTTAGACGATCTGTCAATTGCTATAAGTACGGTGTTGAAGTCCCCGACTATTATGGTATTATTATCAATGAGTTTCTTTATGTTTGTGATTGATTGATTTATATATTTGGGACCCATAACCAGTAAAGAAGTCAAATTAGTAATAAAAAATCTCCCAAAACACAAGAGTCCAGGACCATATGGCTTTCCAGGGGAATTCTACCAAACATTTAAGGAAGAGTTAACACCTATTCTCTTGAAGCTGTTCCAAAAAACAGAAATGGAAGGAAAACTTCCAAACTCTTTCTATGAAGCCAGCATTACCTTGATGCCAAAACCAGACAGAGACCCCACTGAAAAGGAGAACTATAGACCAATTTCCCTGATGAACATGGATGCAAAAATCCTCAACAAGATATTAGGCAACTGGATACAACAATACATTAAAAAAATTATTCACCATGACCAAGCAGAATTTATACCTGGGATGCAGGGCTGGTTCAATATCTGCAAAACAATCAATGTGATTCATTACATCAATAAAAGAAAGGACAAGAACCATATGATCCTCTCAATAGATGCAAGAAAGCATTTGACAAAATACAGCATCCTTTCTTGGTAAAAACCCTCAAGAAAGTAGGGATAGAAGGACCATACCTCAAAATCATAAAAGCCATATATGAAAGACCCAATGCTAATATCACCCTAATGGGGAAAAACATATCTTTCCCCCTAAGGGCAGGAAAAAGACAGGAATGCCCACTCTCACCACCGCTATTCAACATGGTATTGGACGTTTTAGCCTCAGCAATCAGACAACACAAAGAAATAAAAGGCATCCAAATCGGCCAAGGGGAGGTCAAACTTTCACTCTTCACAAATGACATGATACTCTATCTGGAAAACCCAAAAGATTCCACCAAAAAACTGCTAGAACTGACTCATGAATTCAGCAAAGTTGCAGAATATAAAATCAATGCACAGGAATCGATTGCATTCCTATATGCCAACAATGAAACAACAGAAAGAGAAATCAAGGAATCGATCCCATTTACAGTTCCACCAAAAAACCATAAAATACCTAGGAATAAATCTAACCAAAGAGGTGAAAAATCTATACGCTGAAAACTATAGAAAGCTTATGAAAGAAATTGAAGACACAAAAAAATGGAAAAAGATTCCATGCTCCTGGATAGGAAGAACAAATATTGTTAAAATGTCGATACTACCCAAAGCAATCTACATATTCAGTGCAATCCCTATCAAAATAACACCAGCATTCTTCACAGAGATAGAACAAACAATCCTAAAATTTGTATGGAACCAGAAATCACCCCAAATAGCCAAAGCAATCTTGAAAAAGAAAACGAAAACCCGGACTTCAAGCTGTATTACAAAGCTGTAATTATCAAGACAGTATGGTACTGGCACAAGAACAGACACATACATCAATGGAACAGAATAGAGAACCCAGAAATGGACTCACAAACATATGGCCAACTAATCGGTGACAAAGCAGGAAAGAATAACCAATGGAATAAAAACAGTCTCTTCAGCAAGTGGTGCTAGGAAAACTGGACAGCGACATGCAGAAGAATGAACCTGGACCACTTTCTTACACCATACACAAAAATAAACTAAAAATTGGGGCGCCTGGGTGGCGCAGTCGGTTAAGCGTCCGACTTCAGCCAGGTCACGATCTCGCGGTCCGGGAGTTCGAGCCCCGCGTCAGGCTCTGGGCTGATGGCTCAGAGCCTGGAGCCTGTTTCCGATTCTGTGTCTCCCTCTCTCTCTGTCCCTCCCCCGTTCATGCTCTGTCTCTCTCTGTCCCAAAAATAAATAAAACGTTGAAAAAAAAAATTAAAAAAAAAAAAAACTAAAAATGGATGAAAGACCTCAATGTAAGACAGGAAGCCATCAAAATCCTCAAGGAGAAAGCAGGTAAAAACCTCTCTGATCTTGGACACAGCAACTTGTTATTCAACATGTCCCCAGAGGAAAGGGAAACAAAAGCAAAAATGAATTATTGGGACCTCATCAAAATAAAAAGCTTCTGCAAAGAAAAGGAAACAACGGATGGAAAATGACATGTCAGATAAAGGGTTAGTATCCAAAATCTACAAAGAACTTATCAAACTCAACACCCAAAAAACAAATAATCCAGTGAAGAAATGGGCAAAAGACATGAATAGACACTTCTCCAAAGAAGACATCCAGATGGCCAACCAACACAGGAAAAAGTGCTCAACATCACTCATCACTCAGGGAAATACAAATCAAAACCGCAATGAGATATCACCTCACACCTGTCAGAATGGCTAACATTAACAACTCAGGCAACAACAGATGTCGGTGCATTTGTGGAGAAAAAGGATCTCTTTTGCACTACTGGTGGTAATGCAAACTGATGCAGTCACTCTGGAAAACAGTACAGAGTTTCCTCAAAAAGTTAAAAATAGAACTACCCTATGACCCAGCAATTGTACTACTAGGTATTTATCCAAGGGATACACATATGCTGTTTCAAAGCAACACATATATCCCAATGTTTATAGCAACACTATCAACAATAGCCAAAGTATGGAAAGAGCCCAAATGTCCACTGATGGATGAATGGATACAGAAGATGTGTATGTATACACACACACACACACACACACACACACACACACACACACACACAATGGAGTATTACTCAGCAATCAAAAAGAATGAAAGAATGAAATCATGCCATTTGCAACTATGTGGATGGAACTAGAGGCTAATATGCTAAGCGAAATTATTCAGAGAAAGACAAATATCATATGACTTCACTCCTATGAGGACTTTAAGATACAAAACAGATGAACATAAAGGAGGGGAAGCAAAAATAATATAAAAACAGGGATGGGGAAAAAACAAGAGACTCATAAATATGGAGAACAAACGGAGGTTACTGGAGGGGTTGTGGGAGGGGGGATGGGCTAAATGGGTAAGGGGCATTAAGGAATCTATTTCTGAAATCATTGTTGCACTAGATGCTAACTAACTTGAATGTAAATTTTTTAAAAAAGTAGAAGCCTCAACTGCAGTTAATATAACAGATGTTACGTCATTACTAGAGTAGATTTTTAAAAATGTTTATTTATTTATTTTGAGAAAGAGAGAGAGTGAGAGAGAGAATGAAACGGGGAGAGGGACAGAAGGAGAAAGAGATAGAGAGAGAGAGAAAGAAAGAGAGAGAGAGAGAGAGAGAGAGAGAGAGAGAATCCCAAGCAGGCTTGACACTCAGCACACAGCCCGACACGGGGTTCGATCACACATCGCAAGATCACAACCTATAATATTAAGAGTAGGAAGCTCAACGGACTGAGCCACCCAGGTGCCCATAGACTAGATTTTTAACATAGTCTCTTGGTATGTCCCAATTGAGCTGGAAGATACACTCTTTAATATTCCCATCAGGTAGGAGAATCAAACACAATACCTAAGAATATGTACACTGGATTAACAAAACACTATGCATTCAGCTTCATTCCTGGGCTGTTTACTCTCCTGCTTTGGGTCACAATATTCTCTTCCTTATCCTGAGCAAGAAAAGATTAAAGAAAAAAAGGAACTATGGGTTACCTTATCTTTTTCTTCCTTTCTATGTCATTATATTATTATTACAGTGGTTGGCTAACACAAGAAAGTACCGTGAGAGAGAAAGGATATGATACGGTTCTTCAGTTGTTCATGTTTCTGAGAAAACTATTACCATCTTTCTGAACTGGAAGTAAGTTCTGGTATAAACAGAAAGCATAGCCCCTTGGAGCTGTCAGCACTTGCCCAACTACTGATGTATCACGCTTACCTTGTACCCACATTGAGTCTCACTGAACTCCCCTGAGTCCCGTGTCCACCCAATCTCCATGCTCATAGAATATCACAAATACTATACACAGTGGACATGCATACTGTATGTATTTCCTCTGCTCACACACATATTCCATCGTTCTATCAGACTTCAGTTACAAAACATGACTTCAAAGATAAAATTTTCAAGAATTCCAAGATGGCAGAACATTAAATCAAATTAAGACCCTTCTGAGCATTGGAGCCTCATGCAACTGCAACATGCAACACGTCACATTCCCTAAAGCCAGCCCTGCCAGAATGATGCTTGGTGGAAATTTTAATGAATAAATGCATTAATGAATCTTACTAAAAAAGAAAAAGGAAAGAAATTCAGATAGATAGGTTGATGAGATTTTTTAATCTATCAAGTTATCAAACACATTTTTTCAATGATAACACCTGCAGGGGTGAAGGTACATAAAAGTGGGAACTACTACACCACACTGGTGGATCATTTCTATGTTTCTGCTGTAAAGATTCTTAGCAGGGTTCACATTCTTTAACATTGCAATTCTACTTATGGAAATCCAATCTAAGGAAATATTTCAAAGTTTCAAACTTGAAATGTATATTTAATCATATTTATTGTATCATTATTCTTAAGAAGGATAAATTGGAAACAACCTTAATGCCTAAGAGTGGGAGATTAAATAGAAAAAGTTTAATATGTTTATATAAAAAATAATAGGTTATCATACAAAGCACCTGTATTAAAAATATTTGTTGCTCTGTAAATACTTCATAATATTTAATGAAAGGATAGAAAATTATATACACATTATAATTCTGTTTTAATAAATATATGTAATAAAATATAAATATATAATATATAATATATAATATATAATAAAATAAATGTAAATATATAGTAGTTATTTATGATAATATTAATATGTGTTTATTAAAACAGAATTATATATTATTTATATAATATATATTATATATCACATATATGTTTTTAAAATTAGGACAGAACACTAATAGTGTTGACTCTAGCAGTGGGATTACAAGTGATTTAGCTTCTTTATATGTTTCCTACTTCTTCCTTGTACCATCCTTAGCTTCTTTTGAAATTAAACACACACACACACACACACACACACACACACACGTTAAATATCAGAGAATTTTAGATTCAACACATTTTAGAACTTTATTAATAGCATAAAATGCATGTACCTGTCTCTGGTACATTTTTCATAATTTGTGTTTCTCTCTATCCTTTCAATTTCTCTGTGAAATCAATTGCCCTTAGCTCATGCTATTAAGCCTAAAAGAGGGAGATAAAATACTGTGAAGGTAATAATACTTATATTGGCAAAAAAAAAAAAAAAAAAAAAAGCCAGACACTCAAACAGCCTGTATCTTTACTATTTTTACTTATGTACAGAACCAAAATTTCAACTGATCCTTGAGGCTTTAGCACAACACTTCTTATCCTGTCTCTCTAGGAGATGAACTCTGGCACGACTGATATAGCCAGGTACTCGAAACACTGTAGAAACAGCCTCAAGGATGCTATTGCTGCTGTTGTACGTAATTATTTCTTCTGTAATTGCCATTATACTTTCATAGAATTAAAAAAAAATTAACGTTTATTTATTTTTGAGAAACAGAGAGATAGAGCATGAGTGGGGGAGGGGCAGAGAGATAGGGAGACACAGAATCTGAAGCAGGTGCCAGGTTCTGAGCTATTAGCACAGAGCCAGAGGCGGGGCTCGAACTCACAGACCGTGAGATCATGACATGAGCCAAAGTCAGATACTCAACCGACTGAGCCACCCAGGCACGCCTATGTTTTCATAGAATTTTATACAGTATTTATTCTTTTACATTTTCTAGTTTTGCTTATGTTTCATGGTTAGGAAAAGAAATAAATTATATCAGTACCATAAAGTGATCAATAGTTGAATATTCATGACAAAGATACCCACACATACACTCTTATTCATATAAGTCCAAAGGGTTGCTTTCTGTCCATGGACACCACGGAGCAAGCATCATTAAAAGTCTCCCCTTCCACTTCTGTCATGTCTAAGTCAGAGTCTCCTAAGTCTTTTCTCCTAAGAAAAGCTGTAGAAGCTCTTCATCAGAGGTTTGAGCTTTGAAACAACTAATGAAAGTATGAGAAGCAATTTTGAGCAATGGGGAACGCTTATGGACTGTGTGGTAATGACAGATCCAAACACCAAGTGCTTCGGAGGCTTTGGGTTTGCCACGTATGCCACTATGGAAGAGGTGGATGCAGCCGTGAATGCAAGGCCACGCAAGGTGGGTGGAAGAGTTGTAGAACCAAAGAGGGCTGTCTCAAGAGAAGATTCTCAAAGACCGAGTGCCTTCTTAACTGTCAAAAAGACTTTTGTTGGTGGCATTAAGGAAGACACTGAAGAATATCATCTAAGAGATTATTTTGAACAGTATGGGAAAACTGAAGTGACTGAAATCATGGCTGACTGAGGCAGTGGCAAGAAGAGGGGCTTTGCTTTTATAGCTTACGATGACCATGTCTCTGTAGATAAGACTGTCATTCAAAAATATCCTACTGTGAATGGCCACAACTGTGAAGTAAGGAAAGCCTTATCTAAGCAAGAGATGGCTGGTGCTTCATTCCAGCCAAAGAGGTTGAGGTGGTTCTGGGAACTTTGGTGGGGGTCATAGAGGTGGTTTTGGTGGGCATGACAACTTTGGTCATGGAGGAAACTTCAGTAGGAGAGGTGGCTTTGGTGGCAGTAAAGGTGGTGGTGAATATGGTGGCAGTGGAGATGGATATAATGGATTTGGTAATGATGGACGCAATTTGGGAGGTGGTAGAAACTATAATGATTTTGGCAATTACAACAATCAATCCTCAAATTTGAGGACCCATGAAAGGAGGACATTTTGGAGGCAGAAGCTCTGGCCTCTATGGTGGCGGTGGCCAATATTTTGCCAAACCATGAAACCAACACGGCTATGGTGGTTCCAGCAGCAGTACCTACGGCGGTGGCAGAAGGTTTGAATTACTGCCAGGAAACAAATCTTAGCAGGAGAGGAGAGCCAGAGAGATGACTGGGAAGCTATAGGTTGCAACAGATTTGTGAACTCAGCCAAGCACAGTGGTGGCAGGGCCTAGCTGCTACAAAAAAAAGGGGATGTTTTAGATATTACTTGTGTGTATGGGCAAAAAACTCAAGGACTATATTTGTGACTAATTGCATAACAAGTTATTTTAGTTTCTGTTCTGTGGAAAGTGTAAAGCATTCCAACAAAGGGTTTTAATGTAGATTTTTTTTTTGCACGCATGCTGTTGGTTGCTAAATGTATAAATGTGTCTTTAAAAAAGAAAAAAGAAGTCCAAATGGTCATTTCTACTTTCTATTTAATTAATAGGAAAAGCAATGAATCTAAGCTCTTAAGTTATTCAAGCCACTGTGAGCAACTGCCTACCGAAAAACAGTTTGTAAATTATTTTGTAATGAGCTTTAAGTTGTGTTTGAACTTTTTAGTGAACAGAGAATACATCATCTCCTTTTCCCTAAATAGATAAACATTTCAAGTGACTCAAACTGAAAATGTTTAGGTCATGGTGACCTACCTTTTCCTGGACTGATTCAATTAATAGTTTATATCCTCACAGAAGAGCATCTTCCTGTGTTGCCTCTCCACACATCAAGCTTAGGAGGTTGACATCAACCTAAGATTCTCAAGGTTGAATATAATCCCAAAGGTCATTGAGTCCATCGGTTCTCAAGTGGATCCACTTAAGTCGTGGCTCTAGTAGTTCTCTGTGAAATAAGTAAGATAAAGACAAAATAATGCATTTCATGAAGCTGATTTCATTTAATTCAGATTCGTGTCCTTTAATCTCAGAAAATACCCCTTCTACTTTTTTGGTATTAAAATACATTTTTTAATGAAAAAGTAATTAAAATTAAGCGGTTGTCTTTTCTTCTTTTTAAGGTTCTTATTGAAAAATATACGACCCCGCATTAGTTTTCTTAGGAAATTCTGTTTCATGTCTAAAGTCCAAGATCAGGCAAACAAAGAGCTTGTTTCTGCCCCAGCCTGAGGCTGCTGGTGAACAAGTACCTGTGGGATATGATGGGCACTGAACAGCTTTGGAGGCAAAAGGAGTAAGATTTGAAGTCTGTGTAACTTTAGAGTAATGACTTAATCTAGTTGAGTAATTTCTTTGCCTGTATCAGCTGAACTAATGTTACCTTTGTCTCACATTGTTGTAAAAATTAGAAAATGAGTGGTTGGCTGGCTCTCTGATAGTTCATTGCAAATGCCACTTTTCAAACAGGACTTGCTTTCTCTACCCTATCTAATGTATACCCTCTTTGTATCTCCTCACCCAGCCATTCTCTGTCCCACACATCAGGCTACTTATCATTCTCTGGATTCACTTTCTTTTCCCAACCAGAATATAAGATTCGTAAGAGAAGGGACTGAGTCTGTCCCATCCCATTGCATTCCCAGAATTTAAAACATATGGCCAAAACATGGTAGCACTCAATAAATATTCATTGAATATTGGATGAATAGAAAGTGTTTGACACAAAAAAGACTCAATAAATGTTAGTTCCCTAACTTTGGATTGAGGGGAAAAAAATCCACCTGCCTAATATGTTACATTGGTCTTCATCCCGTCAGAACCCATCCAAACACAAAAGGTATATCTCTTTCCAAACATATATTCCCAAGTGGGAAATAATTCTTTAGGTAATTGTTATTTGATAAGGTCATCTTTATTGGAACTGGCTACAATAAGAATGATTGTATGATAGTAACTTCAAACTGGGCTGTGGATGCATATTTAATTTAGTGAATAAAGAGAATGCCTAATCTTTGGGATTCACACAGATTGCCAGGGAAATGTCATTTAAAGCATTCCATTTTAAGAGCATGTATAATATCTGGTAATTGCTTGTATTAATTTGCATTTAAAATCAGTATTGAAAAGTCTCACCAGGCAGCCATCTTCAGCTAAATTGTCTTGTTCTGATAAACGCTATCATTAAAGAGTAAAATGTTTAACTTAACACAAACATGCTAAATACTAATATTAAAAGGAGAAGGAAGGAAGGAGGGAGGGAAGGAAGGAATGATGGAAGGACGGACAGAAAGGAGAGGAAACAGGTTGCCATTAAGTAAAAACAAAACCATAAATAAGAAAATTAAAGGCTCTCTACATCTCAGCAACCAAGACCTCAGGGAAGGTCCTATATACCTGAGATGCCAGAAATGGACTTTCCGGAGGAGGCTGAGGGTCCAACCCAACAGAAATGGGTTTTTGGCCATGATGCAAATACACACGTCTGGAACAAGGAAACAAGAAGCTAAGTGAGATAATCCCTGACTTAATCTTGGTTGTCATCCATCACTCACTGTTGGTACTAAGTTAGTACCTATATTTCAGAGTTTGTCAGTCATTAGAACACAACTTGCCAAAGCTCCAAATCTTTTCCTTTGGCAAGAAGATTGTCCTATGCAGCTGTGGGAAGTGGTGGCAAAATGGGCCAAGTAGCAATGGTGGAAACACAGCCAAGACATGGTGTGCTGATGCCTGTTTAATGCAGTGCTAGATACTGTAAAAGATATCTAGACTTCCAGTTCAGGATCCAATGTGTTAAAAGCTCATAAATAATCAGTTTCATCCTTAGGAAAAGCTAATATTAAACTGGCTGAAAATCAGTGACTTTTCTTCAAAACATCAAAGAATGAAGATTGTAGGACAAACCACCACGCCAAAACCTGGAGAGCAAGAACTGAGATTTGCTCTTCTGGAGCAGAAGACAATGGGGCCAAAAATTGGTAGAAACATTTAAATGGAAATTTGGATGAATTTCTGGAGGCTGAGTATGGACTAGCCTGACAATGAGAACATCCTGAGGCCCGCAGGTCTCACAGGACCCTCACACATTCAAGGACTTCACCTCCAGGAACACCACCAGGTTTCCATGGTAAAGGGCCAAGAAAGATCACCTCATGGCTATGGCAAGGGGAAGACAAGAGTAACCATTGTGAAATATGTCCAGAGTGTTCTCCATAACCAAGGCCTACTCTCCAGAGCCTTATCACACACGGAGGTAGGGCATTTCTCCCACTGCAGTCTCTAACCTTCCTCTCATTTAAAGGAGAGGGAAAGGAAGCTAAGAAACACATGTTAAGGTCTCAGCCCAGAGACACAAGGCCACTGAACAACTAGGATTTAATCATAAGATTGTAGAAGCTTCCTCTTTTCCATACCTTACTATCATACCAATACTATAATAACAGTGGATTCAGGAAAAAACTGCAAGACTGAGACTCTGCTTAAGAATGCATTCTTAAGGAACCCTGGGTAGCTCAGTCAGGTGAGCGTCTGACTCTTGATTTTGGCTTGAGTCATGGTCTTGTGGTTTGTGGGATTGAGCCCCATGTCAGGCTGTTGGTCTCTGTGCTGACAGTGTGGAGTCTGCTTGGGATTCTCTCTCTCCCTCTCTATCTCTGCCCCTCCCCTGCACGTGCATGCTCTCTTTCCCTCTCAAAATAAATAAATAAACTTAAAAAACAAAGAAGGAATTCTTAAGGAAACTCAAAGACAACAGAGTTAACAACATAAAGGCAAGAGAAATGGAAGCTTTTGCTACTGACAGCTTTAGCAAACATGAAGCACAGTCCAACTACTAGCCAAATTAACATAAAACCTCACCCAAAAGGCCTGTTTACCTTAGTTCAATATATCATGACCAGCTCTCAATAACAAAAAATAAATTACAAGGTATATTAAAGGTGAGAGAGAACACAGTCTGAACAGGCAAAGTAAGCATCAGAATCATACTCTGGTATGACACAGATGTTGGTTTTATCAGGCCTGGTCTGGAATTTCAAATAACTATGACTAATATGCTAAGGGCTCTAATGGAAAAGGTAGGCAAGAACAGGTGAGTAATATAAGCAGAGAGATGGAAATTCTAGGAAATAATCAAAAAGAAATGCTAGAAATCAAAACCACTGTAATTGAAATAAAGAATGCTTTCATTGGGCTCATTAGTAGACTAGATGTAGCTAAGGAAAGAATCAGCGAACTTAAGGATGGGTCAATGGAAACTTTTAAAACTGAGATATAAAAAGAAAAAAGAATGAAAAAGGGGGAGAGAAATATCATCCAAGGACGGTGGTATAATTTCAAAAGGTAAAATATACAAATAATTGAAATGCCAGAAGAAAAAAAAAAAAGAAAAAAGAGAAGGAGAAATACTTGAAGTAATAATGGCTAAGAATTCCATAATTAATGATACCAAACCACAGATCCAGGAAGCTCAGAGACCACCAAGCAGGATAAATATTCAACTACATATTTATATATGCATTTATATGTATGTTATATGCATAACATATTCAACTACAAAAATTAAAGACACATAAAAAATCTTGAAAAACGCTGGGGTGAGAGGGAAAAAAATCACCCTTACTTATAGAAGAAGAAGAATAAGAATTACAGTGGGCTTCTTGTTGGAAACCATGCAAGCAAAGAGAAAGAGTGGCACAACATTAATGTTAAAAGAGGAAGCCATCAGCCTAGAACTTTAAATCCAGTGAAATTATCCTTCAAAAGTAAAGGAGAAATAAAGACAAATACCGAGAAGAATGAGCATCTGCTCCTGTTGTTGCAGTGGCTTTTAGCTCCACTCACCTTCAAAAGGGAGCAACGAAGGAGTTGGAAGCTGATCATCTTTACTGGAAACATCAAGCAGAGGAAGTAACAGAGATCAAGACTACCATTAGGAAAGACAGTCCCTAAGACAAAAAGGTCAAAATAAGAGAATTGTTGGTAGGGGTGGAGAGTTAATGCAGTGACGGAAACCAAGTGTGCTACACTAAGTATGCAATTTACAACTGGTTCCTTCTATTGCTAGACCTCATTTTCTGCTTAAAAGTGAGAATACTTTCCAAACACCATTTGGACTTAACTCCATCCTTTAAAGAATATTATATCTATGATATCCAGACAAATACATGAATAACAACAAAACATCATCGTAGTAGAAACTAAAATGCTAAATGGTGAGCTATAAGTAATAATCTTTCAATCAAGTCATTCAAGAAATATTTATTAAGTTTCTACTTTGTCAGGGAATTTTCATTTAAGTAGTAGAAACTAAAACACAACAAATAAATAAATAAGAGAGATATAAACAACACAAAACCTAAAACCAGCAGAAGGAGGGAAATAATAAAGATTATAGCAAAAATAAATGATATAGAAATTAAGAAAACAATAGAACATATCAGTGAAACCAGGAGCTGGTTCTTTTTAAAAAATCAAATTTGAGGGATACCTGGGTGGCTCGGTCAGTTGAGCGTCTGACTTTGGCTCAGGTTATGATCTCACGGTTCATGAGTTCAAGCCCCACATCAGGCTCTGTGCTGACAGTGCAGAGCTTGCTTTGGATCCTCTGTACCCCTTCTCTTCCCCCTCCCAGGCTCATCCTCTGTCTGTCTGTCTCTCTCTCTCTCTCAAAAATAAATTTAAAAAACATTTAAAAAATAATAAAATAAAATTTGATAAACCTCTAGCCAGATTTATCAAGAAAAAGAGAAATAACTAAAATAAATAAAATCACAAATGAGAGAGAGGAAATAACAAACACCACAGAAATACAAACAGTTATAAGAGAATATTATGAAAAACTGTATGCCAACAAACAGGACAACCTAGACGAAATGGGTAAATTCCTAGAAACATATACATTTTAAAAAACGAAACAGAAAGAAACAGAAAATTTGAACAGACCAATAACCAGCAAAGAAATTAAAACAGTAGTTAAAAAAAAATCCCAACAAACAAAAGTCCAGGATGAAAGGACTTCACAGGATAATTCTACTAAATATTTAAAGAGTTAATACCTATTTTTCTCAAACTATTCCAAAAAAAATAGAAGGGGAAGGAAAGCTTCCAAATTCATTCTAAGAGGCCACAATTACCCTGATACAAAAACCAGATAAAGACACCACTGAAAAGGAGAACTACAGGCCAATATCTCTGATGAACATAGATGCAAAAATCCTCCACAAAATACTAGCAAACTGGATCCAACAATACATTTAAAAAAGTATTCACCATGATCAAGTGGGATTTATTTCTGGCAAGGAGATTCAATAATTGCAAATCAATCAACATGATACATCACATCAATAAGAGAAAAGATAAGAACCATATGACCATTTCAATAGATGCAGATGGGGCGCCCAGAAAAAGCATTTGACCAAGTACAACATCCATTCATGTTAAAAACAAACAAACAAAAACCTTCAATAAAGAGGATTTGGAGGGAACATACCTCAACATAATAAAGGCAATATACAAAAAACCCACAGCTAACATCATACTAAATGTTGAAAAACTAAATGTTTTGCTACTAAGGTCAGCAACAAGACAAAGATGTCCACCCTCACCACTTTCCTCAACATATTCCTGGAAGTCCTAGCCATAGCAGTTAGACAGCCAAAAGAAATAAAAAGCATCCAAATTGGTAAGGAAGAAGTAAAACTTTCAGTTTGCAGATGATATGATGTTATATAAAGAAAGCCCAAAGACTCCACCAGAAAACTGCTAGAACTGATGTACTAATTCAATAAAGTCTCAAGATAAAAAATCAGTATACAGAAATCTGTTGCATTTCTATACACCAATAATGAAGCAGCAAAAAGGCAAATTAAGAAAACAATCACTTTTATAATTGCACCAAAAATAATAATATACCTAGGAGTAAGCCTACCTAAAGAGGCAAAAGACCTATACTCTGTAAACTATAAAATACTGATGAAAAAAATTGAATATGACACAAAGAAATGGTAAAACATTCCATGCTCAAGGATTGGAAGAACAAATATTGTTAAAATGTCTAAGCTATCCAAAGCAATCTACACATGTAATGCACTCCCTATCAAAACACCAACAGTGGTTCGCCTGGGTGGCTCAGTCAGTTGAGCCTCCAACTCTTGATTTTTGCTCAGGTCATGATCCTGCAGTTCATGGGTATGTTCCCTGAATAAGGCTCTGTGCTGATGGTATGGAGTCTTCTTGGGATTCTCTCTCTCTCTCTCTCTCTCTCTCTCTCTCTCTCTTTCTCAAAAATAAATAAATAAATATTTTTAAAAAAACACCAACAACATTTTTCACAGAACTAAAACAAATAATTCTAAAATTTGTATGGAACCACAAAAGACCCCAAATAGCCAAAGTAACCTTGAAAAAGAAAAGCAAAGCTGGAGTCATCACAATTCTAGACTTCAAGTTATATTACAAAGCTGTAGTCATCAAAACAGTATAGTACTATATTAAAAAAAAAAAAGTATAGTACTGGCACAAAAATAGGCACACAGATCAATGGAATGGAATAGAAAACCCAGAAATAAACCCACAACCGTACAGCCAGTTGATCTTCGACAAAGCAGGAAAGAATATCCAATGGGAAAAAGATAGTCTCTTCAACAAATGGTGTTGTGAAAACTGTACAGCAACATGTAAATGAATGAAACTGGACCCTTTCCTATACCATACACAAAAATAAATTCAAAATTGGGGAAAGACCTAAATGTGAGACCTGAAAACCTAAAAATCTTAGAAGAGAACATAGGCATCAACTTATTTGACCTCAGCCAAAGCACTTTTTTTTCAGATAGTTCTCCTGAGGCAAGGAAACAAAAGTAAAAATAAACTATTGGGTCTACAACAAAATAACAACAAAGGAAACAATCAACAAAAGGCAGCTTACTGAATGGGAGAAGATATTTGCAAATGACATATTGGATAAAAGGTTAATATCCAAAATATATAAAGAACTTGCACAACTCAACACCACAAATAAATAAATAAATAATCCAAATAAAAATGGGCAGAAGACATGAACAGACATTTCTCCAAAGAAGACATACAGATGGCCAACAGACATATGAAAAAATCCCTAGTCATCAGGGAAATGCAACTCAAAACCACAGTGAGATATCACCTCACCCCTATCAGAATGGCTAAAATCAAAAGCACAAGAAACAACAGGTATTGGTGAGGCTGTGGAGAAAAAAAGAACACCATGCACTGTTGGTGAAAATGCAAATTGGTGCAGCCACAGTGGAAAACAGTATGGAGGTTCTTCAAAAAGCTAAAAATAAAACTACCATTCAGCAATTGCACTACTGGGTATTTACCCAAAGAAAACAAAAATACTAATGGAAAGGGATACATGCACCTCTATGTTTATAGGAGAATTATCTATAATAGACGAGATACAGCAGCCCAAGTGTCCATCAATTGATTGATGAATGGATAAAGAAGATGTGATACACACACACACGCACGCGCACACACAATGGAATATCATTCAGCCATAAAAAAGAAAAAATCTTGCCACTTTCAATGACATGGATGGAGCTAGAGAGTATTATGCTAAGCAAGACAAGTCATAGAAAGACATATACCATATGATTTCAATTATATGTGGAATTTAAGAAACAAAACAAACAAGCAAAGGGGAAAAAAGAATGACAGAAACCAAGAAATGGACTCTTAATTGTAAAGAACAAACTGATGGTTACCAGAGGGCAGGTGGGTAGAGGGATGGGTTAAATAGGTGATGGGGATTAAGAAGTGCACCTGTCATGATAAGCACCGGGTGATATATAGAATTGTTGAATCACTATGTTGTATACCTGAAACTAATATTACACTGTATGTTAACTAGAATTTCTAAAAAAGAGATATTTACTGGCACAAGTTATGCAGAGAATTAAAATTAGATGCTGTGATTGATAAGAGACAATAGATGACAAATGGATAAATAGATGTGTAGCTGATAATGATGTACAGACACTATATAAGTTGAAACTTAAGTAACAAGAAGAAACTAGCTATGAAAAGATTGGGGATTATGTTTCAAACACAGGGAACAATTTAATTAGCAGAGATGTGAAGTAGGAAATTGGATATGTAAGCCTGGATTTCAGGGCAAAGGCCACAACTGGAAATACAGATTTGTGAGGCATATGGATGGTATTTAAAGCCAAAAGACTGGTCGTGCAGAGTAATTATATAGAGTACAGGATTGAGGTCTTGCATACTCTAAGTTTTCAAGGTTAAGCAGCATAAATACCTGCAAAGACATCTGTGAAAGCATAGTAAATGAGGTAGGAGGAAACCCCATTTTAATTCTACTCAACAGAAACCTGAAGAAAGTGTTTCAAGAAGAACTGAATCATTGTCACTGAAACATGAAGGAAAATGAGAACACAGAAATGACTTTTGATACTGACAACATGGTGGTTAAGATGGACCTTGACTAGGGTGGTCCTTGTAGCATAATGAGGACTAAAAGCCTGAGTGGAGTCAGGTATGGAAAAAAGTGAAGTGAGGCTGCAAAGATGGTACCTCAAGAAGTTTTGCTATGAGATACAGTAGAGGGATGGGCAATGTGGAGTAGAAAGAAAATCTATTCAAGTTTAGAAAGCCTCATGGTCAAGACAGTGCTTGAGCCAAACCAGTTGAGGACTGTTTGAGAAAAGACAGAAGACCTATTCGAATACAGCCAGCCTCCCTCTGTCTCCTCCCTGCAGCTTCGGGCTGGAGCTTCCTTCTTCTGAGGGGGTAGTGTGGTCCTACTTATGGGAGAAGTTGTGAGCCATCATATTTGTTTCTTAATTTACATTGTGGAGAGGGCACTTTTCCTCCTAAACATTAGGATATCTAAGCAAATGTAATGTAAAATTTGTGGTAACAACTGAAGTTTCATTACTAACATCAATAAATGATTTCAATATCTGGCTTCAATTCCCATTTGGGGAAATTGGGGGAAATATGGCATCCCATCAGCAGTAACAGAAGAATCTAAAGAAAGACCCATTTGCCTTTCTGGAAAAGCTTCCCCCAATCTCTTTCAGCCAAAGAAACATCACAGACTCTCCATATAATTCTCTGCCTAAACAGGAAAATAGCAGGTAGTAATGGGTTAGTGTCTGCCATGCCCCAAATTCTTAAACTCAGGAAAAAGATCTCTTCCGCCTCTACAAGCTGTGTCTCTCATAAAATCAGTATTAGTCAGGGTTCTCCAGAGAAGAAAAAAAACCAATAGGATGTATAGGTATATAAATGGATAGGTGGATAGGTTAGATAAATGATAGATTAGATAGATTAGATAGATAGATAGATAGATAGATAGATAGATAGAGATAGAGATTTATTTTAAGAAACTGGGTCACAGGATTGTGGAGGATGACAAGTTCAAAATCTGCAGAGTGGGCCTGACCCAGGGAAGAGTCAATAATACACTTGAAGCCCAAAGGCAGTCTGCTGGCAGAATTCCCTCTTTCTTCAGAGAGGTCAATTGTACTTCTATTGTGGTCTTCAACTGATTACATAAGTCACACTCACATTACTCAAAGCCTAGTGATTTCAATATTAATCTCACCCAAAAAATGCTTTCATTGATACCTGAAACTAATGAACATTGTGTGCCCACTATACTCAAATAAAAAAAAAAAACTTTAATACTTTCACTGAACCATCTAGAAACTGTTTGACTATTTATTTACCAAGGCCTAACCAAACTGACACATAAAATTACTACCACAAGTCCACCCCTTGTCAACTTGGCACGCAAACAGATCTTAAATCATACTTAACCTCCAGATAAAGATAATAGCAGGGTCACATTTCCACCTGTCATGATACAACTATCCTGCATACACCAGAAACGCACTAACATTTTCACCCAGAAGAGGATGCAAAATCCTTGGGTGAAGTGCTCATTCTGCCAGCAGATTTCAGTTCTCAGAACAGTGCCCAGAGAGGATCCCCAATAAAAAGACCAGCAATGAACACATGGTCTCCCAAGAATGTCAATTTTTTGGCTGCTATTTTAATTACTTGTCCTTTAATTACTTGTTTTCTGGGGCAATTAGTTTGCCACACAAAACTTTCTTTTAGCTGGTGAATTTTCTAACTTAGATTTTATTTCTGACTTTGATATAAATACTATGTAAAAGAATAAAAACAAAACTCATGAATTAGATTCAGAATTCATCTTGCATTTTCTTCCTTTTTCCATGTGATATTTTATCCCTTAGGGAGGAAGAGACAGAAATTTGTATTACACAAAAGATATTTTGTGCAAATAGCATTAAGTATTGATAACTGATTGGAGGCTTAGGAAAAAGCCAAACAGTTAAGTTGATATCAATGAATGTTCCACTTTAAAGACTCTGGTTTAACTGATAATGAATTTAAGAACCAGTTTCTCAGAAGAAACTTACCAAAAAGAAAGGTAAGTTTTTGCACTTTATTGACCATAGATTTGCCTTCTGTCCTGGTTCACAAATGTTTTTTGCCATGTAAGATTTTCAATATCCAAATCACTTGCTTGGTAAATGTAAGTTCTAATATCGTTTTTAAAAGAGTGTTTAGGGGCACTTGGGTGGTTCAGCCAATTAAGCGCCTGACTTTGGCTCAGGTCATGATCTCACAGTTCATGGGCACGGGCCCGCATAGGGCTCTGCGCTGACAGCTCAGAGCCTGGAGCCTGCTTTGGATTCTGTGTCTCCCTCTCGCTCTCTGCCCCTTCCCTGCTCATGCGTGCACACTCTCTCTCCAAAAATAAATAAACATTAAAAAAAAAATTTAAAAATAAAAGAGTGTTTAGATATTCTCTATCCCTTGCAAATAGTAGGTGCAAGACATATTTATGGAATAAATATAGGAAATAAGATAATTAGAAATAACAAGCGTCAGGGGCGCCTGGGTGGCTCAATGGATTAAGCTTCCAACTTCGGCTCAGGTCATGATCTCACAGTTTGTGGGTCGAGCCCCACGTCGGACTCTGTGCGGACATCTCAGACCCTGGAACCTGCTTTGGATTCTGTGTCTCCCTCTCTCTCTCTGCCCCTCCCCTGCTCACACTCTGTCTGTCTCTCTGTCTCTCAAAATAAATAAACATTAAAAAAAATTTTTAAATACTTTAAACAAAAATAACAAGTGTCAATGAGGATGTGAACAAAAGGAAACTCCTGTGCACCATTGATGGGAATGTAATTTGGTGCAGCCACTACGGAAAATAGTATGGAGGTTCCTCAGAAAAGTAAAAATAGAACTAGCATATGATCTAGCAATTCTACTCCTGGGTATTCACCCAAAGAAAATGAAAACATTAACTCACAAAGAAATCTGTACCCCCATTTTCATTGCAGCATTACTGACAATAGTCAAGATACAGAAATAACCTAAGGGTCCATCAATGGATGAAAGAATAAAGAAAATGTGATATACAGAGAGACATAAAATACTATTCAGCCATAAAAAATAAAGAAATCTTGCCATTCACAACACGGATGGACCTTAAGGTCATTATGCTAAGTGAAATAAGTCAGAGAAAGACAAATACTATATGATCTCCCTTATATGTGGAATCTAAAAACATGCTTTCTTAAAAACCTCATAGATACAGAAAATAGACTGGTGGATACCAGAGACAGAAAGTGTGGGGTGTGTGAAATGGGTGAATGGAGTCAAAAAATACAAACTTCAGGTTATAAAATAAATAAGTCATGAGGATGTGATGTACACCATGGTGACTATAGTTAATAATACCTTTTGTATATTTGAAAATTGTTAACAGTAGATCCTAAAAAGTTCTCACTACAAGAAAAAAAAACTTTGGTAACTATGTATGGTAACAAATGTTAACTAGATTTATTGTTATTATTTTGCAGCTTAAACAAAGATTGAATCACTGTGTTGTTCACCTGAAAGTAATATGTTATTCATCAACTGTACCTCAATTTAAAAAGTCATAACCACAATAAACATGTAAACATAAATATTTTTATTTTTTTAATATTTATTTATTTTCTGAGAGAGTGCAAGCAGAGGAGGGGCAGAGAGAGAGGGACAGAGGACGTGAAGCAGGCTAGGCACTGACAGGCCGACAGCAGCCAGCGCAATGCGGGGCTGGAGCTAACGAACCGCGAGATCATGACCTGAGCTAAAGTTGGATACTCAACTGACTGAACCACCCAGGTGCCCCTAAATATTTTTATTTTTAAAAACTATATTTAAAGAAAAAGAACAACAGGGATGCCTGATATTCAGTTGGTTGAGTGTCTGGCGCTTGAGTTCAGCTCAGGTCACGAACTCAAGGTTTGTGGGATCAAGCCATGTCTGGCTCTGCACTGACAGCGTAGAGCCTGCCTGGGATTCTCTCTCTCCCACTCTCTCTCTCTGCCCCCTCCCCCACTCATGCTCGCACTCTCTCTCAAAATAAATAAATAAACTTAAAAAAATAGAAAGAACTATAGATTCCTCTTTCTTAACCCACAATCACTCACAGAATGTGCTTATCGAGTGTAATGGCAGGTAACTTGCCCAATTTCTCCTGTTGCCATATCTCATTGAATGTGGAGACATTCCCTGTAATACATGTAACTTTATTTACTATTAGGAAATTTTAAATGCTGTCAATTAATCTATGTCCTGTCATCAGTTGTAAGAAAAATCCCAGTTTTAGAAATATTAAAATCTGTCTCTCAGAAACAGTAGGTACCACATTGACATTAATAAATCCAACTGTAAGATCCTCAAAAGCAAGGAAATTCATGTTGTATGCTCTGCAGAGCCTTGTATATAGTAGACAATAATCAGGAAGGAAGGAAGGAAGGAAGGAAGGAAGGAAGGAAGGAAGGAAGGAAGGAAGGAAGGAAGGAAGGAAGGAAGGAAGGAAAAGAAATTAAATTTGTAAATTAAAACTTCATACCAAAAGTAAAACTAGAGACTAAAAAAGGAACTCAAAGTTGCTTCATCCCAGAACTAGAGTGGTAGAGTGAAGTAGATTCAGGTCTAAGGCTGGAGGAGAGATGAACTGAAGGCTTGTTAGGTTCTCCAAACCTATAGCAGCTGCAACATCACAAGGAACTCCCATTCTTCACCCAGTCCAGTGAGGGACCGCAAACTGTAATAGTGACATGCCGGCCCAGAAAGCAGTCTGCAGAAGTGGTGTTTTTAACACGTAAAGCTTGTTGGTTCTGTGCTGGAAGCTATCAAACCAGCCTGAGGGCAGGGCCTGGGCGGTGGACGGATCGGGACTGCGTGGCGGCCCACCGAAAGTGAAGTCGCATCATCATGCGTCCCTACATCGAGCCCTTGCCACCCCCCCATAAAGACTCCTCTACCTACAGGAAGGATAGCCCCATATATTTCCCAGCCAAGGAGAGGGACAAATGGGTTCGAAATCCCCACTCCGGCAACAAAGGAATGTATCTATGGATACAAGTTACTCCAACCCCGAGGCCCACTTGGCCCCCAGGAGGCATTCCAGATGGTAACTGGACCTGGTGGGTTAAGGTACAGCATGGTTCATTAGTTCCTAGGTATACATAGTCTCTTGGGAGCACATAAGGTGTGGGTTCCCAGGGCCCTCTTGGCTCCCTCCCGGCACCCCAGACCAAAGCAAATACTTTTGTTCCTTGTACCGCAAATGGTTCAAAGGGACAATTAAGAAGTCACGTCCCTGTAAATGTTCCACTTCAGGTGTTGAGAGCTAGATGACCTTGAAAGGGCAGGAGGGAACGTTACAAGAAAATAACTATGTTGTCCCTTAATGGGTGATTACACAAAGGAACATTTTTAGGATTAGGTAATGCCAGAAAACATAGATGATGCACGTTATAAGGAATTTACTAACAAATATAATGCCACGCTTGCCACAATAAAGTGGCCAGTCTAACACACTGCTGTTGTCTTGTGTCCATTTGTTACTTTCACCAATGCCGTTCATCCTTCGGGAACCCCTGGACCTGCTAGACCTGGACTCTAGCAGTTCTGGCCCTTATTAGTGTTTGTACTGGGGTGAATTGTGTTCACCCAGAATTCAACACATTCCAGAACCTCAGAATATGACCCTATTTGGAAACAGGGTCTGCAGATATAATTAGTTATGTTAAGATAAGGTCATGTGGGATTGGAGTGGACCCTACATCCAATGACTAGTGTCCTTATAAGAAGGATATGTAAAGATATAGAGAAGAACAGAGGAAAAGGTCATGTGAAGTTGGAGGCAGAGATTGGAGTGATGTATCTACAGCCAAGGAATCCAAGGATTACTAATAGGTACTAAAAGAGGCAAAGAAGGATTGTTTCTTAGAACCTTTGGACGAAACAGGGCTGTACCTCCATTTCAGACTTCTAACCTCCAGAACTATGAAAGAATAAACTTGTTTTATTAAACCACCCAGTTTGTGGTAATTTGCTATAGTAGTCCCAGGAAATTAATACAGTGTTTTTTAAAATAATAATAATTAACAACCAGAGTCTATAATTTTATTGTTTTAAAACTATTTACTGGGTTTTTTTTTTTTTTTTTTTTTTTTAATTTTTTTTTTTTCAACGTTTATTTTTGGGACAGAGAGAGACAGAGCATGAACGGGGGAGGGGCAGAGAGAGAGGGAGACACAGAATCGGAAACAGGCTCCAGGCTCTGAGCCATCAGCCCAGAGCCCGACGCGGGGCTCGAACTCACGGACCGCGAGATCGTGACCTGGCTGAAGTCGGACGCTTAACCGACTGCGCCACCCAGGCGCCCCATTTACTGGGTTTTTTATTTATAATAGTAACACAGACTCAATCTAACAGATTAAAATATAGAGATTCGCGTCAGGCTCTGGGCTGATAGCTCAGAGCCTGGAGCCTGTTTCCGATTCTGTGTCTCCCTCTCTCTCTGCCCCTCCCCCGTTCATGCTCTGTCTCTCTCTGTCCCAAAAATAAATAAACGCTGAAAAAAAATTTTTTTAAAAAAGGGGCGCCTGGGTGGCGCAGTCGGTTAAGCGTCCGACTTCAGCCAGGTCACGATCTCGCGGTCCGTGAGTTCGAGCCCCGCGTCAGGCTCTGGGCTGATGGCTCAGAGCCTGGAGCCTGTTTCCGATTCTGTGTCTCCCTCTCTCTCTGCCCCTCCCCCGTTCATGCTCTGTCTCTCTCTGTCCCAAAAATAAATAAACGCTGAAAAAAAAAATTAAAAAAAAAATAAATAAAATATAGAGATTTATAAAGTTAAAAGCAGAAGCCTTACCTTTTTACCCTATATCCAGCCCCTGTGTAATTACACATTTTACCTTTTCCATGAATATACACATAAGCACTATTTTCTTTACAATAAATGGGATCATCCTATGCATGGTGCTTTTCAGCTTGTTTTATTTTCAGTAACTATATTATGAGCATATTTACACATGGGCATATTTACACATCACTATGTAGAGATCAATATCATTCCTTTAAGAGGCTGTATAATATTCCATTAAAGGCACCATCTCATAATTCACAACAACCTATCAATACATATTTAGTGTCAGCTCTGAGCTAGGTATGGAATCCCTGTCTTCAAGGAGTAGAAGAGGTAAATAAGTAAAAAAGAAATTATATTATAGTGTGATAAATGCTTCATGGGCACAAGCAAAGAGGACTGTGAGGGGCATGGAAAGGTTCTCTAGGCATGAGGGGCAGAGTGTACAAATGACAGGAGATAAAAAAGAATGATCTCTGGGGGTAAAAGAATAATCTTTGGGGCAAAACAAGAAGCATCTCATCATTCTCACAAGTAATTGCAAAGAAAGAACCACCCACACAAGAGCTCTGGAAGGTTAACCCTAGTCAATTTTCCGGGTTTTAGATAGACTCATTTCAAGAAGAGAATGCAAAATTATTTAATGATCAGTTGGCTTAACACAATGCACTATGTGGCCTGAGTACTTTATCAGCGTAAGCAAGTATGATTTGTTCTACTGGTGCTTTAAAAGATGTGTACTTCATTATCATATGGGTCTTGGCTGCCGACACATGGACCCTAATGAATCATTGCTTAAATTTCTAGGAAGCTTTTTCAAGGATGTGGCTCTGAGATGAGGCTCCAGACAGGTACCATCTTAGCAAATGAGGCCAAAGAGCACAGCTAAAGTGATCTTAACAGTGTTGAAGAATTCTAAAGGCAAAATCCTCAAGCTCAATCTAAATGAACCCCATAGAAGCATGATTTATTACAAAAGGACAGAGGAAAATGATGAGCCTTAATGAAGCACCTCGTAGTTTATGTAAATTGGATCTGATTCACCACTGATCTTGGACTCAAAATTCCCAGTGACTTCAAGCTAATCAACTTTAATCACTGGCATGCCTAATGGGTCTTTTGTCTGAGGTCTTGATGTACTGCCTGGCTTTATTATTAGCTGATGGGGTGGGAGGGCATATGCCTACAATCAGGAATGAAGCGGGGCAGACTAGATGCCAGGTCACTTCCCTTTGGAAATACCCGAAAGCTTCCTTCCACTTCATCCTTCTGAGTCCCATCTACTTCAGGGGGAAACAGATCTAAGTTCTCCACCTCCGCTAATGAAAAAGGGCTCAATTGCATCAGGAAAGATTAGGACAGATCCCCCCAAATCAGTCCTAGAATGTAAAAGCTACTTGATAATCTAAGGGTTAATACAAATAGAATACCGAGTTCTTCATTTTACAGATCTTTGGAGTAAAACTGGCATTATTAGAGACTCAGGCTAGCATAGGAAGGAAAAGGAAGGAAGAACCTGGAAAATACCTTTCAGAAAATTTTAGCTCACCTGATTTTTGTTTTTTAATCTGAGATAAACATGTAATGGGAGGAGTAATTGTGTTATGATGTATAAATTATCATCGGATTATTCCCTCAGAAACTGTTTGGGAAATGCTTGCAATAAGGGTGTGTGCGTGAGTCCTGGCTGAATGCTATCTGCTCACCCACATGGCAGTCAGTGAAAGTGTCTGCAGCAATGGAGTCCTGACTAGGACCAACATTTCGTCCAGTTCCCAAAGCAGTTTATCAGCTGCAGGCACAGAAAAACTTCCTCAGCTAGTTGAGAGTTGCCTTACAATCTCTCGTTCCTAGTCTTAGAATGTTTTCCATTTAGCAGATTCTGCTTCCGGGCTTTATTGCTGAATCAGGGAATAAGAACTAATTTCATGTCTCCTTTGAATCCTGTCAATCTGACTTATTTTGAAGAAGAGAAAATGGGAGCGTCAGTCAAAGCAGCACATTTCACAGTCCCTTAGACAGCTTAGCAGGAGGAATTCAACTAAATTACATTCCATTCACTGGGATGGATATTTAATTCAGTGCAGCAGCCAGGGGACCTGGGTCATGAAGAGGAGCTGGCCAAGCACATGCCCAAGGATTTCCCACACTGCAGGTTAAACCTGGCTTTAGGTGCAGTTCTGCCATGGTTGTCTCTGACCTCAGGTTTTGGATTCTATGAACAAATAAAAATTTATTAATTTTTAAAAGCTTATTTATTTTGAGAGAGAGAGAGAGAGTGCTCAAGCAGGGGAAAGGGCAGAGAAAGAGGAGAGAGAATATCCCAGGCAGGCTTCACAATGTCAGCACAGAGCCAGACATGGGATTCGATCCCATGAACCATGAGATCATGACCTGAGCCCAAATCAAGAGACAGATGCTTAACTGACTAAGCCACCCAGGCATTTATTTTTTGTTTTTTGTTTGTTTGTTTGTTGTTTGTTTGGAACAAATAAAAATAATTCAAATGCCAATTTATATTTACCATTTTTTAAAATTTGGCCTGGTTTTAGCAAATTAAAGAAAATCACCTGCCATCTACTATGGCTATCATTTCAGAAAAGGACATTTTTTTTAAATAATCAAACAAGAAGTTCTTAACTAAGAATTTTTCAAATTGAAGCAGAAAACTAACATTATGAAAAACTCACTACGTTGTCTTTATCTTTTCCATTTTTCTTCAAATGGGTGGAAAATTTCTCACACTAAAGTACCCTAGGAGACAAGACTAAATGTTTTCCTCCTGACTCAAAGAAGACAAATAAGGAGGGAAATGCAACAAATGAATCAGTTTGTAAGTTTGTACACCAGCCTGTCTGAGCCTTTCTCCAGCAAATGCTCCCAGGCATAACCTGAGAACTTTTCTGTCCTATGACCAGGCATTATGTCCCAACCCCCACCTCAGGACCCCTTCCGAATGTCCATAAAACCCCACGCTTCACACTATCTTTTTAATAAGTATCATTTATGATATTCAAAACAGAAAACAAATTTTGAGAGAAAAATTCTATTTGCAAACCAATGTATACAAGACACAGAAAGAAACCTTAATCTGCTTCTAGTTCAAGAAATTCACACTCCGTAATACCTGTTTTCTCTCAAATTAATGTAAAGTTTTCTTTAAAGGTTTGACCACTTCTGGGGGAAGATGGCAAAGTAGGAGGATTCTAAACTTACCTGGTCAGTCACACAGATACAACCAATTAATACCCACGTGGGAAAAATGACACGAAGACTGGCAGAACAGACTCTCCACAGCAAAATGTAGAGAAGAGGCCACACTGAAAAGGGTAGGAAGGGCAGAGACTCGGTGGAGAGTCAAATTGACCCACAGGACTGTTCACAGAAGAGAGGGGACTCTGCAGGCACAGAAAAGGGAAAGGAACAGACCCACACCGGGTACCCCAGACAGAGGGGACACTCATTGGGAAGAAAAATCCTTATAACATTTGGTTTTGAGAACCAGAGAAACCTAACCACAAATTCTTATGATCAGTAGGGCTTAACACGTGGTACTTTAAAAATCGGTGGACTCAGCTCTGGGAGAGCCAGTCGAGCAATAGGGAACTGAGTTCGCTATTAAAACTTAAAGAGACCACCTTAAAGAGACAGCACAACAGCCCCACAGAGATACAGCACAGAGGCAGCAGTTTTAAAAACACCTGAGGTATATGGCAAGATTTATTTACTAACCTCAGAGCGTGTGCTGGAGGGGCAGGGATCTTTGACAGACTTCTTCAACAACAGAAGGGTTGATGGGCATGATTTCCCTCCCCTGCCTCCAGCCTAGATACATGGAGACCCACAGCAACCAGCACAGCAGGAACACTCTTTACTTAGCTTGCTAACAGCCTGCCCCACCCCTGTGCACTTGTACCAACTGGCATTCCCCAGCCAGGCCTCTATTCCAGGTCTCCTCCCACAGCAGACCCTTGAAAACCTTGCTAATACCATGTGTCCTGAATCTGTGTTCTTCTGCAAACTTGTCCCATCCAGCCAAGCTAAGATAGTTTTCTAAAGTGGCTACAGGTCCCTTTGCACAGCACACTAAAGCAGACCATACTGGCACCAGGTGACCTGCCCCCACCTTCTCCTGTGGAGCCACCCTCAGCATTTTTCCAAGATACAGGTCCCTTTCCACGATGGACTGGTGCACATATTGTTAACACTGCACACCCCACCCTTGGGTTCTCCTGCAGACCTGCCTTCAACAGGAGTCCATCCAAAGCTGTGCCAAGCCCGGTAGTGAACAAGCAGCACTGACAGAGACCAGCACCACTCGAAAGTGACACCTGTCCTAGGGACAGAGGAAAATAACAACACACACCAGTCTGACTATGGCCCCAGTAGTGGGCTGAGGGCAGACATGTGGTCTGACTGCAAGCCCCGTGCACCAATGAAAGCTTCTCAGGGTGGGGAGAGCACCTTGCAGTTCAGTGTTACTACAGCTCTGGCAAATACCTGGTCTGACTCAACTGAAGGCCAAGGAGGCCCCAGACTGGCAACAAGCAAAGAGAGCCATTACAGATAGTAGTACTGAAGGCAAATATGGCTCCGCCACAATAGGACACAAACAACACACACAGGAGATACCCATGAAGCACCAGGTTCTGATGAATAGGGGACATTGCACCTAATGGTACTAAAGGGAATGGCCCCCTAAGGCCATTATGTTCAAGAGTAGGAGATATAGCTGACTTTCCTAACACATAGGCAAAGGCACAGAGTTAGATAAAATGAGGAGACAGAGGAATATGTCCCAAATGAAAGAATAAGACAAAATCACAGCAAGAAAGCTAAATGAAACAGCAGTAAGGAATATGCCTGATAGAAAATTTAAAGTAATGGTCACATAGATACTGGCCTTGAAAAAAGAGTAAAGGACTTCAGGGAGACTCTAAACAGAGATTGAAAGCACAAAAGAGAACCAATCATACATGGAGCACTCAACTGAAATTAAAAATACACTAGAGGGAAGGAGTAGTAGACTAGAAGAATCAGAAGAATGGATTAGTAACCCATACGACAGAGCGATGGAAAGCAACCAAGCTAAACAGGAGAGAAAAAAAAAAAAAAAAAAAAGACTAACACAAAATGAAAACAGATTAAGAGAATTCAACAACACAATCAAGCATAATAACATTCACATTATAGAGACCCCAGAAGAAGAAAGCAGGGGTAAAAAATTTATTTGAAGAAATAATAGCTAAAAACGTCCTGAATTTGAGGAAGGAGACATAAATCCAAATCCAGGAGGCACAAAAGCACCCAACAAATCAACCAAGGAGTTCCACACCAAGACAGATAGAAATTAAAATGGCAAAAAGTAGTGGTAGAGGTTTTTAAAAACAGCAATAGAAAAGAAAACAGTTACATACAAGGGAAACCCCATAGGGTTATCAGCTGATTTTTCATCAGAAACGTTGCAGGCCAGAAGGAAGTGGCATGAGAGGTGCTGGGGTGCCTCAATTGGTTAAGTGTCCGACTCTTGGTTTCAGCTCAGGTCATGATCTCATAGTTTGCGAGTTTGAGCCCCACATCGGGCTTTGCACTGACAGCACAGAGCCTGCTTGCAATTCTCTCTCTCCCTCTCTCTCTGCTCCTCCCACACTTACATGTGTGCACTCCCTCTCTCTTTCTCTTTCTCACTGTCTCTCAAAAATAAATAAATGCTTTTTTCAATTAAAATAAGGAAATAAGGAGTGGCATGAAACTGTCACCAAAGTGCTAAAAGAAAAAAAAAACCTGCACCAAGAATACTCTATGCAGCAAGGCTATCATTCAGAATAGAAGGAGAGATAGAGTTTTCAAGATAAACAAAGGAATTCATGACCACTAAATCAGCCCTACAAGAAATGTTAAAGGGTACACTATGAGTGGAAAGAAAAGACTGTAAATAGGAATAAGAAAAGTAGAAAGCAAGCACAAAAGCAGTAAAATTAAGTATATCTATAAAATTAGTCAAGGGATTCACAAAACAAAAGGATATAAAGTATTACACCATACACCAAAAATGTGGTGTGGAGAGAAGTAAAGAATGCGTTCAAATTTAAGTGACCATTGGGCACCTGGGTGGCTCAGTCGGTTGAGCGTCCTACTTCAGTTCAGGTCATGATCTCGCAATTCATGGATTTGAGCCCCGCGTAGGGTTCTGTGCTGACAGCTCAGAGCCTGGAGCTTGCTTCAGATTCAGTGGCTCCCTGTCTCCCTGCATTTGACAAAGTACAACATCCATTCATGATTAAAAAAAAAAACAACACTTCAGCAAAGTAGGCTTAGTGGGAACATACCTCAACATAATAAAGGCAATATATGAAAAACCCAAAGCTAACATCATACTAATGTTGAAAAACTAAATGCTTTGCTGCTAAGGTCAGCGACAAGACAAAGATGTCCACCCTCACAACTTTTATTCAATATAGTTTTTGGAAGTCCTAGCCAGAACAGTTAGACAGCAAAAAGAAATAAAAGGTATCCAAATTAGTAAGGAAGTAGTAAAACTTTCACTATTTGAAGATGATATAATGCTATATACGGAAAATCTAAAAGACTCCATGAGAAAACGGCTAGAAGTGATATTCAAATTCAGTGAAGTCACAGGATACAAAATCAATATGCAGAAATCTGTTGCATTTCTATACAGCAAAAATGAATCAGCAGAACAGAAATTAAGCAAACAATCCCATTTACAATTGCACTAAAAATAATAAAATACCTAGGAATAAACTTAATTAAAGAGGTGAAAGACCTGCACTCTGAAAACTATAAAACACTGATGAAAGAAATTGAAGATGACACAAATGGAAAATATTCCATGCTCATGGATTGGGAAGCAAATATGGCTAAAGTGTCCATACTACCCAAAGCAATCTACAGATTTGATGCAATCTCTATGAAAATACCAACAGCATTTTTCACAGAACTAGGAAAAAAAATCCTAAAATTTCCACGGAACCACAGAATATCCCAAATAGCCAAAGCAATCTTGAAAAAGAAAAACAAAATTAGATGTATTACAATCCCAGATTTCAAGAGATAATACAAAGCTGTAGTAATAAAAACAGTGTGGTAATGGCACAACCATAGACACATATATCAGTGGAACAGAATAAAGAACCCAGAAATAAAACCACAATTACATGGTCAATTAATCTTCGACAAAGAAGGAAAGAATATCCAATGGGAAAAAGAAAGTCTCTTCAACAAATCTTGCTGGCAAAAACTGGACAGCTACACGCAAAAGAATGAAACTGGGCCACTTTCTTAAAGTACACACAAAATAAACTCAAAATGGATTGAGACCTAAATGTGAGACCTGAAAATATAAAAATCCCTGAAGAGAACATAGATAGTAGTTTCTCTGACATCAGCCATAGCAACATTTTTCTAGATATATCTTCTGAGGTAAGGGAAACAAAAGCAAAAATAAACTTGGGTCTATATCAAAATAAAAAGTTTCTGCACAGGAAAGGAAACAATCAACAAAACTAAAATACAATCTACTGAATGGGAGAAGAAACTTGTAAATGACATCTCTGATAAAGGGTTAGTATCTAAAATATATAAAGAATCTATACAACTCAACCAAAGAACCCCCAAATAATCCAATTAAAAATGAGCAGAAGAGATGAACAGACATTTCTCCAAAGAAGACATACAGATGGCCAACAGACACACAAAAACACCACTAATCATCAGGGAAATACAAGTCAAAACCACAATGAGATATCACCTCATACCTATCAGAATGGCCAAAATCAAAAGTACAAAAACAACAGGTATGGTGAGGATGGGGAGAAAAAGGAATCCCATGCACTGTTGGTGGGAATGCAAACTGGAGCAGCCACTGTGAAAAACAGTACAGAAGGGCCTCAAAAGTTGAAAATACCTCGGCAGCAGCAACTTCTTACTAGACATGTCTCAGAAGGCAAAGGAAACAAAAGCAAAAATGAACTATTGGGACCTCATCAAGATAAAAAGCCCTGCACAATGAAGGAAACAATCAACAAAACTAAAAGGCAACAGACAGAATGAAAGAAGATAATTTGCAAATGACATATCAGATAAAGGGTTAGATAAAAGTTAGAATCTATAAAGAACTTATCAAACTCAATACCCAAAAAAACAAGTAATCCAGTGGGCAAGAGACATGAACAGACCCTTCAAAAGAAGACATCCAGATGGCTTACAGACACATGAAAAGATGCTCAACATCATTCATCATCAGGGAAATACAAATCAAACCACAATGAGATACCACCTCACACCTGTCAGAACGACTCAAATTAACAACTCAGGAAATGACATATGCTGGCGAGGATGCAGAGAAAGGGGATCACTTTTGCATTGCTGGTGGGAATGTGAACTGGTACAGCCACTCTGGAAAACAGTATGGAGGTTCCTCAAAATATTAAAAATAGAGCTACCCTACGACCCAGCAATTGCACTACTAGGTATTTATCCAAAGAATACCAAAATGCTGATTCGAAGGGCACATGCACCGTAATGTTTATAGCAGCACTATCAACAATAGCCAAATTATGGAAAGAGCCCAAATATCCATCAACTGATGAATGGATAAAGAACATGTGTGTGTGTATATATATATATATATATATATATATATATATACACACACACATATATATATACATATATATATACACATATATATATACATATATACATACACATATGTATATATACATATATATATATACACATGCACACACACACACATACATACCTACATACACACACACTACAGAATATTACTTGGCAATAAAAAAGAATGAAATCTTGCCATTTGCAACAACATGGATGGAACTGGAAAGTATTATGCTAAGCTAAATAAGTCAGTCAGAAAAGATAAATATCATATGTTTTCACTCAAATGTGGAACTTAAGAAACAAAACACATAAACCTAGGGGAAGGGAAGGGAAAATAAGACAGAAACAGAGAGGCAAACCATAAGAGACTCTTAAATACAGAAAACAAACTGAGGGTTGCTCGAGGGGTATTGGGTAGTGGGATAGGCTAAATCAGTGATGGACATTAAGGAGGGCTTTTGTTGGGATGAGCACTGGGTGTTATATGTAAGTGATGAATCACTAAATTCAACTTCTGAAACCATTATTACACTATTTGTTAACCAAGTTGGATTTAAATAAAATTTTTTTAAAAATTAAAAATAGAGGGGCGCCTGGGTGGCGCAGTCGGTTAAGCGTCCGACTTCAGCCAGGTCACGATCTCGTGGTCCGTGAGTTCGAGCCCCGCGTCAGGCTCTGGGCTGATGGCTCAGAGCCTGGAGCCTGTTTCCGATTCTGTGTCTCCCTCTCTCTCTGCCCCTCCCCCGTTCATGCTCTGTCTCTCTCTGTCCCAAAAAAATAAATAAATAAATAAATAAATAAACGTTGAAAAAATATATTTAAAAAAAAAATTAAAAAAAAATAAATAAAAATTAAAAATAGAATTACCATATGATCGAGTAATTCCATTACTGGGTATTTACCCAAAGGATATGAAAACACTAATTCAAAAAGATATATGCACCCCCTATGCTTACTACAGAATTATTTACAATGGCCAAATTATGGAAGCAACCCAAGTGTCCACTGATAGATAAATGGATAAAGAAGAGGTGATATATATACACACATATACATACATACATATATACATATATATATACATATACATACATACATATACATACATACATATATATGTGTATATATATAGATAGATAGACAGATACACACACACATACCGTGGATACTAGTCAGCCATAGAAGAGAATTAAATCTTGTCATTTGCAACAACATAGATCTAGAAGATATAATGCTAAGTGAAATAAGTCAGTAAGAGAAAGACAAATACCATATGATTTCATGCAAATGTGGACTTTAAGAAACAAAACAAAGGAACAAAAGAAAAAGAAACCAAGAAACAGACTCAACTACAGACAACAAACTGATGGTTACCAGAAGACAGGTAGGTGGGTGGATGGGTGAAAATAGGTGAAAGGGATTAAAGAGTACACTTAATCATAGTGAGCACTAAGTAATGTATAGAATTGTTTAATTCTATATTGTACACCAGAAACTAATATAACACTGTATGTTAAATGTGCTGGGATTAAAATTTAAAAACAATAAAATAAAATAATAAAAAATTAAAATGAAATAAAGAAGCTTTGACCATCCATTGCTGATATTCATCACAGACAACTCTGTCACAAAGCCACCTGATGTGGTTTGTCAACATGTTGTGCTACCACCACATGAGTTCTTTCAATCATTTCCCACATTAGGCTCTGTGGGGTGTGAAAGAAGATTCCCAAGTGAGGTAAGCATTGTTAAGAGAGGTGTTCAAAATAGGATTGGGAGGATACTGAGGAAGCACAGCCTATACAAGCCTTTTGTTTCAAATTTTGGAGCACCAGGGACTTCTTATTTTTGTCAATTGCAATTTGTCAGTCAATTGCACCTGAATTGTCCTCTGGAACACTCTACTTTGGATTGAAATAGAGATAATGTAACATCTATTAACTAAATAGCCTATAGCACATTATACAGTTTAACTCTGTCAGCACCAATCATATTTCTTTCAAAACAAGTTATATAACTATAGTTTTTGTGTTTATAAGCCTGCACTGCCCACTTGCAATTTGGAGCACACTTTCCATTTCTGTCCACTCTGTGTCTTTGAGATTGCAATCTCTAAGACTCCAAATAAGTGCTTTTGGTTGCTTTACAGCCCCTTCTTCCCTGTCAACAGCAGTTAGGAGAGTAAAACATCATAAGCTCCATGAGTTCATCCTTTGGATGTTACTAAATGTTCTGAGACTTTTTGATCTGTAATGTGGAGATCCAAACCTTCTCAACTCAGAGCATTATCATAAAGATTAGATAAGACCAGGAAAAATACTGTGAAAACTGTAAAATTATCTACTCATATGAGGTATTATTGATGCTGTTTTTTAATAGAAAGAAGCAATAAAAAACAGCAATGATATTTCCAAAATAACCTCCAGAGTAATGATGATAATATTGACGATGATGGCAACAAAAAAGTTAACAATAAGAAAACAAAAATATCTCTAGGGCTTTTTTTGTGCCAGGTTTTATACTAAGAACTTTTCATATTCTTTTTTATGTAATCCTCACAACAATCACATGAGGTAAACACTGATGTTATCACAACTTAAAAATGAGAAAACTAAATTCTAAAGAATTAGATAGCCTTGCCAATTTCACAACTAACATAAAGTAGAACTGAGATCGAAGCTCTTGGTTCTGTCTGATTCTATACACTCTATGGGTGAGGCTTAGCAAAAAATTCTAAAGCCACCAAAAATACCATAAAAAAATAAACATGAAAAACCTAGACTTAGGACAAAGAGAAAAAAATAAGCAGAGCTTGGCCTAAATCTTAAAGCAGATGGTATAACATTAACTGATGGCAGAAAAAGAATAGAAATATTCAACTATCTCCCTATACATGCCATCAAGAAGACTAATTGTCAAACTGGAAAAAGAAGAATAAGTATTATCCTTAATAAGTATCATTTAGAAAACCAAAACTAAAATAGAATTGAAACTGGAAGGAGCCTCAAAAAAAAATTAAAGAAAGAAAAGAAAAGAAAACATACAGCCCAATGTTTTTGGTTTACAGATAAAAAAGCCAATGGGATTAAGTGTCTTGCTCAAAGCCACACATAAGTCCAGGGCAATGTTTGGATAGAAGTGTCTTCCTGGCTCCGGTTTTAGTGCTCTTCCCACCTCCTGCATTTGAGGGATAATAATGAAGTGCAAGTCCCTGCATTTAAATGAATCAAACCACATAGGGTACTGAAAAACAGAATTACACAATATCTGACGGTAATTTTTGAAATCATAGGAAATGAGAAATGTATTAGAAGGTAGTATTGTGCTTAAACTGTATAGTGACAAAAATAAGCACTATTAATTCAATAAAAGGTACTGTTTACCTGGTTTGGTCACTGCACCAAAATGTTTTCTTAAGCAGTAAGGAGAGTTCAAAGTTCATTTAGCTATGTATCAGTACCTAGAGAGTTCCTTAAATTTAAGATGCTATAAAAGTGAATTGAAAATGGGTACTCCTTTACTAAAGTTAAGAACTGTATGCATCTTATTATAGATATACTTAGCTATATCACCTGCCATGATTAAAAGAATCATCAACAACTTTTAAATAGAGTTTAGCAGAAATAATTAAAAATTAATGTTGATATTTTAGTAATTCCCTATAATTGTAATAACTATATTATGGTCAAAATAATTTCCAATTTTGTAGTAAATTATTCAGCCACCACATTTTTTGATGTCCAGGGTACAAATGAATAAACCCATATTACTGCTTCATCCTGGAAACATACATAAAGCTGCCCCTGTAAGAGGTCGTTCAGTGTAAGCATCTGCCTTTTTGACTTCCTAATAGTCATAACTAAGCAGATTCTCTCTAGAATCTGCAGATATTTGCAAGAAAAGATGTTCAATGGAATTGATGTTCTCCAAAGCCAAGCTATCACCAAAACTTATTGAAATGCAGAGGGCTATACCACTGTTGGTCTTTTTTAATTGTCTAGATTCTAGATGTTATACTCTTAATGATTTCTTTAATCTGTTGTTGTCTCCAATGTATTGTATTCCAATGTGATTTTAGCAGTGGAACAATATGTCCATTTAGGCCCAGTTTTACATTTCAAACCTTATCAGTGGGGGGAAAAGCCCAGAAACAAAATAACATAATTGATGTGAGGTTCACTATTTGTTTTCTTTGTCAATAGCTTTCAGTAGATATACTGTGTCGTTATCAACAGGCAGCCAAGCATACCTGTAGATGGACTTTATTATACTTGCCTATGGAAAAGGAAAGCTATGCTTCTCTTAATTTTTAGTATGTTCAGTTGCAGGTTTCTCCCCCCAATTTCTCCCAAAAGTGAATTCTGGAATGTTATTTGGCCTCTTTTAAGTCAAACAACTGCAGTATTTACAATGGTTATTGTATGGTTATCCTCCATATTTGGTGAAAAGCCATCCAACTTTTTTGGTATTCTGTGGAAACAGACAATTTTATTTCAGACTGCAAAGCATATGATTAGAGTTCTAGTATAAATATACAATTCTTCATCCTGAGGAAAGGAAAAAAATTTATCTACTTTTTTAGATTCTTCTGGCTGTCCAATAATTAAATTGATATGAGACCAATTAACAGGAGACAAGCATAAGAAAATGAAATGCACAGTCAGGCAATTAAGGCTTATATGCCATTCTGAGCTAAGAAAAGGGGTGTGGGGGACCAGGACTTCAAAGGGAAGAAAGACAATTTATAGAAAGATGGGAAGAGCAAATGTTTGGGAAACTAATGTTTGTGGTGCCATGAAAAGACAATAGGACGCAGAGAGGACTTTGAACAAACAGGCCTTGCTGAGTTCCCCCCAGTCTTCTACTCCTAGCCCATATTCTTTATAGTTACCTCTGGTGATAGCTCTCTTCCTGGACCAGGCCATCTACCTAAATTCTTTTAGGCAGTTAAGGGGAATGTAAAAGCTCTTCTTAGTCTTTTGGGCTTTGATTGTTTTCAGCTTAAAATACTCTGCATGTCAAAGTGGTACATTCTAGGGATACTCATTCTGAATCCCATTAGGTCCTTCCTCTAAAACTTCCCTGGAGGGTTCCTATATTTTAAAAGCTGTGCTGGTTGCAGTGGAGAGAATTGGGTTAGTAGTCAAGAGGTAATAGATCTGCAAAGGGAGAAGTAAACATAGAGTAGAATGAGGATAAACAAACAGAAAAGAGCAAATTGAAGCACATTTCCCTACACACTATTAAACTAGCCTCCTGATCCTAGGAATAGATCAGTCCAAAAATGTGTCTGTGCTTCATTTTTCTTATGGAAAGTATTAATATTCTCTTTTAATACATGTAAGTTAGACACTATTTGTTCTGTTTGATTTAAATAGAAGCAGGATTTTTCAGCAATAATTGCACAAGCTCCTCCTTGCTGGACAGTTGGGGTATCCAGAGCATGACAATTTTGGAGTACAACAGAGGCTAAACTGTTAACTTCTGACTGGAGTAGTTCCAAAGTTTGCATAGTGCTGTTGAACTCATGTTTTATTACCATGGAAAAAGATTGCCTTTTCCAATTCATAATTTCCAAATTTTTGGAATAATGTCCTCAATGCTGAAAAGAACTTGGAGTGGTGATACACAATTAGATTTTCTATGGTTTCTCACCAAACACATTTATATGAAACAATTTTTTTTAAGTTTATTTATTTATTTTGAGAAGGAGCACCAGCAGAGTGAGAGGGAGAGAGAAAGAATCCTAAGCAGACTCTCTGCTGTCAGCATGGAGCCCAACAAAGGGCTAAAACCCACGAGCCATGAGATCATGATCTGAGCCAAACAAAGAGTGAGATGCTCAACCAACTGAGCCACCCAGGTGGCACAATTTTTTTTTTAAGTAGCCTAAGTTTGTAATTTGGCTTGCATTTAAGATGAAGTATCTTGTGACAGAAAGAGCCAGGCATCCGTCAACATCATTCTGATCACTTATGTGGGGACTTTTAATATACCTTATCACCACATAAGACAAGTGTGTTTCAAAGATAGGGTCAGAGTGGAATCTATAATTTCCCAGATCTGGGACATTCCATGACATTTGCTATTGTAACTGTTAGCATCCATACATCTATATTTTTCATGCAGTCCTGTCACTTTGAATGAGAAAAAAAAGTTGCAAAGCATCTGATACAGGAGGCCTGCAGTCTGGCATTGGCAGCTATAAAGCTCAGTTTTGTCACCTGGCTAAGTTAGTCCAGATTTTATGCCAACACATACATACTTGGAGTACTTGTCAGTGTAACCAGGGGAGCAAATGAGATACCCCAAGTCATAACAGTGATGGCCTGTGAACCATCCAAAATAGGTGGTGATTTGGCAAACATCTGCACTGTTTAAGGTAGTGCTAGAGTCATTTTTAATCTTGACAACTTCAAAGATGCCATTTATAGAATCAAAACACAGAGTTTGATGGCAATATTGCCTGGTATATAAACCAGGAAAAGTCTAATGGCATGTCTGTTTTCAATACAAAAAGACAATTTTTCATCTATTGTCTTTATCTGGGCAAGAAACAGTCCTTGGGCTCCTACAGACGTTTTCCTGGGCCCACACATCTTAGAAGAAGAGGTAGAGTGATGTTTTTCTATTCATGGATACCATACCCTGTTTTTCATCCATCTTCCATACTTAGTCTACCAGGTATTCATTTCAGCAGGAACAAAGACTAGTTCAGATTCTTTTGTACAATCTAGATGTTGACATAACCAACAGTAAGACTGATTAGTTAATGTGGACAGGGTTTGGTAAAGTGGCACAAGGGGTGTTTAATCTGTGCTGAAAAAGTAACGGTTGTTATTTTTTAAGTTTATTTATATATTTATTTTGAGAGAGAGAGAGAGAGAGAGAGAGAACAAGTGGAGGAGGGGCAGAGAGAAAGGGAGAGAGAGAATCCTAAGCAGGCTCCTCATTATCAGTGCAGAGCCCCATGTGGGATTTGAATTCACACACCATGAATCATGACCTGAGCTGAAATCAAGAGTTGGACACTTAACTGATGGAGCCACCCAGTCACCCCAAAAGCAATGGTTATTAAGAGCAAGACTCAGTTGAAAAAGATCCAGTAGCGGAAACCTAAAGACAGGAAGTAGGTAAAATACAGACAAGAACTCTCTGGTCAGCCTTCTAATAAATGATTAATAAATGTGGGGAAAATGTTCATTAATAAGAGAAGGTAGATGTCTGCTTTTTTGTTTCTGGCTTTTGGGATTTTTTTTTTTTTTTAGTGTATACATATAGGGAGTCTTTTAAAAGGGCAGAAATAGGTGGAAAGCAAAGTTTCCTAATCCATGCCCTTGGGTAAAGCTTTTTACTTTTAGATGCTGGCTGCTTCTGGGTCCTGGGAATTGGCCCTGGAAATCCTTTATTTAAGGTCACTTGTAGGGATTGTCTCCCAGTTCTTGAGAGTGATGTTCTGGGTCTATTTTGACATGGCTTGTGTGAATCCAAGAGGGCTTTTATTTTGATGGTAGTGTATGTGGTTAGCAGTACTTCGTAAGTTCCTTCCCAATGAGGTGACAATGAGTACTTTCTTCTAAAGATCTTGATGTATACCAAGTCTCACTGAAAGACACGGCAAGACTTATCAGTCAATGGGGGCCATGCCTCTTTCATCTGATGGTGATATACTAGTTAATTCTTGTATACTGTCAGTCATAGTATCAAACAGCTCTCATGATGCTCACATAACCCATGAACAGGTTTAGATATGCCAGTAGGCATTAGATGATCAAACTTTATTTCAAAAAGGGTCAATCCTTGTCTCTTATTTGAAGTATCCCAGATCTTTCTAAAGAGTGGGGGTAATGCTTCTGACCACTTAAGTCCAGTTTCTTGACAGAGCCTTCCTAAAGTCCTTTTTATGTCTAAAAATTTTATATTTCACTTGCCCTAATGATTGAGATGATATGGGGTATGAAATTTTAATGAGTACCCCAGAGTTTTTGCAAGCAAGTGGTTTATCTCTGCTATAAAATGAGTTCTTTGGTCTTATTCAATCCATAAAAGAATGCCAAAATGAAGAATTATCTCAGTTATTAATTTCCTTACCACTGCTGTAGCACTGGCCTGTCTGGTCAGAGAGCATTCAGTCCATTCACTAACATGCAGACAAAAACTAAATAATGATAATAGCCTAAAGCTCAGGGCAAATCTATAAAATCCATTTGGAGTACTGCCAAGGACAGTGTGGGCCTAGGAGAACTTCCTGATGCATACTTATTTCTTCCAAAAAGTTGGTGAGATTTATAAGTAGTGCACTGAGAAATAATTTGATTAGAAATTTTGTGGATGTCAGGACAAAATAAACTGTCTTTTAGTTCCTTAACTATATACCCCATCTGGATCTATGTCCCTTTTGATGGGAGGTAAGTACGCATCTAAAGAAAAGGGGCTACAGGAGTCTGTTTGGCCCAACATATAATTCATTTGATAGTTGTGTGGCACACTTTTGTATCCATTTGTCTCTTTCAGATTGTGAGGCAACTGCCTGATAGTTAATGATAATCAGTCTGGGATAAAGGCAGGTTTAGAAACTGGGCAGAGAAAGGATAGGGTGGTTCATTTTGGGCTGCTTATGTAGCAGCCTTGTCAGCCCTATCATTTCCTAAAGATACCATATCAGCCTTAGTGTTGGATGAACGGTGAAGAATAGCAATTTTGTGGGCACCTGGGTGGTTTAGTTAGTTAAGCATCTGGCTTTGGCTCTGGTCATGATCTCACAGTTTGTGAGTTCAAGTCCCGAATCGGGTAAGCTCAAGCCCCACTTTGGGTGAGCTTGAGCCCCACTTTAGGTAAAAAAAAACAACACAAGCCCCGCTTCTCTCTCTCTCTCTCTCTCTCTCTCTCTCTCTCTCTGCCCGTCGTTCGCTTGCACCCTCCCTCTCTTTCTCTCTCTCTCTCTCAAAAAAAAATAATAATTTTAGAAAGGAGCAGAATATCTTGCAATGGGGCAGCAATTATATGTCAATTAGTGATAGGAGTTCCCATGGAAGTTAAGCATTCACAGGATTTCCTAATTGTGCGCAAAGCATGACAGACTCCAAAAGCATATGTGGAGCCTATGTAAATAGTGGCAGTCTTCCCTTTTGCCAACATGCAAGCTCTAGTAAGAACTATTTGTTCAGAAGCTAGGGCTGATTTTACAGTGAGGAAAGAATATGTTTCAAGTGTTTCAAGTGGGGAAACTACAGCATAACCAGTTATTATGTTTCCCTGGAAATTTCTTTTACAGGAGCCGTGGCAAAATAGAAGTAAATCTGGGTTGTCCAAAGGGGTGTCTAAGAGATCCTCTTGTGGCTTTGAGACCATTTCTATAATTGCTAGGCAATCATGTGGAATGGAGTGCGGCTCTCCAGCATCAGGAAGGGGTAGTAAAGTAGTTGGATTTAAAGGGTTACAATGATGTGAAATAATGGAAGGGTTAGTCAAAAGAGCCTGTTTGAAAGTGATCTGTTGCCACAGAGAGAGGTGCTATCTTATGAACTTGGAAGAGAGCAAACACAGCATGGGGAACACAGAGGTGAATGCGGGAGCGTGACACAAGATCAGTGGCCTTGTCAATTAAGGTGACAGCTGTGGCTACTACACACAGCATGGGGGCATACCTGAGGCCACAGGGACTAATTGGCATGAGAAATATGCTAGACAATGTATTTGAAAGGCAAAAGTCTCTCCTAGAACACCTGTAGCAGTCTCAGTATTTTCATGGCAGTATAGATTAAAAGATTGTCAAAATTAGGTAAGAATTGGGAGTGTTGACAATGTTAATTTTGAGGCTTCAAAGGAGGTTGATGCCTCTAAAGGCCAGATAATGGGCCCTGGGATATTACCTAGGAGGAGAGGATGCAGAGGTTTAGCAAGGTCCCCAGAAATTTATATAAATGTTTTTTCATTTGGGGAAGAGGGACTGACAGAGTTGACTCAAGACATTTTGAGGTGAGCTTTTGAGCGCCCTGAGATACCTCATGTCCTAAGTATGTACCAGGGCATTGCCTCCAGTGAAATTTAGATTAGGAGGCTTTAGTGGCCTTGTTTAGTGCCTTTATGAGAATGAGGGGGTCTGTAAGAGCTCCCTGTTTAATTTGATTACAGAGCAAAAATTCATTAATATACCGAACAAAAGTGGAGCCTTGGTAAAGGCTACAGAATCCAAATCAGCTTGAAAGACTTGGAAAAAGATTGAAGAAGACTCACAATATCCGTGAAGTATGCGAGTCCGCATTAACTGTCTTCTTCTAAATATAAATGCAAAAAGAAAGTGAAAATCAGGATGCAATGGGATGAAAAAGAAAGCTGAGCAGAGGTCAATTACTGTAAACCCGGCTTCTTCAGCAGGAACTTGAGGTAAGACTAGTAGCTGAATTAGGGACTAGGGGGGGCAAGGAATCGGAAGAGTTTATGGCCCTTAGGTCTTACACAGATCAAGAGATTTCATTCCCATCTGAATCAAATTTATCTTCTTTCTTTATTGGCAATATTGGAAAAGTTAGAGGGTGAGGAAGAAAAGAAAAGTACACCCTACTGCAAAAGAGTCTATTAGAAGGTCAACTCTTCCAGAGCCAAAGCATAAGAGACTCTTAAAAACTGAGAACAAACTGAGGGTTGATGGGGGGGGGGGGGAGGGGTGGGAGGGAGGGGAGGGTGGGTGATGGGCATTGAGGAGGGCACCTTTTGGGATGAGCCCTGGGTGTTGTATGGAAACCAATTTGACAATAAACTTCATATATTGAAAAAAAAAAAAAAAAAAAGAAGTTCAACTCTTCATTCCACATCTCTGGAGAGAGGGTATGGGACCACTGAAGGTAATAGTTTATTCTTTTTCCAAGCAAGGCACACAGACTCTGCGCTCAGTAACAATCCAACATTATTTGCATGTGTAGCCCAGAGACTAATTGGGACATCTTTTAAAGAGTCAGCCTCTTCAGAGGAATTTAAATCAAGATGAGTTTCCAATAAGGAAAGTAGAAATTTAAAGTTTGGTCTCAGGGCAGCAAAATAAAAATACCTTATTCATTGCAGGTTATAGTGGCATTAAATTTACATTAAAACATCTCTACCAAAAAAGTTGCTGGCCAGGAGTTGGACAGTAGAAAGCCATGATGGGTGTTAAGAGGGCCTAAGGATATTGGGGTTGGCTGAGATATGGTCGGTGAAATGGGTTGCTCAGACATTCCAATAACTTGAATAGAATCAGAGGTGACAAGTAAACATAAATCCTGAACAGATGGTAGAGAAAGTCACACCAGTGTCAATTAAGAAATCCAGTTCCCAATGCTCTATGTTAAGTTTAATGGTGAGCTCCAGGGTGCTACTGAGGGTCAGTTAACCATGTCATTTGTGGGGGAACTGTCCCACAGGAGAACGACAAACCTGCTGGGGGTGATGGGGTCTAGGGGATTTTTCCTTAAACTTGCCTTTCTCTTAAGTGCAGGACAATCTTTCTTCCAATGTCCTGATTTTTTACAATATCTGCAATTGTCTGCATAGAGGGAGGGATCTGAGTGGGCCTTAAGTTGCTCTCAGAGTCATGCTTTTGCCTTTCTAAAGAATCAAGCTGCAAAGCAAGAAGTCTTGCTTTTAACTTTTTATTCCTGCATTCCTGTAATTTTCAACAATTGAGTCTCTGCCTCTATTAGGGCACTGAGAGGGCTGGGCCACCTAACCTGGTGGTTAGGGCTGGACCACCCAAACATGGTATTTTGAATTTGTATACATCAGGGAGAAAATTTCCCATAAGAGCAGAAATTAAAAGGTTTCTATATTCTGGAGCTTCCAGGCTCAATGCAGTATACCTTTAAAAAGTCTGTATAAAGTGCTCAACAAAGACCTTCAGATGTTATCTTTCTTTCTAAGTGCAAAATTCAACCTTAGACCAATTTACTTTCGGGAGGAAAGCCTCTACTATTGCTCCTATCAAACCCTGAATACCCGCCTGCAACTGAGCTATTTCCTGGTCATTTGTTGGAGGACCTGGGAGAAAATCCAGCCATCTGTTTTCTCTGTGAAGGTGTTTTTTCCCCAGGGGGCCATCTGACTTGTCTGATAACCACAGTATAATCACGGACAGGAAGAATACCTTGTAGCAGCCAGTCTAGATCCCTATGAGTGCAGTTGTGAATGGCCACTAATCTTTCTAACCCTTCTCTAAATTTGGTAGAATCTTCTGAAAGTAGGTAAAGGGCTTTATAATTTAAAAGATCTGCTGCTGTCCAGGGGACGTGAATTCTTTGTTGTGGAGGTCCAGGATACACCCACAAAGGACATTTCATAGGAATGCCTGAAGCTGGTAAAGGCTGATTGCGGAGCCCTGGAAAGTAAAAGGAATTGTAAGAGACAGCAATGCAAGCCCTACTGCCTGCCTTGGGTACTTTTGTTGAATTCACTTCCTGGCTTGTAGTAGGTACATGAGTAACCTGTATACCTCAAGCCTGGAGATCATGTCTGAGCACTGTCAGTCAATCTTGTTTACAAAAAGGGAAGTCAAAACAGGCAGCTGGGTGTTTAAAGGATTTTCTGGGGAAATTGCAAGAGTTCTAGAATCTAAGGAAATTGGCTGAGAAGACGGAGCTGGGTTTTGAGAGGGGGTTTTAGTCCAGGGGCCCAGAGATCCAAAAGATCTTCTGCAAGGTCAAGGACAGACAGTTGGGAATAATGGGCATATAACAGGGAGGAGAAAGGAATTTATGTTAGATGTGGCTTTAGTTTTTTGTTCTGAGTCTAATTTCTTCTGTTCTTTCATCTTACTGAGAGCATCCCTAAGGTTAGCCATTATGTTTCTAGTATCTTTTCTTCAATTCGATCTTCCCATAGGTACCAATAGGATAGGTATTTAGGATGAGAGCTCTTTAAACATTTTTTCAAATAGGGAAGTTTTTCCAATTCAAAAGCTCAATCATTTGGCTATTGACAAGTAAGATCTTAAATGGTATATTTATTCCAATAGCAACTCCATTTAATAAGCCTTTCATTGAAAGACCCAGACGTAACTTTCCAGGCTTATAATAAATCTTTACAAAGGATGCAAGAGGCATCCCTGGAATGGGTGCAGAGGATGCTGCTCCCATGATCCAAAAAGTTCACTCCCAAAGATAGTCCAAGAGAGTAAAAGTTCTCCATTGCTACAGGTGGTAAGAATGGGGTAGTAAAAACAGTACTTCTGGTTTGAGAACACGAGACACCTCCAGTTTCAAACTTGCTATTCTGTACCAGCAGGCAAGTTCTGTTGGAATGGGATTTCTTCCAGTACTAATAAAGCAATGAAGGTTAAGACAACAAAACCCCTCGTGGACTGGGATCCCTTATGACAAACTCCCCTGAGAGCTGGTACAGTTGGACAAAGAGATTGCAGCTTGTGACTTCACATTTCAGAACCCCAGTCTCTTCAACTGGCCATCAGGACACATGCTGGTGCATGTACCTTTCAGCTGGTGGAGACCAAAAAGAATGTTCTCCCTGGTCACAAAGCCAAGCTCTCAGGACATATAACAAGAAACAGGAAAACCTCATGTAGTTTTTCTTATATGCACCTTAACAGCTTTATCTAAGCCTTGGGTCTCTCAGAGCCAAACTAATACTCAAGAAGAATGTGCTTCAGGGTTGGGAATTGTGTGCTATATTTATAATATACCTCACTGCACAAAAATTTTCTTAAGGTTGGCAGATGACCTAGTGTCAGTCTAACCCAATCTCTGACCAACTTACCCTAACACAGGAGTCTTTGGGTTAGGAAACAAGCACTTAAGTGCTTAACCTGTGTGCTCATCAATTTTGCCACTTTGGCTTCAAGATGTCCCTTAGCAATAGCCTTTACCTCATGGGCACATTAACCCACAGCAAAGTTTGTTTAAATAGATACTGGTCTGATGAGAACCATGAACTTATGTGAGGCCAGCTCAAATAGCAAGCTTGTAGGACGTATGCCTGAGTTTTGCATATGATTTCCCTCCCTATGACAAACAATGCAACAAATAAAGAGAAAGAAAAACAGTGACCATCCCTGCAGAGAAAAGGATCAATAAAAATCAAGAGTACTCATAACAAATCTTTACTGAAGTCACTACACCCAAGGAACCAGTTCCACAAATAATTTTTCCTGCTAATTTAAATTTAGAAAAGAAAAAAAGTGACTCTCGACACTCTTGCTTCCACTGGACCCTGCAGGCAGAGATCCAGGAGACTGTTATGGTGAGAATTTTTACCTTCTGCCAGCTTTTTGCTAGAGGTCCCCAGATTTCTCAGGTACAGCAGCCAGTAAGGTTGATCCTGCTGACGAGGCCGACTGGAGGAGAGGAAAATTTTTCCTCTAACCTTCTTGGGTTTTCTGGCTGGCCTAATAATTAAGTTGATGTGAGACAGATTAACAGGAGAAGATAAATTTAATTATGTATGTACAGGGCCCCATAAGAATATAAGGCCTGTTGGTAGTCAGACGATTGAGGCTTATATGCCATTATGAGTTAAGAAGGAGAGGATAAGGGTCTGGGACTTCAAAGTGGGAGACTTCAGTCTATAGGAAGATGGGAAAAGCAAATGTCTGGTAAACAAATGTTTGCGGTGCCATGCAGAAAAAAAGGACACAAAGAGGACTTTGAACAAACAGGCCTTGCTGAGTTCCCCCCAGTTTATCACTCCTAGCCCATATCCTTTATAGTTATCTTTGGTGAGAGCTCTCTTCCTGAACCAGGGCATCTACCTAAATTCCTTTAGACACTTAAGAGGAAGGTAAAAACCCTTTCTGAGTCTTGTGGGCTTTCATTGTCTTCAGCTCAAAATAGCCTGCATGCCAAAGTGGCGCGTTCTGGAGAGACTTGCTCTGAGCCCTGTCACTCCAAAAGGAAGTAGTGATAATCTTTAGTAATCTGACTTTTGTGGTTTAGTTTGGATTCTTCTACTCATTAAACATGTTCTACAGATTTTTCTTCTTCAGGTCCTATGCTGCTCTTTTCAAACAACCTATCTGTCTTAGGATATTACTTTCTTAGTTTGGATGATCATTGCTTTTTAAGGAAACTCACCAATTTTGGCTTATGATCCCATCTAAGCTAATGTTTGACCAATTAATTTCTATCAGTTGATTTCAGGATATTGCTACATAAACTCCCAAAGCAACTATCCTCTTCCCAATCACACGCCTCACTCTGCTGCTGCTGAGGCCTAGGGTAGTTTTTATTTCAGGCCCAATACTGGGATTATAATCTGATTTTCAAAAAAAAAGGAACAAACTGACTTTTGAGTTTTTTTATCGCTATTATACTGATTAAGCAATAATTAACCAACTTATGTAAAAATTGATCAAAAGGCATAAAAATAGTGTATCTTAATATCAACCAGGCATTTTTTAAAATTTTTACTTATTTGTTTTGAGACAGAGAAAGGTGGGGGGGGGGCAGGGGGGGAGGTGGGTAGACAGAGAGAAGAGAGAGAGAATCCCAAATAGCACAGCCTGATACAGGGTTCAATCTCACAAACCATGAGATCATGACCTGAGCTAACATCAAGAGTCAGAAGCTTAATCAACTGAGCCACCCAGGCACCCCAACAAAGTATTTTTTAAAAGTCTTATATAGTAACTTTAAAAAAGAAGATAGAAACATTTGGATAATAAAGCATCTAGGTAGATTCTTGCATAGTTGAATGACTCTTCCCAAATGGTGTTGAACCATGACCTCTAAGTTCTGCCACTGACCCAACTCTACTAACATGTTTAATTAATAATAATATGTAACATATATTGAATCCTTACTCTGGGCTAGGGCTAGGGACTTTAGGCATTTTGCATATTAACTGATTTACTCCTTACACAAACCCTATGAGGTAGGTACTATTACATCCTCCATTGTAAAGATGAGGAATTCAGGGTGACAAAGGTAGGGGCACCCTTTCAAGATACACAGCTAGTGTGTAGAGCCAGGATTTTTCCCAGACTGCCTGACTCCGGAGCCCAGGCTTATTTCCACTCAGCTTCCCTGCCTCTCTAACCAATTATGCATAGATCCAGAAGTCAGTCTTGTTAAATCTGCACATAGCATAAGACCAAGCGAACTGGCTAATTTTTTGAATGACAGAATTGAGACAAGTGAAAACTAATAAGACAAAATTCAAATAGGATGAAAATGTTAAGCCTGCATTTAGATTTAGCAAAATCAATAGCATGCATATAAAAATAAGTCCTTTTGTAATAATTTATGTAAAAAAAATACTGAGTTGTCTCAGTTGACTAAAAGCTAAATATAAATCAACCATTTTCCTATAAAGAAATTTACGCTTGATGTGTTTTCAGACCAAGGGAAATAGCACTGCACTTTTCAGTGGTCAGATCATCTCTAGAGGACCGAGTTATACTCTGATATCTCAATTTAAGAAAGATCCTTGGCCACCTGGGATGTGTTCAGAGAAGCGTAACTAAGATAGTAAGAAATCTTATCAAAAGCCTGATGGTTAAATAAAATATATTATGTTTGATGACAAAAAGTTTTGAGATGGACAGAGAAGAAAGATAGATAGCCTTATCCACAGAAAAGAATTTAAATATTTGCTGATTACAAGATAGTCTTATGAAAGAGAAGTTATTCTGCAATGTTCCAAAAAGACAAACTAGGGTCAATGAGCCAAATTTACATAAAGCCAGTTTTCAGCATAGTACTCAAGAAAGAAGTTTCTCATAAGTAGAGTTGTCTAAAAATTAAATGGTTGACAAGTAGTGGGTAAAAGTAGTCTTTATGTATTGGACACACTTGCTAGAATATATATGAGCTTAATAAGTTGATGAATAGGATTCGCTTTAAAATAGTATGGCAAAGAAAATGTGGATGGGAGATAGCAGAAATAAGAACAGAAAAATATTTGTTTTGTTTGTTCATCATTGCTGAATACTCAGAGCTGACTCATACAATTCTTTCTACACTGCGTATAATTGAAATATTTACTTATACAAAATGAACGCATTGCCTCAGTGGGTAGTGAGGTCCCATTTTTGTATATGTTCACATTAGTCTGGATGTCCACTTGAACAGGATATTGCAGCGTATACAGAATGTTGGACTTCAGGGGTCTTTCTAAGATTCTGATTCTGGAAAGGAAGGTAGCAAAGATGTGTGAAGTAATTCAAAGAAGATAATCCCTAGCCAGCCTCTTTTATTATTGACAGATTTTTGCTGCCAGCTCATCCTGTCTCTTACATGCTACCTTATTTTGCTCTCTGGATTACCTATTGCACTTCCTGATGGTTTGGATGCTGTCAAGGCCAATTACTGCACAATAGAAATTCTCATAGTAAACCCTATAGCTAAAAGACACTAAACTGCCAAACAGCCTTAAACTGACAACTTTCTCAAACATGAAACTTTCACACACAAAAATAGATTATTCTTTGAATAGAGAATCAAAATATTTTACCTCCCTTATAACTACTCTTTGAAATCTACTACTAGATAATCACAAGAGGTCTCAAAATGGAGCTCCAGTGCTATCACATGTGAATTTGAGAGGATCACATTTGATCCACATTTGAAAGGATTTCAGAGGATCTTCCTGAAGAAGATAAATGAGTACCACATTAGCCTACTTGTGACAACCTAAATATATAAATAGGTGAAAGTGGTTAGCCAGATATTTCAGTTTCTTAGGCATTTGGCAGTATTGTACTTCCTGGTCCTCATATGGTAATGGGGTCATGTAATTCTGGCCAATAAATTGAGAGTGAAGCATTGTCAAAGCAAGACCATCCAGATCTCTCTTTTCCCACTGGCACGGCCATCAGCAATGTTCAAAAGGCAAGTGTCCCATCTGTATAGGTCCCTGAATGAAAACTATGAGCAAAGCCCCTTTGAAATCCCATGCTGGCCATATAGCTTGAGTGCAAAATAAGCCTTCATTGTTGTAAACTACTGATACTTTGGAGGTGCTTGTTACTACAAGTGGTAAGAAACTTTAAAAATGGCCCCCTGATCCCCTCTCCTTGAGTATGGGCAAGATTTGTGAATATGGTGAAATATCACCCCTATGATATGGCCAGAAGAAAGTTTGCAGATATGATTATGATCTTTAATCAGCTGACTTTGAGATAATCAAAAGGGAGCTTATCCTAGGTAAGCTTGACCTAATCAAGTGATTACGTCCCTTAAAAGAGATAAAAAGTACAACCAGACATTTCAACTGGCTTGAAATGTCATTAATTGTCTATGGACAAGAACAGATTTAGGAGTTGAGAGCAGTCCCCAAATGACGATTAGCAAGAAAATGACTTGTAGTCATGCAGCTACAAGGAAATGATCTCTAACAACCAGTGAGCTTGGAAGAGAACCTCAAGCCTCAGATGAGATTATAGCTGCCATCTTGATTTTCAGGTTGGTGAGAGTCTGAAGAGAGAACCAAACAAACCCATACCCAGAATTCTGACCCACAGGAACTGAGAGATAATAAATTTGTATTGTTTTGTGCTGCTAAACTTGTGGTAATTTGTTACCACAATAAAAACTAACATGTCACAGCATATCTGAGTCTATCCTGGCTGATAAAAGGGAGAAATTAACTACCATGTTATGATTATTATGGTACTGGAAATATTTAGGAAAACAGAAAAATCAGATTGATGAATAACATATCTGTGCCATGGAATACCAGATAGCGATTAAAATGAATGATGTAGGTCTATATGTGTTGTTATCGAACAATATTTGACATATTTGTCCAGTGAAAACTAAGGTACAGATCATGTATACAACATGATCTCATTTGTATTTTAATGGGTATATAACTGTACATCCACAGACAATTTCTGGAATAATAAATAAAGAATTATTAACAATGACTATAGGGGGGTACCTGGGTGGCTCAGTCAGTAAAGTGTCCAAATCTGGCTCAGGTCATGATCTCATGGTTTGTGAGTTCAAGCCCCACATCTGGCTCTATGCTGACAGCCCAGAGCTTGAAGCCTGCTTCAGATTCTGTGTCCTCCTCTCTCTCTGCCCCTCCCCTGCTCGCACTATGTCTGTCTGTCTCTCTCTCTCACTCTCTCTCTCTCAAAAATAAATTTAAATTTTTTTAATAAAAAAACAATGACTATATCAGAGAAGGGGAATTGGAAGCCCAAGGTAAAAGGAAGAATGACTTTTCACTGTATAAACATTTGCACTGCTTGAATTTTTATCATGTGCACACATTGCACTTCCAATTTTTGGAAAATGGATATAAATGAAAAACAAACTAATCAACCCACAGTTATTGAATATACACTGAATGCAAACCACTTTCCTAGGTACAGAGTTGCACAAAAGATGATGGAGTAGCTGTTTGTTTGGCAATGCATTGAATGAGTCAAGTTTGTAAAAGCTAATGGCAACACAGAGAATTATAATTTCTGTGTAAAACTGGGAAAACAGTCTGGCAGTTAATGAAGTCCCGAGAGGGCACAATAAGAAAGAGGATGCAGAGGCTGCAAGTATGGAAAAAGCTAGGCTTTGAAGGAAGGGCACCATCTCTGACATTGCAGAGTCAAAGTTGCCATATAAAGTGCTTTGTCCTCCATCCAAGCAAGTCTGAATCTGATGAGTTAGGTGCTTCGGGAGGTAAATTGGGTTTGTAGCAGACCTTGCTTGAGGCTTGAGTTCATCTGCTTGGGCCACCTCTGTTCCATATATCTTACAGCTTCACACTTCATGAAACCTTTCCTTTTCTGCTTTAGAACCTTTTACCAAATCTGTGGGAAGCCAGTGTCTGGTAGTGCTGGGAAGTTATTATCTCTGAAGGTTACCCTCAACCAACGACAATGGAAGCCACTAGATAAACGCTCCCCCCAGGCCTAAGGGAGAATTCTGGATGGTATTCTGAGTTGAACCCTCATTGCCTACAAATAGTAGAGAATTTAGAATGCAGCCTTTTTTTGGCTTTTCCTTCTCCCATCTCACTCCTCCCTCTTTTACTCCTACTTCCTGAAACCACTTCCCAAATAAATTATGTGCACTAAATCCTTATTTGAAGCTCGAGTTTTGTGGGTACCCAAACCATGAGAGTGTTTGTTAAAGAAGGGGAAAAAGCATGCAGTTTTAAATGGTTGACAATGAAAACAATAGAATAGAGAGTTGCTTTTTGCAACATTATTTCTAGTGACAGCCTAAGGTAGTTTTAAATCGTCATTAAAGATGTTCACAGTGCCTCTCTGGAAGGATTCTACAGTGAAATGGACGACATTCAATCCCAGAGAAAGCCTGTTGTGTTAAATCAGGCCTGTTCTGAGAAGGCTAACCTGTAGTTGCTCCTAGCAGTAGGCATTTCAAATACTCACTAAATTCTCCTTTCTTTCATTTTACCTCGTTATGCTTCATTATGCCCCAAGTAACACAGCAAATAATTCCTTTTGGCCCTTGCTATTTACTGCTTTCCAAGTACAGAACCAAATGCTTACCATTCTCTTCCTCATTGTCTAGCCAAACTTACTGATCGCCCCTGTTAACCTCATTTTGTTCAGTCATTCTAACTCCCCTTCTGTGAATTCCTTCTTGCTGTTTACATGTACCAAAGGCTCCAGGTAAAGGGGCTCATCTCAGAAGTAAGGTACCTAAGACAAGTTTTGGAAAGACTTCAACTTGAATAACAACAACAAAGAAGAAAGCTCCTTTTTCCATCTTCAAAATCCTGGCTACTACATGCAAAAGCCAGTAGAATTTGTGACCCATTTAATTCCTCAGGGGAAATTTAGGATTCTCAGATTCCTCTCCATCAGAGCAACTATTACTGTAGATTTTCCTCAGATAGACCTGCTCCCTTTGTGCTACTCCTTTTGATGTAGGTATAATTAAGTTGATTGCAGCCCCAGGAGGCCACTATATCTAAGGAAAAAAACCAGTAGCAATTCAAAATGATTGCTCTAACCTCCTACTTTTCTCTGCCTTGCTCACCCTGAGTATGGTTGTATGGCTTCAAGGCTCTCGCTGTTAATATTAGATAAGACTTTATTCTTCTGTAAATCTTCATGAGCCTCTTCCTCTTTCTCCAGAATGGCTTTTTTGGGGGGCCCAACTGGTTTCTTTTGACAACCATCCTTCTGTCCTAAAGTTGCTCAGAACACAGAAAACCTGCCTGTCATCGTCCCCCACATTTGTTCCTCTGATCACCTCCTCTTTCATGTGTGCTTCCTCTCTGAGGCAATTTATTTTCTGAAGCTTACTAAGCAGAGGTCAACTTTATTGTAAATTATGTCCAGATCTGCAAGTTAACTAAGTAAAAGAAATTTAAGGGGAAAAAAAAATCTTTAATCCTTCCTTCTAATTTTTAACTTCAGGGAAATAAAAGGACACATTGTAGTAAGTCTGGCGTCAGATTTAACCAGATTTAACCAGATTTAAACAAAGGACTTAAGATAGTTTTTCTGAGTACATGTGATCGGGCTAGGACTTCACGTTAATACTTCAATTCGTATTTGGAAATTTTGTGACATATTATGTGATAATTTCTGAGAGCTCAGTTGGAGACCACTCTGCACACTGTATGAAAAGAAGTAGGATACGGAAGCAATGTTTGTGAAGTGGCTCTTCCACACCAGACACTGTTCGCACATGTTGGCCCTTTTGATTCCACAACAATCTACATCCTACAGATTATCAAATTTAGGATAAGTGACCTTCTCAATTTACTAATTACATTGACAGGCGAAAGAAAATCTATCCACTTTCCACTTCATCACACTGCTTTCAATAACAGACATACTTTCTCAATTGTTCTATGTGCTCACCATCATCACAGCCAGCATATATAACTCAGCATATATAGAACACCTTCCTATTCGGTAAATGTTAGGAATATGGCTGGTTGAATAGGCAGAAAATCCAGACCTTCAACACTTGTCCTCTTTAGGGGAATGATAGGATATAATCTCTTGCTTCTTGCTAATATCCCTGTGATATAGGGAACTATTTTTCACAAACCCTATTAGAAAGCTGTGGAAGACAATGCTTGTTGCTTGGCTGTCCTAACCATTGTTTCCAATTCATTATTCCTAACCATAATCAAGTAAGTGGGCATAGAAAATCCTTGTGGCTTAGATACATGCCAGAGTTGGCTAAGGGATTTCTGGGAAAGCTTTTTCCTTCCTAATACAGATGCCACACATTTCCTCTCACCTTATTCTTTTCTTAAATATGGATATAATGATTGGAGCCAAAGTAGCCACCTTTCAACCATGAAGGAAAGTCGAAGAAAATCAAGGAGATATGAGCCCTGACACTATTGAAGAGCTGAATCTACAATAGGAATAATAAACCCTCCTTTGTTTAAGCCACTGTGGTTGAGGGTTTTTTTTATTTACAGCCGAATACATTGCTAAGTGATACAGAAATAAAATCTTTTACAGTGCAAGTTTGATTCCATTAAGTGAGAATGTATTTTATCGATTGGTATCTATATGAAAAATAATCTAGATCAGTGTTATCCAATAGGCTTTCTGTGATAAGGGAAATGTTCTACATCTGCGTTGTTGAATATGGTAGCCGCACATGATTGCTGAGCACCTGAAATATGGGTGGTGCAATTGAGGAACTAAATTTATATTTTATTTAATTTTAATTAATTCAACTTCAAGTTTAAATAGCTAGTGGCTAACACTGGATAGTGCAATCTAGGCATTATGAGTCATGACATGTATGTCACGTTGGTGTTTGGGATGAAAAACCGAAAACTTGCACAAACCTACCTGAGGCAACTGAATTATCTGTTATTCAGCCTGAACATGGAAAAATATACAGTGGGGTGCTTGGATAGTTCAGTCAGTTAAGCATCCAACTCTTGATTTCAGTTCAGAACATGATCTTACAGTTGTGACTTCGAGCCCCACATAGGGCTCCACACTGACAGCAAAGAACCTGCTTGGGATTCTCGCTCTCGTTCTCTCCCTCTCCCCAACTTGTTCTCTCTCTCCCTCTCTCTCTCTCTCAAAAAAAAAAAAAAATATATATATATATATATATACATACATAAATACAAATATACAGCTATAACCCAATAATTGTAAAAAGTAGCCAAGTATTATATTGTAGTGTTTAGTAGACTGTCTCTATTGCCAGAGAGAAATTCTTTAGCTAAAAAGTTGCTTGTAGTCTAACTAAAACACAGTTAAGGTATATGTCTTCTGGATGAGGGAAAACAGCGAATTCTGAGCCTGAAAACACAGAATGCTGTTTCATTTTTCTGACAAGGCCTCTAAAGCACTGAAACAAAGGAGTAATAATATTAAGAGACATCATAAGTTAAGTTCATTTCTTTTCATCCAAGTCATTACCTCTATAAGGACAGCAGTGAGCACAACCTATGCTCAGCAAAGGGTGTCTTCTGGATGCCCTAATCCACTTCATTGGCAACTCTCCCTTCCAGACTTCATACCTGTTCCTCCAGTTATATCCATCTCCACTTTGGTGGTCTTTATTCCCTTATTCCTACAGAATGCTGTAAGTGAATCTCTCTAGAGTCAGTACATTATGGGCTGAATTATGTCTCTTCCCAAATTCACATGTTAAAGAACTTACCCCTGATAACTCAGAATGTGACTGCATTTAGATATAGTGTGTTTAAAGAGGTACTTAAGTTTAAGTGAGGCAATGAGGGTGAGACATAACCCAATATGATTAATGCCATTAGAAAAAGAAATATAAAAAAGAAGAAAGAAAAAAACAAAAGACAAACAAACAAAAACCAGATAACATACAGACCCAGAAGGTAACATATGAGGACACAGTAAGAAGGCAGCCATTTGTTGGGGCACCTGGGTGGCGCAGTCAGCTAAGTGTCCGACTTCAGCCAGGTCACGATCTCGCAGTCCGTGAGTTCGAGCCCCGTGTCAGGCTCTGGGCTGATGGCTCAGAGCCTGGAGCCTGTTTCCGATTCTGTGTCTCCCTCTCTCTCTGCCCCTCCCCCGTTCATGCTCTGTCTCTCTCTGTCCCAAAAATAAATAAACGTTGAAAAAAAAATTTTTAAAAAGAAGGCAGCCATTTGCAAAGCAAGGAGAGAGGCATCAAAATAAACTAAACCTGCTGACATCTTCTACTTGGTTCCTGGCCTCCAAAACTGTGAAAACGTAAATTTCTGTTAGTTAAGCCACCTAGTCTGTGGTATTTTGTTAGAGCATCCCTAGCAAATTAATATACAGTATCTGCCAACTTTCTCACGATCTAAAAAGAGGTTCTATTTTGGGAATTTCAGGCAATGTTAGATAAGGCACGAACATGGTGGCAATCTCACGGAGGACATATGTTTCATCATTGGAATTTTAGAGGTCTGCACAGCTCACATGTATGAAATTAGATCCTCAATTAGTCAGATGTGTATGGGGGTAGGAGGAATGCATAGAGAGGGGATGGTAAAGAGAAATGAATCGCCTAGAAAAATCTAGAACTTAGACAGTTGAACACGAATTATTTCATACAATGGTATGTCTGAAAGAGACACTACAGATAATTTAGTTCAACACTTTCTTTGTACAGGTGACAAAACTAGGCCCAGAAAGAATAGCAGTTTGCCCAAAATCACTCAGGGATTGGCAAAACTAGGATGGGGCCCAGGTCTCTGGTTCATGGCTCTTTCTTTGATTCATTCCCATTTCAAGACAAGAACATACTTGTTATTTTCTTATTTTTTTTTACTAGAATTAAATTGCAAAATGCTTATAAATCAGAACTTGTATTTAAAAAGTTACAGCGCACCTGGGTGGCTCAGTCGGTTGAGCGTCCGACTTCGGCTCAGGTCATGATCTCGCAGTCTATGAGTTCGAGCCCCACGTCGGGCTCTGTGCTGAGAGCTCAGATCCTGGAGTCTGCTTTGGATTCTGTATCTCCTTCTCTCTCTGCCCCTCCCCTGCTCATGCTCTGTCTCTCTCTCTGTCAAAAATAAGTAAACATTTAAAAAGTTAGCTCAGTGTCTCAGTTTTAAATCCACCATTTATCAGTTTACATCCTTAGGCAATCATTTAACCTGTTGAGGACTCGGGTTTTTTTTTTTATCTGTAAATGATGATGATAATGGCTGCCCTTTCTATGTTACAGGACTTCTTAATTACAAACAAAAACATAATGCATGAAAATATGCTTTGAATATCACAGTGCTTTATCATTTTAAGGTATAATAATATTATAACTTATTATAGCTGAAGGTTAAAGTCCATTTTTTAGTACTCATGATGGCTTTACTCTTTAAAAACTCCATGGTATCAAAATAGATATTTTAAAAATAACTTATTTTAAACCCAAACTGAGCACCAGAACTAGTCATCTCAAGGGCAAATATCCACGAACTCTGCAAGAGGTTTCAATGGAATGGTCCCCTGCATCTGCGTTTATGCTGCTGGAAGAAAGTCATTGCCTCTGGCAAAGAAATCAGGAAATCTGTAGCTCATTTCCCCCTTGATTACAAGATGATAGATAAGTGTTCATATACAGCTGTCTTTGGGGGCTTCAGATAAACATGTACTGTAAATCCAAGCCAAATGCTTGCAAGCTATTTATAAACAAAGTCTAAAAACTCAGAAACCCCAAAATCCTACACTCAGAAACCACTCAGCCAACCTGGCCTTCCTCCATGGGAAACTGGCCACACGAACAACACTATTTTATTAATTCCCCAGCTTCCTTATGAACAGTCTGAGAACTGAGCTCTTTATTTCCAAGTCCATTTTTGGTTCTTCACTAAAGAATTTGTACAAGAACTTAAGCGGTATGTGGACCAGGCAATTACCAGAGAAGTCATATAGTGAGATGTGCCCTACAGAGCATCCATCTGCTGTATTTTTAATATTTTACTATTAAATTATACATATGTATAAATGTATGCCACATATTAAAATCAATAAGAACAATAAAATCTTGCTGATAATCCACAGTTGAAATCAAAACAGCAGTTAAGAGAATTTTATCAGCTTCTGCTTCCAAGTTATTTTGCATTTAACTTTATATTTTTTAAATCACAATTCACAGGTATGAGTAGTATAGGTGATAAGAGTATGAGTTGCAATATCATGATACACATTAGCTAAAATGCCTCCCCAGTAAAATTTATTCTCCGGAGGGCAGGGGCCCTTTCTGTCTTATAGGGTGCCAAAGCCACAGCATAGGGGCTAACACATAAGCCTTTAAAAGAACAATTATTGGGGCACCTGGGTGGCTCAGACAGTTAATTGCCCAACTTTGGCTCAGGTCATGATCTCATGGTTCATGAGTTTGAGTCCCGCATCGAGCTCTGTGCTGACAGCTCAGAGCCTGGAGCCTGCTTCCAATTCTGTCTCCCTCTCTCTCTGCCCCTCCCCTGCTCATGCTCTGTCTCTATCTCAAGAATAAAATAAACATTAAAAAAAATTACTTAAAAAAAAGAGCAATTATTTATTTATTAAATGAATCCACTGGCGTAAAGAAATTATTGGGAACTTGTATTTTCAGAATTAATTTTCTATTAATGGCTAAATACTTCTTATACTTTTTCTTAAAATAAATGAGTCAGGAAGCTCCAACAATTAACTATATTACTAAGTTATTGTCACTCTGTTTCAAACCCTCCCTTCTATACTCTTGTTTTCTGATGCCAGGCCAGGACTCTGCAAACCCTATTTCTGCATTGCAGATTGGATCCACATTAGGCCCTTCCCACCTAGGGTACTGGAGAGAGAATGCAAGTCTCAAGGAGGAGGAAGAGACTCATCTTGCAGTTCCTATAAGCATCCTATCCTCCCAGCCCAGCTTCCTCACCTCAGCAGTGAAAACGGCGGTTCCTTCCTGCAGCGGCAGTGAATCAGTTTGCAGTTCTTCCAACACTTGCAGAGTTAGCGCCACTCTCTCCCCCCACCCCCAGAGAAATCACTATCCAGAGAATGCCCTGTCTTCAGAGGTACGGGTCCCAAGCCCATGGAGAACCTCTTCGGAACTCAGATTCCAGGACCACCAAGCAGTACCTCCTCCTCAGAGGTCTGAATTTCAGCTCTGCAAAGTCTCTTGCTCTGAGCTTCTAAGTTGTAATAATTACAACCTCTTCCTTTTGTTCTTTCAGCAAACCTAGAGATGGTTCCTGCTCCTCAAACTTGAGCATTCCTCAAAATCACCAGGAGGGTTTGTAAGTTGCAGATCCCTGGGCCCTTCTCCCGGAGATCCTGATTCAGTATGTCTGGGGCAGGGCCTGAGAATTTGCCTAACATGTTCCCATGGTGAATTCCATTTGGATCATGTCTTTCGACTTCAGTGTACTACTGAATTCCTAGCCAAAGAGAAATGGGAGGTGAAAAATCCAAGATACACATGGTGACATTAATACTTAAGCAAATTATCAGCTCTAGATGAGTGTGATAGAGTTCTGTGGGGGCTCAAGCAGCTGTTGCACTTGACCATTAGGTCAATATGTCAATGGAGATAATTACGAAGACAGCAGTATGAGCTGGATTCTTCTGAGGTCACTGACTTGCTTTTAAAAAAAGAGAAAAAAGACCCTTAGGTCTTTAAACTCTCATTTCAAGTCTGTCATAGAAGTAAAAAGTTTCTATGGCAGCCCTAAAAGAATCTCTTATGTCTTTTATCCATAAGACCAATATTGCTGAAAAACAAATACAAAATTTAATTTTTTGATTTACAGGATTCAGAACCAGTTAATGTCTCCCTTGAAAGTTATGATGCTGGAGGTCAGTGGACAAATAGGGGTATCTATTTTCACTTAGATGAAACTTAGAATTTTGAAAACTCAAGTAATTCTGAACCTCTTTTGCCAGTGTAAGAAGCTTGCTCTGCTATGATCTGGGGAGCCTTCCCTTGCTTAAAAACATTATATTAACCTCACCAGAACAGCTGTCCAGGCAGGATGCCCATGTTTCTAGGGCTTATCCCCTCAAGGGGGAAATCCATTATCCCAACAACTTATTGTCATTAGACTCATAACTAGAGTCAGATCTCTGCATGGAGAAGGGGGACATCCTTATTTAATTTAGTCTGTTTGGTAATCACAAGGTCAGTATAAGAGGAAGGCAGGACGGTCAGAGTCAGAGAGAGAAAGAAGAAAATACAATGAATGACGACATCAGAAATCAGAAAGAGAGAGATTGAGAGAGAAGAAAAGAAAGTAAGAGAGACAAAGAGAGAAAGATTTGAAGATGCTATCTGTTGGTTTTGAAGATAGAGAAAGGGGCTTTCAAGCTAAGAAATGCAGGTGTCCTAAAAAAGCTGAAAAAAAACCCAAGGAAATGGATTTCCCCCTAAAGTCCCCAGAAGGAATGTAGCCATGCCAATACCTAATTTTAGGACTTCTGACCACTATGACTATAAAATAATAGATTTGTATTGTTGTAAGACACCAACTTTGTGGTAATTTGTTATAGAAGCAATAAGAAAGGAATACACTGGTCCTTATATTGTTGACATTATGCTGATTGGATCTGATGAGCAAAAAGTAGCAAGTTCTTTACCTTTATAAAACACATGTGAATCAGAGATTTGGAGATAAATCTCATAAAAATTCAGGGCCCATCACCTCATAATGTTTTAGGCAATTTTAAGACCTAACTGTAGTACTTATTACCTCAACTGGGATATTTAGATATTTAGAACAAAGTATTCTCTAATTTTGATCTCTTTTGAAGTGACTTGGTTTCCAGAGTCTCTTCAATAAAAATACATTTGCCTTATTTCCTGCTTTCATAGAACTTGACATTTTATTGTCAGAATTTTATTTTTAGTATCAAAATGACATATTCGAACACAGATTCAAGATGTTTCAAAATTTTGAGCTTAGAAACTGTCACCAAAAATAACTGTATTTTTATAATGCTAAGTTTAAAACATAAGGTAAATTAATAATGTAGATATTAAATTTATAGATATAATATTATAGATGTATCTTTCACACTAAGAAATAAAAGAGATCCAAAGTGCTGCACTTTAAAAATAAATGTCTTAATGTACACCTCCATTTGCTAAGCTTTTGTAAAAGTGTTTTTGTTAAGAACAAAAAATGCATGGCAATATAAAATCAAAATTATAATTTCTTGCTAAACATATAATATGTAGTAAACCCTCTAAGATGCATTCTGTTAAATGTAAAGTTGGGGGCGCCTGGGTGGCTCAGTCAGTTAAGCGTCCGACTCTTGGTTTCTGCTCAGGTCACAATCTCATGGTTCATATGACAGAGCCCTGCATTGGTTTCTACACTGGCAGCATGGAGCCTGCCTGGGATTCTGTCTCCCTCTCTCTCTGCCCCTTCACCACTCGTGCTGCCTCTGTGTCTCTCAAAATAATTAAATAAACTTAAAAAACAATGTGAAGTTGGAAAGGTCATGGCTTTCACCCTTTAAAAGCAATCTGGAGCTTATATAAGGTATCAAAATGCTAAAAGTCACATAATAATAAATAACCACAGTGTAAAAAAAAAAAATACCTTGTAATGACATTACTTGCCAAAAAATTTGAATAGTAATGTAAAGGAAGCTAAAGAGATCATTACATTTGGAGGAACTGAGACTTGAGCAGAGTTTTCAAGGAAAGGAAGGTGAAGAAAAGAGGCAGAGTATTCTAGACAAGTGGAATGTTGAACAAATAGCTTGAATTCTCATAAGACAAAAGGACAATTTGTAATACTTCATTTTAAAGATGGGAGTTTGAGTCTCAAAAAGGTTGTATCTCTGAAATGTCAAGATGTGTTCCTAAAAGGCTTCAAAGATTCAAGGATCCTCAAGTCTACAAGGTTCAGAGATGTCCAGTGCAACAATTTCTACATTCAGGTAGTAACACATGAATTGACTGTAACATCTGTATAAAAACCAAAATCTAAATCAGCAAGGATGCATTAAGGATACTTATGTTCCCTAAACTTAATGGATAGCCATTGTGTTTTACATTTTTTAAAGAGAGAAAGCACAACAGTGGGAAAAGCTAACCCAAAGCTAGGAGACTGAACTATGTGATTTCTAAGCCCCACCAGCTCTAAAATCCAATGGAAATGTGAAAGTTTTGTAGGTGCTAGGCTAAGATAAAAACAGTTAAGCAGAACAATATTCTTCCAATTCTAATCCCAATGCCGTATTTAGGTTAACTTCTGTCTTAAAACTAATTAAAATCACTGGCTCTTTTAGGACAAGTTGATCTGCATGTCTGACTCATTTTCTTGCAGTGGTAGAAATGGAAAGAAACACAAAGGAACTCCGTTCTGAGTCCACATGGCCCCATCTGTATGCAAATCACCAAACGGAATGCAAAACACTGAACACCAATAATGTCAGAGTTATTAAAGCAAGTAATTTCCTTTTCCTGACACCATTTTCATGAACCTTGTCAAAACAGTCTTTTGCAAGTAACTTAAGGTCTAAAAGGCTTTTCCAAGAAAATAGCCTCCCACGTTAATGCAAATTCCTTCCAGTTTTCAGCAGAGAAGAGCTCATGGGGAGAATCTCTCATGGGAACAGTAACCATACAAGTGATCTTTACTCACTCACTTCTGAAACTTCACCACCTCCTGAGAACTTTTTCACTGCCATTACCATTACCTTGCCAGGACCTCAAGGATACACCATTCCCCTTTTTAAATTCTGGCCCAGATTTCAATTCAAACAAAAGCTCTTTTCCTTATCTTCTTTAGGACATATTAAACTGCTATTTTGAAAAGGGCTTTCTGTAAAAATTGAAAGAAAACAATCAAAAGGAAAAAATCAAAAGGCACAGCCTACTTTTTGAAGTGTACATTTCTTCTCCTGAACTAGCTAATTCATTAATTTATTCATCACCTGTGCCTACTCCATTCTATTCCTGTTGGAAGCACAAAAATCACCTTTGAACCTCGGGTTTACCTCTTCCTTCTGTTCCATTCTTGGTCACCTCTACTCCCAAATCATGGTGTGATGTCAGAGTGTTAGCTACTCAGACCTTCTGAGAAAATGAATGGGTTTGATGTGTAGTGCAATTTTCATACTCTATTAAGAGCCCAGGGGCGAAGACTGGGAGCTTAATTCTCTATCCTTCATTCCCCAGCGACTGGAGCTCCTTCCTCATAACTTCATTATTTTAGTCTTTTTGATTTTGCAGCCAAACAAAGCACCACCACCACCACCAATAACAACAACAACAACAACAAAATCCCTCAGGAAATAACTACAATTATACAAAGTAACTTTTTAAAGTTTCATTGATTTTAAAAATTGGGGAACAGCCACCCCTCCTTTCCCACTGCATCCCAAGGCAAGCAGTGTGCCTCTCAGCCCCTCCTAGAAGTCCTGCATGTTTTCTCAGTCATCACTGCCATGCTGCACAGATATTGCCGAAGGTGCAAGCTTCTCTTAAACTTAAGACTCAAACATTCATTGTAGTTACTAACCCTTCCTCCAGTCTGATGTTGGGAATGACATGTGACATTAATCTCCTCTTCCCTCTAGGGCTTGCCAAAGATCAAAAAAATCTTTTGACTGTAAACGGCTTTCAGCATTGATACATCCTGAAACCATCTGTGTACATCAGGAAAGAAGGAAACCTTGCTTGCTTCTAAGAAAAAAAAAATCATGTTTTTCACGCTTGAGGCCTTACTCCTGAGAATCAAATTGGAAAACACCATTTCAAAAGGCACATTCAAAGACAGGGACAATCTGTGAAGGCAAAAATATAGCTGCTAGAAACAAGTAAACAATTCTATACTTTGGATCTTTGAAAACAAGATAAAAGTACTTTACAAAAAAACAAAATCTAAGAAACTCAGAAAGAAGTTAGTTGTGAACCTGATATGCTGATACTCTTTTCATAAGAGGAAGCTAGTGCTTTGTTGTTTTTTTTTTTTTTAGGTTGCCTTGACCATTATAAAAGAAGCAGTATTTTAGTTTTTTTCCTTTATAATATACTGTTAGGAGCATCATAATATACTGATAAGAACTTTGTAATATACTGATAGGAATATTTCCTTCACGATATACATTGAAAGCAATTTCCCATTGCCTAAAGAATAAAGGCCAAAGCTTGTCATGACTTGGTCTCAGCTCAATTTTCTGGTCGTATCTCCCCATAATCCCATAGGCATCCTTTGTTCCAGCAATACTGAATATTAGTAATTTCTCACATTTGTCACATTCTCTCAGGTTTCTGCATATATATCCCTTGCTACTTTTGGAATGCTCGCCTCTCTCACCCCGCTGTCTAGTTAACTTCTATTCCTGCTTCAAGGCTCAATATAAGTGTCCTTTACTAGAAGTCTCTGATTCCCAAAGGGTGAAAAAGGTCCCTCTCTGTTCATATTGTCTTCTGCATTCATTATGTTAATGTCCAGGGTGGGTGAATTTAGGTGAGGGAGTTCTTTAATGGCATAATGATTTTAATCTATTTTCCCTCATGGACTGAACTTATAGAAAGATTTTTAAAAACTATATCCATGGTAGGTATTTGAAAAATATGAACACCCAAGAATAGCTTTGTAAAGAAGATATAATTTCAAAGCATTAAATAATAAATTTCATGTATGTTTTAAATTATACTAAGGTTTATATTCTTCCATGTGTTTGAAGCAATCCATTTTATTTATTTGTAATTATTGATTTATAAGTACATAGAGATTTCGCACTGTTGGAAACAACAGTTCCCAGCTTAAATTTTTATAGCTTCCAAAACATATAAGCTAACATTTAAATGAATCCAATGGTGAATCAAATTTATACAAGTAATCATAATCTTATATATATTATAAATATTTGTACACTGTACTTTTTTAAACAAGGCATCTCTGTATAATCAATTACAACTAAATAATATCACCACAAAAAAGCTTCAGGAACGACTGGAGTAGCATTAAAATGGACATACGTCTTCTCTCAAGTGTATTTTGGGCAAGGGTCAGAAGAAGAAGAGGATATGAATTTTTATGGAAGATACTAAGTAATAAATACTGCACAACAGTGTGTCTGTATGATCTTCTGTAGATGAGTGTTTGGTGAATTATATATGTCACTGAATTTTGCTTTGCTAAAGTAAAGAAATATAATACTTTTGTTTTGCTGAAGTAGAAGTTAGAAACCAAGGAGTAGTAGGAGAGGAATCCAAATGTGAGTGGAGGGGCTGGGAAAAACATGTGGGCTTGAGGGGAGTGAGATTCTAGATGACAGTTGAAGACATTTTTAAATTCAGAGTAAAGGCCTATTTGGTTGAATTAAGCAACTGACAGTCCCCATGGCTTCTAAGAAAAAAAAAATAGATAAAAATAATTTTTCTAACTGTGAGAAGCAGTGTGGGGAAAGAGAGAGGTTAATAAGGGATTGTTTAGAATAAAGTCCTAATGGAGACAGAAAGGAAGAAGAAAGAGAAGACCTGAGAAATAAGGAAATGGCCAAGGATAGTTCCATAGTTCCACTTGAAGAAGCTCAGGAATCTACTGGTCAGCAACACTAAAAATAGGTCAAAGGGAAGGAAAGCACCTACAACATGTACCTTCAATATTTTAAAATGTCAATCTTTCTCAGAGTAGTATATGAATTTATTTCAGATCAAATAAACTCCCAAAGGAAATTTGGGGAAGGGGGTGTAGAGAGAAGAGAGGTGATGTGACAAAGTGATTCTAATGATTAGCTGGAATATAAATGGACAGAAATAGCTAACAAAAATGTCTAAGAAATAGTGAGAGGGAAGTTTTTTTCTAATTACTAGAGGTTTTTATAAATGCTAAAATAATAAGAATTAAAAGCAGTGTGCTATCCATCATAAGAATTGGTAGATATGAGTACACAAAAGAAGAGAAAGCCTAGAAATAATCCACAGTGTATGTAAAAACTCAGTGTATGATTAGGTGGTATTTCAAATCATTAGAGATAGATAAATTATTCAGCAAGCGGTACTGGAATCATTGGTTAACTATTTTACAATAAAAAGTGAGACTCCTTCCCTATATCATATACTGAAATGAATCCCAGTTGGATTAAAAAGTTAAATGTAAAACACACACATACACACACACATACACACAAACATAAGAATATACAGATTAAATTATATTTGTTTGAAAAGAGGGACAACAAATTTGAGAAAATTTTAGCTAAACTGACTAAAATAGAAATTACTAGAATCAGAAATAAAAGCAGACATTACAATCAACTTAAAAGAAATGAAAAGGCGGGGCACCTGCGTGGCATCTGACTGTTGATTTCAGCTACAGAGCCTGCTTGAGATTCTCTCTCTCTCTCTCTCTCTCTCTCTCTCTCTCAAAATAAGTAAACTTAAAAAAAGAAATGAAAAGGATTATAAAGGAATACCATGGGCAACTGTATGGCATAAATTAGATAACTTAGATGAAAATGATAAATTTCTAGAAAGACACAAACTGTAAAAACTGATTCAAGAAAAATAGATATTATAAATAAACCTGTAACAAGTAAAGAGATTGATTAGTAAAGAAAAAGTTATCTACAAATAAAAGCCAGTATCAGATGGCTGCTGAATTTTACTAAACATTTAAAGAAAAATGAATATTAATACTTCACAAAGTCTTCTAAAAATTAGAAGCAGAGAAAGTACTGTCCAACTCATTTTATGACACCAGAATTACCCTGGTATCAAAACCAGACAAAGATGTCATCTGAAAAACAATTAATGTAATACAGTCTATCAATATAACAAAAAACAAAAACCACATGGTCATCTCAATAGAAAGTAGAAAAAGAATTTGATTAAACTCAATACACTTTCATGATGGATACATTCAACAAACTAGAAATAGAAGGGAACTTCCACAACCTGATAAAAGGCATCTATAAAAAAATAATAATAATAATAAACAAAATCTACAGCTAACATAATTCTTAATGGTGAAAAACTGGACACTTTCCTTCTAAGATGAAGAACAACATAAGAGAAGCACCTGGCTGAATCAGTCAGTACAGTATGCAACTCTTGATATTGGGGCTGTAAGTTCGAGCCCCACATTGGGTGTAGAGATTACTTAAAAAAAATCTTAAACCTACAAGGTAAGAATGTCTACTTTCACCACTTCTATGCAACATCTAGACAGGGCAATTAGGCAAAAATAAATGAATAAATAAAATCTATTCATACTGAAAAAGAAGTAAAACTATCTCTATTCACAATTAACATCATCCTGTATATAGAAAATCTAAGCAATCCACCAAAAGTTCAGCCAGTTTGCAAGATATAAAATCAATATACAAAAATCAGTTATATTTCTATATACTTGCAATGAGCAATCTGAAAATTAACTTTTAAAAAAAGAATAAAATGTTTAGGAATGAATTTAGTAAAAATACAAAACCTATGCTAAAAACTATAAAACATTATTGAAAAAATTAAAGAAGATTTAAATGAATAGAAAATCATCACATGTTCATGAATTAGAAACTTAGTGTTTTTTAGATGACACTATTCCTCAAATTGACCTACAGATTTAATGCAATCCCTATTAAAATGTCAACTGACTCCTTTGTCAAAATTGGCAAATTGATTCTAATATTAATATGGGATTTCAAGGAACCCAAAATAGCCAAAACAATTTTGAAAAAGAGCAAAGTAGGAGGACTCATACTTCTCAATTTCAAAACTTAGTATGGTATGGTACTAGCATAAAACTAGACATATAGACCATTGAAATAGAATTTAGAGCCCAGAAATGAACCCATATGTCTATGGTCACCTCATTTTCAACAAGGGTAGCAAGATCATTCAATGGGGAAAGACTAGCCTTCTCAACAAAGTGTTCTAGGACATCTGAATAGCCATATGCAAAAGAATAAAGTTGGACCCTTACCTCAAGGCACTTTCAAATATTTAATCAAGATAGATCAAAAGCCTAAATATAAGAACTCAAGCTATAAAATTATTAGAAGAAAATGTAAAGGTGAAACTTCATGGGTTAAATTTGGCAACATTTTCTGAGATATGACACCAAAGGCAGAAGCAATTTAAAAAAAACAGTAAGTTGGATTTCATCAAATTTTTAAAACTTTTGTACATCAAAGGATACTGTCACAAAAGTGAAAAGACAATCCACAGAATGCAAGACAATTTTTGTAAGTCATATATCTGAAAAGAATTTAGTATCCAGAATATTGAAAGAAATCTTACAACTCAATAACAACTTGATTAAAAAATGGGCAAAGAACCTGAATAGACATTTTTTTAAAAGATATACAAATAACCATCAGATACATAAAAGGATGTTTAACATCATTAGTAATTGGGGGGATGCTAACCAAAACCACAATGAGAATCCACCTCGTGCCCGGTAAGATGCCTATATATAAATTTTTTTTTTCAACGTTTTTATTTATTTTTGGGACAGAGAGAGACAGAGCATGAACGGGGGAGGGGCAGAGAGAGAGGGAGACACAAAATCGGAAGCAGGCTCCAGGCTCTGAGCCATCAGCCCAGAGCCTGACGCGGGGCTCGAACTCACGGGCCGCGAGATCGTGACCTGACTGAAGTCGGACGCTTAACCGACTGCGCCACCCAGGCGCCCCTATATATAAATTTTTAAACACGAAAAATAACAAAGTGCTTACAAGAATGTAGAGAAATTGGAACACTTGTACATTGCTGGTGTAAATATAAAATAATGCAGCTACTGTGGAAATCAGTTTGACAGCACACCAAAAAGCTAAACATAGAATTCCCATACAACCCAGCAGTTCCACTCATAGAAATATACCAAATAATTAAAAACAGATACTCAAACAAATCCATGTGCATAATGTTCAGAGCAGCCATATTCACAATAGCCAAAGGTAGAAACAATCCAAATATCTACCAACAGAGGAGTACATTTAAAATTTTTGCTATTTCCACACAATAGAATATTATTTGGCCATAAAAAAGAATGAAGTACTGCTACATGCTACAACATGGATGAAGTTTAAAAGCATTATGTTAAATGAAAGAAGTCAACCACAAGAGACCAAATATTACAGGATTCCACTTACATGAAGTATATGCAATAGGCAAATCTAAAAGTGGTTGCTTAGAACTGGGATGGAGCAGAGTCACCAGTGAAAGATAAAGGGTTTGAAGTTTTTGTTGCAGTGATAAAAATATTCTAAAATTGACTATGGTGATGGCTGCACATCTCTATGACTATATTAAAAAACACTGAATTGTATAATTAAATGGGTGAATTGTACAGTATGTGAATTATATTTCAATAAAGTTGTTTAAGAAAAAGAGAATCAAAAGAGAACTAGAGAAATAGACACCAAAATGTTAACAATAGGGAGATTATGAGCAAGCAAATACAGTTCCCAAATGGCCAGTGGCTCACATTTAGACTTTGTGAAAACTTCAAAGAAAAAATAATTTTAAGGTCACTCCAGTTATGGCCAAATGGAGTAAATGGGACTAAATTTATCTTTCTCTTGAAGCAGCAAAAAAAAAGAAAGAGAAAGAAAGAAAGAAAGAAAGAAAGAAAGAAAGAAAGAAAGAAAGAAAGAAAGAAAGAAAAAAGAAAGAAAAAGAAAAAACACACGTAAAAGCCATTTTCAAGGCATCAGATATCAGATAACAAATGACAGTGATCTCCAAGGAAGCAAACAAGGTGAGCCCCAAAATTGTTCCAGTGTATTGTATTGAGTTTCCAACCACGCTGCAGGGAGGGGGAAACCAAAAAGTGCCCAACAGACTCCTTGAGTTGAGAACAAAGCAGCTAGAATTCTCAGGACAGAGTTCCAGAAAGGAGAAAACTGCATAAAAGTGAACTAAGAGGCCTACAGAGAGTCTCTGAAGTTTTCAGCTGACTACTGATCAATACATGTTCTTGCAAAGATTACCCAAGGCCAAGGAAAGAATGACTGCAAACAATTATAGGTAATGGTGCCTGGTTTTCACACGGATCCAATAGTGCCTGTTTCCACCGACCAGACAGGAAAACCTCATGACTCACAGGGAACTGAGTATAGAGTACAGAAGGGTCTTACCTCAGTACTGGGGATAATTAGTCCAAGACTGGGCGCTCTGATCCCACCTAACAAGTCTTAAAAGTAAGAATAGCTACAATATATAAAGAATATATATTCCAAAAACTCAGTAATAAGAAAAAAATCCAATTGCAAATGGAAGGAAAAAACCTGAACAGACACTTCAATACAGAAGATATATAGAGGCCAAATAAGCACATAAAAAGATGCTCATCACTGTAAGTCATTAGGAAAATGCAAATGAAAACCACAATGAGATACCACCTTACACCCACTAGGGTGGCTAAAATTTAATTTTTTTTAATGTTTATTTATTTTTGAGAGAGAGAGACAGAGACAGAGCGTGAGCTGGGAAGGGGCAGAGAGAGACAGACAGACCGAATCTGAAGCAGGCTCCAGGCTCCGAGCTGTCAGCACAGAGCCCGATGCAGGGCTTGAACCCACAAACTGTGAGATCGTGACCTGAGCCGAAGTCGGATGCTCAAGTGACTGAGACACCCAGGTGCCCCTGGAGTGGCTAAAATTTAAATAAATGACCACACCAGTCATTGGTGAGGATGTAGAAAAACTGGAACTCTCATATACTACTGGTAGGAATATAAAATGGTACAATCACTTCAGAAAACAGTTTTGTGGTTTCTTAACAGTTAAATAGACATCTACCACGAGATCCAACCATTCCTTCTAGATATCTACCCAAAAAAAAGCATATGTCCATATAGACACTACAGGAATGTTCATAACAACTTTATCCTCTGTTATAGATAAAAACTGAAAACAATGCAAATGTAAATCAATCGGTGAATGGATGGTCACATTCTTACAATGGAATAATACTCAGCAATACAAAGTGTTACACAATTGATAAATGCAATAACATGAGTGATTCTCAAAATAATTATGCTGTGTAACAGAAGCAAGACCAAAAAAAAAAAAAAAGTATACATACTGTAGGATCTCATTTATATAAAATTCTATCCAATGCTAACCAAACTATAGGAACAGAGAGTAGATTAATGGTTGCCTGGGTACAAAGCAGGAGAAGGAAAAGGAGGGGAAGAAATGAGGGGCTATACCAAAGGCCTGAGGAAACGTGGGGTGCTGATTTCACAGAAGTACACAAATGTCAAAACTTTGCCAACAGTACACCTTAAATATATACACTTTATTGTATATCAATTGAACTTCAACAAAGCTATTTGAAAAAAAAAGAACATACCAAGACAAAGTTCATTATTTCCTATTATACACTGTAATTCATATTTTATACCTTGCATTTTACCTACTTTCTTCCTAAATGAGAAATAAGTTGCAAAAAAGAAATCATGGCCATTTGTAATAAAGAAACCTTAGGAATTATTTAATATACCCCCCTCTTTTTCAGCTGAGAAACTTTAACCCCAGAGAGGTCAGTCTGCCCAAGGTCACATGGTTTGTAACATCTAGCAAAGGACTTCTGTTAGCATTCTTTTTATATTCCATGAGTCATTCGGTGGCTCATATCTTATGAATAAAATGTTCTCTACGAATATACAGACTATATATGTTATTACAACTACTCCTGCAGCTCATTCTAAGTTTTCATTTGGAAGGTAAGTGTATTTGCAAATGTATAAATTTTTATCTGAATTGTTTGCTTACTGAAACTGTATTTACTTAGTGACCTTAAGTTTTTAAATGAAATACATTTTTTTATATGAATGAGCTTGACATATATGTCTGGTGCCAGGAAGCTTGTAAGATAGGTCTCATAATATTTGCATTTCCTTCTTTCCATGGTTTGTGTAAAAACCATAGACCGTATCTTTACACTGGCTATATAATCAGATGTTTATATAGTATGTATATTTAAGATAGAATCTAGGTTTATTCCCAACTGTGGGCAGTTGAACTAAAAATATTTTGATGCCAGTAACATAAAAATGTATTAAGATTGCAAATAGTCTTAAAATGTAAAGTAAGGTCTTTCGAAACAATTCTTTACTATAGAAATCTAATAACCAGGATTTTCTTTAGAATACTAATGTGGTTGTTATTCATTACAGGAATGTGGGAGACACATTCGGAGATCTATTTTTAAATAACAGGCAAGAAAACTGATGCTTTCTACTGTAGTCAGTAAATACTACAAATCTACACACTGTGTTAAACTTTTCACTCCCCACATCTGACTCCTTTTGTTCTCCTTTCTACCCCAAAAATCAAAACAAAGAAACAAAAAGCAAAACAGTGTATAATAGTCTATGTTTCCTCAATGCCCCCATTTCCCAGGGACATATATTCTAGCAGGGCAGTAGAGAGACTCTGAGTTGAAAAACTAAGAGACTCAATATTTATGGGCCAATCTATGGTTTACCCAAATCCAATGGTTTTAAGAGAAAAAAAAATTCAATAAATATGCATAAATAGCCATGGTCACATTCATAAGATATTCTGAAACATTCCCCCAATATGCTATGCTAAGCAAATATTAAATAGCAATAATGCTTTTGGTTTCCCCTTAGGCTAAAATTTTCACACATTAAGAGAATTGAGGATAATAGCATTAGGCTGCTCACAGCTTGGCCTGGCAGAGAGCATCTGCAGCACTTAGTATTTACAGTGTGCGCATGACAGATTCTCCTACCTAGTGAAAACCTCAGCCTCAGTCCCTGCTAATATTTGACTCTATGTAATAGAATATAGATTTTTAAACACTGTCTTGACCCAGTTTTGAGAACCCGACCAGAGTCTGGTCATTTCCCCTTCTTAAGCAGCTAATTAAGTCCACATCCCCAACCACCTTCCAGATCAGCCGCCACACTCTGGGCTACTATACACCTGCTCTAATTGCCCAAGGGCCAGGCACCTACAACCAGGGCCAGCCCCTAAGTCCCAGACCTCACCATAAGTATTCAGATCAGCCAAACCTAAACCTGTTTGCCCTGCCTGGCCTTTTCCTTCCCTCAGAAACGAAGATAGAGGCACTTACCCATAGTTCCTCTCTCTCCTCCTGCCTCCCGCCTGATTGGTGCTTCCCCTGAGTGGCTTGTGTTGTATGCTGTGTTCTCCCCAGAGAACTGTGAGTACAACAAACTATAAAACTCTTCCTGGTTTTTTCTTTCTTGATCTGTTCTGTCCTCCCCTATCTCAACCCAGATAATATGGTTAAAACACATGGGAAGGGGGAACCGAAAAGGGAGATGGATTATTTTCATTGCCTCTTAAAAGTAGCATGTTTCTTTTGGCTAAAATTCAATTCAAACCAACAATATGTGTGCAGAGTATAAGCTCTTTATGAGAGGGTAATACAATGCATGCAGCAACAATTTACAAAATATAATAAGCTACATCTGTTATGTATTGAGCACTTAATGAGTCAGACCATGTGCTTATCTCCTATTACATTATTTCATGTAATTCTGAAAAAAAAAACCTAGTGAGGTAGAACTATTATATCTATATTAAGTACAGGAATCTAAGGTACAGAGAATCTTTTAAAAATTCTCTGAAATGACAGAGCTAGAAAATGGTGGAGCTGTGATTTGAACCCAGGTTTCTCTGAATCGAGAATCTAACTATTAACCAGTAAGTGATACTACCTCCAAGCAGCTACTCAGACAAAAATATTTATAGAGTATCTATTATATGACAGACATTGTATTATGTGTTAGAGAAAAAGCCACCAAATTGATGCTCAAGATGCTTACATACTAGTGACAGGCAGGTTATTTTATCTGTAAAAACTAGGTAACTTGGTGGGTATTAGATGGATTTTATCTAGGACACTACAAAAGTAAAACCATTTACTTGATTGAGTATTGTATCATAGCATACAAACAGATTTCTACTATTATCCTTTGCCCTCTCCCTACACACACACACACACACACACGCACACACACACACACACACACACTGCATTAAAGTTGCTCTTTGGGCTAGTTCTTCCTCTGCCCGAGGATGAAATCTCAAGAAAATCTCCTATTTTTCTTTCTGACTACTCTCAAATACTAAAAATTCCTCAGGTCACTTTCAGCCGAAAGAAATTCCTCTTTCAGTATCTGAAATGTGTAGTGCAGAGCAATAACCAAACCCTGAACATCCTTTAAAATGTCCCTACTTTGAGCCTGATGCAGCCCAGGAAGTCTGCAGTGAGGGAGGAAAGGGTGGTTGCTGGCACCTGCTTCAATTCCTCACCGTGCCCTTCTACTCGTGCCCTTCTACTCCCCGCTCCCATCTGTGGCTTCTGACCCCCGGGGAGTGGGGAGAACAGGTGTGGAGGGCTGTTCTCTGAGGTTGGTAGATGTTTACACTCACAAGGTACTTCTGTGGGTTTCTCAGAAACTCACCATGCCCCACCCCTTACCGGAAGCCTCCCATTGCATATCCCAGGACAGAAGTGATACCTATGTTTCCACCAGCCTCTTCCAAACCCAACCTCAGCCCTGAGGCTCTGGTGATCCACCCCACACAGACTATCTTGTTGAAAGCTTACCAGCAGCCACCCACCACTACCACCATCTGTAACCCCCTTGCAGACTTGCTCTAATGGTGTTTTCTTCTGCATGGTCCTCAGGGAAACACCACCACCCCTGCTATTGGTAGAAGTACAGTTTTCCCACACACATAACCCAGTGACTTCTCATCCTTAGAGCTCGTAGACCTGAGGAAGATACCAATCCACTGGGCCCCCAACTCTTCATGTCAGGCTCTGCCTCCAACAGGCTTGGGGTAAACAGAAAGCACTTGGCCATGGGGAGCCTGGGTGGCTCAGTGGGTTAAGCTATCAACTGGATTTTGGCTCAGGTCATGATCTCATGGTTCATGAGATCGAGCTCCATATTGGGTTCTGTGCTGACAGCATGGAGCCTGCTTGGGATTCTCTCTCTCTCTCTCTCTCTCTCTCTCTCTCTCTCTCTCTCTGCCTTTCCCCTGCTCTGTTTTGTGTGTGCAAGCTCTCTCTCTCAAAATAAATAAACACTAAAAAAGAAAGAAAGAAAGCACTTGGTCATCCTCCTCCATGATGGGCAGAAGGTAGAGAGAACCTCAGGCACCCACCAATTCATATTTTTCTACTCAGTGCTTTCATACCCTAGATGACCACATCCTTGGCATGTCTAATACAGGTGTCCTAACACTTCACTCTGGAATACGAGGATGTTCAGCAAATACAGTTTTGTTCTCAGCTTTTGAGGCCTCAGCAAAAACCAAGACAGAGTTTCTTTTAACATCCTGTTTCAGAAACACTAAAAAGAACATTCACCAGACTGAGTAACACGTTGTGCAGCAAAAATTGTCTGTCTCTATGTGATCATTTTCTAATATTTTCCATTAGGAAAAAATACATTTGTCTTCTAATTCTGACTCTGCTCCTTAGAAATGCTTTGTGAGCCTGAATAAATCATTAGTGCTCAGAGTCTTCACCTAAAATTATAAAATTATTTAAAAGCTGTTGAAAGGTCTCTCCAAAAAAATATGGCTCTGTCACTTGAGGCTCACTTACATCAGGCTTCCAGCCCAGAAATTGGGAAGAAAATTAAACATTAGCTAGGGAGCAGCAGGAGAAATACCTTTAAGTAAACCTGAACTCCTAACATCACCCTCTACCTCTCCAGGAACCATTCAAAATTCTTAACCTTCCCGATCTTAGAAGCAGGTCACCCTACTCTCACTTGACCCTGCACCCCAGTTCTGGCCACTGAGCTTCTGCATTGTTCTCTTTGCCCAACTCCCTACCTGGTTAATCTACCTACTAGACAAAGTCACCTAGAACTGTTCTCCTCCCAAAGACAAGGACCTGCCCTGAATTTAAGCTAAGTACAAGGACCCTCATGCCTATTGGCAAACATCTGTGAAAATGAGTACCTCCTGATTTATTAATGCCCCGTGCTCCTGGAACCACTGTTCTTTCAGGGATGCCACCACCTCAGGATGTCCTCCCTGTTAACAGTTCCCTAGGGCAGGACACAGAGCACTGCCACTAACCCAGCCCAGGATCCTACGTATAGTATGCAAAGTATCAACATAAATGCCAAATAACTAGGCTAAAAGGATGCATCTTTCCAACATACATCATTTATAGTGTTTCTTTATCCTCCTAGTTCTAAAGAATTAATTTTTCTCTAGTGTTTTAGATGGTCTCCTTATTCTGATTAAAATTTTAAAATGGCATTATTTCCCTCTCAGACTTTACAGCATAGGTTCTACAAACTTAAAGTGGGTATTGATGTTATTTTAAGAAATTTTCAGTGGGACAATCAATAAAAACAATTAAGGGGCGCCTGGGTGGCTCAGTCGGTTGAGCGACCGACTTCGGCTCAGGTCATGATGTCACAGCTCATGAGTTCGAGCCCCGTGTTGGGCTCTGTGCTGACAGCTTGGAGCCTGGAGCCTGCTTCGGATTCTGTGTCTCCCTCTCTCTCTACTCCTAACCCACTTGCATTCTGTCTCTGTCTCTCTCAAAAATAAATAAACATTAAAAAAAATTTTAATAAATAAATAAATAAAAACAATTAAGTGCTAAGGCTCTCTAGAGTAGATATCCTAAATCCAATATTTCATCAAAACTTTTGATGATGTCCAAAGTTACATGAATACTTGGCAATGGGACACCTGAGTGGCTTAGTCGGTTAAGCATCTGACTCTTTTAGAAAAAAAAATTTTTTAATGTTTATTTATTTTGAGAGAGAGAGAGAGACAGAACATGAGAGGCAGAGAGAGGGGGAGACACAGAATCTGAAGCAGGCTCCAGGCTCTGAGCTGTCAGCCAGAGCCCAACATGGGCTCACAACTGTGAGATCATGACCTGAGCCAAAGTCGGACACAACCAACTGAGCCACCCAGGCACCCCTTTTCTTAAAATTTTTTTTTGATGTTTATTTATTTTGACAGAGAGAGAGAGAGAGAGAGAGAGAGAGAGAGAGAGAGAGCATGAGAGGCAGTGAGAGAGAAGGAGACACAGAATCTGAAGCAGGTTCCAGGCTCTGAGCTGTCAGCAAAGAGCCCGAGATCAAGCATCTGACTCTTGATATCAGCTCAGGTCATGATTTCACAGTTGTGAGATAGAGCCCCACATGCACTCATTCTGCACTCAAAGAGAGGAACCTGCTTGAGATTTTCTCTCTCCCCCTCTCTGCCCCTACCCTGCTTGCACACGAGCTTTTCTCTCTCTCAAACTAAATAAATAAACTTAAAAAAATATTGGCCAGTGAAATCTCAAAATTTAAGTATTTTACCATCCAAAAATGGAAAAGTCTTCATGGAAGACACAGTTGAGAGGTTCTCGAAAGAAAATCTTTAGCTCAAGGTCCTTTTTTTCTCCATTGAGTCCTCATCTGAGACCTGGTATTTGTGAGTCCACAGATGGAGACTCCATAGGTCTGGATCAATGTAATCTTTCTTAATGTTGTGAATTAAAAGTCTGTTTCCCCCCACACACCAAAATTCATACGTTGAAGCCCTAACACTGAGTGGATGACTGCCTAATCCTAATGCTGGGAAAATTTGGTTGCTTTTAGTGTGTGGGCTTCTCAGTATCAGCAGTTACCATATTCTCTTTGCTGGGTCTACTTCGCATTGTGCTGGAATGTGGAGGCCTATCTCTGAATTTTCATATTTCTTCAGACTGGCTGTCAAAAGCCTTTACACTGAATTTTCTCATTATGTGGCCCTCAAAACAGCCATTTTCTCTTAACTGGTCCTCAAATGGTTGTCACATTCAAAAAGAATGAAATATTTATCTGATATAGAACACAAATTTATTCAAGATAAAATAGTATTTTATTTGTGGTAATTTCTATGTGCATCCAGAGAAAACGGAGATTTATAAATCGGAAATATCGAAAATTATGGACAGCATTTAAAAAATATCTTTGGGAATGCAAACTGGTGCAGCCACTCTGGAAAACAGTATGAAAGTTCCTCAAAATATTAAAAATAGAACTATCCTATGACCCAGCAAAGGCACCACTAGGTATTTATCCAAGTGATACAGGTGTGCTGTTTCGAAGGGGCACATGCATCCCAATGTTTATAGCAGCACTATTGACAACAGCCAAAGTGTGGAAAGAGCCTAAATGTCCATCGATGGATGAATGGATAAAGAAGATGTGGTGTATATATATATACATTGGAGTGTTATTTGGCAATCAAAAAGAATGAAATTTTGCCATTTGCAACTATGTGGGTGGAACTAGAGGCTATTATGCTAAGCAAAATTAGTTAGAGAAAGACAATATCATATGACTTATGAATTAAGATACAAAACAGATGAACATAAGGGAAAGGAAGCAAAAATAATATAAAAACAAGGAGGGGGACAAAACATAAAAGATTCTTAAATATAGAGAACAAAGGATTGCTGGAGGGGTTGTAGGAAGAGGGATGGGCTAAATGGGTAAGGGCCATTAAGGAATCTACTCCTGAAATCATTGTTGCACTAAATGCTAACTAACTTGGATATTAATTAAAAAATAAATAAATTTAAAAAAAATCATCAACAGCCTAATATATATTAATAGTGAGTTGGTATAGATGGATAGATGAAAATAGATTGTTGTAGCTATTTCCATTGAATAAAGTGCTCTGCATCTAATTTACATGATACTGAAGCTTCTGTTCTATATGGTAGACTATTAACAAAATTCCTGTAAAAATTACAGTAAAGAGATACAAAAGATAGTAAACTCATAAGAGCACCAAAAAGAGAAGAGAGTCACCTGCAGACCAGAGATTTATTAAAATTTCTAGAAGATGGCAATTAGTGGATCATATTGCCACATAAAATAAAAGCAGAGGCAAACATCCCAGCATTGAAGACACCTGGTTTCAAACTGAAAGTAGATGCTGAGCACAATGAATGGAAAAGACAAATACCTAGAAATAGAAATATACATATAAAAGTTTGTAAAACACCAACTATCCTAGAAGCTTCCAGGAAAGGGCTATGGAAACAATTTACGTAAGGTCCTTGATGTCTGATAGGTTCACTACCTGCATTCTTACAGCCATGAAATCTCATAGGGAAGCACAGTCATGCCTCAAAAATATCATTAATGGACTGGCCATTTATAAAATTAGTCCTGACTCAAATACCCACCTATCCCCCTGTCACTATGACATCTGTCCTCATCAATCACATCACAGTCCATTTTGGCCAGTCTTTTATTGCATTTTTAATAAATACATGATAAAATAAATATTTTAATAAATGTATGATAATTCATATATAGCATAATTGATTTTAAAGTAAATGCAAAATCCCAAAAAATGTTAGATTTCATCAAGTTGATGAAAGTTTTGGGTTGCTTCTTGAATCATTAACAAAGCTATTGCTAAATGAGGATTAGTAGAGTTAGATCAGTTAATAATGGATGAGGAGAAAATCAACCAGGAAAATAACAGGAAAGGATTTTCCAAGGAGAATCATTTTAAAGTAAATCAAAGAATCGAAGACAGGTTCCTGGAGGAAAGTCTTGAAATACTTCTGCAGATATTACTATCTTCATGATTAATCTGGAAAGTGAAATAAAACTTGGGAGATGCCATATCATGCTACCATTTATTTTTATCAGAAAACAGTACCTCCAAACAATCCAATGTAAATAGATTTGCATTACATGGACATTTCTGGTACTGATTTTCCTAGGAAACAGGAGACCTCCTGTACATATATACAAACAAAAACCATAATGGTGCTAGTTTTCTCATCAGTGATAAGTGCTGAAAATAGTGAAATCATGCCTTCAAAAGTCTAATATAAAATGACTTCAAAACAATTCATGATTAGTATGTAATCAAACTACTAATCAAATATGAAAGCAAAAGAATGGCGTACAACAATTCTGAAGGTTTATCTTCCATATACTCTTTTGAAAAAAAGTACTCTATAAATATTTCAAAAGAGAAAGAAAAAGAGAGAAGGAGGGAGAGAAATGGATACCAAGAAAATAAAATGGATGCATAAAATTTTTGTTTTGGGTAGTGAAAGACTAACTAAAGCCAACCACATTCAGAAAATATATATATATAATCTTGACTAAAGATATTATTAAAATTTTTCTTTAAAATATCAAAGATATATCAAGATGATAAAGAATTACAGAACAAAACTCCAAGGCTTGGGAAAGGTTTTCTCTCTGAGCAGTTTCTAGTCTAAAGGAGGTAGCTTTCATTAGTCTCTTAGTCACAGGGAGGTGGTCAGAGTTCCAGGCCCACCCAACACAGGGACTTGGGACCCTAAATGGCTATACCCTGAGAATAGTGGTAAAACAAAAATAAACCAGCCTTTGTCTAGATGGTAGACTCCATTTTTAAATCTCAGTATCCCATGAAATCTGAGGCTGTGAGCTTGCAAGTATACCCTACATTGTTAGTACCCTGCTTTAGAGGAAGAAAATGTCAACCTGAATCTCATATTATTCCAGCAAACACTGTTTCAAACACAATGTCCAGCAATTCATTAAAGCATGAAGAGAAAAAAGATCATGAAAGAGAACCAACAGTGATAAAAAATAATCAGAATAGGGGCACCTAGGTGGCTCAGTCGGTTAAACATCTGACTTCAGCTCAGGTCATGATCTCGTGGTCCATGTCAGGTCATGATCTCACGGTCCATGGGTTCAAGCCCCAGGTTGGGTTCTGTGCTGACAGCTCAGAGCCTGGAGCCTGCTTCAGAATCTCTGTCTCCCTCTCTTTGCCCCTCCCCCACCCATGCTCCTCTCTGTCTCTCAAAAATTAATAAATGTTTTTTAAAAAAAATTTTAAATAATAATCAAAATAATGATAGGTATCAGACACAGTTAAACTATGCTCACCATTTTCATATATATACAATGGAACAACACTCAGCCATCAAAAAGATGTAATCTCGGGGCGCCTGGGTGGCGCAGTCGGTTAAGCGTCCGACTTCAGCCAGGTCACGATCTCGCGGTCCGTGAGTTCGAGCCCCGCGTCGGGCTCTGGGCTGATGGCTCAGAGCCTGGAGCCTGTTTCCGATTCTGTGTCTCCCTCTCTCTCTGCCCCTCCCCCGTTCATACTCTGTCTCTCTCTGTCCCAAAAATAAATAAATGTTGAAAAAAAAAAAAAAAAGATGTAATCTTGCCATTTGCAATGAGGTGGATAGAGCTAGAATGTATTATGCTAAGCGAAATCAATCAGAGAAAGACAAATCCCATATGATTTCACTCATGTGGAATTTAAGAAACAAAACAGATGAACATATTATGGGAAGAGGGGGAAGAAAAGAGAGAGAAACAAACCACAAGAGACTCGTAATGATATAGAACAAACTGAGCGTTGATGGAGGGAAGAGGCTGGGAGATGGGCTAGATGGGTGATAGGTACTAAAGAGGACACTTGTGATAAGCACTGAGTGTTGTATATAAGTGACAAATTACTGAATTCTACTCCTGAACCCAATATTGCACTGTATGTTAACTAACTAAAATTTAAATTAAAAAAAAACTATGCTTACCATTTTCAAGGAAAAGAAAAGTAAGCTCTAAAAATTTCAGTAGGAAACTGCCAATTACAAAAAGTGACTTTACAGATTTGAAAAAGAAACAAATTGAAATTCTAGAACTGAAAATTTTCACAAACAAAATTAAGAATTTAATGAGAATTTTAACAACATATTAAAGAGTTGGAGAAACAGTGAACTGAAAATAGGTCAGAAGACACTTTCGAGAATGTAGCATGAAAGCAGCCTAAAAGGTAGAAAGCATGGAACAGAATGTAAAAATACAAGAATTCCATGAGAAATTCTAAGTTCTGGCATCTAGATGAAGAAGAAAGAATGGACACTGGCAATATTTGTGGAGATTCGGGCTTACAATTCCCCCAAACTGATGAAAACACCAATCTTCAGATGTAAGAATTCCAATAAATACCACTCAGGATAAATAAAAGGAAATCCATACCTAAACACATCATAGTTAAACTGAATAAAATAAAAAAAAATTTTTTTTAAGCAGATAGAGCAACTTGCCTTCAAGGGAGTAATAGACTGACAGGTGACTTCTTAACAGTAGCAGCAGAAGTCAGAAATAAACCGCTAATCTAGAATTTGTAACCATAAAAAAATAAAGACATTTCAGATGAATAAACAATTGAAAGAATTTACCTTTAGGAGACCCACAGGAATTTGCAAAGGATTTTTCCAGAAAAAAGGGAAATATCACTGGAGAAGATCAAGGGGATCTTCAAAAAGAATAAAGAGAAAAGAAAGTTGCAAACATGTAAATAAATCTCAATAAATATTGATTCATCAAAAATATATCTGTAGATTGGAAATAATGAAAATGTAGTCAAATGTTTTAAGCTCCTTGTACTAACCAGGAGAAGAGTACAGTTATCAATTAATATTAGACATTGATAAGCCAAGGATACATTTTTAATTTCTGAGATGAACACTAAAGATAGGAAAAGAGCAAAACAAAGTAATGATTAAGAAAATCAGTTCCAAGTCAAGAAGTATGAAAGTTGTGAGTCCACAGAACAAAAAGATAACTTGCCTGGCCAAAGGTTCTCTACTAAGCATCTGAGGCCACCATGGTCTCCAGCTATCAGAATTGATACCAAATAAATTTGCTGGGGAAAGTAAGCATTCAAAGACTCTCTTTACATTTTTAAATACATAGGTTCTATGAGGATATGTAGAATGTCCCAATTTATTCATGGACCATTTCAACAAACTTATTATGGTAAGCATATTACATTCAAGATCGGCATTTCTTATACCCTGAAAATGAAAAGCAGGTATAGGGACTCCTTAGGAGACCCTGGCAACTCTCCTCCTGATTTTAATTCCTCAGAAAGTAAAGATGGAAAATATGAGCTGGCAGCAGCAGGAAATTAAGTTCTTTTGGAAGAGATGGAAGATTTAATGACAAAGAGTTACATGAAGAAGCAACACAGAGAAAGTCTTGTGGCAGAATTCTTCACCAAATTGCTTTGCCACACTCATAGGAGAATCAAGAAAGTTAAAGATAGTTAGCAAATGAAATTAAGAATTCAGACTGATTTGTGCATCTAACAACAGGCTTGTGACATCCCAAAGGAGCAGATTCCTATGCAGTACGACTCGTGAGGAACAGCCTCAGATTCTTTCTAGTCTGCAATATTTATTCTGGGTTTTTCTTTGTGATCACAACCAAAGATTTCAATTAATCTTTTACCACCAATTTATGGTGATCACATGACTACTTGCTTTTGTCATCAAAATCTCCTTGAACTTTGTTATGTCGGTCTTTTGTCTTATGTCAATATTCTACAGTTTCAGCTCTGTTTCCACTGTATGTGAGATGGCCTTTAAAATTTCACTGCCTAAAAATGAGTGGATAATGATAAAATGCTCATCCTTTTCATCTTCTAGATTAATCAAAGTTGAATTTGAAATTGTAGTAGAATTGCACAAAAAAGTCTTTGACAGGGGCGCCTGGGTGGCTCAGTCGGTTGAGCGTCTGACTTCGGCTCAGGTCATGATCTTGCAGTCTGTGAGTTTGAGCCCTGTGTCGGGCTCTGTGCTGACAGCTCGGAGCCTGGAGCCCGTTTCGGATTCTGTGTCTCCCTCTCTCTCTCTGACCCTCCCCCATTCATGCTCTGTCTCCGTCTGTCTCAAAAATAAATAAACATTAAAAAAAAAAAGTCTTCGACAAGAAATAATACAAAAAACATACACTATTATTTTTCATATAGCTATTTTCCTAGAAGAGATATTTCTAACATGTTTTCATTGTGCACTTCTAAGACAGTAATTTTTTGAGACAGTCATGCTATGCATTACATATTTTTCAATGCTTTCTAGTTTTTACCAGAAATGGAGGAAAAAAACGCAAATTTGTGAGTCACTTTTGTAATAGGATGATTACTTGTCAAAGTGAGATTTTGTGTTTGATTATAGTTTTAGTGCACATTAGTCAAATTAAAGTCATTTTTATGAAGTGACAGTTGTTTTTATGAAGTGACAATTTTAGAAAAACAATCCATACATTGCCAAGTCAACTTTGACAAGTTAAATAAATAAAACCCCAATTCACTAGTTGGAAATAATTTAGATGTAAACAGGTATTTACTTCCCTGCCTGGCATCTATCTATGTTTAGAACATGTGACCCAAATAAAAATGGTTCATCACGAAGTGACTACAAAAATCTCACTTTAAATGAACAGGAACTTTGAGTAAAGTAGTCTAGCAGTGTACATTTTTCTTCGGAACAATGGTTTTAAGAGCTTATTTGTAAAGGCTAAAGCCTGAGCCCTTTGGGGAATTTTCCAGACACTGTTAACTTTCTTTTAACAGCTAATAGTGATCCCCAGATATAATTATTTACATTTCAATGAAAAAAATACAGTAATATTAGAGATTCTTCTCTAGAAGCTTTTGAATATAAATTTCTATAAACTCAAAAAAATAAAATTCTTTGTAATTTTAACATTAAAAGACATTTAAGGGTGTTTTTTTCCCTTGAGGGTGTTAAAAAAATCCTTTAAGTTGTAGCATTGAATAAGAACAGTCTGAGGAGTTGCAGCTTCTTTGTTTTTAAAAGTAATTAGTAAAACTTGTTCATACATGAAAACTTCTATTTATTCCACATTCTATTTATGCTGTGATACCCTCTTAAAAGCTGAGTTTTAAGAAACGTGGTGTTTGGCTAGTTATTTCCAGACATATTTAATATCCTATATTTTTAGAGTTTTTAAATATAGACATTTCAGTAATTAGTTGTGCTTACTTGTAAATTCTTAAGTTTTATAACCTGTTTTCATTTGTGATTTCATAAATACAATTTAATATTTCATAGCATACTTAAGTTTAATAGAACTCATCATTTTAAATCTAAGAAAAAAGTGACATTCCAACAAGCAACAACATCTAAAGCATGAATAATTACCTATAAGGTGAAAGGTTTTTCTTTTTTACTTTTCATCTTAAATATTAATACCTTGTTTGGCACTATATAAGTTTACTTGAATTGATATACTTTGCATTTATATTAATTCTTATTTTATATAAAATTTTATAATAAGATAATTAGCACTTAAAAATAAAGTCAAAAAGGAGAAAAAAAGAAATACAGAACAAGTAGAATAAAGAAAGCACATTAAAACACTAGCTTAAAATTTAATATATCAGTAATTACATTTAATATAAATGGGCTAACTGTTCCAATTAAAATATAAAAAGTAGCATATCAGAGAGAGATATATTAAATATATACATACATAAAAGAATTATCTAAAACATAGAGCACATGGTTGAAAGTAAAAAGAATTTAAAAAGATATGCTATGAAAACAAAAAGTTATATTAATAGTAGACAAAATAGGCTTTAAGGCAAAAAGCATCACTAGTCATAAAAATGGCCATTCACATTTTAAAAGTTTCAATCCACCAGGAAAAAAATAGCAATATTAAATTTCCTAAAAACTAATAACATAATTCTAATAACTCTAATAACATAAACTCTAAGTTTAGAGAGCAAAGCATTAAAGGATGATAAGGAGAAATAGATAAATTCATAATAATATTCTGAACATAACAATCTTTTCAATAATTGATAGCTCAGAGACAAAAGCCATATAGGCTCTAAAACAAACCTTAACACTTTCAAAATACTGAAGTAATATAGAGTGTATTCTCTAATCAGCAGAATTTATCAAAGCTATATATTTCTACAAACAACATACAGATTGTGCTAGTAGCCAAGATGGAATAACACAGACCAGATTCATCTTCATATCATAAACAACTAAAAAATCAGACAAAATAAATGAAATGGCAATCTTCAGACACTGGAAAAAAAGCAGGACAGGACTATGATCCACAAAAGGAGAGTAACAAGCAAGATGAGCATTACTATTGCCCAAGTTATACCTGGGAGTTACCAGGCTGCAGAAGGGAGCTGTGAGGGGAGGGACTCCACATAGAGCCAGCAAGTCTTGCTAAGTTGAGGAGACAGAGAAAAAAGCTCAGTAAAATCAAGACAACCAGAATTTGTAGATCAGGGTACAGGAGAGGGGGGAGCTACACAAAAAGAGAGCTCTAGAAATCTGCAGAGGGGTCCTTTTGAGTCTGTGGCTGAGGAAAAGCCCCAGGAAGCAAGTAGTTGGAACAACTTCCTAAGCATACCAAGCTGGGAATAGTTTGTGTTCCTACCAGGCAGAGTGGAAAGACTTTAAAATAGATGAGGCATCAGATAAAATTTTCAGAAGTTTATTATCTAGGTGGGGTAATACCAGTCATAGATTAAAAGCCTAATAAAACTAAAAGCAAACTTCTAAACATTTCAACTGATACAAGGTAACTGTATTGCACATCAAAATAAAATCCAGTACTATTAAAAGGAAAACAAAATCCAACACCAGAAATGTACAATTTACAATGTCTGGCATCCAATAAAAAATTATCAGATATGCAAAAAGCAGGAAACTATAACTTTTAATAAGAGGAAATACCAGTCAATAGAAAAAGACTTAAAAACAGAGATAATAGAACAAGTGGACAAAGATGTTAAAATGCTTCATATTCCAAAAAGGGAGAGAAAATGTGAGCATGCTGAGGAGAGAAATGGAAGATATAAAAAAAAGAACCAAACCAAACTTTTAGAGATGAAAAATATATCTGATCGAATATAGTAACTAGATGGAATAACAATAATAACAATAACTGGATGGAATTAATATCATATTAGATACTGCAAAAGAAAAGACCAACAGATTTGAGGACAGAGCCATAGAAACTATCCAAAATGAACATGGAGAAAAAAAAATTAAAATCAGTGATCTGCGGGTACTTGACTGGCTTAGTAAGTAGGGCATGTGACTCTTGATCTTGGGGCTGTAAGTTTAAGCCCCACGTTAGGTACAGAGATTACTTAAAAATAATATATATTTTTTAAAAAACTCAGTGATCTGTGGAACAATATTCTAATATGTATGTAACTGCAGTACAAGATGAAGGGCAGTGAAAAGAAAATAAAACAAAACAATGATCTCATTTAATTTGATGAAAAACTGTATAAACCCACAGATCCAAGCTCATTGAATGCCAACTAAAAGAAATGTGAGGAAAGAAATATCATGGCATATCAGAATCAAATTGTAAAATACTCATTGATAAAAATCCTAAAATCACCTAGAAGGAAAAAAGACTCACTATGCATAAAGGAACAAAGATTGAAATGACAGCATACTTACCAAAAACTATCTGAACCTATGAACTTATCAAAAACTATCTGAATGAAGAGACATTAAAATATCAAAAGGGGGAAAAAAAACTTATCACCAGAATTTTTCGCCCAGAAAAAAAGTCTTATAAAAATAAAGGCAAATGCTTTTCAGAAAAGTAACTCTTGAGAGAATTTATCCCTAGCACTTTCCCTGTCAGAAGTGTTAAAGAAAGTTCTTTAAGCAAAAGGAAAATTAGGAAAATTTAACTCTACACAAAGGAATAAAGAGTGCCAAATGATAAATATGAGTAAATAAAAATATACTTTATCTCATTTTTAAATACCTTTAAAAGGTCATGGACACTTTAAAGCAAAAATAATAACACTGGATTGTATGGTTTATAGCCTTTATAACTATAATAGTACAACAAATGGGAAAGAATAAATAGAAGTATATTTTTGTAAGGGTCTTACAGTAGACAGGAAATGTTGTAACAGTATTTGAAAGTAAACTGTAATAAATTAAAGACATATATTGTAATCTCTAGAGCAAGCATTGGAATATAAAAATAAAGATTTATCTAAGAGACTGATATTCTAAAGATTTTTTAAAAATTCAACGAATCCAAAGGAAAGCTTAGACACCAGAAAAAATGAACAAAAATCAGAAAAGACAAATAGAAAACAAGTAGCAAAGTGGTAATTTTTAAAACCAGCCCTCTAACTAGTTATATTAAATGTAAATGTTCTAAATACTGAATTGAAAGGAAAATATTGTTCAGCTGGCTAGAAAATTAAGCCCTAACTATATGATATATATGTGTGAAACCAATTTAAATATAGAGATTATAGTAGATTCAAATAACAAGGATGGGTGCCTTTGTGGCTCAGTTGGTTGAGCATCTAACTCTTGATTTTGGCTCAGGTCATGATCTCAGGGTTGTGGGATCGAACCCTGCATTGGGCTCTGCACTGAGCATGGAGCCTGTTTAAGATTCCCTCTCTCCCTCTGCCCCTCTCCCCCACTCATGAGCTCTCTCTCTAAAAATAAAATAATAAAAACAAATAAAATTACAAGGATGGAAAAAATATTACATGCAAAAATTAGTCATAAGAAAAGTGGCATGACTATACTAATATCAGAAAAGTAGACTTCAGAAAAGAAAGTAATACCAGGGATAAAGCAATACTTTTCACATTATAACAGAATGGAATAGTCCTAAATGTTTATGCATCTAATAACAGAGCTTAAAAATTTATGAAGCAAAAATAGATAGAACTTCCAGAAAACAGAGATAAATCCAAATTAAAATAGTAAATTTCATTAGTCATCTCTCAGTTATAGTAAAATAAATGGCAAATGAGCAAAGATGTAGAAGATTTGAATGTTACTATGAACCAACTTGACCTAATTAATATTTATAGAAAAATACACCCATAAATAACAGATTAACATTCTGTTTAATTGCATATGCTTTAACAATAAAAAATAAAAATAAACAACATTATTTACCATAATGTCTTAAAAATATTAGAAGACTGAAACCATACAAAGTATTTTTCTGACAGAATTAAACTAGAAATTTTAATAATGCAATTTCTGGAAATCTCCAAGTATTTAGATATTAAACAAAATATTTATAAGTAAGCTATGAGTCAAAGGGAAACCACAAAAAAAAAAAAAAAACCCAGTTCATTTTGAATTGAATGAAAAATTTAAAAATACAACATACCCTGGGGCGCCTGGGTGGCTCGGTCGGTTAAGCATCCGACTTCGGCTGAGGTCATGATCTCACGGTCCGTGAGTTCGAGCCCCGCGTCGGACTCTGTGCTGACCGCTCAGAGCCAGGAGCCTGTTTCAGATTCTGTGTCTCCCTCTCTCTGACCCTCCCCCATTCATGCTCTCTCTCTGTCTCAAAAATAAATAAACGTTAAACAAATTAAAAAAAAAAAAAAAAAAGAAAGAAAATACAACATACCCAAATTTGTGGAACATACTGAATTGTTTAGAGGGAGAAAATATGTGCTTATGTTAGAAAACAAGAATGATTTAAAACCCATGATATAAGATTTCATGTTAATAGATTTCACTAATATGTGGAATTTAAGAAACAAAATAAATGAACATATGGGAAAGAAAAAAGAGAGAGAGAGAGAAGCAAACCCTAAAAGACTCACAACTATAGAGAACAAACTGAGGGTTGATGGAAGGAGGAAGGTGGGGGATGGGCTAAATGGGTGAGAAGTATTATGGAGGGCACTTGTGATGAGCACTGGATGTTATATATAAGTGATGAATCACTAAACTCTACACCTGAAACCAATTTTACCATGTATGTTGACTAGAATTTAAATAAAAACTTGAAAAGAAAAAAATATATTGCAACTAAAAAAATATCACATTAATAAATTATTAAAAGAAGAGCAAATTACACCCTAAGCAAGCAGAAGGAAAGGCGTGTAAGAAATATAACAGATATCAATGAATTACAAAACAAAAACGCTAGAGAAAATTAATGAAGAAAAAGCAATTATTCTAGAAAGTAAGCTCTTCAAGATGTGATTCTGGAAGTGGATCCCTCACTGGTCAGACAACAGCCAGGCCCCAGGGTGATTAGAATTGTATGGTGATAACCCCTCAGTTGTGCTGTCATATCTAGGACTAGGACTTTCTCTTGGGCTAAATTCAGGTGGGACACAGGTGGAAGAGGAAGCATATTTGAGTATTCAGTTGTTCTGGCAGTTGGACCTTTTTCACTCATTTGTATTTTCTTATTTTTCTATGCTGTTTTTCTAACATAACTCACTTTTTTAACTAAGACAAAAACCATCCTGATCTCCTGTGAATTAATAGTGATCAACATTTCTGAACCGTAAACAGAACATATGGATCTGACTTCAGGTATCATAGACCACCTGAAAAATAGAGGTATCAAAAAATGGCACCATCAGAACACTTAGGTGATTGATAGAGTTAATTAGTTAATGAGACAAAATGTTGACAACTGCTACTATTCAAAATATTTTTTTGTAATGCACATATAACTTCCTTTGATATAACTACCACTACACACCCCACTTTTTTTGCTTTTTCAAAAAAAGTATATTGAGCCTGAAGAATTTTTTGCACATAATTCTTTCAATTAAGTTATAAATTACTAGAAGGTAGGTATTTTCTCTTAGCTTGATCATTTCCCTGCAAGAATCCTCCATAGCAATTCACTTAGTATTTGCTGCTTATGCTTCTGTATACAGGCACAGATAGCTGAAAGGAAGGAGTATCAAAGGAACTGTAGAATCATGAGTATTTCCTTTCACTATGATTCCAACTTTCCTATTAAATGTCTCATGAGAATTATTCTAGATTATACATTTCAGAGGTAGATAGAACTTTTTGGGAAAACTAGGAGTAATACCTCAGGACTTGGTATCTTTGTGTGTCCTCTGGAAAGAGTGTTCTGAGCATATTCATGGCCCCTATGGCCATGTTGAGATTGTCCTTCATTTATACTGTCAATAATCCTCCCCACCAAAAATAACTGAGGAGAAGAACAGGCCCAAATTTATCAGACAGACGTCCAGCATATAGCAGTCCTCAGCAGCATCGCCCACCCATACGCAACTTGCCTTCAAAACTACCAGCCAGCATACACCCTCATTTTGCCCCTGTTAGTATGCTGGAAGACCTCAACGATCATGATTTACTCAAGCTAAGCCTAACTCTTTTAATAAAGAAAAAAAAATGGGCCTGGCTAAAGGGAAAGAAGAAAAGCTCCCACAAGAAATGATTACAATTTAAATTCCAACTGGATCTTTACAGATCTCAAGTGAAAACAGAAAAAGAACTATAAAGAGGAGGGAGAAAGGCAGCCTTGGACAGAGCATGGCAAATTGGAAAAGAAGTCTGAAACATGGATTCCCTGAAGACAATTTGCTTAATTATTTCCATGGGCATCCACTAACATTCAGTAGGTATTGATTGACTTTACTGTTAATTAGACTAAATGACCTTGAGCATTTCTATACAATCAGTTACATTCTATAGAGCCTTTATTTTCAGTGATATCTGATAGCATTTCAGCTCTTATCTTACATGCTAGAAGAGATTTTCTTGCAATATTTAAAGGATGCAAGAGATTTAAAGTATACTTAAATATCTGTGAAAAAGGAATAAATGAAGAAAATCAAGTATAAATTATTATATAATTTCTTCTAATTTTAAAATTCTATAAGCCTGTATTCTGCTACTATACAATTCATTATAGCTATATGTGGACTTTAATATCAATTTTGTAAACAAGCTTGAAGAAGAACAAAGTCTATGCTGTTCCAGAAAAAAAATCATCTGAATAAATGAAGTTATAAGGAAATAACTAATTAACTGATAATTAAGGGAACCTAATATACGGAGACTATTTCTAATAATTAGACCTGGGCTCCTGAAATGAGCTGAAATGAAATGGGCTACTAAGCCACCCATCACTGGAAACTCTGAGATAGAAGGTAGGTGATCAATGGAGCTAGCAAGGGGATTCCTGCACTGGAGAGGAGGCTGTGCTTGGTGATTCCACACGTCCCTTTCAGACACAACTCTTCTATCATGCACTTGCATTTCTAGTCAAGGTAATGTGGAAATGAAGATGGAATATGGCCCTTAGGCAAGGAAGAACTCTATGTCTGACTTCCTTTGTATAGAATACTGGGTGGTGGTAGGATCTGCTCTTGTGATGGGATAAATCCAGGGAGCCTAACATGCAGATCTCTTTCTGCTACCTAAAACAGACTGTTAAATGCAATGACCACCATGCAAAAACCTGCTCAAGAGTTTCTTTCTGCTCAAGAGCTGACATACAAACTCTGTGGATGGAGGACCTAAAAACACCAACTCCCTCTCTGAGAGGCCTCCATGTAGAAACCCAAATGGATTTTATGATTATTGCTTGTGGTAACTAACTGTTCTCTACAACTGGCTTCTTGGGGTTAATTTGGAAAGCGGAGAAGGTGGGAGAGCTGGAACCAGTACAACTGGAGTCTCAGTATGGGACAACATGAGGGATGAAGCAGGCTGAGGAAAGCATCCAGGGCTGCCACCCAGGGTTGTTCATTTAGGCACTTATACAGGGACTCCATATTCAAGAGGCAAAATTCACCTCATAGACAGCTTTGCTATTTTGAACTATTGTCCAATTTTGATTATAACATTATTGATTCAAAACATGGCATTTTTTCTATTTATTATGACAGTTTTCTAACATATAGCAGGTCTGTATCTTGTTCAAATGAAATCAGTATGTTGTCACCATTCTTCTCTAACAATGGACAAATGAGTTCAATAATCAAAAGGCCTTGTTGGTCAAACATCTAAAATAACCTGTGTTTTTACAAAAAGAATTACACTTCTGCCTAGTGTACTGATAGATATATATCTAAAGATGTGAGCAAAAAGTCCTTGGGGCACCTGTGTGGCTCAATCAGTTAAGTGTCTGACTACAACTCAGGTCATGATCTCATGGTTTGTGGGTTCAAGCCCCAAATCGGGTTCTGTGCTGACATCTCAGAGCCTTGAGCCTGTTTCAGATTCTGTGTCTCCCTCTCTCTCTCTGCCTCTCCCCCATTCTCTCTCTCTCTCTCAAAAATAAGTAAACATTTAAAAAAAGTTTTTAAAGTCCTGTATTGGTATTAGTGCACAAGTTAAACATAAACCTGTATAGTTCATATTATCTGTTACTTGTGTGCTAGTATTTCTGAATTGTGAATGTAAGTCTACAAATACATTTAGGATTATATAAATCACTGTGTAAAGCAAATATTCATTTCCCTTTAATAATATACAAAGCCAGTGTTCCTTAGACAAATAGTAGGGATTACTATGTAATCATCCACTAATATGGCAATTGGTTATTTTTTGTTATGAAAATCTGGCAGTACAAAAATTAACTACGATTAAAGTACTGCAGCCTCCTGCTACATAAATATCACTTACTGCTATATGTAAAATGTACAGAAGCCAAAATTCAATCAATAGTATCCTTGAAAAAGTCAAAAGTAATAAGAAATCCTGTGAAGAAACATGAAGTAATGTTGTTTACTAAAATGATACCATTGGTATGAAATCAATTGCAGTTTCTTGATTGACACCAACTTCTCCAACACTGAATTACCAGAAAGAGGAGGAAGATTTCATCCACCTATAAATTTATCAGTCTGCATATGATCCAAAACTAAATTTCAAAACCAATTTTTTCCTTTATTGAATATACTAATATTGTCTTTGAAAGAAAGACTTATGATAATGAGGAATATCATGGCCTTTCGTTGTTCTAGATATTTGATACTTCAAGTATAGTCCATAGACAAGCAACATCACCATTACCTGGGAGACTGTTAGACTACAGACACTTGGGTCCCACCAGACCTACTGAATTGTAATCTGCATTTTAATATGATCTCCAGATGATTTGAATACACACTACAGTTTGAGAAGTACTTTCCCAGATAACACATATAATTTGAAAATTATGATGAATGTCAATTACTACAACTTTGTAAAAATTTATGATTTATATGGACTGATGACCATAGTAAGGAATAAGACATTGTTATGATATCATTAAGTTTAAGTTGTCTTGAAAAATCAGTTATATTTCTCATTGAAGTATTACATTTCCTTGATCATCACTGAAATGCAAAGTAAAACCACAATGAGCTATCACTTCACACTTGGCAGGAGGGCTATTACAAAAAAAACAAAGATAGTAAATGGTGAGAATATGGAGAAATTGGAACCTTTTTACACTGTTGGTGGGAAAGCAAAATGGTGCAGCCAATATGAAAAACAGTATAGAGATTCCTCAAAAAATTTCAAATAGAACTACCATATGACCCAGCAATTCCACTTCTAAGTTTTTATCAAAAAATTTTTTAATTAGGATCTAGAAGAAACATTTGCACTTCCATGCACACTGCAGCATTATTCAGAATAGCCAAAATGTGAAAACAACTTAAATGCCTACTGATGGATGAACAGATAAAGAAAATGTGGTATATGCATACAGTGGAATATTATTCAGCCAAAAAAAAGAAAGAAAAAGAAAATCATTGCCATTTGAGAACATTATGCTAAGTGAAATAAGCCAGTCATAGAAGGACAAATACTGCATGATTCCACTTATATGAGGATTCTAAAATAGTCACACATCTATAAACAGAACACAGAATGGTTGCCAAGGGCCGGGGATGGGGGGAGTAGGAAGTTTTTATTCAACAGGTATAAAGCTTCAGTTATGCAAGATGATTAAGTTCTAGAGATCTGCTGTACAACCTTTATGCCTATTGTTAACATTACTCTGCTGTACACGTAAAAATCTGTTAAGAAGGTACATCTCACGTTAAATGTTCTTACCATAATATTTTTAAAGTTTTACAACAGCATAATCACACTGTTCATTAAAAGTTATTATGCATAGAAGAATAAAATCTCAAAAATCAAATGTGTGTATAAAATAATATACTTTCTGCAAGACACATATACAAATACTTTAGGACATATTTAACTTTTCCAATATTAGTCACCAGTGGAGAAAATATCTTATACTCAAAAGCTATAAACTCATTATGGCCTATAATGTCACAAAAGAGATGTCACACAAGTCTAGGAACCCTTTCTATAGGAAAGGAGATATTGGAGAAAGTAAGCATTCTGTCATAAATAATTTGATTTCAATGAAAGCAAGATGTATATTTTGAAAATAATTTTATATCCCAGTGGCTATTTTTCCAAAGTTTTATTAAAAATTCAAAACATCTAGGGGCACCTGGGTGGCTCAGTCGGTTGAGCGTCCGACTTCGGCTCAGGTCACGATCTCGCGGTCAGTGAGTTCGAGCCCCGCGTCAGGCTCTGGGCTGATGGCTCAGAGCCTGGAGCCTGCTTCCGATTCTGTGTCTCCCTCTCTCTCTGCCCCTCCCCCGTTCATGCTCTGTCTCTCTCTGTCTCAAAAATAAATAAATGTTAAAAAAAAAAATTAAAAAAAAAATTCAAAACATTATTTTATGTTTGATAATTCAATTTGCGTAAGTCCTAAAAACTGGTTTTATGGGGCGCCTGGGTGGCGCAGTCGGTTAAGCGTCCGACTTCAGCCAGGTCACGATCTCGTGGTCTGGGAGTTCGAGCCCCGCATCAGGCTCTGGGCTGATGGCTCAGAGCCTGGAGCCTGTTTCCAATTCTGTGTCTCCCTCTCTCTCTGACCCTCCCCCGTTCATGCTCTGTCTCTCTCTGTCCCAAAAATAAATAAACGTTGAAAAAAAAAAATTAAAAAAAAAAAAACTGGTTTTATGTTTGTAATATTTCTTATTATTGAGAAAGACAAACTTCTTTCTCATTTGCACAAAAGGGCCAGTGGCAGCCTTGGAAGTAGCATAGCACATAGGAAACAGCACTGCAGAAGAATTAAGAGAGAGCCATGAGGCCTAAGGTTAATACCTGACTTCACACCTATTAGCGGCTACGTCCATACCCTCCCCTCTGTGTCTTAGTTTCCTCATCTTCAATGTGGGACTAACATAGTTTAAGTAATTATGAGATGTTATTATATAAAGCACTTAATACCTGGTATATAACAATTGCTCAATAAATATTAGCTGCTGCTATTATCTTTAATGTAATTTATTTTTTTATTTTAAATTTTGTTTTGAGAGAGAGAGTGTGTGTGTGTGTGTGTGTGTGTGTGCAGAGGGAGAGAGAGAATCTTAAGCAGACTCCATGCACCGTGCAGAGTCCAACACGGGGCTCCATCCCACAACCATGGGATCATGACCTGAGCCGAAATCAAAAGTCAGAGGCTTAACTGACTAAGCCACCCAGGCACCTCATCTTTAGTGGAATTTAAAGTGCATATCACAGTTCTTAAATTCTAATAAGCATGCAACGTATGATATCTTGTTATTGTTATTATAATTATTCCATCCCAGGAAACTGGAGGGAAATGAGCTAGGGGCAAGCAACTTCTCATTGAAACTTTGGTGTGAACATAGCATGTCACTGATCCCAGTTTTGAAAGGATGGGTTTTCTTCATTCATCTCAAGTGTCAGGAAGAAGCTTTTCTTCTTAATACTCATCTTGCCTCTACTTTCAGAAAAATCTGGTTCACTCATAATTATTCCATTAATTAAAATGTTAAATGCTTAAGAGACACTGGTGAAAAATACATGATTCCTGACCTAAAGAATCACCCATTAACAGAGGTATTATTAGTATGGATAATAGCATAGCAACTAAATCATCAGTAGCTTTTTCTAACTACCACCGAAGGCTTTGAGTTCCAGAAACAGAGCGATCAAATGGAAAAAGACTAGCTCCAGGAAGAACCCCAAGGGTAGGACTCACTAACTTCATTCTTTGATCCTTGTCCTATGGTTGGCCTTCCCTGGTACCATAACTTGTGCAAATACTTTTAGGAAAGAAAACTTAAATCTTGTTTGACATTTGCCCTAGAAATGGTATTCTAGTGTCTTATGACATCTAGAGGGTCTATCAGGAGTGACAAAGAGGTTTTATCTAGTGGGAACACTGCTGCACTAACTCTATTGTCATATTACTATTTCCCCCCACTGAATGAGGCTTTACATCCCTGAAGCCACACTTCAGGATTTCAATGTCCATGTCATCACTTCAGATCCAGGGTTAAATATTTGAGCTAATGAGCTGTTTTCATTCTCCAGACAGAGTGACCTGAGGGCTTTAAGAAGAAGCTTTCTAGGCTTCATCTGCCTGAACTATTTAAACAAGGCAGCTACTGGGTATCGTGAGTACCATAATCAGTGAACAACCACACAGAGACACACATTGGGGATCCTTTATGAGCAGACGCCTCCTAGCACCCACACCCCACACATCTCTGACATATTCCCAGAGAAGTGCCATGGGTACCCACAACCACCAACCCCAGGACTGGCATCTACCTCGGTGGACAGGTAGACAGCCTGCTCCAGAAGTCCCCTGGCAGGCATCTCAATATCACTTCAGTACACCAATTGTCATTCTTTGTCTGACTAAGCCTTATATGCTTTCGGCTTTTACTTTCAATTTTTTTTCGGTGGTGAAAATAATAACATTCTGACTGCTTCATTGGTTCTACTCCTAACTGGTCTTACTTCATTCATTCCACCACTGTGCTTATTTTGTTCTTCTCACTCACCAATTATTTGTTTTTCTTAGCTCATCTTTTGGATCAGCAGGAATTCCAATCAAAAGAAGCTAACTTGAAACAAGATGGCACAAAGAAATGTAAAAACATTCCATGCTCATGGATTGGAAGAAAAAATATTGTTAAAATATCAATACTACCCAAAGCAATCTACACATTTAATGCAACCCCTATCAAAATACCAACAATATTTTTCACAGAACTAAAACAAACAACCATAAATTTTATATGGACCCACAAAATACCCAGAATAGCCAAAACATTCTTGAAAAAGAAAAGCAATGCTGGAGGCATATAAAATCTGGACTTCAAGTTACATTACAAAGCTGTAGTAATCAAAACAGTATGGTAATGGCATAAAAATAGACACATAGATCAATGGAACAGAATAGAAAACGCAGAAATAAACCCACAATTATATGCTCAATTAATCTTCAACAAAGTAGGAAAGAATATCTAATGGGAAAAAGACAGTCTCTTCAACAAATGGTATTGGGAAAACTGAACAGCTACATGCAAAACAATGAACTGAACCACTTTCTTACACCATACACAAAAATAAACTCAAAATTAATTAAAGACCTCAACATGAAACCTGAAACCATCAATATCCTAGAAGAGAACACAAGCAGAAATGCCTCTCACATCAGCCATACCAACATCTTTCTATGTATGTCTCCTGAGGAAAGGGAAATAAGAGCAAAAATAAACTATTGGGACTACATCAAAATAAAAGGCTTCTGCCCAGAAAAGGAAACAATAATAACTAAATAACTAAATAACAAATAAACAAATAAATAATAACAAAAATAACTAAAAAAGGCAACCTACTGAATGAGAGAAAATATTTGTAAATAACTTATCTAATAAAGGGTTAGTATCCAAAATATATAAACGACTTATACAGCTCAACAGAAAAAACCAAATAATCCAATTTAAAAAATGGGCAAAATATATGAACAGACAATTCTCCACAAAAGAAATCCAGATTGTCAACAGACACATGAAAAGATGCTCATCACTTATAATGGGGAAATGCAAATCAAAACCACAATGAGATAGCACCTCACACCTTCTGAATGGCTACAGTCAAAAGCATAAGAAACAAGTGTTGTCAAGGATGTAGAGAGAAAGGAACACTCATGCACTGTTGGTCAGAATGCAAACTGGTGTAGCCACTCTGGAAAACAGTATGGAGTTTCCTCAAGAAGCTAAAATTTGAACTACCCTACATTCCAGTAATCACACTACTGGGTATTTACCCAAAGAATACAAAACTACTAATTCAAATGGATACATGCACCCCTAAGTTTATAAAAACATTATTTATAATAACCAAATTACAGAAACAGCTCAAATGTCCATCAATAGATGAATGGATAAAGAAGAGGTGATATATATATATACATATACATATATACACACACACACACACACACACACACACACACACACAAAATGGAATATTACTCATCCACAAAAAAGAATGAAATCTTGCCATTTGCAATGACATGGATGAAGCTAGAGAAATAGAGCTAGGCAAAATAAGTCACTCAGAGAAAGACAAATACTATATTATTTCACTCATGTGGAATTTAAGAAACAAATGAGCAAAATAAAAAAAGAGAGAAAGACAAGTCAGGAAACAGACTCTTAACTGTAGATAACAAACTGGTCATTACCAGAGGGGAGGTCGTTGGAGGATGGGCAAAATAAGTGGTGGGGATGAAGGAGTGCACTTGTGATGAGCACTGAGTGATGTATGGAATTTTTGAACAACTGTATTATAACTAATATATCACTGTATGTTAACTATACTGGAAATAAAATTTAGAAAAATAATAGGGGTGCCTGGGTGGCTCAGTCGAGCATCCAACTCTTGATTTCCACTCAGGTCATGATCCCAAGGTTGTGGGATCGAGTCCCCCATCGAGCATCTCCCCACCATACTGACCATGGAGCCTGCTTAAGATATTCTCTCTCTCTCACTCCCTCTGCCCCTCTCCCATACTTTTGCTCTCTCTAAAATAAAGTAAAATAAAATAAAATAAAATAAAATAAAATAAAATAAAATAAAATAACAATAACAATAACAATAATAAACATCAAAAAAGAAGCTGACTTGAAGGAGTGGGGATAGTGGCTAAATATAAGCAGTAACGAGCCAGAAATGTGTTCTGCATGTGTTACAGACTAAATGTTTGTGCTCCCCCCCTCCAAGTTTATATGTGGAAGCCCCAGCCCCCAGTTGTGATGGTATTTGGAGATGGTATCTCTGGAAAGTAATTAGGATTGGAAAAGGCTATAAGGATGGGAACTCATGATGAGATTAGTACTCTTATAGGAAGAAACACCAAAGAGCTCACACTCATTCATTCTCTCTCTCTCTCTCTCTCTCTCTCTCTCTCAAAAGAAAGAGAGTATTCATCAAGAAAAGGTCTTGTGAAGACACAAAAGGAGGCAGCTGCCTAAAAGCCAGGAAGAGCCCTCAACAGGAAGAAGTGAATTGTCCAGCTCCTTGATCTTGGACTTCTCAGCCTCCAAAACTGTGAGAAATATGTTCCTGTTGTTTAAGCCACCCAGTCTATAGTATTTTATTATGGCAGCCCCAAATGACTAATACAGCATGGGATAGAACTGATGCTATTTATGTGAATATCATTGTAAATCTTTAGTATTCAGCTCCTCCATTAGTACTGGAGCATGTCAGGAATTATTTGCATATTTATTTATATGTAAAGTCTTACAGAATTATGAAATCTAAGCTATATTTGGAAATGCGTATAATTGACACTGTTATTAAAAGACTACATTATATCAAAAACAGAATGAACTTAAATTTTAAGCTGTGTAGTCATCATAAATTTAAGTATAAGCATGTTTCATGATGCATGAGAAGATTAACCATAAGAATCTAATACAATAAAAGTTCAAAAGTAATGTGAATTTAACTAATATTATTTTCATTCAACAAATTTAATGAAATTCCTTCAAAATGGGCATGGTTCTAGATGCTGTCTATACAAAGGTATGTGTGGAAGAATAAGAAATCAGGTATTGAGTAAGGCATGGACCCCATACTTAATGGGCCTAATCCCTAATACCCAAAAACCCATAAAATACCCATCAGAAAAACTTCTGCAATAATTAATTTGCCTATGTCTCTTATACACATATTCACTATTGTCTCCATTTTTCAAATTCTTACTCATATATTATTTACTGTGACTTTAAATCCACAGTGTGAAATACATGTCCTTATTCCAAAAGTGAGAATTTTTATAAGTATACAGATAAGAATCAATTGGATTTTCAATGTTAATACAGCCCAGTAATATGTCTATGCAAAAAAGAAGAGGAAAAAGGCTGAGCTCAAAAGTTTTTCACTTAGATACAAAAACAGACTATTCAAAGGCTTGCAGACTGCATTCAAAACTCTGTGTTGGAGATAATGAGACACCAGCTGCTTGTCACTCATTTACGGAGTTTTATGTAGTCAAAGAAGAATGATCAAATATCCTGCCAGAGCTACTGGTGCCATCTATTTTCTATAGTGCATAATATAAATGCATACATTTCTTTTATAAACTAAATACATTTTTTATTAAATGAAATACACTTTTTGGATTTATTTAATCTCTTAATAACATCTTCTGGCAGGGAAAATGTATTTTCTCCTTCAAAGAACATTTGAGTTGAGACCTTATCCACACCTGGTTCACATTTGGAAAAAGAAAAAAAAAAGGTAAACTTCAACATCAACTCCACCCATATCCACAGGAGAATAAAATGGAAGTGTGAGAACAGCAGCAAAATGGGTTGGCATGGACAGAAATGCTTCCTCCACCAAGAAAGGAGTGAACTAGTGTCTATGGAATCAAAAGTAGATTTGGGAGACATGATATTGGTCATAGCTAATCTCCCATTGTGAAATATCTTAAGATTTTTCATGCCCTAAAAGTATACAGGGGAATATTACATCAATTAAAAAAAAAAAAAAAAAGACTGTTCTGATAGTGACTAATTTCAGGACAATTCAAAACTAAAGTGTGTGACATAAACTTTAATTTACCTGTAAAAGTCAGGAAGTAAGGTTATAAATGACTTCACTCTTCCAAAACTATTTGTTCATATGTAAAACAACGTCCAAGAGCTGTAGCAGCTTTAAGATACTATTTTGTTAGTTTGCTCTCACATAGGATAACACCAAAACAAAACAAAACAAAGCAAAACCATGTGATGAACAGGTATGAAGTTCACATGCTGCTAATAAAAAAGAAAAACAGAATGAGAGCTAACATAAACCATATAAATAATATTACTTTAATAACAGTTAAATAAATGTTATTTAAAACTATGGTTTTTTTGGAGGTAGAAACTTGCATATGGAAGAACTCAAGCCATCAACAGGTCTTTAGGAAGATGAGAAGAAGGAATGAAAAAGGGCAGAGTGTGAGGATGATTTTAACAGAAAGAGGGGGTTTTTCTCAGTCAAAACAACAGAAAATAGCAGAATGGACTAGTTCTCCTATTTATGCATAAGCACAAACTCTAGTCAGCTTTAATGATTCAACTCAAGCCACCTCCACTTTGAGACCTTCCTTGATGTTACCAGTCAGATTTACCTACTACTCCTCTCTTACCATCTCATTTAATAATGTCAGCTTCACAGGTATGTCCCCTTTCTGGATATCAAAGCCTGGCAAAATTGCTGGTATGTAGTAAAGCACTTAGTAAGTAGTGCTTAGAATCAATGAATTTCTCAGAAGTTTGCTTTGACATTTCTAGACTTTTTTTCTCCTGAACACTTCCACCAGATGGCTTCAGGGACAAAAAACGGGGAAGGAAGGGGGGAAGGGAAAAAGATCCATTCCACAATAACTTAGATTGAAAATTCCTTGGGTAGGGACTTGGAATTCCTTATAGCTTCATATTCATCACAGAGCCTAGCAAAATGCCTTGTGTTCAGTAACACTATATAGGTATTTGTGGGTTTAGCTCTCCAACAGATTAGCTCTAATGAGATGAAGGACATTTATCCTGATTACTATGGGTCTGCAAGCAGAACCTGATATTGTTGAGGTTGTTGAGATCAACCAGTCTTTTATTTGAAAACCTTACCCTTAGAGCCTGACTTTGGTATTCTTTTCTCTGTACTACCCTTTCACCTCATACATATTATATTATCTCACCAGTCAGGCCAACTTACAATTCTACAAGCTGTGGTGTTTATTTTTGTGCCAGTATCCATAGAGTAGCTAGCTAGCCAGACTAGTCATTTAATAGCAGCTTATTAATGACAACTCCGGCAGGACCTAGAATCCATTCATTGGTCTTCCACCTTTTTCTGTCCCTTATTCCCTTCATATCCTCACTTCCCAATATATACAACTTGTTTTTTAAGTTTATACATTTATTTTGAGAGGGGGGTGGTTAGAGAGAGAGGGTGAGAGATAATTCCAAGAAGGCTCCCACTGTCAGTGAGGAACCTGATGCAGGGCTCAAACTCATGCAACAGTGAGATCATGAACTGAGCTAAAACCAAGAGTCAGATGCTTAACTGACTGAGCCACCCAAGCACCCCTATATCCAAGTTCTATTCCAACGTTCAACATTATAATCACTCTGGTATATATACTCTCAGCTCTCCTGGTCTTCTGTCATTTTGTTGTACCTATTTGGCAAACCCCAATCCTGCTTAGATCTAACTTTCCATCTGCAATGCATCTGCACCTAAATAAATAACTACATGTGTATGAAGATAAACTGCATTGAATGTTCCAAATGCTGACTGGTCTCTTTTTAAATTCATAATTAATAACCTCAAGTGAGTTCATAGTTTGACCCAGGAACCCTACTGCATTTCCCCAGAATAGTCACTCCCCAACCCTTCTAGACTAATATATACCGTCTCCTACTTCTCAAATCTCTAACACCACTCCCTTCCTCGCTCTCATCAGATAATAAGATTAGATAACCTTGGCTCTTGTTGAGAAAATAGAAGTGGTCAGAAGAGAACTTCTACAAAATTCTAACATGTCTACTCAACCATTGCTTCTAGCCCTGCCTTTCCTTCTGGTGCCTTTATAAATGAACTGTGCCTACTTGGATCAAAGCTGATCTTTCGGGGCGCCTGGGTGGCGCAGTCGGTTAAGCGTCCGACTTCAGCCAGGTCACATCTCGCGGTCCGTGAGTTCGAGCCCCGCGTCAGGCTCTGGGCTGATGGCTCAGAGCCTGGAGCCTGTTTCCGATTCTGTGTCTCCCTCTCTCTCTGCCCCTCCCCCGTTCATGCTCTGTCTCTCTCTGTCCCAAAAATAAATAAACGTTGAAAAAAAAAAATTAAAAAAACAAAAAAAAAAAAAAGCTGATCTTTCACTTGTATACTCAATCCCATCCCCTCTTACCTACTCAAGGACATTTCTCTAGGAATTCTTTCCTCCTTCCCCTGCACTATCAATTCTTTCCTCTCTACTTTTTCATATCCATATGTAGACAACCACCATTATTTCTTTATCTAAAATAGACACTCTCCCCATCTCCATCTCTCATATCACTTTCTCCTCAAGCTACCATTTCATTGCTCTTCTACTCTTTTCAGAAAATACCTAAAAGGAGTTGTGTATACTTGCTGTTTCCAATTCATCTCCTCCCAATCTCTCTTGAACTCATTCCAAATCATACTTTTATCCCCACCATCTTTTCAGCCATGACCCCCATGTTGCTAAGTCCAACCAGCCATTCTCAGTTCTCATCTTACCTGAATTATCATAAGAGTTTGACATTGTTGATTACTCCCTTCTCTGAGAAACATTTTCTTCACTTAGTTCTAGAATCGGCACATTCCTAGCTTTCCCCCTATATCCATAGCCACTTCCTCAAAATCTCCTTTGCTATTTCTTGCAAATCTTCACAACTACTGTCCAATGGGATGTCCTAGGCTTCTTAAGCATCTTGTTTCTATCTACACAAACTCTATTGGTGATATCATCTAGTTTTATGGCGTCAAATACTGTCCACAAGAACAATGACTCCCAAATTTATAGCTCTTTCCCAAATCTCTTCCCTGAACACCACATCAACATGGCCTACCCTGTGCCTCAACATATTCATTAGATATATACCCAGGATCTCAAATTTAACACATCCAAAAGCAAACTCTTGGCCTTCTTCCAAGACCACCTGTTTCCAACAGTTTTCCATTTCAGTACATACAATTATTCTATCCTATCTCAGGGGAAAAAATATATATCTTGCAGTTATCCCTGACTCCTCACACCTCACATCTAATCTATCAGTAAATCCTCTTGATTTTGACATTAAATTTTCCCTCTTTCCCCCATCTTTTCCTCCCAAAATCCAAAGCACTGACAGCAGAAAATACTGGAGAGAATGTGATACAACAGGAACTCTCATTCATTGCTGATGGGAATGCAAAACTACACAGACACTTTGGCAGGCAGGCTATTTCTTACAAAACTAAACAAACTGTACTATACAGTCTAGCATTCACATTCCTTGGTAGTTATCAAAAAAAGTTGAAAACTTATGTACACATAAAAATCTGTACACAGATGTTTATAGCAGCTTTATTCATAATTGCCAAAACTTGGAAGCAGCCAAGATGCCCTTCAGTAGGTGAATGGATACATATACTGTGGTGCATTCAGTTTGCTTTTCAAAAAGAGGGATCTCAACATAAAGAATCCCAGAGATTTATAAGGAGGAGTCTCTTTATAACTCCTACTTTGTTACCCTAAAATGGTTAAATCTGTCCTACTGATGTCCTGGTTGGAATGTGAGGTCTTAAGAGCAGACACCATGTATGATTATTCTTTAAATATACACAGTTCCATGTCTGACTGCGGCCCTGCCCACCAACACAAGTTATTCAAGACAGCACAGGGGAAGTACACAGGGGAAGTGCCCCTCAGTTCCGCACCACTCCAGGGACTATCCAAAATAACAAAATGGAAGAATTCCCCTCAAAAAAACCTCCAGGAAATAACGACAGCTAATGAACTGACCAAAAATGATTTAAACAATATAACAGAAAGTGAATTTAGATAACAGTTATAAAATTAATCGCTGGGCTTGAAAACAGTATAAAGGACAGCAGAGAATCTAATGCTACAGGGATCAAGGGACTAAGGTACAGCCAGGAGGAGCTAAAAGATGCTATTAATGAGCTGTAAAATAAAATGGAGACGACCACAGCTCTGATTGAAGAGGCAGAGGAGAGGATAGGTGAACTAGAAGATAAAATTATGGAAAAAGAAGAAGCTGAGAAAAAGAGACATAAAAAAATCCAGGAGTATTAGGGGGAAATTACAAAACTAAGTGATGCACTAAAGAGAAATAATCTACACATAATTGGTATTCAAGAGGAGGAAGAGAGAGGGAAAGGTGCTGAAGGTGTACTTGAAGAAATAATAGCTGAGAACTGCCCTGAAAAAGGGAAGGAAAAAGGCATTAAAATCCAAAAGGCACAGAGAACTCCCTTCAGACATAACTTGAATCGATCTTCTGCATGACATATCATAGTGAAACTGGCAAAATACAAGGATAAAGAGAAAATTCTGAAACCAGCTAGGGATAAACGTGCTCTAACATATAGAGGGAGACCTATAAGCCTCGTGTCCAATCTCTCTACTGAAACTTGGCAGGCCAGAAAGGAATGACAAGCAATCTTCAATGTGATGAACAGAAAAAATATGCAGCTGAGAATCCTTTATCCAGCAAGTCTGTTAATTAGAATAGGAGACATAAAGGTCTTCCCAAACAAACAAAAACTGAAGGAATTTGTCACCACTAAACCAGCCCTACAAGAGATCCTAAGGGGGATCCTGTGAGACAAAGTACCAGAGGCATTGCTACAAGCATGAAACCTACAGACATCACAAGGACTCTAAATCCATATCTTTCTATAATAACACTGAATGTAAATGGACTAAATGTGCCAACCAAAAGACATAGGGTATCAGAATGGATAAAAAAACAAGACCCATCTATTTGCTGTCTACAAGAGACTCATTTTAGACCTGAGGACACCTTCAGATTGAGAGTGAAGGGATGGAGAACTAGTTATCATGCCACTGGAAGTCAAAAGAGAGCTGGAGTAGCAATACTTATATCAGACAAACTAGACTTTAAGGTAAAGGCTGTAACAAGAGATGAAGAAGGGCATTATATAATAATTACAGGGTCTATCCATCAAGAAGAACTAACAATTATAAATGTCTATGCACCAAATACGGGAGCCCCCAAATATATAAAAACAATTAATCACAAACATAAGCAACCTTATTGATAAGAGTGTAGTAATTGCAGGGAACTTTAACACCCCACTCACAACAATGGATAGATCATCTAGACACATGGTCAATAAAGAAACAAGGGCCCCGAATGATACATTGGATCAGATGGACTTGACAGATATATTTAGAACTCTGCATCCCAAAGCAACAGAATATACTTTCTTCTCGAGTGCACATGGAACATTCTCCAAGATAGATCATATACTGGGTCACAAAACAGCCCTTCATAAGTATACAAGAATTGAGATCATACCATGCATACTTTCAGACCACAATACTATGAAGCTTGAAATCAACCACAGGAAAAAGTCTGAAAAACCTCCAAAAGCATGAGGTTAAAGAACACCCTACTAAAGAATGAATGGGTCAACCAGGCAATTAGAGAAGAAATAAAAAATATATGGAAACAAATGAAAATGAAAATACAACAATCCAAATGCTCTGGGATGCAGTGAAGGCAGTCCTGAGAGGAAAATACATTGCAATCCAGGACTATCTCAAGAAACAAGAAAAATCCCAAATACAAAATCTAACAGCACACCTAAAGGAAATAGAAGCAGAACAGCAAAGACACCCCAAACCCAGCAGAAGAAGAGAAATAATAAAGATCAGAGCAGAAATAAACAATATAGAATCCAGAAAAACTGTAGAGCAGATCAATGAAACCAAGAGTTGGTTCTTTGAAAAAATGAACAAAATGGATAAACCTCTCGCCATGCTTCCCAAAAAGAAAAGGAAGAGGACCCAAATAGATAAAATCATGAATGAAAATGGAATTATTACAACCAATCCCTCAGAAATACAAGCAATTATCAGGGAATACTATGAAAAATTATTTGCCAACAAACTGGACAACCTGGAAGAAATGGACAAATTCCTAAACACCCACACACTTCCAAAACTCAAACAGGAGGAAATAGAAATCTTGAACACACCCATAACCAGCAAAGAAATTGAATCAGTTATCAGAAATCTCCCAACAAATAAGAGTCCAGGACCAGATGGCTTCCCTGGGGAATTCTACCAGACATTTAAAGATAAAACCTATCCTTCTCAAGATATTCCAAAAATTAGAAAGGAAAGGAAAACTTCCAGATTCATTCTATGAAGCTAGCATTACTTTGATTCCTAAACCAGACAGAGACCCAGTAAAAAAGGAGAACTACAGGCCAATATCCTTGATGAATATGGATGCAAAAATTCTCAATAAGATTAACTAGCAAATCGAATTCAACAGCTTTTAAAAAGAATTATTCACCATGATCAAGTGGGATTCATTCCTGGGATGCAGGGCTGGTTCAACATTCGCAAATCAATCAATGTGATACATCACATTAATAAAAGAAAAGATAAGAACCTATGATCCTGTCATTCGATGCAGAAAAAGCATTTGACAAAATTCAGCATCCTTTCTTAATAAAAACCCTCGAGAACGTCGGGGTAGAAGAAACATACTTAAACATCATAAAAGTCATTTACGAAAAGCCCACAGCTAATATCAACCTCAATGGTGAAAAACTGAGAGCTTTCCCCCTGAGATCAGGAACACGACAGGGATGTCCACTCTCACTGCTGTTGTTTAACATAGTGTTGGAAGTGCTAGCATCAGCAGTTAGACAACAAAAGGAAATCAAAGGCATCAAAATTGGCAAAGATGAAGTCAGGCTTTCACTTTTTGCAGATGACATGATATAATACGTGGAAAATTCGATAGACTCCACCAAAAGTCTGCTGGAACTGATACATGAATTCAGCTAAGTCGCAGGATACAAAATCAATGTACAAAAATCAGTTGCATTCTTATACACTAATAATGAAGCAACAGAAAGACAAATAAACTGATCCCATTCACAAGTGCACCAAGAAGCATAAAATACCTAGGAATAAATCTAACCAAAGATGTAAAAGATCTGTATGCTGAAAACTATAGAAAGCTTATGAAGGAAATTGAAGAAGATATAAAGAAATGGAAAAATATTCCATGTTCATATGTTGGGAGAATAAATATTGTCAAAATGTCAATCCTACCTACACATTCATTGCAATCCCAATCAAAATTGCACCAGTATTCTTCTCAAAGCTAGACAAGCAATCCTAAAATTCATATGGAACCACAAAAGGCCCAAAATAGCCAAAGTAATTTTGAAGAAGACCAAAGCAGGAGGCATCACACTCCCAGACTTTAGCCTCTACTACAAAGCTGTCATCATCAAGACAGCATGGTATTGGCACAAAAAAGACACATAGACCAATGGAAGAGAATAGAAACCCCAGAACTAGACCCACAAAAGTATGGCCAACTAATCGTTGACAAAGCAGAAAAAAATATCCAATGGAAAAAAGTCTCTTTAACAAATGTTGCTGGGAGAACTGGACAGCAACATGCAGAAGGTTGAAACTAGACCACTTTCTCACACCATTCACAAAAATAAACTCAAAATGGATAAAGGACCTGAATGTGAGACAGGAAACCATCAAAACCTTAGAGGAGAAAGCAGGAAAAGACCTCTCTGACCTCAGCTGCAGCAATTTCTTACTTGACACATCCCCAAAGGCAAGGGCATTAAAAGCAAAAGTGAACTATTGGCAACTCATGAAGATAAAAAGCTTCTGCACAGCAAAGGAAACAATCAACAAAACTAAAAGGCAACCAACGGAATGGGAAAAGATATTTGCAAATGACATATCGGACAAAGGGCTAGTATCCAAAATCTATAAAGAGCTCACCAAACTCCACACCCGGAAAACAAATAATCCAGTGAAGAAATGGGCAGAAAACATGAATAGACATTTCTCTAAAGAAGACATCCGGATGGCCAACAGGCACATGAAAAGATGGTCAACGTCGCTCCTCATCAAGGAAATACAAATCAAAACCACACTCAGATATCACCTCACGCCAGTCAGAGTGGCCAAAATGAACAAATCAGGAGACTATAGATGCTGGCGAGGATGTGGAGAAACGGGAACCCTCTTGCACTGTTGGTGGGAATGCAAACTGATGCAGCCACTCTGGAAAACAGTGTGGAGTTCCTCAAAAAATTAAAAATAGACCTACCCTATGACCCAGAAGTAGCACTGCTAGGAATTTACCCAAGGGATACAGGAGTACTGATGCAGAGGGGCACTTGTACCCCAATGTTTATAGCAGCACTCTCAACAACAGCCAAATTGTGGAAAAAGCCTAAATGTCCATCAACTGATGAATGGATAAAGAAATTGTGGTTTATATATACAATGGAGTACTATGTGGCAACGAGAAAGAATGAAATATGGCCCTTTGTAGCAACATGGATAGAACTGGAAAGTGTTATGCTAAGTGAAATAAGCCATACAGAGAAAGACAGATACCGTATGTTTTCACTCTTTTGTGGATGCTGAGAAACTTAACAGAAACCCATGGGGGAGGGGAAGGAAAAAAAAGAAAAAAAAAGAGGTTAGAGTGGGAGAGAGACCCAAAGCATAAGAGACTCTTAAAAACTGAGAACAAACTGAGGGTTGATGGGGGGTGGGAGGGAGGAGAGGGTAGGTGATGGGCATTGAAGTGGACATCTTTTGGGATGAGCACTGGGTGTTGTATGGAAACTAATTTGACAATAAATTTCATATAATAAAAAAATTAAATAAATAAATAAATAAATAAATAAATAAATAAATAAATAAATAAAATATACATAGTTCCTAACACAGTACTCAGCACATGATATTTAATAAATGTTTATTAAAATACTATATCATGTTTTAGACTAATTTGTGTCATATTTTAGATGGTTCTTGTAATCAACCTGGTGTTTTAAATGTATCAAATAGGCAAATTTCTACAGAAAGTAATATTTATATTCATGGGGGGCCAACAATATCTTATTAATATACTTCGGACTTACATACTACCCCACTTTCCTATGTATTACCTGATTTGTAATGATTTTTTGTCTCTTATGTATCAGTATACATATAAATATACAAATAGATAAATAAATAAGAATTCTTTAAAAAGTTAAACATTATACAGAGTTCCAAACTTAGCCTACTTGTTTCAATTACATTTTTTCAAATTATTTAAAGAAAATATGAATGTCAACAAATAGAAAGATACTAAGCATGAGATACGTAGTATCAGTTATTTGGAAAATTTAGAAAGGACGTTGTTCTGCTTTCTTTAGGAGGTGGAAACAAAGCATGCTGGAGAATGTGTTGGTGTCTACCCTGGGAGACAGGTAGGGAAGGTAAAGAGGCTTGGCAATAAATTGTACATCCAGGAGGCTAAAGAAGTGTTGGGGGTCTGAGTTTGGCTTTTTTTTTTTTCTTTCTCTATCTGGCTAATTTCACTTAATATAGTGTTCTTGAGGTCTATCCATATTATCACAAATGGCAGAATTCCCTTTTTCTTTAATATTTATTTTTGGGAGAGCACACGCAGTGGAGGAGCAGAGAGAGGGGGACGGAGGATCCAAAATGGGCTCTGTACTGACATACTGACAGCAGTGAACCAGATGTGGGGCTCGAAATCACAAACACGAGATCATAACCTGAGCCGAAGTTGGATGCTCAACCAACTGAGCCACCCAAGTGCCCCAGAATTTCCTTCTTTCTTATGGCTCAATTATATATATATATATATATATATATATATATATATATATATATAATCTTATGGCTCAATTATATATATATATATATAATCTTATGGCTCAATTATATATATATATATATATATATATATATATATATATATATATAATCACACCTTTAAAAAAAATTTTTTTTAATGTTTATTTTTCGAGAGAGACAGAGACAGAATGCAAGGGGTTAGGGGCAGAGAGAGAGGGAGAATCCGAAGCAGGCTCCAGGCTCCGAGCTGCCAGCACAGAGCCCGACGCAGGGCTCAAACTCAAGAGCTGTGAGATCATGACCTGAGCCGAAGTCGGACACTCAACCGACTGAGCCACCCAGGCGCCCCTCACACCTTTTTTAATCCATTCATTCATCAATGGGTATTTAGGTTGTTTCCATATCCTGGATATTGGAAAAATCCCACAATAACTAATTCTATTGTGGTTATCATTTTGCAATATATTCATGTACCAAATCATCATGTTTCACACTTAAAACTTACACATTAAATGTCAAGTATATCTCAGTACAGCTGGGGGCATGGTGAATAAGTGCTAGAGGCTCACTGAGCAACTGTAGGAGATAGAACTCCTTCCCCTACTCTGATTTGGATGCTTTGAAAAACTGCGATAGATGCTGTCATAGTGGAAGAACACTAAATACAAATGGGTGTAAGGAGAAGTACTGTAATTAATTGAAGGTCACAATGAATTTAGAGTTGGAGTCAATTGAGATGTCATCACCACAGGAAAATAATGCTTCAAAGGGATATGAAGTTTTATAAATTTTAAAATATAAATCAGCAGGTAATTTGTTCTAGAAGTCCAATACAAAATTTCCATCAAAATAGAAAAGGAGAAAAGCTTTACCACTATAAATTCATGTATGCTGTATTTCTCCTCCACTCAATGTTTACTCTTGCAGTTGTTGCTACCTGAGAATCCTATATTTCATAAGTCCTTTAGGAAAAGGCAAAATGGTGAGGTCAGGGGGGAAAGTGTCCATGTTGCCACACTCCATGGGGGCAATTATATGTATAAAGCCAAATTTGTTTGCCCAGCTGTGCTGCTGGGGAGTAGGTGGGACTCATGTTCTCCCCTCTATTCCACGTCAGAATGTTAAGCCCACCCCCTTAGGTAAAGTTTCTTCACTTAAGACCTCAGATAGTCTTAGGCTCCCCTAAGTTTCACTTCAAAATGGAGCAAACAGAGCCACATCAGGGCCCAGGCAGGCACCGTCTGTGCAGAATGGTCCAGACTACACACATAATTCAATTCCCCTAATTTGGTGCACCTTTCCTTGGCTGCAATAACTTGCCTGGTACTTATGACACTTGTTTAAAATCAACTCTCCAATTCTAGGACATCTAGGGGAATATTAGACACTAACCAACAATAATCAGAAAACACCCCTGGATTGTGTGGAATAAAGTCACGTTTTAAGAGAAAGAGTCATAAACTACATCTTAAGTCTAAAAGCATTTGCTTAGGATTCTGAGAATTTTTACAAATAAATTTTTATTAAAATGTCCCTTAAAAATAAATAATCATGTCTATAATTTTTTGTATTTTGGAAATCCCAATCCATTGACATCAATAGAATTTTTTAGTTGAAAGAAAATGGAGTAAACAGTGCAAGCATAATAATGATGCATAAACCAATGGGTTCTAATATTACCTTACTCACTTTGCCTTAAAATGAAATTTTTTTCATTGATATACTTGAACTTTGATTAATCACTACCAATTGTTTGGTCAATATGGTGACACTCCTTACTTTCAAATCACCAATTCCAAATAGACAAATTTCTTTTAAATTGGGTTCATAATCATAAATTTTCTTCCCTACAAGAACTAAATTACTCAACCACAAATATTACTTGAGTATTTATTTTGTCCACATCACAGAAAAAGACAGTGTATGGGATACACAGGTATTTGTAATTCTTCCTCTCAAATACTTTATAATACTGATGAGGAGATAAGTCATACACAAGAATGACAGGTATAGATATAAAAAGTCAGTATCCATGAAATGGCCCCAACAGGAAGGGCTTAGGAGAATCAAAAGTGAGAGGAATACCCATGTACAGTGGTATGAAGAAAAGTCTCCTGGAGGAAATGGACCGAGAGCTGTATAAGAGGGAGCCATGAAGAGTTTAACAAATGGAAAAACATATGCTTTCTTGAGTGTGAAGGTGATGCTAAAAAAAGGGAGATCAATGACTATCCTCTACACCAAGAGCTAGCTTTTAAATTGTTAATGGTTGTATGTAGCTTCATAATGTACTGACTTTGATTTTAATCAATTTAAATTTTATTTTAATACAATTTCTCATATAAAGAATTTCCATTCTGATCTCATCTTCCTAGATATTCTACATAGCTTCTTTCTTAGCCAGTATCCATATTTCTATAATTCCTATGACTAGAACTAATCATTCTCAAGAGTTCTCTTAATTCTGCAGGATCCTATAATCATATGATCTTTTTCAGAGTTCCCCGGGTGATGTTTTAGTCTCCATCTTTTTTATCTTTTATAGCCTGTTTTACTATTAGAACTAGATCCAACAAGCCCCATTGTGTCTCTGTTAAACATAAACGAGAAATAGAAGACTGGAGATACCACCAAAACATAGTTTGCAGAATTTTTTTTGAAAATATGGTGATGTTATAGATGAAGATTCAATTTTGGATATAAAAATCCTACAGCTCCCAGGATATCCTTGTCAGAACCACAACTGATCCTGTATCTAAATTTTCACAATTGGTGAGTAGAGCACACTCTGCTGGACAGAACTCTGAAATAGGGGGTAATTGTCCTTCATGGTTCCTGTTTTCCTCTTAGTCTTCCTACTCACCTCCACGTTCCCTTTGCCGTTTTAGAACCAAGCACTTTTTCCCTTTATTATTCTGACCCATTCTCTCTCGTTCCCTCTTTCTCTCCCTCTCTCTCTCCCTCCTGTCATACAGAACAGAAATTCTAGATATTGTTCCATAGTGAGATTTTAGGGACCTAATATGCTGTCCCCAGTGAATATTTCCACTTTAAGAGAGGACCACAGCAAGAGGGCAATGCTTTGCTCAAGAGAATGAGTTACTATAAAAATGGAATTAAAGTCACATAAGAGGTGAGGGCTTTGTTTTTAGAGACAGATAAGGAGGTTTTCAGTGATCATAGCAGGACTTATCTTCTTAGCACACCTCTTATTTCCCCTTTAGGCAGTGAGCTGGTCTATCTCTTCTAATGAATGAGTGGTGGTAGCAGTAATAAAAATAATAGCTAATGCATTGATGTTTATTAATATTAATAGGCTAACATGCATTGCACACAGATTTTTGCATGGATTGTCATGTAATCCCCATTATTATTACCCATTTAAAGATGAAAACATTGAAACATACAGAACTGAAAAATTCTCCCAAAGACCTGGGACTCAAATAGAGAAAGCGTAAACAACTAGGCCATGACTGCTAAGAATTAGTGGCCACTGACCCATAGGAAAAAGTAACCAGCCAATGGGCACATGTGATGCATGGCTCTGGGCCTTTGTCTTTGGCCAAATCCATCAGAGGTATCCTGTTCTTTTCTCTGACTTCTTGTCCCACCCTGGGCCAGGCTCTGCCTTCACACTTAGTTTTTCCAGCTGCCCGAGGCTGGACACCACTACAGTTTACCCCTCTTCCTACTTTTCTTACTCCTTTCCCTGCACCAGCTCAGCTACTCAAAAAGGAAACAAAGTAAGTGGCATAGTCCTCATGTCCTGTGAGATTCCAGGTGAGAGTTGGTTAGTCTAATTAACCATTATTGGTGCTCCAACTGCAACCACTTTAAACTTTCATACTTAACCATAACTGTTTTCTGTTACACAAGTGTTCAAAACGTGAAAGTTTCTGAAAAGTATAAACAGTGCTTTCAGAGAGCAATTTGTTTTGGAATCCAGGTTCACAGACTTTAAAGCTAGGAAAGATCTCAGGGGTCACCTGGAATTACCTCCTCACCATAGAGCCCAGGGAGCTCTAGTGACCTGGATGCAGTTTCACAGTTAGTTCATTCCAACAATAGGACACAGATTTTCTGACTTCCCTTCAGCAAAAATTTGTTCAGCAGAAATTTATATATATTTTATATTTTTTTATATATCAGGTACTGAGGGTACAAAAGGAACATAAAATCTAGTGCTCTGTCTACTCATGTGTCTTGGTTAGAGTCAGGTTGTAAACATTTTATGCTGAGAGCATCCTTGGCTGCTAAAAAAAAAAAAAAAAAAAAAAAAAAAGGTGATGTCTCCAGAGTCACAGCAAGAAAGTTCATTGAAAAGAGCAATGTTTCTCTTTCCTTTAAAAGAGAGTTAGCTTTTAATATGAACTGTTGGAGCAGGCAAAGGCTTCATGAAATATTTATTCATATATTCATAAGATAATCCAAACCCCCTTATTTTATCAGTGAAACCATCAGGAATCAGTGAAGCTACCTGGTTTTATGTTCTTTCCACCATACCTGTACCCTCTACCTTCTTCTGGTTAGAAGCAAAACAAATTTTTCAAAAAGAAAGAGTATGACATCCCAAGATGCTATGCCTTCCCAATCACAGAAACTTTTTTGCAATTTCCATCTGGGGAAGAAGGATGAATCAGAAGAGAAATAGGCATAAGGACACTGCATACCTTCCTCCGACAATTTTTTTATGTTGGTTGAGAAAGGAAAGAAATGAAAAGACAGAAACAGTTTTAAGAACCACTGCCTAAGCAAATGGCAGGTGTGATACCATCTGGATGGTTTCTGCTGGCAACATTAAGTAGTTACATGATCTCTTGACCCAGTATTAGATGTTGTCTCTGAGCTGTGGAAAATCTAACACAACCCTGACTTGAAGATAAAGATTAAAGATGGAAAGGTTTTCTAGCCCCCATGGTCAATGCTGACACCCAAGGATAATAATGCTACGATGACTATTTTTTTTTTTTTTTTGAGAACAAAAACCTGCAACAGGTCAAATTCTTTTTGTGCTTTATTTTCTAAACATGCAGCTAGTCCTATATTTTGATACTGTTTTCTATATAGCATTATCACTATTTCTTGCCTTCTCCTTGAAAACTGACTATTCATTATTTGCCGGTATTTGGAGACCAAATTTCAATCAATGTGGAATGTACTCCGCTGACATACATTTGACAATCCCCTGACTCTCAAAGATGCTCCACAGTGGAAACATAACTGTTATTGAGGGGTTAAAGCCAGTCTCCAGTCATTTCTCAGGCTTTGTGATATGCAGGAGAGCCTAAACGAAAGCATGAATAATGTTTTTTAATATACCAAAGGCTGACTGCCTTAAGTTGTTTTTCTCCCTGCTTGAACCAAAGCACAATAGAAGTTAAGTGTTTTATGCAATTCAAAATCCATTTCAAGACAAATGCCAACACTAAATTATGAATACTTTAAATAATGAAAATATGCATAAAAATATCACATTTTTAATGCCCACAAAAGTAGTAAATATTGGATAAAAAATAGACCCCTTCCAAACTATGAATATTCTGGAAAATAATTTAGTAATGAGTATGGAGACAGTTACTTAGCATGGAAGTGCCCGTTAGGGTGACAATATCAAAGACTGGCTTTATATTTAGATTGTGAAGACGGCTCTCTCTTGTGATTGTTTTCTTTAAAAATATCTATTGAACACCGTGTGCCAGTCACTTTCATATGAGGAGACTAGATCTAATATTTATTGAGCACCCACTATGTACCAGGAACTCTACATATTGACTTCACTAAATCCTCATGACAATTCTTTGAGCCAGATATTGGTTTGAGTCATGTGAAATTTCCATTTTCATAGGTCAAAAAGGCCGAATATTAGAAAATTCTTAGAGTCTGACCTGAATGTTAATATTTTTATTTTATACGTGGTTCACAGAAAGATAAATAAGTTAAAGTTTATATACCAAATACATGGAAGTGTTGGGACTTCAAATCAGACTCTTATCACCCAACTACATTTGACTTTACCTTAAAAATTGTTATTAAGCTGAAAGGATCCCACAGCCCCCCAAACTATAAATCAACTGCCCCACTCCTATCCAAGCCAAAACACCTGAATGGTTTGTGTCTTGTCTTCAGTTTACAGATTTGATTATATTAAAATCCTAATTTCTCTACACCCCTATTGCCCGTGTTTCATTAGCTTCATTATGACTATAGTCATTGTATTTTCTGAACCAAACTTTGGAACATGTGATCAGAGAGAAACACAGATATTTATGAGGAAAAGGATATAAAATAATTATGATTGATTCCACTGAGAAATTCTGGAAGAATGCTCTTTACAAACACATCACTTGCACACACTGTAGTTTAACTGTTTTGTAGGTGGCTGGCACATTCTACTTGTGGCTCCCTTAGGGCAGGTTTTATTTTACTGCTATTTGTGGAACACCTGTAATTTTGCACACAAAATCACTAGAGCACTTCTAGTGGTAGACAGAGGCAATTGGGAGCATGTTGGCAAGCAGTGTGCTAGACAGTAGGACTAAGACATTCTCCTTTCTTTCAAAAACTCTGCAGAAGTACTGAGCACTCACGGGACAACTACTTATCAAGTACTTTTGATGCATAAGGTATTTTGTTAGATGATGTATAATATATGCTGTATATGACATGCATAATATCTTCTAAGAAAAGGGAAATATCTGATCAAGTCTTGAAAGTAAATTAGGCAGAGGATAGTTAAGATCCATGGGTCTCAAACTAGCATGGATCAATATTTCCTGAAGGGCTTGTTAAAACACAGATTGCTGGGTCCACCCCAGAGTTTCACATTCAGTAGATGTGAGGTGAGGCACAGGAATTTGCATTTTAACAAATTCCCAAATTGTGCTCATACTGCTGATCTAGCAACCATGCTTTGAGAACCACTCATATGGACCACTGAAGATAGAGGAAGTAGAATGAGCAATACCACAGATGATGGAATCAACATAAGGAGTGTGGCCTGTCTGGAATATAAATATAGCTATTAAGCTGCTCTGACTTGCTCCATCTGAAGACAATCTACCTCATTGCAGCCTGGGGCATTCTCCTAGATGTGCACAACCTTGGCATCTGGCAGAATGAGAGACAGTTGAAATCATTCATCCATCCAAGTTAGAAGCCTTAAGCGAGTATCCAACAGGAGTCACTCCCTTACCTCCCATATTTCTATTGTTCGTCTCTGTAGAGTTCTTTATTAAGGTCAATTGAGTCTTTAGGCCTCCCTGGGGAAAAAAAAATATTTAAGGTACTCAAGGGTCTTGTTGCTTTATAAGACTTTTCAAGAACTCTTACATTGTAATTTAGCCATATAAAGCTAAAAGAAAGCTATAACTTTATTTCACAACTATTCAAAAGCTTGTTTCCAAAAATCTGTAGAAATCAAATTTTCTAATCTCCCCCCCACCTCCGCTAAAGCCAGCCTTTAATCTACTCTGTCACTTTAATCTACTCTGTTTTCCGGTGAACTTTAACTTCAAATGATACAAGACGTTTGTCTCACAATCTCTCACCAGTTACAGGCCTCTGCATATTTAAGCCTCATCTTGTGTTGTTGATTTAAACAAAGTGACAAGTCTGAGGCTTAATTAATATTTTCTAGATTGATTAATGGACCTTGATCCACACACTACAGCTCAGCTAAGACATAGTTGAGCTCATGTTTCATAAAGCACATTCAGTGAGGTAGCACTACTACATGTTATCTCTGTCTTACCAAATTGAATCCATAAAGTAAACAGTGTGACTAATGGGCAACTCTCATAATAGAGACTATATTATCTGATTCAGTGGGGAAAAAAAGACCCCCGCAAATAAAACCTTACATCATCAAAAAAAGAAATCCTACCTCTATGCATCTTTTTCTATCTACCATCCATCTATTACCCACTCTATGAACAATGATCTTAATTCATAGAGCTCAGTTTTAATTCAGCAAGGACCAAACTAAAAAAAAAGTTGTCAGGTGTCAAAAAAGCAGTGGAATATCCAGGACAATAAAATGAAAGAATAAAAACAAGAAGGCAGATGACAAAAATTGCCTTACTAAAAAAAGCAAAGAGGAATTGTCATAATATATTTTAAAGGTAATAATAATAATAAAGCTATTAAAAAGTCATTTATACTTTTCCCCTTACAGAGAGACATTAAAAGTTCTGTATAAACATGGGAAAGAGCTTCAGAATTCCCTTTTCCTACAGATGAAAGGACCTACTGCCCAAGGAATTATTTGCATTTTAGAGATAGCCCCTAAATGTTCACAGAATGTCACAGTGAAACAGAAGGAAGACCTCACTCTTCCAGGGATGTTCTGATTATTTACTTAGGATTATGTCTGCTTTTTAAAAAAATGTAATCACTTATAATGTGGAACACGTCTAAAACAGAATAACTTAACATTAAAAATATACAGTAAGGAGCATTCTAATTAGTAACTAGAGCTATACATTTCCCCTAAAGACAAAAAAGGATTTAAAAATTTCAGGTTAGCAAAAATGACTCTTCAGTTTGGCCACATATCAGTATATATAAGCACATAATTCTTCGTCCCAAGGTATTTTCTCTTAATTTATTCTATTTATATGACCTACAATAAAGTTGAGTGCAAGCAGATAAGCAAATATATGATTTGCATTTGTGTACAATAAAATGTCAACAATTTAGAATCAACTAAATTAGACTCCCATAAGTTAACCAGGTTGGGACTGAAGTTTGGACCATCTTTCCAAAATAATTTACTAAGCAAATCAATAGTGCAAACACAATTACAAGACACTTTTTAAGCACATTATTATATTAATTCTTCGTGTGCCAATGATACTCCCAATGGCAAACCAGCCTTATTTATTTTTACAGTTAAGCACAGAACAACCTTCACCAGCACTTGTTAGTTCTCATGCCTGTGTGTTTTTAAATTACTCCATGTCTTAAGTGATTTGGGCCTCACAGACAAATCCTACACATGGTGCCTGTGTTTCCTCCCATCATTGTAGGTTTGCCCCCAACCACAACAGCAACATAAGAGCGCTAACGCCTGCTCCCATGGAAATCAGGCGGAAAACTCTGAGTCCAAAAGCAGAGGAAAAGAAGAAACTGGGAGAAGTAAGGAGTCAGACCCCAAAGCAGCCTTCAGGAACAGCTATCCTGCACTGACCACCACCCCTCCCAAAGGCTCTCCTACTGAGCTGTGTGTTCATTTCCTAGGACTGCCGTAACAAATTATTCCAAGCCAGGTGTCTTTAAACAAGAGAAACTTACTCTCTCACAGTTCTATATGTCAGAAGCCCAAAATCAAGGCTTTCCAGGGCCACATTCTAGAGGAGAAAGCCCTTCCCTTGCCTCTTGCATCCGTGCTGTGGCTCCTGGTGTTCTGTGGTTTGTGACAGCATAGCTCCAGGCCCTGCCTCTGTCTTCACGTGGCCTTCCTCTCTTTGTGTTAGCAGACTGCTTTGCAGTTGACAAAGCTCCCCCATTTGATAGTGATACTCAGTAAATAAGGTGCTAATATTTTCATTTTGCAGAAGAGGGGGCTAAGATTACTTAGCTAGGTAGAAGGAGATTCGAATATTAATCAAACTCAGGTTCAAACCCCATGATATTCCTACCATACCAAGCTATTCCTCTCTTCTCTCACATACATACTGGCTAAAATATTTTCAAGACATTTTTCCATGGGCAGTGAATTACCACTCATTACCAATATATGGAATATCAAGGATCTTCTTTTATCTAAAAGAACCAATATATTCCTGAAGTGGCTTTGGACAGGTTCTTCAGCTAACCCAGACAGTGGTTCTCAACCATAGATGCACATCAGAATCTCCTGGAAGTGGGGCCAAGCCCTGTGTATGTTTAACCCAGTAATTCCGTCCAGGTGCAGCCAGAGTTGAGAACCCTGGAATATGGGATTTTAGACCTTAGTTTACTATTTGATATATTGCACACACACATGCACACAATGACTTTTCATTGTTATGGTTTTCTAAAGGCAAAAGTAACAATCCCAACAACATCTTTTGTACAAAAAGATAACATTTTTAACCAAACTATTGTGACAATAAAGACACTAGTACAATCCTGACTGTCAGATCTACTGCTGGTCATCAGGAGCCCTGGATATTACTCAGGACATTCTCTTTTCCATAGAGTGTCTAGGCTCTAGGGTCCAATTCTGCGATGAAGATGTCCAGTGCTCTGCTAGGGAGAAGACAGACAGAGGTTTCTGTCCCTGATTCTAGCTATTTCATCACTTCTGTGAATGGGTTATTTTAGTAGTTTCTGTAAGCCTAAGGGCTTTTATTCACCATGTCTATAATTACAAATCAATCCAGTTGCCCAAAAAGCAAATGTTTGTAGTATTAGTTCTGAAGAAACATTTATCCGGTGCTCCTAATAAAACAACAGTTTAACTACAGTGAGCAGTGTTCAGAGACACCTGTCCAGTAGGCATAATATCAGTTTCACAGTGTGGGTTGTCAGTGTCCATCAAAGTTATGGTATCCCATACCAGCAAAACATTATAGAGTAACTCAGCTACAAAGTATTCAGTCATTTAAAAAAACAAAAGCAAAAAGCAAAAAACAAGAAGATCCTGCCATTTGCAAAAATGTGGATGGACCTTGAGGGCATTATGCTAAGTGAAATAAGTCAGAGATAACAAATACATATGATCTCACTTATATGTGGGATCTAAAAAAGACAAAACTCATAGAAAAGGAGATTAGACTCATGGTTACAAAAGGTGGGGAATGGGGGAGGGGGAATTAATTGGAGGAAGGTGGTCAAAAGGTATAAATTTCCACTTATAAAATAAATAAGTACTAGGGATATAATGTACAGCATGGTGACTATAGCTAACACTGCTGTAGGCTACATGGGAACACTGTTAAGAGAGTAAGTCCTAAGAATTCTCATCACAAGGAAAAAAATTTTTGCTTTTTTTACATTCTTTTTTTATTGTATCTGTATGAGGTGACGGGTGTTAACTAAACTTACTGTGATAATCATTTCACAATACGTGTAAATCAAATCATTATGCTGCACAGCTTAAACTTACACAGTGCTGTATGTCAGTTCTATGTCAATAAAACTGGAAATTTTTTTTAATTTTTTAAAAATAAGATAAAAAAAAAGAATTTCACAAGAAGACAGGTGGCCTAAAGGCCAAGTGGTCTGCTCCTGAATAGATGGATAGGAGGACAGCTACAGCAGCATTTCTTGAACTGGAGTCCATACCCTCACATCTCACCCTCACTGAAAAATTATGTACAAAAAGCTGAATGCGAAATTCAGTTCAGTTTGTGCACATCAGAATTTTTCAGGGAACAATGCCTATGTAGATTTATCAGATTCTCAGAGGGGTTTGTCACTCCAAAATGACTTGGAATCACTGTTATCAAAGAATACACAGTCTGTATGTTTTCCTATAAATTCCTTTTCTCTCAAATGAGATTTGATAGTCCTTTGTTCACTCACATGGCCTTATCCCCCAGTGTAGATCCTTGCATGACACAAGCTTTCAATAAATCTGTACAGGGTAAATGAAAGTTGAACAGGAGAGAGTGTGTGTTCACATTGGCTGAAAGGACCTGGAAGTGATGCCTTCTCTGTGGCTTTAACAGTCACCTGGCCTGAGGATAGTTGAAGACCCTGCCAAAGAGGTCTTGAATAGAAGGGGAGTAAGGAAGTGTCCAAAGGCAAGGCCCAAACTCTCCCCGGAAGTTATTTGTAAATATCTCCAGTACTTAGATAAATGAATGATCAAGGGCTCAAAGTTCCTCACCATACATCAAGATTACCATAATTTTAGTGGCATTTATATCGCTTGCCTACAGAAGTATGCCAGCCTATCAAATTATGTATGTGTGTTCGATGGCAATGGATGGCAATATTGATATACATTTTCCTCTTAAATGGACTGATCACTCATTTAGCTGTCATCTCGCATCTGCCACTGAAAACAGAGAAGACAAATTGAGTCCATTTTTCAAATTCGGCAGAGTTATTTATTTTGTTAGGCATAACATATTCATCTCTGCTAGTTTTCATATGGCAGCAAGACAGTCAAGCCATCCAGTTGTAAAACTAATTAACAGAAACAACCTTTGAATTACTAAACTGGCAGTCTCATGTTGCTGACAGATTATCACGGGAGTACTGAGTTGTAAAAATTATTATTAAAATAAATCCAGGTTTTCATTTTATTATAGGAAAGGGATTTCTAACCAAAAATTCTTTTTTAACTGAGGTAAAACTGGTATATAACATTTTATTAGTTTCAGGTGTACAACATAATAATTTGATACTTGCATGCATTACAAACTGATCACCATAATAGTTACCATCCATCACCATTGACCCCCTTCACCCTTTTTTACCCATCCTTTAACCTCCTTCCCCTCTGATAACCAGCACCCCCCATTCTGTTCTCTGCATCTATGAGTTTTATTTTGTTTGGCCACTTGTTTTGTTTTTTAGATTTCACATACAAGTGAAATCATACAGTATTTGTCTTCGTCTGACATTTTCACTTACTTTAGTGCCCCCAAGGTCTATATGTGTTGTCGCAAATTTCAAGACTCCCTTCTTCTTTTGTGGCTTAGTACTCCATTGTACATATATATAACATCTTCTTTATCCATTCATCCACTGATGGACACTTAGGTTGTATACGTATCTTAATTAAAAATTCTTTGTTGTTATTTGGCAAGGGGAACTTGCAGTATTTTTCACTTTGTAGTTTTTCTCATGTGTCAAATAACATCAGAAAAGATGTCATTTTGGTGTTCTGCTCAGAAAAGAATAAACTCTGAATAAAAAGAAAGAAAATGATAACTTCTAAATAACCTATACCTGTTCAAGAACATAGATACCTCCATGGTGATGTGACGGGGGAAATTTTCATACAGTTAAGATTTTAAAAATGAATCTAAAGATTATCCTTGAAACATGAATTCTCACCTTCTTTCATGATTTTTTTCCTCCACCTGTCTTCCTTCCAAATGAAAACTCTAGCTATTTAGGGTTCTTCTCTTTGCATCAGAAAGCAGTTTCTACAGGAGCACCATATTGATTTCTCCTTAAAGATCAGAATCCTCTGTTGCTCAAAAACCACTAAATATGTTTACCTCAGAAAATGGAGAATGGGGTCCATTTTGTCATCTCCATTTAAAAGCACTAAAGAGACAGACAAAACATGAACTCCCTGAAGACCACTTCAACATGTACTGCTCAGTCACGTGTATCTCTTTCAAAATGCTTTTTTTTTAGTGCCCCTTATTCTCTCCTTTCACAAAAAATGATTTTGTACAAAGCTATTATAAAGTGATTTGTTCATTGAAAAATTGCTTGAGGAACAGTATTTTATATATGCTAAGAAATAACCAGCCAAGTTACTCCACAGTCAGTTTCTAAAACACCTCCAGTCTACCAAGGGCAGAACTACAGGAAACTCAGTGAATATTATTTTTGGTACATTAATAAACATTGTAGAGCCATGTCCAGCCCAAGAATGATTCCTGGAAATTAAGTGTATAATTTTCTTGCCCTAAAGAAACACAATTCACAGAAAGCTCTGAGATAAACATGTATCATAAACACCGGGTCCCATACCACAATTGCACAATTCAACCCACCCACCTCACCCTAATGCCAGCCCTGTGTGAACCTGCCTTTATTTAACATACTGATACTTTGTACATTGTAGTTTTCTGTGTTAATTTTGATTTTTAAAATATTGTCATCTGAGTAACTATGCTAGTGGTGACAGTAGCATAACATGCAGACTTGTTAAATCGCTATGCTGTACGCCTAAAACTCATGTAACATTGTGCGTCAGCTATACTTCCATTATATACATATATAAATATAATATATTTAAATATAAAATAAATAATATATTTAAATAAAATTTATTTATTTATTTATTTATTTATTTATTTATTTATTAGCTTCATTACTGAGTTCTCTGGCCTGCCTTTAAGTCTCGCACTTAAGCAAGTACTGCACTCACCAAATGGTCCCAGCCCCAACCATGACCTCTACAGGGTCAGCCCTGAATTTCTCTGCCAGAGTGAAGGATCATGTATAATGTGGATGGTTCTTTAAAATAAAGAATAACTTCAGGGTGCCTGGGTGCCACAGTCAATTAAGTGTTCGACTCTTGATCTCAGCTCAGGTCAGGATCTCACGGTTCTTGAGTTCGAGCCCACATGGGGCTGTGCGCTGATGGCACGGAGCCTGCCTGAGATTCTGTCTCTCCTTCTCTCTGCTCCTCCTCCCAGCCTTGTACTTACTCTCTCTCAAAGTAAATTTAAAAACTTAAAAATAAATAAATAAAATAAAATATAGAATAACTTCTATTGTTTTTTCCTCCTACAACCGTACCAATACATATCCATTGTGTTTACTTAGGAAAAAAAAGAAAAGAAAGTGAAAACAACCTTAGTCCCTCCACTTAGCAATAACCACTGTTAATAACCTGCTGTATATCTTTCTAGACTGATTTTTATGTTTATGTTAACATGATAGATGATATATAAAAACTGAATATTTAAAAGCCATGGTTATATAACAATTTTCTAGATTAGCCATGATTTAAAAGCAATGGCATCATTTCATTTTTTACAAATTCACTAATATATTTAGTTTTTTAAATACAGTCTCTCTGTGAATGTGGAGGATTTCAGTGTCTATATACATCAGGCTTTCCTCAGCATTACAAGCAGCTTTCAATGAAACTTTTACAAGTAAGAAGGAGTAGGCACCTAAGTTGTTACAATTAAAGTAAGACTCCTGTCCTCAAATGAAAGTATAATCAAATGGGAGATAATGTCATGTATCCGAATTCATAAATCAGAAACTGATGCAGTGCCCCAAGTAAATGCTACAAACAGCAAGTTCCAACACTCATTTAAAAGCATAATGATAATCTCTCTCTCTCTTTCTCTCTCTCTTGCTCTCTATATCTAAATACATCTCTATTTATCCACTTATCTATCTATACACTTAATCCATAAGTGCTTAACTACAAGTGTTATCACTCCCACTAATATTCCTATCACAAGCATAGTCAATAACATTATGAATTCTGATATCAGAGAGCCCCGGTTTGACACCAAATGTGTATTTTTGGGAAAGTTACAAGAGTGCTTTAATCCTAAATGTTCACATCTGTTAAGTATCATAAAAATACCTATCTTTATGAGGTTGCTGCAAGAATTAAATAAAATAATCTTTATAAATGCTTACCATAATATGTACCATGAGTAGGCATTCTATGCACCTAAATTGTTATAATTGAAGTAAGACTTCTATCCTCAAAGGAAAGCACAAATGGGAGGAAAAGCCATATATTCAAATAATAGAAATGTAGTAATGTAATGTGATTAAAAAAATATATGGCTAAATATAAGGGGAGTCAACCTTTGGCTCAGAATTTTAAATTCATGTTGTTAAATGGGCTTACTTTATAATCATTGTCTGTTTATGGAAGAACGCTTGAAGTATTAAGCAATATAATAGCCAAAAAGAAAATTAATACAGAAAAAAAACACATAAAATGTCTTCTTAGCTACTTTAGCTTTCCTTTTTCAATTAATTTTCCAATACTGAGAAAAAATAAAATATAAAGAGTGAAATTATACCATATAGTATACCTATTTGGCAAAGGTAATACATAAAAATCAAAACACAATCAGGAAATTATGAACAAAGCTAAGTGTTATAATAAAATAAAATCAATAAAACATAATTGATGTTTAAAACATGGATTCCATTTAGGCTTGTATCAGAATTAAGTTGAAACAGTATATACTCTATAAATATTTATTTATTTGACTCTCAGAAACCCTATAAATATCTATAATGAAGGTATATAGAACAGAAAAGTGTTAATCCCTAATCTGAAGTTTAAGTTACCACCAGAGAGTGCAATTAGGAAGAATTAAACTGCAACATTACAGAAGTTCCTCAAAAAAATAAAAATAGAACTATCATATGACCCAGCAATTCTACATATGGGTATTTTCTGAAGAAAATAATAACACTAATTTGAAAAGATATATGCACCCCCATGTTCACTGTAGTATTATTTACAATAACCAAGATATGGAAGCAACCTAAGTGTCCACTGATGAATGAATGAATGAATGAATGAAATGGTGGTATGTGTGTGTGTGTGTATGTGTGTGTGTGTGTATATATATATACATATATATATATATATATATATATATATATATATATATATATATAAAGGAATATCAGTCATCCATAAAAATAAAAAAGAAATCCTGCCATTTGTGATAACATGAATGGACCTTGGGAGCCTTATGCTAAGTAAAATAAGTCAGACAAAAAAAGAAAAATACCATGTGATCTCACTTATATGTGGAATCTAAAGAAAAAACAAAACAAAACAAAACAAAACAAAACAAAACAAAAAGTGAGCTCACAGATATAGACCACAGACCAGTGGTGGGGATGGGGAGTGGACAAAACAGGTGAAGGGGGCCAAAAGTTATACATTTTCAGTTATAAAATGAATAAATCATGGGGATGTAAGGTATAGTATGGTGACTATACCTAACAATACCGTATTGCATATTTAAAAGTAGCTAGGAGACCGGATCTTAAATGGACTCATCACAAGAAGAAAAACTAATTATGTATGATGATGGATGTTAACTAGACTTCCTGTGTTGATCATTTTACAGTATACACAAATATTAAGTCATTATGTTGTATACTTGAAACTGAAATAATTTTATGTCAATTATACCTGATTTAAAAAAAAATAAAAGAATCAAACTTAAATGATAAGACGTCATCTCTACCAACAACACCATCCAAGAGACTCTCAATCTCAGATTGACAGTTTCAAGTGCATCCAAAAGCCTAAGTATAAAGGTATAAATTCAAGAAAATGTGGCAAAATTGTGATTCTAGCCATTTAACCTTATTATGTGGTGCCTTGCGTGAAGAGTGTGCTATCATAAAAGGACTGAACAGCGCATTATAAAAGGGGAAATTAGAGAAACAAAATTCTAACACCACTCAGAGAACACCTTGATTATCAAAGAAGAATGTTCTGTCTCTGTATTGGTTGGAGATCTTTAATAAAGAAACATGGGTCAGATTAATGTAACTTCATGTCACTCATCATCAGCCTCATTTACCCAAATCCACTTATTATGGTGCCATTATGAATATAATGAGGTTTCCCAAGTACAGTTATGGCTTCCTCCTGCTAAGAGCTCCAGTGCCTTGGGGACCCTCAGGCTCTGCCTTCTACCCACCATTTTATTTTATTTAATGTTTATTTATTATTTTTGAGAGAGAGATAGAGACAGAGAGTGTGAGAGGAGTATGGCAAAGAGAGAGGGAGACACAGAATCTGAAGCGGGCTTCAAGGCTCCAAGCTGTCAACACAGAGCCCGATGCAGGGCTTGAACTCATGAACTGTGAGATCATGAATGACTTCAGCCTAAGTTGGATGTTTTAACCAAATGAGCCACCCAGGTGCCCCATCTGCCTACCATTTTAAACATACCCTTTGCATTATATATCTCTGCTTTTAATTTCATTCCTTCAAACTATGTTTCTTCCACTCTTCCCAGACCCTCTATAATCATCTTTCCATTCAGTTTTATCTTGAGTTCCATTTTTCTTATTCCTTTTGTCCAAAAAATAACCCATATCTGAATTATCCAAAGTTGTATGATTTCATTACCTAATGATGCCCTTTGATTTGTGTAATATCCCAGCCATTTTTCCGAACTTGATAGATTGTAATGTACTGTCACTTTCAGAACATGTGGAATAATTATCTATAATGATGGCAGTTTTATCCATCTCCAAATTGTTCTTATATGAGTAGTTCCAGACTAGATAAAATTCATGGAGATATGATTGAAGGAATCAAGGAGTCTCTTAGCATCTACATTGGATTTTGTCATAACAGAAAAGCAAGATAGTATTCAAAGACTATTAAATTGTGTTAAAAGGATACAAGCATCAAACTGAAGAGTCTAGCACTGGTGAAAGAAGAGATAATTTGAACATCCATGATAATAATAACTTCAATATTAAAACATCAAAGCTATTATTATGAATACATAATACTTAAAAAACCCACTTCTGTCCTTTAGGATGTACTAAGAAACGTGTCATTTTGTAAATGAGTAAAGAATCTAACCTTTTATATATAGACTATACTCAGGATAACCAAGTTGATGAAAGGAGTTTACTCTTTTAGAATTATCCGAGCTAATAAATTAAGAAGGAATGACAAACTTCTGCCTCCAAACATAATAAAGTAAAAAGGATTTGATTTTCCCTTCTAACATAAACAAGCAGATTAACTATATAAAATAGTAATTTTTAGATATTAGACAATAGATAGTGAAGAGTAGTTATCTTTAAGAGTGAAGAAACAAATGAGGTTAGCCCTACCATTGCCCCCAGGTCACTGCCTAATTGTTCATGTCCTGCAGGGAGGGAGAACCCAGATAAAGCCCTACAGCCTTTATGAGTTGAAGAGATAGCGATCAGAGTGCAGAGAAGCCAAGGCAGTTACAGCTTCTGAGGCAGAGTCATAGAGAGAGAAGCTACAGAGAGAGAGAAACTCAGAAATATACAGAGCGATCCAATTCCCTTGAATCTAAACACACACACACACACACACACACACACACACATATGAACATACATACATACATACATACATACATACACACATATATATATGAATAAGAAGATGAGGGTGGTAAAAGAACCAATGGAAAGTAACAAACCAAAATTCACTAGGGCCAAGAATTGTTTATATTCCCACCAGCCACAGTGGAAAGACCTCATAATACATTGGCATCAGATAAAATTCTCTTGAGGGTATCACATTAACTAGTGAAGTGAAAATAATCCTAGACTAAACACTGCTCTTGACCCATTCTAACCAACTTAAAATCAAGCCAAAGAAAGGCCAAATTGATTCCAAATAACTGCATGTCAGAAAAAAAAGTCCAACACTTCCTAAAGGGATGAAATAATATCTAGGACTCCAGAATGTAAAATTCACAATGTTTAGCATCCAATCAAAAATTATGAGGAAGCAAAGAAGGAGAAACATCTGAGCAATAACCAGGGGGAAAAAAAATCAACCAATTGAAATAGTCATAAATGACAGAAATGATGGAATTAACTGATAAAAGTCTTAAAACCCTTACTATAAATATATTCTAAATGTTCCAGAAGGTAGAGAGAAACATGCATATTATGGAGACATAAATGTAAGATATAAAATACAGCCAAATAGAAATTTTAGAGATTACAAAAAAATCTCTACAATAAAAACTACAGTGTAAGAGACTGATAATATATTAGATATTGCAGAAGAAAAGACTGGTAAACTTGAAAAGAGAGAAATAGGAATTACCCAAAATAAATCACAGAGTACAAACAGACTGAAAATAAAATAACACAGCCAAAATGACATGTGGAGAAACATCAGGCATTCTAAAATTTATCTAATTGTAGTTCTAAAAGGAATAGGGCATCAGAAAAAAATATTTTAAAAAACATTATCTGGAAAATTTCCAAAATTGATTAAAACTATATATCATAGGGAGATAATTGTCCCTGGGTCTCTCACATTCCTACATTACAACCAGAGATGCTATCTTTGTTCTGAATTGTTTTGAAAGATGTTTGCATAGCAAACAACCTTAGAAGATAGACTGTCTCCCTCTAGACAAAAAGGTAGGTTTGCTTACAGTCTTAGAAGGTAGAGATATCATCACTCTCTAGTGCAAAGGAAAGGCATGCTTCCTGCTCATTATAAAGATTTGGGTTCCCTAAGCTTAGGAACCTTGTCTATAACACTACTCACTTGAACATTCAGATGTCTCCTGGACTGCATCACATCACCAGTGTGAGAACTGGAACTAAGGAGAATGCTCATACTCTACCTAATACCTGTGCTGTGAATAATAAAGTACTCCTTGGAACTCTACTAGTTTGCAAGTTGGGTAAGGTCTCAAACCATTTCACATATGGTTTTGACATATATTCATAGATCCAAGCTCTTCAACATATTCTAGGAAAAAGAATCGTAAATCGTGAACCACACCAAAGAAGATCACACTCAAATTCCTCAAAATCCGTAATAAAGAAAAAATATTAAATGTAGTCATAAAAAAGGCACATTGTATCCAGAGGAATATAGTTAAGATTGACTAAAAATGTCCCATAAGAAACTCTAGAAGCCATAAATTAATAAAGTAATATTTTTAAAGTGCTGAAAGCAAAAAACAAAAAAAGCAAAAAACAACAAAACAAAACAAAAAACAGGAAAAATATCTTTCAAAAGAAAAGACAAAACAAACACTTCCAACAAACAAAACTTGATGGGTTTCATTGCCAGCAGACATGCACTACAAGAAATATTAACAAAATCATTTAGGCTAAAGGAGAAGAATGCTATTTAGAAATTTAAACCTACAAAAAGAAATAAAGAGAATTTGAAATGCTAAGTATGTGAGCAAATATTTTCAAAATTTATTTGTCATTTTTAGTCACCTTAAAAGACAACTGACTCTTAAAAGCAAAGTTACTAACAACGTACTGTGGAGTTTACAGCATATGTAGAAGTAAAATGTAAGACAATAATAGTACGAGAGAGATGAGGGAGTAAATGGAAATATACTCTTGTGAGGTTCTTTATATTGAGGGCATAACAATATTTGAAGGTTGGCTATGCTAAGATAAAGATATACATTGTATACCCTAGATCAACCACAGGAAAAATAAACAAGCAGCATAACTGAGACAATGGTGAAGAAAAAAAGAATCATTTAAAATATTCAGTTCAAATGAGGGCATAAAAAGGGGGGAAATGAACAATGGTGAAGAAAAAAAGAATCATTTAAAATATTCAGTTCAAATGAGGGCATAAAAAGGGGGGAAATGAACAAAAACCAGGTGGGACAAATAAAAAAATTACAAATTGGTAGATATATACTCATTGTATTAATAATTATATTAATTTTAAGTGGCCTAAACACTCTAATCAAAATGCAAAGATTGTCAGATTGCATGAAAACAGAAGTCAACTATATGTTGGTCATAAGAAATATACGTTAGGGGTACCTGGGGGGCTCAGTTGGTTGAGCCTCTGACTCTTGATTTTGGTTCAGGTTACGATCTAAGGGTTGGTGGGATCAAGCCCCAAGTGAGGCTCTCCTTGATGACAGCAGAAGCCTGCTTGGGATTCTCTCTCTCCCTCTCTCTCTCTGCCCTTCCCCAACTCATATTCATTCTCTCTCTCTCTCTCTCTCTCTCTCTCGCTCTCTCTCTCTCAAAATAAATAAACAAAACAAAAAGAAATATAAAAAAGTTAAACATAGAAAATTTAAGGCCAAAGTATGAAAAAAGATGTATCAGGAAAACACTAGCATGGTTACATCAATATCAGAAAATTTCAACACAAGAAATATTCCCAACAACAATTATATGTCAACAAATCTGACAACCTAGAAGACATGGATAAATTCCTAGAAACATACAATCTACCAAGACTATCACATAAAGAAATAGAAAATCTGAATAGACTGATTACTAGTCAAGAGATTAAATCAGTAATCAAAAACATCTCAACAAACAGAAAGCCAGGACAAGATGGATTCACTAATGAGTTCTACCAAACATTTAAAGAAAAACTAACACCAATCCTCAAACTTCCCAAAAAACAGAACCAGGGGGAATATTTCCAAACTCATTTTATGCGGTCAGAATTACTCTCATACCTGAGCCAGACAAGGACACCACCAGAGAAGAAAATTTCAGGCCAATATCCCCAATAAACATAATCCAAAAATCTTCACCAGGTAAAAACAAACCCAGGTCCACAATACATTGAAAGAGGAAGTCCTGCTCTGGGACCGGTGCTCCCTCGGCCCAGTGGCTATAGTAGCAGCCCTCCTGGCCACACTGGGTGGGGCCCAGTGTCCAGTGGCTGCACAGAGGCAAGGACTCTGACCTCATGCACTGGAAGGCTGTGCTGATCATGTGGCGAAATGCTGTGCCTAGGGGCATGGGTGATCGTGAGCAGCGGCAAACTTGCATCTACACCAGCAAGCCCAGGAGGCAGCAGGTCAACTCCACCAAGAGCTCTGCCAAACCAGGCTCCTAGCCGGTGCTGGCAAGGTCATGAGGCTTGGGAGCTGGTGGTCAAGGAGCTGGACCTGGCCTGGCTGCACTCGGTGCATGTTTTCTGTCAGGGGATGCTCCAGGAAGAGCCTCGACTGGACGTCTTAAATCAACAATGCAGGGATCTTCCATTGCTCGTATATGAAGACCAAAGATGAGTTTGAGACACAGTTTGCAGTGAACCATCTGGGGCACTTCCTACTCATAAATTTTCTCCTTGGATTCCTCAAAAGGTCAGCTCCAAGAAGAATTGTGGTAGTTTTTTCCAAACCTTATAAATATGGAGACATCAACTACGAAGACTTGAAATGTCAACAAAACTAAATAAAAACTTTGCTGGGGTGCCAGGGTGGCTGAAGTCAGTTAAGCATTGGTCAATTTCAGTTTCAGCCCAATCAGGCTCTCTGCCTTGATTGCAAAGCCCATTTGGCACCTCTGTCTCTCTCTCTCTGCCCCTCCCCTCTTTTCTCTCTCTCTCTCTCCCTCTCCCTCTCCCTCTCTCCCAAAAATAAATGAACATTAAAAAAAAAAAAAAAAAAAACATTTTCTTATAGTTGGAGCAAACTGGCTAACATTTTTTTTTTTTTTTTTTAGCCAGAGAACTAGCCCATGGTTTAGAAGGCACAGATATTACTGTCAACATATTACACCCTGGTATTTCACAGACTAATCTCAGTAGATATATATATATTCCACTGTTGGTCAAAACACTTTTGACTTTGGTGTCATGGGCTTTTTTCAAAACCCCAGTAGAAAGTGCCCAGACTTCAGCTTAATATTTAACCTCTTCACCTGAGACAGAAGTTGTGTCCAGGAAAGTACTTTGGAAATTGTAAACAGGAAGAACTATTGCCCAAAGCTATGGATGAATCTGTTACAGGAAAACTCTGGGATATCAGTGATGGTTGGCATATTAAAATAGGAGCAAGGAGTGAAAGCCATTTGTAAAATTGAATGCTCATTATATCTGTAATCAGAAATGGTGTGGCTTGAGTACTTGCTATTTGAAAACACAATTTTGGTTTTATAGTAGTACTGCTGAGAGCTACGTAACTTACTTAAAAGTTATTTTTTGGAGAACATAAAATTTTCAGAAAAGTTTTAAATATATAATAAGCATAATGGATAGTATAATGAGCAATATAATTGTAATATACTTTATAAATTATAATTGAGCAAGCATGGACTACAGATATTAAAGAATCTAGTGACTTAAAGTAAACATCTTGAGAAGTTTTTCAAATATCTTTTGAGTTTCATGGCAAAAGTGTTAAATATTTTTATTGCGGTGCCAGTTTTTGTGTGAAAATAATATGCCTGTTTTGTGCACAATTCTTACTTAGAATAAATTTAAGAATGCAAACAACCAACAGAGTAAAAGCATCCTCCACCAAGAAGGATTTGTTCCAGGGATGCAAGGATGGTACAACATTTGAAAATCAACCAATGTGATATACCACATTAACAAAATGAAGAATAAAAATCATGAGGATCTCAACAGATGTGGGAAAAGCATGTGACAAAATTCAAGAGCCATTTATGATAAAAACTCTCAATAAAGTGGGTATAAAGGGAACATACCTCAACATAATAAAGGCCATATATGACAAGTCTACAGCTAAATCATACTCAATGATGAAAAACCAAAAGCTTTTCCTCTCTGATCGGGAACAAGACAAAAATGCCCACTCTCCCCACTTTTATTCAACATGATATTGGAAGTCCTAGCCACGGCAATTAAGCAGAAAAAGAAATAAAAGGCACCCAAATTGAAAAGGAAGATGAAAATTGTCACTCTTTGAAGATAGCATGATATTATGTATAGAAAAGCCTAAAGACCACCAAAAAAACTGTTAGAACTAATAAATTTAGCAAAGTTTTAGGGTACAAGGTAAAATACAAAAAGCTGTTGCATTTCTGTACAATACTAATGGATTGACCTATATGTGAAGCAAATGGGACTTTTCAACATTGCTGGTGAATATGCAAAATGCTACATTCACTTAGAAAAGATCTGTAGGTTTCTTAAGGAATCCCACTAATGTGCATTTACATTTACCCAAGAGAAATAAAAACATGTTAATGATAAACACTTCCTCAAGGTTTTTTTTAGAACTGATAACCTGTCGCTCCTCTTTCATATTAAAATAGGAAGGGGTTTTTAGACATACATATTTCAGTACTTAAAAAAATGAAATTGAGGCGCCTGGGTGGCTCAGTCGGTTGGGCGTCCGACTTCGGCTCAGGTCCTGATCTCGCGGTCCGTGAGTTCGAGTCCCGCGTCGGGCTCTGTGCTGACAGCTCAGAGCCTGGAGCCTGTTTCAGATTCTGTGTCTCCCTCTCTCTCTGACCTTCCCCCATTCACGCTCTGTCTCTCTCTGTCTCAATAATGAATAAACGTTAAAAAAAAAAATGAAAAAAAAATGAAATTAATTTATGTCTGGAATTTGCTTCAAAATAACCCAGGATGGGTAAAACAAACTCACCCATGGGTTTAATACGGTTTTAATTGGATGAGATGTATATGGGGGTTCATTATAGAATTCTTTATACCTTTCTATGTAGTTTTTGAGAGAAAAAAAAAAGTTCAAGAGAGAAATTCATAAATTACTTCCTCTTTAATTTAGAAACAAAATAATGCCAATTTAAATGTCCTTGATCTTTGAGTAGCAAGTGCCAAGGATTATAAATGTTAAGGGAGTATTACTATTAGTTTGGAGCAGTTGAATTCCCCTCCTCAACTTCTTGAAATGGGGAGTAGCTCTGTAAATGTCACTCAGGCTCAAAGATCTGAGAAACTATATTCATTCACCTCTACATTTTATCTTTATTCCAAAATTTTGACAGTCACATTAGTGGAGAACATACTTCTGATGTTAAGGCAAGTATAATTTTTTTGCAGGATAACAACACATTCTCTATGGACTGTCTAATGTAAACTGATTCTAGTCGGAATAACTATTTCATCAGAAAGTAGAAGTATGGGGGCACCTGGGTGGCTCAGTCAGTTAAGCGTCTGACTTCGGCTCAGGTCATGATCTTGTGGTTCATGAGTTCAAGCCCCGTGTTGGGCTCTGTGCTGACAGCTCAGAGCTTGGATCCTGCTTCGGATTCTGTGTCTCCCTTTCTCTCTGTTCCTTCCCCACCCGCACACTGTCTCTCTCTCTCTCTCTCTCTCAAAAATAAAGAATTAAAAAAAAATTTTTAAGAAAGTAGAAGTCCAGTTTAGTACACTTAAAATTCAAATCGTAAAGACACCAGCTCAAAAGGACCCAGAACTCATGATTATAATTGTTCCAAAATAGGCAGGAGCAGCTACATTGTTTTTCATACAACAATGAGTTTCAAATCAGCTGGATTTAGAACACACAATCATTAAGTTGGTGCACTATTCTGTACACAAGTATCAAGAACCCTAGAAGTCGCTTTCAGGAGAATCTCAACTAAAGTTGAAAAAACTCATTTGTAGGTGGCAGCAGACATTTGCTCATGGTCTAAAAGATGAGGATGACATATTGTAGGACCTGTCATACTGAAGAGTCTAGAACAAACCACTCTAAAGGCAGTACTAATAAATAAAAATTCTTATTACCAATTAATATTTTTAACTAGTGCTCCCAGGACACTTCATTTTAATCATTTTATAGCTAAGCTGTTTAAATTCCACAAAAATTTAGACATAATAACCACTGCTTCCTTTTTTATTGCTTTTTTTAGCCATAGCAGTAACTGGGTTTTTTTTTTACTGTGCTTATTTCGCTTCGTATTTTTTAGCTTTTTATTCAATTTCCAGTTATTTAACTTATAGTATAATATTAGTTTCACGTGTACAATTTAGTGATTCAATACCTCCAGACAACACCCAGAGCTCATCACAAGTGCGCTCCTTCATCCCCATCACCTGTTTAACTCATCTCCCCACTCACATGCCTTCAGATAACCATCAGTTTGTTCTCTATAGTTAAGAGTCTGTTTCTTGGTTTGCCTCTCTCTCTCTTTTTTCCCCTTTGCTCATTTTTTTTGTTTCTTCAATTCCACATATGAGGGATATCATATGTATTTGCTTTTCTCTTACTTCACTTAGCACAATACTCTCTAGCTCCATCCACGTCACTGCAAATGGCAAGATTTCATTCTTTTGATGGCTGAGTAATATTCCATTGTGTGTGTGTTTGCGTGTGTGCCATATCTTCTTTATCCATTCATCAGCTGATGGACATTTGGACTCTTTCCATTATTTGGCTATTATTGATAATGCCATTATGAACATCAAGATGCATGTATCCCTTTAAATTAGTATTTTTATATCCTTTGGGTAAATACCTAGTGGTACAATTGCTGGATCATGATGTAGTTCTATTTTTAATTTTTTGAGGAACCTCTATACTGTTTTCCAGAGTGGCTGCACCAGTTTGCATTGCCACCAACAGTGTAAGAGGGTTCCCCTTTCTCCACAACCTCACCAACATCTCTTGTTTCCCGTGTTGCTAATTTTAGCCATTCTGACAGGGTTGAGGTGATATTTCATTGTAGTTTTGATGTGTATGGCCCGGATAATGAGGGATGTTGAGCATCTTTTCAGATGTCTGTTGGACATCTGTATATCTTCTTTGGAAAAATATCTTTTCATATCTCTTCCCATTTTTTACTGGATTATTTGCTTTTGGCTGTTGAGTTTGGTAAGTTCTTTTTAGATTTTGGATACTAACCCTTCATATGTCATTTGCAAATATCTTCTCCTTTCTGTAGTTACCTTTAAGTTTTGTAGCTTATTTCCTTCACTGTGCAGAAGCTTTTTATTTGCTGAAGTCCCAATAGTTTATTTTTTTGTTTCCCTTGCCTCAGGAGACATATCTAATAAGAAGCTACTTCAACTGATGTCAAAGAAGTTCGGATTCTAGGATTTTAATGGTTTTCCTCTAAGATTTTACTGGTTCCCTGTCTCACATTTAGGTCTTTAATTCATTTTGAACTTATTTTTGTGTATGGTATAAGAAAGTGGTCCGGTTTGTTTCCATGTTGCTTCAAGTTTTCCCAAAGCCGTTTGTTGGAGAGACGCTTTTTTCCCATTGGATATTCTTTCCTGATGTGTCAAAGATTAGTTGATCATATAGTTGTGGTTCGATTTCTGGGTTTTCTATTCTGTTCCATTGTTCTATGAGTCTGTTTTTTTATGCCAGTACCATACTGTGTTGATGATTACAGCTTTGAAATATAACTTGAAGTCCAGAATTATGATGCCTCCAGCTTTTTTTTTTCCAAGGTTGCTGTGGCTATAAGGGTTTTTTTTTCTGATTCCACACAAATTTTAGGATTGTTTGTTCTAGCTCTGTGAAAAATGCTGTTGGTATTTTAATAGGGATTGCATTTAATATATAGATTGTTTTGGGTAGTACAGACATTTTAATAATATTTATTCTTCCAATCCATGAGCATGAATGTTTTTCCATTTTTTGTGTGTCATCTTCAGTTTCTTCCATCATTTTATAGTTTTCAAAATACAGGTCTTTCACCTTTTTAGATTTATTCCTGGGTATCTTATGGGTTTGATGTAATTAAATGGGATTGCTTCCTTGATTTTTCTTTCTGCTGCTTCATTATTGGTGTATAGAAATGTAACAGATTTCTGTATGTTAGTTTTTTTGAAAATTTACTCAATTCATGCATCAGTTCGACCAATTTTTTGGTGGAGTCTTTCCTTTTTTAAATTGTTAAATGCATGTAAATGCATACAAACCCCATGCAAGGCGTGGCAGGTACTCTTCTGCAAGTTGGTAGACACTGAAACTTCATTACCTATTTTGTAGACAGTACATTAGACATAAAAGATACCTCAATAATTATCTCCCTAATGAAGGAGGGGGGGAATGGCACTAGTTGTTTCCCTTAAAAAACTAAAACTAATGTGTACTTTCATGACATGTATTGCATGATTTGAAATAATAGCCTCTCCTTGGGTAGGACTAAGAGTTTATATTGTCCAAGTACCAACTTGCTAGAAAAATTAAAGGCTGAGGCTCTAAAACAAGGTTAGGACTTAAAAATTGGATAGTCAGTACTTAAAATACAGTATTTCACTATCTAATAAATTCTCAGTTGCGAGGACTGTTTACCCAGTTCATTGATTAATCATGGAGGCCTTCTGTCCCTGTTCTTCTATTTCATTATCCACAAGAATCTTTAATGAACAAAGAAGTAAAAAAGAAATGAAACAGTCATCACCAGGTGAAGGTCATAGGTTAATGCTGGAGGATACAGAATTAATGGGGCCTATTAAGGACTAAAAATTTCCTGTCCTTGGATTTGTTACCCATGTTTTCCCTGACCACAACATCATGGACAATTGAGAATTGCTTACGTTAAAAAAAAAAAAAAAAAAAAAAAAAGGAAAACTTAACCAAAAATTTATCTGAGCCAACACAGGATACAATATTTTAAAATTATACTCTAATTTTTTTTAAGAACCAAAACCCCTGACCAGACATTTTTTTTTTTAATTTACATCCAAATTAGTTAGCATATAATGAAACAATGATTTCAGGAGTAGATTCCTTAATTCCCCTTACCCATTTAGCCCATCCCCCCTCCCACAACCCCTCCAGCAACCCTCAGTTTGTTCTCCATATTTATGAATCTCTTCTGTTTTGTCCCCATCCCTGTTTTTATATTATTTTTGTTTCCCTTCCCTTATGTTCATCTGTTTTGTCTCTTAAAGTCCTCATATGAGTGAAGTCATATATTTCTCTTTCTCTGAAGTCATATGATTTTTGTCTTTCTCTAATTTCACTTAGCATAATACCCTCCAGTTCCATCCACGTCGTTGCAAATGGCAAGATTTCATTCTTTTTGATTGCCAAGTAACACTCCATTGTATATATATACCACATCTTCTTTATCCATTCATCCATCGATGGACATTTGGGCTCTTTCCATACTTTGGCTGTTGTTGATAGTGCTGCTATAAACATGGGGGGGGGGGCATGTGTCCCTTCAAAACAGCACACCTGTATCCCGTGGATAAGTGCCTAGCAGTGGAATTGTTGGGTCATAGGGTAGTTCTATTTTTAGTTTTTTGAGGAACCCCCAAACTGTTTTCCAGAGTGGCTGTACCAGCTTGCATTCTCACTGACCAGACATTTCTGCTAATGATAAGCCTTTACTCTCCTGTGATTTTGTTTGTTGTAGAACTCATAACCCGCCATTTCCTTTAGTTAGAAGCAAAATAGCTGAGGATGCATGGCAGCATCTACTGTGAGCACCACATTTTCCTCTCCCACCATGGTTGACCACATTCCAGTTAGAAAAGCTCTTTCTAGTCCTATTATGTTCAACAAGCATAATAGGGGTAAGTTTGTTCTTCTGGCAAAACATTCAAGATATATTGTCTTTTACTTTAACCTTGTCTGCTGTCTGCCATCCTTAAAGGCAAAACACCTGGACAGCTGCTTGTACCCTCTACATTCTGCATCTTATAGGACCTGACCTTTTCTATGCAACTCTTCAGGCTGCCAGATGACCTTTAATATTCAGTAAAATTTCCCCTATTTTGAAAGTTTATGCTGGCTTCTTTTCTGGCACCTTCACTTTGGCATAGCTAATGTAGAAATGTGTACGTTTTGTGTGAATGCCCTTGCAATCCAGCTGGTAATCCAGTATTTATTTATAAACTGATATATATATAAATTTATATATATATATAAATAAATAAATAAATAAATTTATAAATAAATAAATAAATATAAATAAATAAAACTTCTGCTAGTTTATAAATAAAACTTCTGCTAGTTTTCATTTTCCTTTGTGTGAAATTTTCTCTAGGAGGAGGTAGTTGAGTCTAGCTGAGTAAAAACCCAAGAACAAAATGTACACAGTTCTCTGTTCTAATGAAAGTATTTTAAATGGGTAATAAGGCATGAGAAGAGAAAAAAATATATATAACACAGGTCACTGAACCAAATGATCAAGTAAGGAGTTCTCTCCAAATAGTCAACACCCAGCATGCACTTATGGGGTTGTCAGGCAAGGGGGATTTCAGCTTAAACAAGTTTAAGTTCAGTGAAACCGTATGAAACTCAAAGCTGTAACAATGTCAATTCTACCATGAAGAAAATAACATTTTTACAAGACTGAAGTTCTTGTTCAGCTAAGTTGTAGTCAATGTCTCAAATTCCTGGTTGCTTTCATAACCTAAAAAATAAATAGGATTTATAACTGAAAAATTTTAAAAGATGTGTACTTTAAACATACTGGATTTGAAATTATGCCTCTGTTGAGTATGCCTTGAATTTACAGATGAATTCATCCTTGATTTCGTGGCCCAGTCTACAACTATACCATCAAAGATTATCTTATTCAATCATTTGGACTGTTACTCTTTTTCTGTATTAGAAAATCCCAATTATCCTTTAAATATTATTTATTTTTTCCAGGATAGCAAAGTGTTAGAGACTGGACATCCTGAAGACTGGTGTAGCACAGACCATTTGTGGCCAACAAGGTAAAAGCCTTTTGAATGTGAATGGCCTATAATTTTCCAGTAACTTTACACTGACTCAAAGGAACAAAGCAAAATTTCACCAAAATAGTTGACCCAAAGCACGAAGAAATATCTGGGTTTCTGAAATTATTAGCCACGGCACGATCAATAGTTTCTCATCTCGTGTCTTCCCTCTTTTCTTGGGGTCCTAACTAGACTACCATCTACGCTCCCTACTCTAGTATCATCTAAACTTCCATCACTCATTGACATTCCTGTCACTCATTATTACCAATCTCCTAGGAACCCAAATTGGTTTGAGCATTCTCCCTAACCAGACCTTCCAAGCTGTCTCTATCACATCAAATGATATCATATCACATCATATCATATCTGTCATATCAAGTATATGTGGCATCATTCTCCAGAACAGAGAGAACAAAAAGCCCTAAGTGACTAGAAAACCAATTTAAAAGGCCTCATCTGGGTTGACTCTCTCACTCTGATTGTCCAATTACGAAATAATTCCTGTTCAACTGATATACAGAGTAACCCCTTTCTTTTAAGGAATGCAACAAAAATAATTTCTAGGGGCGCCTGGGTGGCGCAGTCGGTTAAGCGTCCGACTTCAGCCAGGTCACGATCTCGCGGTCCGTGAGTTCGAGCCCCGCGTCAGGCTCTGGGCTGATGGCTCAGAGCCTGGAGCCTGTTTCCGATTCTGTGTCTCCCTCTCCCTCTGCCTCTCCCCCGTTCATGCTCTGTCTCTCTCTGTCCTCCAAAAAATAAATAAACGTTGAAAAAAAATTAAAAAAAAAATAATTTCTAGTTCTAATTTTTTGAGAAAAAATTTTTTGCAGAAACTAGGTCCAGAATATCTGAAAGTAAGTCTGGTCATGATTCTAGGCCAGGGATTGGCAGAATTTCTGTAAAGAATAAGACAGTAAATATTTTTTTTAATTTTTTTTAATGTTTTATTTATTTTTGAGACAGAGAGAGACACAGCATGAATGGGGGAGGGTCAGAGAGAGGGGGAGACAAAGAATCTGAAGCAGGCTCCAGGCTCTGAGCTGTCAGCACAGAGCCCGACGCAGGGCTCGAACTCACAGACTGCGAGATCAGGACCTGAGCCGAAGTCTGATGCTTAACCTACTGAGCCACCTAGGCGCCCCAAGACAGTAAATATTTTAAGCTATGTGAGTCAAATACAGTGCCCATCACACTACTCTTTGGGGGTATTATCTGTTTGTAATCTTTTAGAAATAGGAAAATCATTCCAAGCTCATGGGCCACACAAAATGGGCCAGTGGCTTTTATTGGCCCATGGTCCAAAAAAGTTTGCTTACCCTGTTCTAAGCATTACTCTTCTAATGCTTACCAACTGTTATGGACTGAGTTGTGTCCCTCCTATATTGATATGTTGAAGCCCTAATCTCCACCGTGACTGTATTTGGAGATAAGGTCTTTAGGAGGTTATTAAGGATAAGGGTGGGGTCCTAATTCAAAAGGACTGGTGGCCTTATAAAAAGAGGAAGGGAGTAATCTCTCTCTCTCTCTCTCTCTCTCTCTCTCTCATTCTCATGCATATACTTTGAGGAAAGACACCATAAGCACACAGCAAGATAAGGCGGCTACATACAAGACAAGAGAAGAGGCCGCAGAGTGAAGACTACCTCACCAAAACCTAGATCTTAGACTTCCCAACCTCTAGAAATGTAAGAAATAAGTTTATGTTGTTTAAGCCACTCAGTCTGTGGCATTTTGTTATGGCAGCCCAAGCAGACTGAGACACCTGCTAATCACACTACAAATCAACCACATTCTTCTAGGTAGCTACAACAAGCAAGATTCTTCATTCAGCTTGAATGTGTATCAAGAGATTAAAGAAATAGATTATCGGCTACAGTTATAAAGCAGACAAAATAAGGCCCAAATTTTTCAAGGTCACTTCCTACCTCAGATTCAAAACTTATGCAAAAATCTAATGTTCCATTATCTCTTTAAATAGGCTAGAGAACTCTTTATCATATGTGTATGGGGATGGAAATTAATTACTCAGATCCTCTTTAAAGGGAAGATTTGATGCCCAGTTGTGGGACATGCAGTCAACAGAGTGTGCCCAGGGCCAGCTCCCTCAGGATCGGCCTCAGCTGGGAGAGCTGCTTCTCCCCAGATCACACCCTTCCCAGGGCAACTCACATCCAGAAGCTGAGCAAGGCATGTGTGTAAATGTCAGGCCATTTTGCCCCAATGTGAACAATCCTGCTACATCCCCATTGCTTTCACATCTTGAACCCAAACTCCATCTCAAGGTCTGCTTCTGGAGAGTGACAACTTGTGACAAAGACCTAAACTCTATGTATGACAACTGAATTAATTATTCAATATGCTATCCCAAATTAATGAATATCATTTTTCCAATTGCAAATCAACAAGATAATTTCCAAGTTCACAACTACATGCAATTTTTTATAAGTTATTTCAGTCAACATCTTACATTTTGAATCTTTCTCATAACAAAATTGTTGAAGAATAGTAGAAACTAATTGTGATCTTATTCCTATGTCTTGGGAGATTTCTTGCCCCTTTAAAGTCCTGTTTGAGTTTCAAGTATATGGCAAAGCCATAACATTTTTAACTCCTCTAAGTTATTTTCAAGATTTTTCAGTACAAAAGAGAATTATTTTAATGATATCTCAGTGTGTCAGTATCCCTCCATCAATCAGTCCAGTCCACTCTCCTCTTATGGACTCTTCTAAAACAAAAAGCCTTTTTTGTTTGTTTTTTTGTTTGTTTGTTTGTTTTATAGTGAATTGGGCTTAAATGCAAGTCCAGTCCACTCTCTTCTTATGGACTCTTCTAAAACAAAAAGCCTTTTTTGTTTGTTTGTTTGTTTGTTTGTTTGTTTGTTTTATAGTGAATTGGGCTTAAATGCAAGGCCAGAGGATCACATTGAAGGACATTATAATAAACAGTCCTATGAAACTTGTCAGTATGTCTGCTGTAAGGGTATTTTTGAGGATGTTCATCATGGAATTGAGCAGTGTCAACTGCATGAGGCCATTCAGGAGAAATGTATTTCTTGTCTCAGAATCAAGAATTGTTGTGCTTATCCTAAGCAATTCATTTGCTCTTATACTACATGAATCACGCAGAATTCATCCTTGAGAAAGTAGTCTGCCTGTACTATCAGTAGTTAACTATATCAGTAGTTAACTATCCCAGTAGTTAAGCTGATATAAACTGCTTCATAGCCCCACTCTGCTGCTCTACACCCTTGGATGCATTAAATTTTCTGTACCTCAGTTTCTTCATCTGTAGAATGATGATAAGAATAGTACCTGTCTCACGGGGTGATATCAAAAACTAAACTGAATTATACATACACAATACCCAAAGCACAGAAAAATAACTCAATAAATATTATTTCCCTTTTAAATTGGTATACTTAAGTCTCCTACATCATGGGGTCTATTTTGTGTTTTCTGCTCATTTCCCAATTCTTCTCGCAATTGGTTTTTCATTTTGCCTCAAGTTTCTGAATGTTCTCTTTTGAAAATGTGTAATATTCATCATTCGTTTCTGATCATGAAATTAATAAATCTGCAATGTTTAAATGTGACAGCATGGACAGACCTGGAAGGCATTATGCTAAAAGAAATAAATCAGACAGAAAAAGATAAAACTGTATCATCTCACTTATATGTGGAATCTAGAAAAGCCAAACTCCTAGAAACAGAGGGAGCAGGGGGTGATGGGTAGATGTTGGTCAAAGGGTACAAACTTGCAGTTAGAAAATGAGTAAGTTCTGGAGATTTAACGCACACCATTGTGATTATAGTCAATAATACTGTATTATATATTTCAAAGTTGCTAAGAGACTAGATATTAAATTTTCTTGCAACGAAATGAAATGATAATTAGGTGACATGTTAAAGGTGTTAACCAATGCTACAGTGTTAATCATACTGCAATATATATATGCATCAAATTAATACACTGTATACCTTAAACTTACATAATGCTATACATCAAATATATCTCAGGCTTTTAAATAATAAAAGTAGGCTTATAAAATACAGAAATCTATAGTATTATTGATATTAAACACCATTTAGTGAGCACCTGGTAAATGCTAAGCTTCACATATATTAACTACTTCAACCTTCACAAAAACATTTTATTACCTTTACATATGAGGAAATTAAGACTTCAAGTAACAGTACCATTAAGCCAGGATCTCACAGCTGGCACAAGAGATTTGAACCCACACCTTACAACATCACCATCCTGAGATAGCTACTAGAAACATTTCTATATATTTTCTTGACCTACAGATGTTCTTTGCATATGTATGTGTGTACTTTAATGGAAATACTTAATGTAATTTTACATTTATTTTTTCCATTAATTAGTATTTGAAATAGAGGTTTTAATAATTATGTAATATTTCACTTTATGTTCATGCCAAAATGTGCTTAAGCTAAATACCTCATTGTCTTTTGCCAATTTTTTTTTTATAAAACTTTAACAAACATTCTTAGACATGGAGATTTATGGTCCTCTCCCAATTACTTACCTAATATAAACTCTTACAAGTGAAATTACTGAGTTAAAATATATGAGCATTTTAAGGCCATTATTCATAATTCCGAAATGTCTTAAACATTGATCACTTTAGTCTTACACTAAAGTCCAAAGAGGTTATTATCATATCCAAGGTCAAATTAAAAGGAAATCTTTTAAATTCTATTGGGCTTTTATTGGAATTTCATTAAACTGATAGACTAAATTAGAAGAAAGAAATATCTTTTCAACCAAGAATATGGTATGCCTAGGGTGCCTGGGTGGTTCAGTGGATTAAGCGTCTGACTTCAGCTCAGGTCATGATCTCACCATTCATGAGTTCAAGCCCCATGTCGGGCTCTGTGCTGACAACTCAGAGCCTGGAGCCTGCTTTGGATTCTGTGTCTCCATTTCTCTCTGCCCCTCCCCGGCTTGCACTCTGTCTCTCTCTCTCTCTCTCTCTCTCTCTCTCAAAAATAAATAAACATTAAAAAAATTTTTTTAATATGGTAATTCAGTAGTTTTATAGTTTTTTTCATATATATCTATGCATTTGGGATAAAATTTATTTCTAGATATTTTATAATTTCTATTACTTTGCAAGTGATTGTTTTCCATTATATATCTACTTTTCTATTGTATAAAGGAAAGCTTTTTAGTTACAATTTACTTTTTTCATTAACATTTGACTTGTAGCAGACAATCTTAATTATTTCTCATATTAGTACAATTCACTGTTTACTTGATTTTCATGGATATTCTGCATGAAGGTCTGAAGATTAGAAGAGAAGCAAATGTTATTATCCAGGTGAAAATTCTGCCCCCCTTCCCTGCCCTTGGATTTAGTTTGTTCATAGTTCCCCAGAGCAGTAGTACACACAGGTGGAGGGAGCACTGCAGTCAACCTCATCAAGGAAAAGATTTTATCACTGACATTGCTTATGATTTCAGACTCAACGCAATAATAAAAAGCAGATACCCTCATTCCCTGAATCCTGCACAAACCTTGCTACCTCAGTCTCTTGTTTGTCATAGCTCTAGCAGGGCCCTGAGTGGGCTTCACACAGGAGTACACCAGTAGAGGATCATTCTGGGTTCTCACAGGAAAGAGGAGACATCTAATGGCCGAGAGTAAATCAGGACATAACGAATTTATGAAATGACCCTAATATTTTTCACATGTGAAAACTATTTGTAAGGTGTTTTAGTCTTTAGAAAGACTGGTTAGGTCAAAGAGAAGGACCATGGGTGTCATCAAGGTTAAGATGTTCTATTATTTTTAAGACCAATATTAGGGTATTGTTCATATGTTATCCCAGTATCATATCTCTACTGACTTATCTTTGCTTCATAAACCATGTACACGAGTTTTGGAATATCTGTGTTCTCTGGGTGTGTGTACTCCTTAAAAAATGCATACTGTATTTCTAATTCCATGCCCTTGTCAGAGGAACCCTAAAGCACAATGTCTCATACACTTGCCTGCCCCAAGTGCACAGCCTGAGTCAGGAGTGCTGAGCTCTAGCTTTTGCTCTGCTGCTACCAGCTTGATACATGACCTCAGGAAATTCATTTGATGCCTCAGCCTTGTTTCCCATCCTTAAAGGGGAAAATTCAAGTGACATTACTCCAAGACTCCCATCACTTTATGATAATCAAAACTCCAAATGGGCAACTTTTAGCTTCTAGAAGACATTACCCGGCTTGTGATTTACTTATGTTTTTTCCTTTCTTTCTGCCACAATGAACCATGACATTTGTTAAAACTCAGCCACAAAAAGCAAAGCCCTGAAAAGCATAGACTATGACTTAAGAATGCCTTATCTATCCTTTTCCAAGTTTCTCATCAGACACTCCAACTGCTTGGAGCCTTCTGGATGACTTGGTATGATAAGAAGTGGCCTGGTGTCTGCTGTGTTCTCTTCCACTGCGTTGTCACTTACAGAACTATGACAGCAATAATATATCCCAGGGCTTGGTTTCTACATTGGGAAATGTATATGAAATAAATAGAAAATTAAATGAAAATTTTAGTAAGTGTTTTTAAGTTTATAGTGATTCATTATTTAAAACTTAAATCCATAGCAAAGCTGATCTACTCAGAATGACAAAAAGTAATCATATAAACTTCCATTTTTTTCATATCCTACCATGACATCTACACTCTTGCTGCATTGTCCTCCCATAGAAAATACAAAGGAGATATAAGTCTCCTCATTGGATTATTAGTTAATATATCCTCCATGAATTACAGAAAGGGCATATTAATATCATAGTCAGAAAATGAAGACCTGAATCATCCATGCCGAGATGTGAATATAGTTTATGGCTATTTGCCTCTTCAGGTCACCCCTCATGGAGAATTTTTTAGAAATGATAAGATGGCTATGCATTTTTAGAGTTTACTTACCGGGGCTATAAGTTATCTTATGATATAGTAAACCATTATTATTTTATGTCACTGTTATTTGTATTTGAATAAGTCAGTTAACCTCCTGTTCTTTCACATGGTGATTAAAACGTTGAAGCTGCACATTATATTAAGAGAGGGGAACATCAAGCTGCCAAGCTGGGCCCTGCCCCCTTTTCTCTGCACTGAGGCAATGCTGGGCAGTGATGAAGACCTTCTGGGTTCAAACACCACCCATGAAACACTGGGCAACTAGCTTAACCCTCTCTGTGCCTCTGATATAGGAAATGAGGATAGTGGTACTGACTTTATAAGGTAGTAGTAAGGCCTTAATGTGTTATGGCCTGTAAGGCTTCAGCACCATGCCTGGTACCTTGCACACATTATGTAAGTATTCACTGCTACTTTCATTGACTACGCTCTAGCAGCACTTGGCTTTTTTAATTCTTCAAATGTGATGAACTCTCTTTTGCCCTTATGACTCTACCCAGGGACTGCCTTTCGTAGCACTTACCACAGTGAGTAATCATATATGTATTTGTGTAGCTATTTGTTTTAGCCTGCCTTCCCCTCAGGTGTAACTTCCATGAGGTTGGTAACTATTTTGTCTCCCACTGCAAGCCTAGGGATAGGTCAGTGCTCACCATGGATGCTCAATAGATGCATATTAAACACTAAGTGAACACGTAATAAGCCCCAGAGAAGAAAAAGTATCAAAGTAATTTTTAAAAACCATCATCCCTATGATGGCTTTGTTAAGGCTCTGCGTTTCAAGTCCATGCCTTATCTGCTCTATCATATTACAACATCAAATCTCAATTTAGCTGAAAACCTTGGAAGTATGCTTTTACGTATTTCCTTTCAAAGTGCTTCTTCATAAACCATACTGCAAAAGTTAATCACATCCTTTACAGAACTACATAAATGTATGATAGGATCTCTGAGATTACTTCATTTGTTTCTTCTTTGAAATTGCGGATACTATGAATGAAAATCTAATCAAACTGAATCAGTCAATAGTAAATACAGCGTCCCCAGAACAAAACTTCTTAGCAGATGATGCAGGACTTTGAAATTCCCTATTTGTCCCGTTAGGAAGTAGAGACAAAACTACAATAGGCCCAGTGCACCCTCATAATATTGCTATTTTGGTTTAGGGAATGCAGTTTGTAATGAGAATGTACTTGCAGAGCAAGAAAATGACGTTCTGTGGGGAGTATGGATTTGATTTTTCACATTACTAGTATATTATTAGTGTTTTCCTAGAAGGAGATTAGCACCCTCAGAAAGCAATGACCAGATGGCTAACATTATAAAAAGCACTTTGAACTGCTTTGGGAGAAGGTTTTATATAACAGTATTATTCAAATCATCATTCAAAATACATTTAGAGGGTCTTATAAACCTTCAGGCCACAGAGAAAGCAAGTAAGTTTGACAAAGGCTCTGCTGGAAGTTGAGTCAGCAGCTTCAAGGTGCATCACAACACCTGTCTTTTATTCATTTCATTCAAATATACAACCTAATCATCCCTTTTCATTTAGGTTCTTACCTTATGACCTTGCTCCTCACAGTGTGGTCTCCAGACCAGCAGCATCCACATCCCCTGGGAGCCTTTTAGAAATGCAGACTAGAAGTCCATATCTCAATGTTCTGAGTCAAAATCTGCATTTACCAAGATCCCCAGGTGATTTGTATGCACATTAAATTCTGAGAGGCAGTGCTGTAAATAGTTTTACTAAAAGCAACGAAAATTAAATGGAGAATTTCAGTGCAAAAAAGAAATGCAGTGCATATGAAAAAGATATTTGTTAAAGTGCAGGAGATGGTGGTATGACAGCTGGGGACAGTGAAGTCTGAAAGGCTGAACCACCAGCTCTGCCTCTCACTGGCTGTGTGCATCAAACACTCATCCCCAACTCACACCCTGCGGACCCACATTTTTAACTCCAGCCGTCGCTGTGGTAACCAGCATTGCACATCTGTAACCTGACAACACCTGACTTCAGCTGCTCTAGGTAGCATGTCTTTCCACCCTGGGCTTCTCTGCTGCCCCCGGGAGACATGCCTTTGAGAATCTACTAGGTCATTCTGAAATGAATCATCTACACCCTTTGAAGTGAGAGTTCTCCCCCCCTATGGCAAACCATGACTGACCTTGAACATCAGCTACAGTCAATTCTGAAGTGGATTCTACAAGATGTTCCCAGCAGAATAAGCTCCCAATAACAAACAGCAGTGGCTAACTATTTATAGGAACTGTGGCTTTCTTCTAACCACCAGGACATGCAAAGAGGATGAGATGGCACTCCTATAATTATGTTACATTATATACAACTCCATCTTGCTAGCAGACTCACTCTAGAGATTCTCTCTCCTTAGCTGGCTCAGAAGAACTGTCTATGTTGGGAGGCCCACATGGCAAAGAGTTGAGGGCAGCCTCTAAGAATTGAGCTGGCCTCCAGCTAACAGAAAGTTAGATACTAGCACCCTCAATCATACAGCTGCAAGGAAATCATTCTGTCAACAAATCAGGTGAGCTTGAAAGAAGATTCTTTCCCAGGTCAGCATCTATATGAGAACACAGCCTGGCTGATAGATCCTGCTCATCTGTGCCACTATCCTGACTACCGAAACTGTTAGATAATAAAAGTGTTTTAAGCCTCTAAGTGTATTGTAATTTCTTATGCAGCCATAGAAACTAATATACCTTCCATTAAACTGCAAAGTTCATGAGGTTAGTTATTGTCTGATATATCCAATGCCTAGTTGAGTATGTGACACATAACACTTGTTCAATAAATATGTTACATGTTATACAAATATATATCTTCAGGTTTCTGAACAGAACTCACGGTATTTATATCTAAATACTCATATCCTGCCGTCATTAATACAGTACTGGAGGCAATAACCATATATTAAATCACTATTAGCAGACTGCATGTGTACAGATTATAATACAAACAAAATATGCAATCAAAAAGGAAATAAACACAGAAATAATTTTTACTTTTACTACTCCTAAGTGTCGGACCAAGATTTGTCCCAATATATTTAATGCTCCAGGTTTCAATCACGCAAAGACAAACCTGTTAACATACATCTCCTTCCAGGCCTTTTTTATATGCCTTTTAAAAAAACAGTTGAAAGCATATTATACATAAAATTGCTACCTAGTTTATTTCACTTAACATCCTATCGTGAGCATGTTTTATCATCATTATTAAGTGAGCCATTCTCAAAGACACATTTGAAACATTTGGCTTTGCATGGTTTCAACAATGTTCTCCCAGCATTCTCTGCCTGGTATCGTCTCATATAAATAGCCCATTGCTCTGAACAGGTGTGGCATAGCTGGCCTCTGTGCTGGAATAGCCAACTATTCCCAGATATCCTAATTTCAGTCATGTCTCCTCCCCTCATCAGAGGGACTGGCTCAGAAACCCCAACAAGTTGAAGAAAACATTGTAACACTCCACTTTATAATAAACTCAAATTCTCTTCTAACCTAAAATTCCTTGCAAAGGCCTGTTATAACTACTGCAACCAACTCATTGATGCTAAGTTGTTATATATGTATATGAACACTGGAAATTTGGCCATGGACATTTACCTCCTGGATGAATTTTTCATTTTCTCACTTCATTGCCTTAATCTCACTCATTATGGAGTTCCCATACAGACGCCATATAAAACATGTGCCAATAACTTAGCTGGAGTTGAGCTCAAAACCCCTTGTTTGTATTACTATCTCATTATTTAATGCCCTCTTAGAGGCCTACTGACACAAAGTGATTAATATGCAAGGAATAAAAGTAACTAAGACACAAAGACCTATTTCCTATTGGAAAACAATTAGCATCAGCTGGTATTTGGATTGTCGACTCTAATTTCTCACTTTTCTTAAGGATCTGTAACAGAGAATATTTGCTCTCTTACTGAAGATCAGCTGAAAGAGAAATCATCCAACCTTCTTCAGGAATAAAATTTCATGGCTGCTGCTGTTGTTTCTTTGGTTCTAAATGGCCATGAATGTCTTCTCTCAAATATCTCAGGATGGGGGTGGAGACAACAGCAGTTGGTTAGTTGGCTGGGTTTGCTTTTATTAAAACCCACTCCTCTTATTTGATTTCCCACAAACACTGAGAACAACTAATATACTTTAAAATGGTAATCAAGTCAGTCACTTCCAAGCCTGGTTGAATCCAATTATTCATCTAGTCTACACACGCAACCACACAGCTGAATGAGTATGAAGAAAAACACATAATTGTGCCGACTGATCTCACTTTAAATTCATAACCACCAGTTTCCCAACAAAGCTGACCCTTCTATTTGAGCACTAGATCTCATGCCATCTCTTCTGTTCCAAGTATAGCACTCCCATAATCTTTCCTCCCTCCTACATCATTAATTTTTCCCATCTGTACTCATCATGCAGTATTTCTATCTTTTTAAAAAAGCACTCATGATCCTACTTTCCCTCTCCACATGTCACCCCACCCAACAACTTGCAACAGAGGAATATACTTGCTCTATTCAATTTCCTTCTTCCTGCTTTCATGTAAACCCAGATTATGTTTTTGCAGATTGCTCCCTCAAAATTTTTCTTGCCAAACTCTCCAATGATATTTACAATGGGAATCACTTTGACTTCCAGGACACCACACTTCCCAAATGCTTCTTCTCAGTCTTTTGGCTGCTTCCTCCTTTTAAGGCTGGAGTGCTCCCAGGCTTACTTGCCTGGAAATTCCCTTTCCTGTTATCTCTCTATATCTATCTACACCTACCTATCATGATTCCTATTCAAGTCGGAATAAGGTAGGTTATGCTGTGGTAACAACCGCAGCCTCACAAATGTCAGTAGCTTAATAAACTTTCTTATTCATATTACCCATTGATTGCGGTTTGCCTGGGAGTCTACTCCACATTGTCCTCTCTTTGGGACACTAGTTGATAAAGCAGCTACCATTGGAGCATTTCCGGTTGCTGTGGCAAATTGTACATTGACTGTTATAGCTTCAATCCAGAAGTAACACATATCACCCATACTTCGACTCTATTTCAATTGGTCAGAGAAAGTCATATGATCACCATGAGGAGAAAAATACTAGTCTAACATAAAGCCATATTAGAAGGGGAAATGGAAATATTTGGTAAACAGCACTAATGAATACAAAAACTCCCAGGTTTATATCTTCTGCATAGGCTTTCCCCTAAACTCAAGATTCATATATCTGACTTTCTGGTCAACATCTCCACTTAGACATCTAACTGAAATTTCAAACTAAGCATCCTCAAAACCGGGCTCCTAATTTTCTCCCCACTTCAAATCAAACATTCCCCTCTTGTAGTTTTTCCATTTCAGTTCATGGCAACTCCATGAACTCCACATACTATGTAATTTCCCTAAGGGTTTGTTGCTATATCACCAATACCAAACACAATGTGTGGCAGAAAAAGTAGGTTGAACAAATGAATTCATGAATAAATCTTGTGTTTTTTTATCTCAGCTCTCTCTGATTTCTTTACCTTCTTTTAAAAGTAGTGAAATAGGGACGCCTGGGTGGCTCAGTTTGTTAAGCATCGGACTCTTGATTTCAGCTCAGGTCATGATCCCAGGGTAGTGACATCAAGCCCCACGTCAGGCTCTACAATGAGCATGGAACCTGCTTGGGATTCTCTCTTTCTCTCTTTCTCTCTTTCTCTCTCTCTCTCTCTCTCTCTCTCTCTCCCCCCATCTCCCCAGTATACATAAGCTCGCTCTCTCTCTCTCTCTCAAATAAAAATAAAATAAAATAAAATAGGTGAAATAAAGTGAAAACATCACTCAAAAAAAGAGTTCTGATTAATTAAATACTGTGGCTCTTGAGCACTACCATAGCTCTTGAACATCCAGGAACTATTACTATATTCAAATATTATGTTGAGTTCCCTCCTTTCCTTCCCCTACAATTAGTCTACAGTAGAGATTAATGCTATACTAGAAGTTCTCTGGCATTCTGGTAGCCTTATAACTGAGCTTAAGCCTTTTTTACCTGTATCCCCTCCCTTTTCATTCTATACGCCCATTCCCTTCTTCATATATATATATATATATATATATATATATATATATATACATGTACATATGTGTGTATGTATATATATATGTGTGTGCATATATATACATATATACATGTATGCATATATACATATATACATGTATATACAAAAAAGTGTGTATGTATACACACACACACACACACACACATATATATATATATATACACACACATATACACTTTTCAGGGGTTCAGAGAATGTGTCACACTTTTTTCACAGGTTATCCTGTGATACTTATTAGACATTTCCAAGGCTACTAACTACAAGGTAGATTTTTCCTATTTCAGAGCTAACTGTATTTACTTTTGCACTTATTTTTTTCTCATCAAGACTCTCAAGTCCTCTTTTCCTTACTCATTAGACAAATGCCATTCCAGGTGTTGAAGTTTGCTTCCTAAAGCCTGATTTTTTAATAAACTGTTTGCAATTTATGTCACTTTCTGGTTGTGACAAACCAGGTGAGATAATCGTCAGCTATAAACTGACAGTTGCAAACCCAGAGGACCTTAACTTGAGAGTCTAAATAAGGAAATACAGCAGCTCAAATTAAAGGTGCTATTCCTAAATATATATCTAGGTGTTTGCTTCTCTTTTTTAAAGTAATACTGGATTATATCTTAACTCTATCCCTAATAGTATCTTCTTCATATGTTTCTTGTGGTGATCACATTAGTAAATATATGTAAAGTGCTTAATATAGTACCTGGCATGTAGTCAATTCAAGTTAAGTATGTGTTTCTGTTATTGTCATTTTCATTAAGATTAATGATAATTTAATCATATAGGTGAATATACTCTCTTAAATTATAATCTGAAGTACAGTACGTACATGCTATTATTATCTACATTTTAAATCTTTGGTTGATTAAAAAACAGTAAGATGTAAGTAAATTAAATTCACAGTAAAACTATGATTAAACATGTTAGGAAACCCAGATATATCAGAGCAGCATGAGAGACAGGAAAATAATTAGGTGCCAAGGACCACACAGATCCAGTAATTCTCTTCTGTGTTGGAGCTCATAATAGAAGAAAAGCCCAGGAGAGGGAAAGCTGAGTCACCTAATAAGAAGAAGCACAAGAAAGTTGTTCCACCTGAGCAGGAGAGAGTCAGAAGCAGCAGTTTGGGTCCTCAAACTAACTCGCTGAACAACCTAAAGGCAGTCATAGAGTAGTATCTTACTCAAATGTGAATACAGATGACAACCAAAATTTCTTAGTTACCATAGTATGAAAGCATTCATTTTTTCAGTGTCAGTGAATCAGAAAGTATGAATTTTCCCTTAGATGTGTCTCAATGCATGATCCAGCCATAACTGGAGAAAGTTCCGATTCCCTTTAGGCTGGGAATGTAGCCAATTCATTTACCCATACTGCATTGTGACTGTCCCAACACAGGCCTCCAGGAGACAATGTCTCTTCATTTTAACTGAGTTCGCGAGTTCTGGCTATTCCTCAATATTCATATCTTCTCTCTTCATTCATTCTCCCTGGAAATCTTTCCAGGCCAAGAAGAATTATTTGAACTGCAGTTCTCCCACTGGCCCATATATAATAGAAGAATACATTATGACTATGATAGGCAGAGAGACTTGGTTCAAAGGTCATACACAAGCTCTTGCTTCCTGAAAAGCTAGAGGAAAATGGACTACAATTCTGAGAATGAATAGGCAGAAACAAAAAAGGCAGCACTTGAAGGAAGATATGATTCTAAAAATAGTTTTTAAAAAGAAGCAAGAATCCTTGGCACCTTTTTTATATAGAACCACATATGCAATTCCTATAATGACCAAAATTCCTATTCAGATCTGAGGTGGAACTTTTGTCACTTTCCTACACTTTACAGTGTTTTTGATGTACATTTTACTGCATTTTGCCTAAAATTAGACCCTTGGATAAGATGCTAGCTATTGCCACTATCATCCATAATCAGTGGGTATAACCTTTCTTTGTGTCATGGATTTCTCTGAGATGTTTATGAAAGGTACAGACTTCCAAGCACATACATTAATTAGCTTAGGCTTTGTTGATGATTAATATCAAGGATTTCTTCCACAGAAGTCTTCTGGGTGAAGACAGCCCCTCACAGCTCTCCCACCACAAATCCTAGGTCAATTAGATTAGTCTGATCATCAAGTAGGTTTTTATGAAACAGTAACTATATTTAAAGCCAAATATCAACAATTCAGGGAAATTTTCTTTGCCTTCTTTGTATGGAAACACTCTGTACAGAGACAACTTTTATCTACCACACATTACTGATATTTTAATTTGTAGGCTTGATCACCAAACAACTCCATTCAAGCATTTTATTGATTTTACTATTATTGCATTGCTTTACACAATATTTAATAGTTATAGTCATCAGGACACTGCACATTTTAACCAACTCTTCCTTATAACATTCCTGAGAGGCAAAGAAGCTTATTATCTCTTTATGGGTAATCAAGCCAGAAAAGAACATTTAAATACCCTTCCCAATGTGGTAGTAAAAGTTGATATCAATGCTAAATTGATGGCTCCCTATCCTAGACTAATCAAACTATACCTTTCTCCTTCATGAAAGTTAGTAGTATTTCCAAATTTGCTGATATGGAGAATGATTTAGTATTGTCAACTAATACAAAGCATCTGTATAGCATCTAAAAAAATTATTTGTGAACAAAAATCCTCACTGAGCCTAAAAAATTGATGTCCCAGATTTACAATATTAAATTCACACTAACTTCCTCCATTGTACCATAAATAATCTATTGATGTCAGTTTCATTGTCATTTTTGTAATTGTCATTAGTTGGTTCATGTTTTAAGATCAGAGTGTCACCTAGTGGTGCACTTTTCTGCTTGGCATCAAATTTCAACAGGCACAAGTACATTCATCGATTATTCATTATGATTGCAACATCATGAATGAAAACGCTGACTGCCACTACTTCCCTAAGCCTATGTATAGGAAATCAAATCCTTGGGAATTTGTAATCTCATAGTTTGATAGTATATAACACAAATGTTGGGGGCTTTTTTTTATTCAAGTGTAACTAACATACAACCATATATTAGTTTCATGTGTACAACATAGTGATTCAACACTTACATACATTGTGAAATAATCACCACCGTAAGTCTAGTTACCACTTGTCACCATACAGAGTTAACACAATATTATTGACTGTATTCTCTACGGTATACATTATATCTCCATGACTTATTTTATAACTGGAAGTTTGTACTTCTTGATCCCTTTCACCAATTTTGCCCCCAGCCTCCTCCCTTGTGGCAACCATCACTCTGTTCTCTGTATCTGTAAGTCTGCATTTGGTTTGGGTTTTTTGTTTGTTTGCTTGCTTGCTTTGTTTTCTAGATTCCACTTATAAGTGAAATTATGCAGTATTTGTCTTCCTCTGTCTGACTTATTTCACTTAGCATAATACCTTCAAGGCCCATTCATGTTGTTGCAAATGGCAAGATTTCATTCTTTTTTCATGGCTGAGTACTATCCCATTGGTTGTGTGTGTGTGGAGGGTGGGGGCGGGGTACCAGATCTTCTTTATCCATTCACCTATTGATGAACACTAAGATTATTTTTGTATTTTGGCTACTGTAAATAATGCTGCAAAAAAACATGAATGTGCATATCTTTTTGAATTAGTGTTTTTGTTTTCTTATGATGGATACCCACAAGTGGAATTGCTGAATCATACCGTAGCTCTTTTTTTAATTTTTTGAGGAACCTCTGTACTGTTTTCCATTGTGGTTGTACCAATTTACACTCATTTAACAGTGCACACAGGCTCCCTTTTCTACTCATCCTCTCCAATTCTTGTCTTTTTGATAATAGTAACAGCTGAGAGGTGGTACCTCACTATGGTTTTGATTTGCACGTCCCTAATGATTAGTGAAATGGAGCATCATTTCACATGCCTGTTGGTCATCTGTTGGTCATCTTTGGAAAAATGTCTATTCAGATCATCTGCTTGTATTTTAATCAGATTGGTTTTTTTTTGTTATTGAGTTATATGAACTCTTTAGATATGCTAAATATTAACCCCTTATCAGAGATATCATTTGCAAATATCATTTTCAATTCAGTAGGTTTCCTTTTTATCTTGGTATTTTCCTTCACTGTGCAGAAGTTTTTTAGTTCAATGTAGTCCTATTCACTTATTTTTGCTTTTGTTGCCCTTGCCTTTGGAGTAAGATTCAAAAAACAGGACTACGATGGACATCAAGGAACTTGCCACCTTTTTTTCTATTAGGAGTTTTATTGTTCGAGATCTCATATTCAAGTTTTTAATCCATTTTGAGTTGATTTTTATATATAGTGTAAGATAGTAGCCCAACATCATTCTTTTGCATGTCGCTGTCCAGTTTTCCCAACACCATTTATTGATGAGACTATCCCTCTTTGCCTTTTATTACAGTCTTTATTTTATTTTGGGTGATATGAGTAGAGTTACTCCAATTCTCTTTTTGTTTCCATTTATATGGGATATCTTTTCCAATCTCTTCAATTTCCGTCTGGGTATGTCCTTACTTCTGAAGTGAGTCTTTTGTGGCCAACATATAGATGAGTTTTGTTGGGTTTTTTTTTAGTCCATTCAGTCCATTCTCCAATTTTGATTGGAGATTTTAGTCTATTTACATTTAAAGTAATTACTGATATGTGCTTATTGCCATTTTATTAATTTTTTTCTGGCTGTTTATGTAGTTCCTCTCTGTTCCTTTCCTCTCCTGATGTCTACCTTTGTGGTTTGATAACTTTCTTTAGTGCTATGTTTAGATTACTTTCTCATTTTCTTTTGTGTATTTACTGTAAATTTTTGCTGTGGTTACTGTGAGGTTCACATATAATATCACATATATAATGGTCAATTTTAACTGACAGCAATTTAAATTCGAATACATTCCAAAACTCTAACTTTTTATTCCTCCACCATGTTTTATACATTTGATGTCATATTTTACATCTTTTTAAGTACCTTTTAACTAATTATTGTAGTTTTAGTAATTTTACTATTTTTGTCTTTTAACCTTCATAGTAACTTTATAAGTGATTAATCTACTACTTTTATTCCATATTTACCTTTTCCAGTGATAATTTTATTTTGGTATGTTTTCTTGTCATTATTTAGTATCATTTCTTTTCACCTTAAAGAGGTTTAATGGTGATGAACTTCTTTATCTCTTATCTACAAAATTCTTCCTTCCATTCTCTATAAACTTACTAGTGTAAGTATTCTTGGTCGAAAGCTTTTTCCTTTCAGTACTTTGAATGTATCATGCCACTACTTTCTGGCCTTGAAAGTTTCTGTTGAAAATCTGCTGACTTTCAAGCCTTATAGGGCTTCCCTTGTATGTAACAAGTTTTATGTTTGTTTGCAGCTTTGAAGATTATCTTTAACTTCTGACATTTTATTATATGTGTCTTTCGTTGGAACTCTTTGGGTTCATAAGGAACTCTCTGGGCTTCCAGAACCTGGATGCCTGTTTTCATCCCCAGATTAGGGAAGTTTTCAGCCATTATTTCTTCAAATAAGTTTTCTGTCCCTTTGTCTCTCTCTTCTCCCTCTGGGATCCCTATAATGCGGATGTATTCCTGCTTGATGTTGTCCCATGTCCTTAAGGTACTCCAATTTCTTTCTTTTCTTTTTGCCGTTCTGTCTGGGTAAGTTCTATTATTTTGTCTTCCAGCTTGACGATTCATTCTTCTGCTTCATCTACATCTAGTCATCTATTGAACTCTTCTAGCATATTTGCCAGTTTAGTTATTATATTCTTCAGCTCTATGACTTCTATTTGGTATTTTCTTATATTTTCTACTTCTTTGTTGAAGTTCTCACTGTATGCACCCATTCTTCTCCCTAGTTTGGAAAGCATCTATATGACCTTTACTTTGAACTCTCTATCAGGTAGACTACTTACTTCTGTTTCATAAGGTCTTTCTCTGACATTTTATCTTATTCTTCATTTGGAACATATTCCTCTACTCTTCCTTTTGCCTGATTCTCTGTACTCATTTCTATGTGTTAGGCAAAATACTTTCCTCTCCAAGTCTTGAAAAAGTGGCCTTATGTAGGAGACGACCTGTGGGGTTGAGAAGTGCAATCTTCACTGCCCACTGGAGCCAAGTGCTCCAGGGCCTCCCCTGTGTGGGTTGCATGTGCCTTCCAGCTCCTGGGGTGTCACAATCACAGCCTGGAAAGGGTAGGGTGCCTCGCCAGCTGTGACATGGCTGCAGCACAAGGGGTAGAGAGTTCCCGCCTGTGCTAGCAGGTTATAGGGAGATTGCCAAATGGCACCTGCCAGCATTGGCATTAGCAAGGTAGCATGAGATGGCAAAAATGGCACCTCACAGTGCTTCCATGCCTGGAGAGAGTCCCAACAGATTCCTGCCTCTCTTTAGCACCCACTTTAAGATTAGTAAGTGAGTCAACTTCACACATGGTCTGGCATTTTTAGGCTGCTGATTTTGCACTGGACCTAGGGTGACTGAGTCTGCGTGGGAGCTCTGTCAGAGTAGGTTCTCTATTCCCTCAAGTTCTATGGTCTCCTGGACATCACCTCCATTGGTTTTACATTTTGGTGGCTTATCTCTCCAGTGCAGGACCCAAGGGTCGGGGTGCCTTATGTGTACAGAAACCCCTTGCTCCTCAGAGAAAAATTCCATATTTTTAAGATCCCTCCCAGTTGTGGGTCACCATGTGGGGCATGGGGGTTTCTGCCTCTCCTACCCATCTCAATGCAGCCCTTTTATCCTTTGTTGTGGAGGTGCTTTCTATCTATTTTTCAAGATTTTCTTCAGAGGAAATTATTCCATATGTAGCTGTAAATCTGTTGTGGCCATGGGAAGAGGTGGCTTCGGGTTCTTCTTATGCCAACCATCTCTGCAGGGTTTCACAAAAATGTTGTTGACAGATCAGAAGCTTACTGTTAATATTTACTGACAATAAAAGTTCTAAAATGAGATGTAAAAATGAGACGCTTCTTCCAAAAGAATCAGGAAATATGAAAGACATGCTAATAATATGATAATGCCCATCCCAAGACAATAACTCAAGAATTAACTACCTGCAAATAATCATCTGTGTAAGCAGCACCTTGCCTTTAAGGTTCTTAAAAATGCAAGCATAGAGATGAGGGAGCTAATCATACTAATTAACTCACTGTGCCTTGTAACAAATTAATTTTAAGTAAAGGAATAGGCAACTAGAGAAAAAGGCCAAAATCTCAATTAGTTAATCTGAATAGAACATAAATACTCTCAGAACTCATTTGCCCTTTAGAATGAAAGAGTAGAACCGGGATGTTGGGAGCAGCAATCACTCCTCACTGACAACCTAGAATTGCCATTTATGGCACCATTTTTAAGTTCTGTGCTCTGATGGGAGTGTTTACTATATTTGGGTACCAGCGTGTGACAAGTTGATGTAAACTATCCATAACCACCCCAACCTCAGTGAACTAATATAACCTAAAACTTTGACAAGTCCTTTCTATTAGCCTATATTCTTCTTAAAAAAGTGTTTCTAACCAGAAAACTTTGTAGAATAGGTCATACTCAAGACTGTCAGCATTGATTTCTAGTCATAAATTGTGAGAAAAAGACTTCTGCATAACTGATATCATTTTACAAAGCCTATATCATATCACCATTCCAATAAATGCTGATACTATTTTCAATGTTTAGGAAGTATAAAATGAGATTCATTCCTTACTCCCAGAGGATCTAGTTCTTATATCCAAACATTCCCTTCTCAAAATCTGCAACCTCTTCTTTCACAGGTGTGAGCCCCCATGTATTCAAAGATACACAGATGTAATTGCCTTTTCTTGATGCTACTACGGATCTTTCCAGCAACACATTTAATGTAGCCTTCCTTTCACAAAGTTATTTAAAGGATATTCTACTTACAGTGCTTCTGTTCTGACTCATACACCTTCAAATTTCTGTCATAACCCACCACTAACACCCCACATTCATTTTTTAAAACTCAGACTTTCTAGGGGCACCTGGGTGGCTCAGTCAGTTGAGCATCTGACTTCAGCTCAGGTAATGATATCACAGTTCATGAGTTTGAGCCCCACATCAGGTTCTGTGTTTACAGCTACAGAAGATGGAGCCTGCTTCAGATTCTGTGTCTTCCTCTCTTTCTCTACCTCTCCCTCGCTCTCTCGCTCTCTCACTCTCTCTCAAAAACAAAAAATAAATAAATAAATAAACATTAAGAAAATAATTTCAGACTTTCCAAACCATATTTCTTCTGAAATTCCTCAAGGTCACCAATGACTTCACCAAATCTAGTAGCTTTTTCTTGACCTTCACTTTCCTTTCTTGACTTTCACTTTCCAAGACTGTACTTAGTATTATTGACTACCACCTCCTTCTCAAAATAGTTTCCCCTCTTGAATTTCAAGACACTGTATTTCTCTGATTTTCCTTCTCCCTTTACAATTCCAGAGATACACATTTTATATCTGAATGCTATCTACTTCTATTATGTGAATGAGTACACTAGTATTGATCACAATGAAATATTTCTTTCTTTAGTAAAAGGACATGAGATGTTACAAGAGCTACAGGATGCCCAGGAAGAGACACAACATACTTTTTGGTCAATTACACCTTTCCTTGTGTGATCTCTGTAAGACACACCCTATTCTGAGGAGCTGGATGTGTGGTTTAAATGGAAACATGGAGATGTGGAGGACATACGAAATGTCTGGCCTTGTGAGAATATATGGGCATATTCAAAATCCCTCTTGAGCCACCAACAGACCTACTAACAAGTATGGCTTTGGTTAGAGTACATTGATTCATAGCCTCTTTCAATAACTTAAATTATTTGTTTTTAACATTATCATCTACTGTGTCTAAGATTTCTACTCAATAGACTTTTTAGTGTGTAAATTTTAAACTGTGACACCATAAGGAAATGCTCTGATAGTTTTTTCAATTATCAGGCATCAGTTTGACCAAAATTGCATACTCCAACCATGTTCTTAATATTATTACAATTATAAATGATCTCTTATTTATAGCCAGAGGAAGGTACTTTTTTAAAAGCAGTAAGATAAGCATGTTGAAAGCATCAGTTTGATTTTGCTTGATCCTTTGAGCCAGATATCCCAGGACCCAAACTCAGAGGAACTTTAAATGAAATGAGTGATCTGAGTATGAAAACATGATATTCTTCACAGTACACGGAAGACTTCTGTTCAGGATTGTTTCGTTGTGTTTTATTTTTTAGTAATTAGGATTACTTTAGCTTTAAAATGGTAATCCTGAAGAATCCCTGTGACTCCTGTGAAGGATTCAAAGGAGGCCCATAAGAGGTCACTTCAATTGAAAGGGGACAGCTCTACTGTTCATCTAAAATCAAGGAAAAAGGAAAGCAGTACATATTCTAAACCCACTTCACTCTTTCCCTGCATCCCTCTCCTCTCCTGGCCCCTTTTAAACTGATTAGTTGATACCACTCACTTCCTGTATCTTTGTATATCAGCTTATTATTTGCCCTGTAATAACTTGTATAATACTTTGAGTTAAACACTTACAGTCTCATTTGGAGAATGGGGTATGAGCCAAAAATAAAAATTGAAATTCCTTTTCTTCCACAAACATGTATATAATTATAATAATTGCTATTACTTCTAAATGCTTATTCTATATCACGCATTGTGTAAAACATTTTGTAGATATTATCACATATGATCTTTACATCCATTCTTTGTGGTATTAATATCCTGAATTGATTGACAAGAAAACTGAGACTTAGGTAAAGAAACTTGCTTAGAAAGTAGCAGAGCCAAGATTACAATCTACATCTGTTTCACACTAAAAGAACATTCTTTTCACAACTAAATTAACTAGTTTTTAATCATATCTTTAATGTATGAATACTATACATTGAAGTGAATACTTTTTCTTGGGCACTAATCCAGGTAGAGAATTTTAAATGCTCAACAGTCCAGGTTTTGTATCCCAGCATGTTAAGAACCCAGGAAAAGGCTGTTGGAGGGGAGGTGGATGGGGGAAAGTGGGCTAAATGGGTGATGGGTATTAAGGAGGGCACTTGTGATGAGCACTGGGTGATATACATAAGTGATGAATTACTAAATTCTACACCTGAAACTAATATTACACTACATGTTATCTATCTGGAATTTAAATAAAAACTTGAAAAAAAAAACAAAAAATAAAAGTATGCTTTCAAAAGTCAAAAAGAAAAAAAAAAGAATCCAGGAGAAAATTTAGGACCACTACAAAAGACAACTGAGGACAAACCTACAGCTTACTTCTCCCCTTTAGTGGACAGTGATCACCACTGTTTATTATAAGATGTGAGTTCCCATGGTAATTGAAAAGGCTGAATTGGGAGAGATTGGGAAGTGCTATTATACTGTAGAGAGACATTTCACATATATAACTTTCTGAGAAAGCTTATGCTTGTAAGCAGGACTTGAAATGTGTTGCCTACTCCCATAACGTCATGAACACCATGAGTTAAATGCATCTTTTACAATCCTACAGATCAGATCAGCCTCCATCTTCAATTCCAGAGAGTCCCACTAATGCCAGTAAAAAGAAGAAAATCAATTTATATTTTGTTTAGGCTAAACTTGTTTCTAAATGAGTCTTTTCAAGTAAATCTCAAGTTGACTCTCTCTCTCTCTCTACACACACACACACACACACAGACACACACACACACGATTTTTAAGCATAATGAGGTCATCTTTTCTCAAATGTGCACATCTCTGTCACAAGCTAGCCTACCAGAATACTTGAGAACCTATCTTAGTAGATTATATTATTATTAAGGTTGACCTTTTCTGTGGAGTTTAATGAACTGAAAATTGCATTTTAACCTTGGCTGATATGTTACCAGATATCAGTCATCATTTCTTTAATCTATCCCAACTAGACTATAAATTAAGTGGATCCAAAGTCTAATGTATTAGGCCAGGAGAGGGGTGAAAATAGACCCTTCCTGAATTCATCTTAAGATGGCAGTGGCAATAAGAATTACAACTGGGGGTGCCTGGGTGGCGCAGTCGGTTAAGCGTCCGACTTCAGCCAGGTCACGATCTCGCGGTCCGTGAGTTCGAGCCCCGCGTCAGGCTCTGGGCTGATGACTCAGAGCCTGGAGCCTGTTTCCGATTCTGTGTCTCCCTCTCTCTCTGCCCCTCTCCCATTCATGCTCTGTCTCTCTCTGTCCCAAAAATAAAAATAAACGTTGAAAAAAAAAATTAAAAAAAAAAAAAAAAGAATTACAACTGATTGGCAGCCACAGTCCCACAATCAAGTGGGAGCTTAAAGTTGTTGTTAACTTGAACATAGTATAAGCGGGTACTCAAAGTCTGGTAAGGACTACCACACACCAGTCATGATGCCAACAGTGTGAAATTATACCTCAAACAAGTCTATTCTTAAGCTTAAAACTTACCTTTTGCAATGTACTATTATTCCATGTTACAATTTCAAATATAAAAATTTTGCACCTATCTCTCTTAATTATTTTTAAACAGAATCTATTCACTGCATAGAATTTCATATGCTAGAAAAAGTAAATATCCCCAATAATTTTATGTAACTAAGCGTCTCTACCATGCCTCCTTTGTTACATTCACACTAATTTTTCCTGTTTTCCTTTCCTTTCCAGGCATTCTTCAGTTTATAAAAGATTTTCTAGTGCATAAACTTGTGACCTCTGCATTCCCCACACAGTTCCTAAGACATTGCAGGTGAGATATTTGTGTAGACTGAAGCAACCTGTATGCAATGTTGGGATGATAAATTCAATAAATGCTGCAAAATAGCTGATCAGTTCCAAGAGAAGGAAAGTAATTAATTTAACAAATCATGGGGCGCCTGGGTGGCTCAGTCGGTTGAGCGCCTGACTTTGGCTCAGGTCATGATCTCACAGCTCTGTGGGTTCGAGCCCCACATCAGGCTCTGTGCTGACGGCTCAGAGCCTGGAGCCTGCTTCGGATTCTGTGTCTCCCTCTCTCTGCCCCTAACCCACTCGCATTCTGTCTCTGTCTCTCTTAAAAATAAACATTAAAAAAAATTTTTTTTTAAAAACAAATCAAACACATGTCCCACTCTAGACACTGTGCAAGGTGTTCCATTGACTTAATAACAGACAGAAACCAGCCTCTGACCTCAAGGAGCTTAGAGTCCTGGGATAGGAATAAAACATGTGTGCAAATGACTCTAAGTAGTGTTCTTTGGTTTTAAGCCAAAAAGGCAAACTAACCCTTTTTTATCAAAAAAAAGTCTATAAAACATGTTTGCTCAAATACAGTCATCATTTTTACTTATTGACTTTAGAGGAAAGTAACAAGTTTACATATATCTATATCTGTATCTATATCTCTATCTATGTATGAAAAAGAGATAGGTAGAGATAAATTTTACAATTTTTCAAGATGTCACTTTTTTAAAAAGCACTTCTTTTTTTTTTTACCCCCTCTCCTTGTCCCATGTGATGAGCCCAAGCTGTGAGCCTGGCAGGAAGGCTAGAAGGCAGTCTAGTGACAGCCAAGGTCCACACAAGCAGACACTCAGAGCAGGATGGGAGCCCACTAAGGTCAGAAGATTGGGAAATTTAGTAAATAAGTAAATATATGGAGGATAATGGGGGCCAAGCCTTTCATTGTCAGAGAAGGTACAAATATGAAAAGGGGGAAGCAGGAATAATCCCTACAGTATTAGACTGGAATTGAAGGTATCAGGGGACACACAGTTTTTAATTTATATCTAGAAATAAAGAGAAATCTACAGAGTTGTAAATGTGTGTATATGTGTGTAGGGGGTATATATATGTATGCATATATATAATATATATGGGCACATGTGTGTATATATATATATATAAACTTGTATAGGTTTCCTCCCTCTGTCCACTAAGAGGGACTAGGATCAACAACATCTGAGCCACAATAAAGTACACAAAGCATAGATTTGACTTTTAAATGTCACTCCTCCATTAAAACAAACAAACAATTTGAGATCCAAAATAAATAAGGATTGTAATGAGTTATAACTCATTGAATAAAATGTAATCCTCTGAGTATACACTAATATAAATACATGCATATGCACAGACACACAAACTTACATACTACAGAATGCCAACTAGTACACAGTGAAATTAGAAAATTAATTGATTATTTGTGCACCATTTGCCCACCATTAGAGTAATAATTATTTCTGGCAAGACACATCAATAGATGTTAAAACTGGTAGATATTTAAATGTGGGATGGGTGTCTCTCCACAGAATATCTTATTACAAAGGGAAAGACACCTTTACAGTGGAAAAACCTGGAAGACATCATCTTTACTAAAGGATCAAAAGTTAACAAGAGCAATAAGACAAGTAGACAAGCAACTGTCACCAGATAAGATAATATGAGAACACAGCATCACTTCTGTGAAATTCTGGCCCAAAATTTTGGGTTTTATCATAAAGAAATATCAAATACACCCAAATTGGCTTATAATCTTCTAAATTCTTCAAGATCATAGGAAGTCATAGAAAGACTGAAGAACTGTTCTCAAATGGTTGAAGATTTGAGAAACATGACAAATAGATGTAAAATACAGTCTTTGATCGTATCCCGTTGTCATAAGGGAAATTAAAATGGAGTTTCTGGGTGAAGGATATACTTGAGCCACTTATACTACTTAACTTTTTCTATAAATTTGAAATTGTTTCAAAATAAAAATTATGAAAAGAAGCAAAGCACTTGCTGTAAGGGCAGTATAAGCAAAGTGAGGTGGGATTCAGAAGATAGAGAATCACATCTCTGTAATAACAGAGACCAGGTCTATCTTCATTATTACTGTATCATGAGGGCCCAACCTAGTCTTTCACACAATAAGCATTCAATTGGCATGCATTCAGTGAATTCATTGGCTAAGCAAGCAGAAGAAGGGGAGGTGTCAGTCAGTAAAAGATTTATAAAGAGACAGATGAAAACAAGGGCCATTCTAAACATGGTAATAGCATAAGTAAGGTCATAAAGGAGAGAAAACATGAAGCAGCAGGTGGCCAGAGCAGAAAAAATGTTCAGAAACACAGGAGGGGTGATGGTTGGAAAGGTAATACAACATGATAGATGACCTACACTGTCAGGATGAGGTAAAAAATGGATCCTGGATTAAGAAGGGAATTGTAAAAGCTTGTTAGCCATTTGTAAGCCATGTTGGTTTAACCTTTCTTCTTCTATCTGTCCTCTGACAGACATGCAAATGCCCAGTAGTAGATCCAAAGAAACAACAATGATGGTTAATCTCCCAGTTAAATAACAAAATCCCTTGGTTCTTCAGCTACATCTCCCAGAGAATTCCACAGGATTATGTTCCACAGAACCCTATATTAGTAAGTGTTTCGAGATGGAATAACTGTAAAATTAAGTTAAATTAATCAAATTTCTCTCCTAAGTGACTCCTCACGGGGATGCTCCAGAGGAAGAAAAAAAATCAACGTGTCCAAGTTGCTCTCAGTACCCTTCCCTATACCACCCCCACCTACCAGAAGAGTCTAAAGGAACTGTAAGAACACACTCTACGACACGCTATTTACGTTGTTGAACAGATAGAAAGAGACTAATGCCCCAGTGTTTTTGAATAGCCAGCTCAACCCTACAAGGCATGAGCATTTTGAGTGAAACCAGAGATGAAATGATTAAACCAAAATGGTGGCAGAAGAGCAGGGCCCTGTACATCATAAGTTGCCTACTTCTTTCTATGTAAACAGTCACACACAGAGATTATAAGACTATAGAAATTCTAGTCCTTCCAAGGGCTCACATAAGCAGACCTCTTTGTGGCGTATGTTCTAGATCTGGCCTGGTTACCATGGATATCAGAAGGGTTGGAGAAAGCATGCAAGAAAGGAGTTATTCATGGATGAGTAAGGATAGTGCCTATGGGAGTTGGAGAGTAAAAGGGGAAGAAAAGAAATGAGTAGAAAAAGATTGAGAGGCCAATTTGACAGACCTGTACTCCATCTAGCAACATTGACGGAACACCTTCTTCCTTGAGTGTTCACATTCAAGGTCTGGTGACTTTCGGTGACAGAGATGCAAACAACCAGCCCAGAAGGGAGAATGACTGATGATTTCCGTGAAATTGAAATTCAGCGGCGTGTGAAGTCTGCACAGCACCTCTTCAATGACTGTATTGGACAATTACCAAGTTGAAAGATACATAAGTACTGTGTAAACTTTGCAAATATTCAAGGAAGCAATAACTCTTCTCTGAATAAGTGTGGTTCTTCCTAACATGAGAGGAAGGAAAGAGGCTGCAAGAAGTGGTAGCAGCAGAAAGCAAGAGATAAATGAAGGAAAGAGTCAGGAGGCCCTTAAGATTTTCCCTCTAGGTAGAAAGGAGGGAAGATGTGAAATGGAGAAGTAAGGGAGCAGGCATCATGTATGCAATAAATTTTTTGAAAGGCCTAAGATGCCTGCCCCTCAGGGATTCTCAAGCTTCAGTGTGCTCAGGAGTCCCCTGGGCAGCAGTTTGTTAAGAATACAGTTTCCATGCAAGTTAAAACTACAATGAGATAGCACCTGTCAGAATATCTAAAATCAACAACACAGGGAACAACAGATGTTGGCAAGGATGTGGAGAAAGAAGAACCCTATTGCACTGTTGGTGGAAATGCAAACTGGTACAGCCCCTCTGGAAAACAGTATGAAGTTTCCTCAAAAAGTTAAAAATAGAACTACCCTACAATCCAATAATCACACGCTGGGTATTTACCCAAAGAATGCAAAAGCACTAATTCAAAGAGACAAAATCACCCCTATGTTTACTGCAGCATTATTTACAATAGCCAAATTATGGAAGCAGCCCAAGTGTCCACTGATTGATGAATGGATAAAGAAGATGTAGTGTGTAGTGTGTGTGTGTGTGTGTGTGTGTGTGTGTATTCAGCCATAATATTATTCAGCCATAAAAAGAATGAAATCTTGCCATTTGCAGCAACATGGATGGAGCCAGAGAGTATACTGCTAAGTGAAATAAGTCAGTCGGAGAAAGATAAATACCCTATGATTTCACTCATATGTGGAATTTAAGAAACAAATAAGCAAAGAGAGAGAAAGAGAGAGAGAAACCAAGAAACATACTCTTAATTACAGTGAACAAACCAATGGTTACCAGAAAGGAGGTGGGTACGGGGATGGGTGAAATACGTGATGGGGACTAAGGAGTGCACCTGCTATGATGAGCACCTGGTGATGTATGGAATTGCTGAATCACTGTATTGTACACCTGAAACTAATACCAAACTAGGTTAACTAACTGTAATTAAAAACTTGTTTTAAAAAAAAAACAAAAAATAAATATAAATTTTAACCAAAAAATGCATTTTCCAGGGTTCCACCTTCTCAAAGGTTATGACTCGTTAGGTTTAGGTGTAGTACTCAGAAATCCAACTAATAAAAACACCTTCAAGTGACTGTGATGTAGAAGTCCATGGGCCATATTGTTAGAAACCCTGGGCTCTGGTGATCTAGTAAAAGTCATTTGGCTTAAGGATTTCCTGAAACTAAAATGAGTCATCTTTGAATGAGCCAAAACTGATATAAGCAGGCTCCTAGTTCAGGTGACCAGTAGAGGAATAAAATATAATCTTGTCATCTATGCGTGGGCCCATGTCAAGGTATTACTTATTAATAGCATATATGTAAGGGTGTGTATGTCCAGGGAGAAAGTCCACTTCAGTTAGGGGAAGTTTGGGAAGAGAAAGGAAGGAATATAATATTGTTTAGGTCCTGATGGTATACAGTCAAATACATGTAAATTCATGCATAATCCACCCTAACTGCAAAGAAACTGAGCCCAAATGAATTCTTAAAATGAAGGCCTCTTTGTTAATGGGTCAGTTACAGTGTCCCCCTCACAGCCATGTGCTGGAGACAGTGAAGTACTGTGATTAAAAAGCCCAGAATGGCAGCAGGTTGGCCTGGCTTCAGCTTGGTTCTGAAGCTTTCTTCTGTGTAACTCTGGGCAAACTGAACAACTTTGCCATCTGTAAAATGAATACCAACCCCTCCTCAGGGTTGGTGAAATGGTTAACCCAGTAATGTATGTGAGGTGCTTAGCTCGGGGTAAGACAATGGTAAGCACTCAACATTAAATTAATAGAACATTGGGACTGATATTCCCACTCTTTCAGGCTTTTGCCGAAAAAGTAAAATTAGTTCTCCAGCAGAAGAGAAATTAAATGAAGACTGATCCTGAAACCAGGAATTGCCTCCTCAATTAATCATCCATGCACCATCACTAATCCTTTGGAAGTTTTTCACAGCAATGGAAACTAGTTTGTGGCTTTATCCAAACTATTTTCATTCTTTATTAAGAATTTTTAAATTTAGGGGCATCTAGGTGGCTCAGTCGGTTAAGCATCCAGCTTTGGTTTGAGTCATCATCTCACGGTTTGTGAGTTCAAACCCCACATCGGGCTCTGTGCTGACAGCTCAGAGCCTGGAGCCTACTTCATACTCTCTGTTTCCCTCCCTCTCTCTCTCTCGCTCTCGCTCTCGCTCTCTCTTTGCCCCTCCCCTGCTCTTGCTCTTTCTCTCAAAAAATAAACATTAAAAAACATTTTTTAAAGAATTTTAAAGTTTAAACATGATTTGGCTTAATTCCTGACACAACAAATGAAGAAATTCATGTCCACAGAACTTGTGATTTCCCCCCAAATCATACACGTGATTTCAGTACAGCCCTCTCAATGCAAGGACCTTCATTCACACTGTTCACTTATGCACTTTCTCCTATAGACAAGCCTTGTCCTAAGTGCCTATTGACAAGCACACTGAACTGAAAACCAGAAAACTGGGTTCAAGAACACCTCTTTCCCTTACTACCTTGAACAAATCATCTTTCTTCCTGAGCATCAGTTTCTATGGATATAAAATGGACATAACACTATCCCTCTCAGAGACAGTTATAAAAAATCAAATGATAGCACAGAGAGCATGAAGCCTGCTTAAGATTCCCTCTCTCTCTGTCACTCTCCCCTGCTCACACACTCTCTCTGTCCAAAAAAAAAAAGACACTTTAAATTCTCATGGAGAAGGGCTTTTGAAAGTTGCCCAGGAGAAAATATTCATACTCAAAGCCATACTCAGTTTCAGTTTATATACAACTCATTTGTTCAAATGAATTTCAAAAGATTCATTTACTGTCACACACAAAAATCCATCAATACATTTATCAAACTAAATCTTCTAATCCTATGAAGAGAATGGGGACTTTGAACAGAGTAAAGCCAGAGCCCAGTCAGGCATTTTACTCTGCTTACAACACAGAACACATATCTTCCTGCTGTAAAGGCAAGAGCCTCCCCAAGCTTCATGCCATCACTTAAGTGGAACGTGTGGGCAGAAGCAAGGGCAGTGGACCAGAGGGCAGGACAGTAGGGTGCTCCTCCAGGAACAAACTGCCCCCAGCCTTGGCTGAGCAGCAGAACAGAGTCAAGGCAGCAGCCAACTACAAATCACTTGTAGTCCACCCAGAAATCGCCTGGTCTGAAGGAAGCTGGAGGCTGTGGGAATAGGCAGCGACTAAAGCTGGCTGTTCACTGAAGCAGAGAGCAGCAAGGGGTCTGAGGGCTAGGGGAAGGAGAACTGAATCCACTGATGGCAAGGGTGTGACCTTTCAAATGACCTCCTTTCTGCACTGTTGAGACTTAGAAACAAGAGCATTCATGGGGGAACACACACAAAGTGCTTGAAATTCTGTGGGAGAGGGGCACAGAGGCACTATTAAATGCGGAAGTATTAGTTGTTGTGGTGCCCAAGAACAAACTTGGTAGTCCTTTTTTTCTAACTGATATTTTTAATAATCCCTTTACCCACAAGCAACTCAGGGATGATATTAGATTTTCTGTGTTTCCAGGGGTTGCTAGGCAACGTTTCTAGGAAGCTGGAGATATTTCCATAGTAAGCAAGTCATGTTCTACCACAAAGGCCATGGTTTGAAAAATACATTTTTCATCTATCATCTATAAACCCAGTGTTTTAATACTAGGGGCCTTTTATCATAGCTAAAATGAGATTCAGCATTTGATAATAGTAACTACAGAGCGCTATAGCATCGCACCCTGATACAATTCTGCTTTGGGAACACAACCAACACCAAAGCACGTGTCAGGTTTTATAGGTGTCATAAGTCAAGCATGGTCAAGAAAATAAATCAAAGAAAATTCAGCTAGCCAGATTTTTTTCATAAATAGAAGAGTATTTTTAAAGAGATTTTAGAGGTTGGTGTTTTGGCTTTTGTCTTTTAATTTCCAATTAAAGAGAACAGTTTGATTTTTCCTGATACTCTTTATTTTCTTTCCCTTTTTTTATTACTAATTCAAAAAAGTGTAAAGTAACCTGTGATACTATGGAGTTTACTTGGGGTCTCTATTTTTTTTTAATGTAAAATATGTCAGTGGTCTGTATATTTTTGCTTATTCTAATTTTGATTCCCTTTTATTAGATGCTTATGAATATCCTCAATGTGTGGGATGCTTAAAAAAATTTAAATGTTGACTGTGCCTGGAGGTTTAAATATATGCATATATATTCCATCCAAAAACCCTGAGCTGAATTTCTGCTGCTTGTTACAGAAAATCAGTTTTAACTATAAACATGTTAATCAATAGTGGATGACATTACGTCTCATTTGGGCCCACTGCCAGAACCAAAACGATTTCTTTAAACCCAGGCAGTTATTCCTAATGCGGAGCCCTCTTCACCTCTGAAAGGCATGCAGTGCCAAACTTCTAATGCCAAGTTGCTGAAAGTCACGTTACCTGGGCTTCAAGGACTTTTACAAAATTGGTGTTCACAAAAGCACCCTTCCAGGGTTTTCTTAAGTGCAAATCAACCCACTCTTTCACCAATAAAAACACTGGTTGTTGATTCCTCAGGTGCTCAAAATACCAGTTAAATTTGCCATATGAAAACCAAACATTTTTGGACTCATTTCCTTAATGTGCTCCCATTTATGTAATTTTAGAAGGTGAGTTGGTCACATCCAAAATAACACATTTATATCAGATTCTTTTTTGACTGGATTCTACGTAAAACAGATAAAGGGAGAGGAATGGAGAGGGAAGGAAGGAAGAGAAAAAGGAAGGAAGGAAAACAGGAAGGAAGGAAGGAAAACAGGAAGGAAGAAAGAAATGGTGGGAGGAGGAAGGAAATATAATAAAACAATATTTTAGACATATATGGTATCTATTTTTAATTTTTCTTGCAGTTGCTGGTACCTCACAGAACGAAGACGTCTGAGGCTAAGAAATTTACCAACAGAAATAGGCAAAGTGGCAAATGTATACTTCACCTCTGAAAGGCATGCGGTGCCAAACTTCTAATGCCAAGTTGCTGAAAGAGTCACTTGCTGAAAGAAAAAGTATCTTCTGTAATAGACAATTTTCAAGACAGATCTGCAGAATTAAGGTAACTTTTTTAAAAAAAATTTTTTTAATGTTTATTTATTTTCAGAGAGACACAGAGCATGAGCAGGGGAGAGGCAGAGAGAGAGAGAGAGGGGGAGACACAGAATCCGAAGCAGGCTTCAGACTCTTAGCTGTCAGCGCAGAGCCTGATGCAGGGCCTAAACCCAGGGACAGGACTGCAAGATCATGACCTGAGCCAAAGTCAGACGCTCAACACAACTGAGCCACCCAGGCACCCCGGAATTAAGCTAACTTTAATATTTGTATTCATACCCCATGTTATTAAGCTAGCCATCAGAATTAGGAAAATAACTTTCTGCTAAGCAATAAGTTCTCGTCTATTCATTCAGCAAATCTTGAGACCCTACTGTATGCCAGGAACTCAAACAGTCTCTGGAGATACAAGTGAAGAGCATGTTTTTCCCTGCCTTCCTGAAGTTTACATCCTAGGGGTGATATTAACAGGTAGCCAGGCAACTGTAACGGTATGGTAAGTGCTAGATGGAAGTAAATGAAGGGCTGGGAGAACACAGCAGGGCTTGGGAAGAAGCCTTCTCCAAGCTAAGACTGAAGGATCCACAGAGCTGGCCAAGAGAACACGTGGGAGCATCAGGAGCAGGAGTGTGTCGGATAAAAGGAACGCTGAGTATCTAGAACACTGCAGGATGGTTGGAGCACTAAGATGTATGTGTGTAGTGAGACTGGGAAGCCCCGGGTCAGCAATGCCGAGTAATTTATTGAAAGAACACTGGTACTGAGCTATAGCTTAATAGAGAATAAAGCTTTAAGCTGGGGAGTGACACAATCAGATTCACTGTGTGGAAGGTCACTGCATTAGTCTGCTAAAGCTGCCATAACCAACCAAGTACAACAGACTAGGTGACTTCTATAACGGAAATCTATTTTCTTACAGTTCTAGAAGTTAGAAGTCCAAGAATAAGGTGGCAGCAAGACTGATTTCTTCCAAGTTCTCTCTGCTTGACTTACAGATGGCTGTCTTCTCCCTCTGTCTTCACGTGGACTTCCTTCTGTGCTTGCCTGTTCTTTTTTTTTTTTTTTTAATGTTTATTTATTATTGAGAGAGAGAGACAGAGCATGTGCATGGGATGGGCAGAGAGAGGGGGAGACACAGAATCTGAAGTAGGCTCCAGGCCCTGAGCTGTCACCACAGAGCCCGACGCAGTACTCAAACCCACAAACCATGAGACCATGACCTGAAGTGAAGTTGGACATTTAACCGACTCAGCCACCCAGGCACCCCCTTGCCTGTTCTTATAAGAACACCAGTCAAGTAGGATTAGGGCCCATCCTAAAGACCTCATTTTAACGTAATTACTTCATTAAAGACTATCTCCAAATACAGTCACATTCCGAGGTACTATGGGTTAGGATTTCAACACAACAATTTAGAGGGGCACGCAATTTATCCCATTACAGTCACTTGACTGTAAAAGTAGAGAAGGCCCTGGAGAAGGTTAAGATTGGAGGAAGGAGACGTGACAATAAAACCCAGAGTGTATATTTCCAGGAGGGAGGAGTTAACAGCACCCACATTGCTCCAAGGAAATAAGAAGGTAAGGACTGAACTTGTCCTTCAGAATTAGGGGCAAGGAGGGGCACCTGGATGGCTCAGTCGGTTAAGCATCTGACTCTTGGTTTCAGCTTAGGTCATGATCTCACAGTTTCTCTGATAGTGCAGAGCCTGCTTGGGATTCATTCATTCATTCTCTCTCTCTCTCTCTCTCTCTCTCTCTCTCTCTCTCTCTCTCTCTCTCTGCCCTTCCCCTGCTCACGTTGCCTCTGTCTCTCTGAAAATAAATAAGTAAACTTAAAACAATCTTTTTGAAAAAGAATTAGGGATAAGGAATTCATGACAAACTTAGTAAGACCAGAAATCAATCACAGGTGCACCTCAGGTTGTTTACCTGTGAAAGCAGGGGAGAGCTAAAGGAAACTAAACATTACAGAGTCAAGAGAGGATTATTGGTGCTCCTGGGTTGCTCAGTCAGTTAAGCATCTGACTTCCGCTCAGGTCATGATCTTGTGGTTCCCGAGTTCAAGCCCTACATTGGGTTCGGTGCTGACAGCTCGGAGCCTAGAGACTGCTTTGGATTCTGTGTCTCCCTCTCTCTCTGCCCCTCCCCTGCTCATGTTCTATCTCTTTGTCTCTCTGTCTCTCTCTCTCAAGAAATAAATAAACATTAAAAAAAATTTTAAAGAGAGGACTTATTTTGTCCACAAATAATTATTCAATTCCCATTGTACACAAAGGGCTGAGGAAGTACATTAGATGAAATTTTGCCATTGGCAAGATCAACATTTTGAGCTAATGGAGAAATTACAATCATGTTTTTAAGAAACAATTTATATACATGACTATATACAAATATATAGTCAGAGACTAGAATACAACAAAATGATATCAATTGCTGAGTTTTGAAGTTAGATTTAGGAGTAATCCATTTTTATGAATTTCTTCGATGTACTCATTATTAACCACAGTAAAAGCTATCACTGAATGTTTATCATGTATTAGGCAATGTGCTAAGTGCTTTACATTATCTCCTCTAATCCTCACAAAAACTCCATGAGGTAACTCTCATTATTTTGTTTCACAAATAAGAAATCTCACATTTAATGATTAATGAAGTTAAGTAATTTAGTAATTATTAATGAAACTAAGTAATTTAATGGTCAAGATCTAGTGTAAGACAGAAATTGGGCCCAAACCCCATGCATACTCATAGTCCTAAAAACTATGCCACAATTTCCTCTCAAATGGTGTACTGATACAGGAGAAGGAATCTAGTAAGGGGACGTGTTTTAAGTTGGAAGGAAAAACAAGAAACTATCTTCTCTGCTAACAGCAAAAGAAAAAAAAGTGTTTCTAGATTCTCTCAGCATTTGTCACCTGCATTACAGATTATAGATCTCAGTTAAATTCTACATTGAATAAAAGACCCTAGAAGTTTCATGTTGTATGTACATTGCATCTGCCAATCTGATTGACTATAAACTTCTCAAGGGTAGATACATGTTCTACACCTGTGTTGTTCCCACAAAACTGAGCTCAGTGATTTCACTGTAGGAGTCTATTTAATACTTAATAAATATTTGCTTGTCAAATTACTGACTGTTTAATAAAACATTGAAACCGAGAGAAAAACAGGGCTAAGGTACAGGAACATTTTTGAAAAACACACTCCCTTTCTGAGACACTGCTTCCACTCCTTGCTTAAGTACTCTGGGACTTTGGTGATATTGGACCCATTTCCTAGTACTGTTTCTCTGGTCTTAGAAGGAAAGGATGGTTCTCTTTTCCCACACCCTTCCTTGGCAATTATAAAAGGTGAGGCTATTTCTATCACTTTTGAAAACAGAACAGAGACACCTTACTTCCAGCTACTTATTAGACACATTCAGTCAATACCACCAATCAATTGTACATCTTTGACTGGTTGCTAAGATAACCAACAGAATGCAGTTAACCCATACTATTTGCAGTTAAGGACATGTATAAATGTAATAGTAACCTGTAACTGCTTAATTCTCAGTTAAACAGATGTTAGAAGGAAGCTACTGTAACCCTTCATGCACCAAACGTTATTGATTCTACTTTAATAAATCCCTAACTCGATTTAATAGCATTTCTTCAATCTACTGGTGGGCTTCTGTTTACAGTGCTCCTGTTTTCAGTCTAATGATATTACGGTGATTCTGCTGGTATGAAAGAATAACATTTTGTAGGTAAAAGTTCCACGTATGAGAAAGTTTTCCATCTCTACACAACTGCAAGAGCAATCAACAGTCAATCTCAATCTGATTTCCTTTCCACTTATATACTTTCAGCCACCCAAACTGCCATCTTGGAAAGAAGTATTGAATAGTGGCTATTTGTACAGGCTGTTGCAGTTACACTACTTGGGGTCAAATTCAGGTTTACTATTTGTGTAATGTTGGGAAAGTCAACCTCTTTTTGCCTCAATTTTTTCAACTGTAAAAGGAAGATGATAAAAATTAAAAATAATAATATAAATATTAAACATTGATAATTTAAAGGATAATGTAGGTGACTTTCTAATCAGAGAGCCACCTATTTTTTAAAAAAAATTTTTAACATTTATTCATTTTTCAGAGACAGATAGAGAGTGGGCGAGGGTCAGAGAGAGAGTGAGACACAGAATCCAAAGCAGACTCCAGACTCTGATCTGTCAGCAGAGGGCCTGATGCAGAGCTTGAACCCACTAACCACGAGATCATGACCTGAGCTGAAGACAAATGTTGAGCCACCCAGGCACCCCAAGTGCCACCTAATATTTTGAGGCAACATTCACATAACCTAAATTTCACTATTTTAGCCGTTTTAGTTATACAGTTCATAGCTTTGAGTACATTCACAATGTTGTGCAACCATCACACTATCTAATTTTCATCACCCGGAAAAGAAACCCCATATCCATTAGGTAGTCAGGCAGTCATGCTCCAATCTCCCCCTCCCCCAGCCCCTGGTAACCACTAATCTGCTCTCTGTCCCTATGGATTTGCTTATTCTGGACATTTCATATAAATGAAATAATACAATTTAGAGCCCATGAAATTTGTTACACATAATAATTATCATATGCCTAAAGTTTTAAGATAAATATCCAAAGAATTACAAACAATTAAAAAAGGTTGCCCCTGGAGAGAGAGAGTGGAACGTAGAGTAGAAAGAAATAGCAGGTGAGGCTGATTTTCATTTTAAGTTCTTTACTATTCACTCATTCAATACTATTCATTAATATGTATTAATACACTCTATGTATTAATTATAATTTTTCCTTCTAACAAGGAATTTTTATTTTTATATTTTTTTAATGTTTATTTATTTTTGAGAAAGCGAGAGTGTGAGTGGGAGAGGGGCAGGGGGGCAGAGGTGGACAGAGGTCCAAAGCAGGCTCTATGGTGACAGCAGCAAGCCCGATGCAGGACTTGAACTCACGAACTAAGAGGTCATGACCTGAGCCAAAGTCAGATGCTCAACCAACTAGGGACCCCTAACAAGGATTTAGTATTTATCTCATCGTTTAATCTTATTTAAAGATTAAGTAAGATAGTACTTGTTAAATCTTTGGCCCACCGCCTGGGACACAGGCATTTGATACATGTTAGCCATCATTATTACTAACAATTATTAACCAGACGAATTAACCAGGGTTGTATGTTTGTGTTCCCTTCCAAATTCATATATTGAAGTCCTAACCCCCAGTGGGAAAGTCTCAGGAGATGAGGCCGTTGGGAGGTGATTAAGTCATGAAGATGGAACCTTCATGATGGGATAAGTGCCCTTACAAGAAGAAACATGAGGGAGCTTGCTTCCTCCCTGTTCTCCACCATGTGAGGATACGTATAAGAATATGGCCCATTACAGGAGTGCCTGGGTGGCTCAGTCGGTTGGGCGTCTGACTTCGGCTCAGGTCATGATCTCACAGCTTGGGAGTTAGAGCCCCATAATGGGCTCTGTGCTGACAGCCCAGAGCCTGACAACTGGAGCCTGCCTCCAATTCTTTGTCTCCCTCTCTCTCTGCCCCTCCCCTGTTCACACTCTGTCTCTCTCTATCCTTCAAAAATAAATAAACATTAGGGGTGCCTGGGTGGCTCAGTCGGTTAAGCATCCAACTCCGGCTCAGGTCATGATCTCACGGTCCACGAATTCGAGCCCCACATCGGGCTCTGTACTGACAGCTCAGAGCCTAGAGCCTGCTTCAGATTCTGGGTCGCCCTCTCTCTCTGACCCTCCCCCGTTCATGCTCTCTGTCTCAAAAATAAATAAACATTAAAAAAAGAAGTTTTTAAAAATAAACATTTTTTAAAAATTAAAAAAAAAAAAAAGAACATGGCCAAGTACAAACCACAAAGCAGAGCCTCACCAGACACCAGCACTTTGGTCTTGGACTTCCCAGCCTCCAAAACTGTGAGAAATAAATTTCTGTTCTTTTAGCCACCCAGTATAGTAGCTAGAACCAACTAATGCACAAGGTTATCAGTGTTATATGGCAATGGAATCAGAGCCATGTTGGGGACTGATCCTAGAGTTTTTTGACTGAGATAAACATTGAAGTCCCATCTATTTTATGAATATACCACTAATATAATATCAGAATAACTATTTAAATATAATTCTCAAACTCCCTCCATTTTTTCACATGATTAGGTAAATTTTTATTGAGAAGAAAAAAGCCTTTTAAATAAAACTGAAAGCTGCAATTGAATTCTGCTATTTAATTGTTATGCTACCTATTAAGTCACTGTTAGCCAAAGCAGAGAGAAAAGTGCTTTGGGGAACCAACAAAACATGGCAGGAGTATAATATTGAATTACTAACCAATCAGGTCATAATCAGTGGTGTTCCTTATCTCATTGAAAAAGAGAAACATGGACTGTCCACAGAAGTTAACACATCAACACACTTGATTTTTAAACATGTCTTATCAATGTCACCTATTAACCATTGAATATCAAAGTGACAAGTCAGGGGCATCACACCGAGATTAGGCTAAATGTTGACACTAAAGTATGAATCACAACCCAAATGTGTGCTAGGTGGGGTGGGTGAGTTAAAGACATTCAGAACTAAAAGGACCTTGGCAGGCATCCCCCCACTTCTTAAGCCGTTCTACGACCAAACTGCCAACTATCCCACTAGGGAAGTTAAGAAGCTGCTAAGGCATATGTTGCAAGCAACAGGAATAATAAAAAGCAAGGAAGACAAAGGAAAACTGTCAGGATTTTCAGATCCTTTTAGATCTCTTCTAGGAGACATGGAGCTGTATTTGCTTCTGAGCAAAGACTTCAACGCTTCTGTAACCTGAGGCATGGAATCAGTAACAGCAATAAGCACTTTGAAAACATGCCCTAGGTTTAAATTCTAGCTCTGCCCCTTAACTTTATTGACTGGCCTAAACTGTAGACACTGTAGTTTCTTCACCTATTAGATGAGGCTATTAAGAGTGCAATGTCATGATGTTTTTGTGAGGATTAATTATAATATACTAATAATCTTTGTAAAGCACTTAGCCCTATGTCAAACAGTGTTCATTAAATGTTATTGTCGTTATGTTCAATAGTAGAAATAACTCTGATCAAAGCTACATACACATCTGAGGAAAGGATTCTCGTAACACAAATTGGACTCTTCATGTCACAATTGCAGAAAGATTTTACTCTGTCAAACAGTTTTACCTTAGTACAACTGAAACCACTGGGATAAAGAAATCTGCAAATAACTCTCAACAATAGCCAAATTGTGGAAAAAGCCTAAATGTCCATCAACTGACGAATGGATGAAGAACTTGTGGTTTATATACACAATGGAATACTACGTGGCAATGAGAAAGAATGAAATATGGCCCTTTGTAGCAACGTGGATGGAACTGGAGAGTGTGATGCTAAGTGAAATAAGCCATACAGAGAAAGACAGATACCATATGGTTTCACTCTTATGTGGATCCTGAGAAACTTAACAGAAACCCATGGGGGAGGGGAAGGGGAAAAAAAAGGAGGTTAGAGTGGAAGAGAGCCAAAGCATAAGAGACTCTTAACAACTGAGAACAAACTGAGGGTTGATGGGGGGGTGGGAGGGAGGGAAAGGTAGGTGATGGGCATTGAAGAGGGCATCTTTTGGGATGAGCACTGGGTGTTGTATGGAAACCAATTTGACAATAAATTTCATATATTAAAAAAAATAAATAAACCTTAAAAAAAAAGAAATCTGCAAATAATATCACTTCGTCCTATTGAGCTCAGGAGTGTTCCATGCTCCCTGATGAGCGGAGACAGGAATCTCTCCTTCTGTCCTGTCCAGGACTCCCACAGTATCTGTGTAGAAATAACAGTTCTAGGAAAGCAAAAAAAGAATACTCATCTACCTACCTGGGCAGAATATCCACTAAGGAGGCCAATAAGGTAGATGCACAACTTGGGAAATATAAAATCATCCCTAGTAAATTTTTTATAGGTTGTTTTCATTCGGAATTACCGGTTTCAGTTGCCATAGTGAAACACATTTGCTTTTAGCATACTTTTCCTCCTATTCCAGATCTGTTACTGGTCATGAATCTACATGGTCTCATAAAATTTCAAATCTGGAAAGAAACTTAGAGAATTTCTGGTTTGGCCTATTTATATTATAGATGATGAAACTATTGCATGAAGAGATTAAATGGTTAAATTAATGGCTAAACCATTAAATCAATGGTGGCCATTACGCTTATTAGAAATGGAGGAAATTGAAGCACATGAAGATTGATTTTAGCCAAGGTACAAAAGGATAAAATGCTTTGCCAGTTATTAATATACAGAATTACTGACTCAGTCATTGTTCCAACTACAGAATAAAACTCTATTCCTAACTACCAAAGCAAGCAACTTAATAAAAAATAAACTATGCCAAAATGGTTATGGTCACTTTGTTTACCCTCAACCACCATAGGATGCCAGGTAATATCAGCATGCTAATTAATCCTGTCCATCTGGCTAATGTAGTCTTTATAATTTATAATCCAAAGCCTTTGGACACAAAGACCTATTAACATGCTAATACACCTTCTTACTATTCTAGCTGCTTTTCAATTAGTAATTATCTGTAGAGTGAGCCAATGAGAGGCAACTTTTCCAAGTGATTAGTACCTTGGAAATCATAGTCAGGCTGGTTGCTGATTAACATTCTTCATTCTGGCAGTTAGCATTTCTCATTCTAGCAAATTATTCTAGTGGGTTCAGTTGGTGGCTTGGGGCCATGGAAATTCAAGCCTATTCAATGGTCAATGACTATTTTGAGAAAATATAATTATGACATATGGATATGAGAACTTAATTCACTTGACAAAATGTTATATCAAAATATTTGTTTCAGTTCTAAAAGACATTATGGAAATAATTGCAGAAATTTGAATTAAAATGTATATTAAATGATATTACTGAATTACTATTAATCATCTTAGGTGTGACAATGGCATTATGGTATATAAGACGGATGCTGAAGTTATTTAGGGGTGAAGTGTCATAATGTCTGCAATGTGTATCCAACAGAGATGGATGACAGACACATTGATAGATAACAGCAATTTTGGCAAAATGTTTTAAAAAATACAAATGTATATTTCCAGAAAACTACCTACATGCTCAAAACACCATATTTACTAGTATTTAAATTGTACCACTCCTATTTGTCTTTTTCTCTCTTTCTCCCTAAATTGTTAAGAATTGCAGTTTAAAATGAACAAGTGAAAAAACATTGTAAAAATATTTTAATGCCTTCTCTATCTTGGTACAAATATTTGTTGGAAATAGAGATATTTAAATTTTGTTAATGTTTATTTATTTTTGAGAGAGAGAGAGCACGAGTAGGAGAGGGGCAGAGAGAGAGGGAGACACAGAATCCAAAGCAGGCTCCAGACTCTGAGCTGTCAGCACAGAACCCAACACGAGGATCAAACTCAACGAGCCATGAGATCATGACCTGAGCTGAAGCTGGCACTTAACTGACTGAGCCACCCAGGGGTCCCCTGGAAATAGAGATATTTAAAGTTACTATGAGAACTGTGTTCCCACAATCAAGGCGCACACATTCTGGAAATGCAGTCCCAGTCTTCGGCTACCTTAAAAATGCCCATTGGTGTAGATAAAAATGGCTTTGAGCCTACATCTACAGGTAGCCAACTTAGTCACTTCTATGACCTCTTAAGATTTTACTTCAGAATCACCCTCACCTTTATGTGGTGTCAGTTAGTCAAGGTCAGATAACAACATGCTTAAAAACGTGGCTACATATAGATATAAACATAGCTAACTTCACACTCTTTTAAAATTCATTTTAAAATCAACATAATTAACTGGTTTTAATATGGTGCTCAAACTAATAATAGAAGTGAATATATCTGCCATAAAAATTAAAACTGTGGACCATTAGACAAGTATGCAAAAAAAGTCAAACCCCACAATTCCAAAGAAAGAATCTTAAGCAATTACTATCAAAATCATCAAGATTTCATCTAAATTTTTTTGGTGTTATTAAAGACTTAATCCTAACCAAAAGCAACCATTGAATAATGATTAGAGTAGTAAACATTCATGGAAACATCAGAACACTATAACTGACATTTCCATATGTATATAAATCCCCCTAACAACTTGCTCTTGATAAGACAACTGTGAAGCCTTATTAGAGCAATACAATGTTGTGGCTGTTCTGGAAACAGCCCATCTTCATTTAATAGCAAATTAAGCAGGCTTTTCAGAGGACTAAATGCCAATAAATAAAATGTAAAATGTCACATTATATATTCACTCACATATTTGATGACACTGACTTTTTCCCCCTTTTTGTTAAGGAAAACAAATTACAAGTATGTAGTAAAAGATTGAGAAATTGTTCTATATTAAAGTATTAGATTTAACAATAATGCAAAGCATTCTGTAATTGCCTCCATAAAGTCAGAAATTTCACGTTTCATCAAGGATAAACTCCAAAACCTTCACTACAGCAAGATGTTGGTTCATGTAATGCTGAAAACAGTAATACAGACATAGCCTTGTTTTATTGCATTGTTCTTTAAAGTGAAGATTTTTACAAACTAGTTTGTAACAACTTGTATGGAGCAAGTCAATTGGTGCCATATTTATTTAATGTTTATTTTTGAGAGAGAGAGAGAGAGAGAGAGAGAGAGATCATGAGCGGGGGTGGGGGGGATGGTGCAGAGAGAGAGGGAGACACAGAATTGGAGGCAGGCTCCAGGCTCTAAGCAGTCAGCACAGAGCCTGATGCAGGGCTAGAACCCACGAACTGTGAGATCATGACCTGGGCTGAAGTCGGACGCTTAAGCGACTGAGCCACCCAGGAGCCCCCATCGGTGCCATTTTCACAACGCCATTTGCTCATTTCATGTCTCTGTGTCATGTTTGGGTAATTCTCACAATATTTCAAGCTTTTTCATTATTGTTATGTTTATTATGGTGATCTGTGATCAGCGATCTTTGACATCACTATTATAATTATTTTGGGGCACCATGAACTGTGCCCCTATAAGATGGAAAATTAATCAATAAATGTTGTGTGTGTTTTAACTGCTCCACCAACCATCTATTCCCCCATCTCGTTCCCTCTCCTCAGGCCTCTCTATTCCCTAAAACACAACAATTCTGAAACTAGGCCAATTAATAACCCTACAATGGCCACTAAATTTTTTGAAATAGAATCTACTCCTGGTGAAGATGCTGTGACGATTGTGGAAATGACAACAGAGGATTTAGAATATGACATAAACTTAGTTGACAAAGCAGTGGTAGGGTTTGAGAGAATTAACCCTAGTTTTGAAAGAAGTTTCACTTTGGGTAAAATGCTATCTAACAGCCTCACAAGCTACATAGAAATTGGTGTGGGGGTCCTGGGTGGCTCAGTTGGTTAAGTGTCTGACTTTGGCTCAGGTCATGATCTCACATTTCGTGGGTTGGAGCCCCATGCCAGGCTCTGTGCTGACAGCTCAGAACCTGGAGCCTGCTTCAGATTCTGAGTCTCCCTCTCTGTCTGCCCTTCCCCCCCTTACACTCTGTCTCATTCTCTCTCTCAAAAATAAATAAACATAAACAAAAATCATTTGTGAAAGGAAGAGTCAGTCAACGCAGCAGATTTTAGTACTGTCTTATTTTAAGAAATTGTCACAGCCATCCCAACCTTCAGCAACAACCACCCTGATCAGTCAGCAGCCACCAACACTGAGGCAAAATCCTGCACCAGCAAAAAGACTGCCACTAACCAACAGCACAGATTCAGCATGTTTTATCAATAAAGTATTTCTTAACTAAGGTATGTACATTGTTCTTTTAGACATAATGCTATTATACACTTAATAGACTACAATATGGTACAAACATAGCTTTATAGGCACTAGGAAACTAAAAACTTCATTTGACTCAATTGCAATATTTGCTTTATTGCAGTTGTCTGGAATTGAACCCACAATCTCTCTGAGGTAGGCCTGTATACACACACACATACATACACACTAGCCATTTTAACCTGATTCACATGTTCCCTTCATTTTAAATAGAAACAACACCTCTCCCCCCAAAATAGACTCTGGTTGATAGGCAAGTCAAAATCTGGAATTTCAACAATGGTATGTCAACATGCGATCTTAGTAAGTATTTTTGTGAAAAAAAAAAAAAAAGAAACATACACACACATACACACACACACACACACACACACACACACACACACACACCAGTCTATGAAGGTCCTAACCCAAACCACACCTGACCTAATAAAATAATCTTTGAATCAAATAAGAAAGATGTGATAAATATGTTTTTTCTTTCATATTCATGCAAATCTGCATTTCTGAGAAAATTCTGGCTCTATATAGAACTTTATATTTATGACATCTTTTAGCGTAGGAAATGAGCTAGAAAAGAACAAGAATAACCACAATGGAGAGAGAAATATGCGAAAAAACTAGAAACAGAGAAGTACAAAATGGGTGAAGTCATAAGAATTTTGACTCAGTAATTTTTGACATTTAATCCCTCCCTTCCCCCCGCCCCCTGTTTCTTTTCCCAGAGAGTGATATTCTGACAAACCAAATGATTGCAAAGATCCAAGATCCATTTGCTTGGATAGCATCTTTATCTCCTGAATTTTCTAAATGCTTTTTTTTTTTGCCCCTCCTTGCTAAAGTCTTCTTTAAAACAAAAGCAATCTTCTGAGTTTATGATGAAATCTCTCAGTATTAAATGCTAATTTATTACATGGTTATAAAATTGCAATACCATCAACCCTAGCAATAATGAATCCCTATGGTCTCTGGTTTCACGAGGAACCTGACATATCATTGGGAAAAAAATGAAGTAACATAATCAAATGTCATTGTTAATGATATTCAATTATTCCACCTGTGACCTAAGCTATTATAACTATCGCCTTATAATTGCAACGCATCCATTGGGAAAGCCAACTTCAAACATTATCATAACTTAAAGGTCACTTGGAAAGTATGCAATTATAACAAAATTTTGTGATAGTTATGAAAATGAATTCTTTTTCTATACCTGGTCCCAGATGATATTTGTTCTTTAAAGAATAAACCATAGAATATGAGTTAAACTTATTGTATTTACAGTGTGTTTCTATCCCTCACACATTTTTGAAAAGAAAATCAAGGACAAATTTTCCTTACATAATTTATTCCCCAGCAATATTTTTCTTCTCAAAACAGTAGTTGCCATTGGTGACTCTCTCTGTCATGGGACTCACCATGATTTTGTAGAGAGGAAATCAGTTTCCTTCCCCGCTTCTGACTCTGCGTCTTGCCTACTCTGTCCTTTGAACTTAGTGGTTCAGTGTTCTCAGGTCTCCTGTTTGCCTCCAATAAAAAGGGAAGAGAGAGCAATGAGTCAGAAAACAGTGCCCCTTTTTTTATCAACCTAAACAAAATAAAACATCCTGGCTTTCTTTATTACCCTAAAGCCAAGCTGGAAGTATAAAAAAAATGAAACTTGGAAATAAACTCTACCGTTTGACTTTACTTAGATCTTTCTAATAGCTGTCATTTCTCAAGCGTTTTACATGCCACGCACTGCTAGGTGCTTTACACCCATCTCATTTAGGTCATCTGCTTCATTCTTTCTCTTGATTTGATTTTCAGATGCAAAAAATGTTCAGTTAAAGTTGGCTTACATTGAGGAACTGATAAGAAAGACAGAAATATCAGGCTACCCATATCAAAACTACTTTGCCAACAATTATTGTATGACTCCAAGTGATTGGTACTTCACATTGGGGTAAGAATTCAAAAGCAGAATGGATGGGAATCACAGGGTTAGAGGATGCCCAGGAGTCCCTGAACCTCCCCTGAGTCCCAAATTAGGGCACAGAATAAGGAGGAGAACTCTTCCTATGCCAATAAGGCTACAACTAGCCTAAAACAAACTTGCCCATCAGTAACAGGTGGTGAGTTATGGAACCCAAATGGGAGATTAGAAGAACAAGCAAACTGAAGATGTGGAGAAGTGGCAACAGGCAGGAGTGGACAAACTTGCCCTGAGTACAGAATGCCAAGGCCTGCTGCAGCTTTTTCTCTGGTTCTTCCAAACAATTTGACTGTTTTCCCCAATGAATTAACTGACCTTAGCCACTGTTTCATTACACAGACAATGAGAAAGTGGCCATTAGAATGAGATAGGAATTTTGGCATGTAAGTTTCCAGAAAAGAAGCACTGATTCTTCTTCTTTTTTTTTTTTTTTACCCTTTCCTTAATAAAGAGTAAAAGTAACATGTATCAACAAGAATAAATCTTAAAAACATAATGTTGATGACACAAGTAAGTATGTAGGCCCTTTTTGAACAATCAAAACACAGGCAAAGGAATTTTATATGCTGTTTATAAAGGCATATTTGTGGATGTAAACATGCTAAAATACACTGGAATTACATTTTTTTTTATCCTCAAACATTAACTTTCTTATAGACAATGTTTATGTAACAAAACAATTACTCAAATTTAGACAACTAAGTGCTGGGACTAGAGCCAGGGAAAGAGGTAAGTAATCAGTCAAGTTGGTCATCAGACATTACTTAGATAAAGAAACAATAAACACTTTTCTTTTGTATGTCCTCTTATAGAATTAGACCATTATTATCTTTTTAAGTTTATTTATCTATTTTGAGAGAGAGAGTGTGTGTGAGCAAGGAGAAGGGCAAAGGGGGAGAGAGACAGAAAGAGAGAGAGAGAAAATTCCAAGCAAGCTCTGCACTGTCAGCACAGAGCCTGACACAGGGCTCAATCTCACGAAACATGAGATCATAACCTGAGTGAGCCAAAAGCAGAGTTGGCCACTTAGTTGGCTGAGCCACCCAGGCACCCCAAGTCCGTTACTATCTTATTCTTTTTCCAGCTTAATCATCTTCCTTTACCCCCATCTATGAATAATCACAGAATTAAAACTATCACAGGATTAGGGAAAAATCAGACCAGCTTCCAGGTAAAAGTAATGGCCTTTATTTTTTTAACCCCTTTCTTATAGTTTGGCTAAATCAGACAAATGGACATTGTCCTGTTTTAGGTGATTTTAGTTTTGCAGTGAGTGGTAGCAGCTACTATTGGGACATAAACTAATTTTGACACTTTTTCCCTATTATCTATAACTAAAATTCTAATTTAAACCTAATTAAAAGTAGTATTGAAAGTTGTTAAATCAAATTTCAACCGATCTTCAGAATAAAATACCTATAAAACATTATTTCATAGATTGCTATAAAGAAATGAGAAAAGTGTTTGATATCTTTGGTAGGCCAAGGCTCTGTCTAAATGCACAAAGAAACCAGTATTTCTTGACTTTCTGAAAAGAGGTCTTTTTCATCTTAATGTGTTGGGATGAAGGTGAATTTCCAATTTCCCTGAACGAGTTAATCAAAATATACAGATTGTTTTAAGCATGTAGACACAGCCTGAATCCAGCATCCATTATGTGATAGAGAAGTTTCTACATTTGTTAAACTGTTCTGCCATAATGTCCTCACCCTTCCCAGAGCATCTCAGTGTCATCATGATCCATCAAAGAAAATACAGTGACTACATAAATGAAGCAGCCATTTAGGTGAACTATTTCAGAGAACAATGCCTTGAGGAAAGAACCATTTGCATTATACACGACCTTACACTCAGTTCTCTCCCTGGACCACAAAGGGAAGATGGATATCCTTTGGTCAGATGAACAGTTTATGAGGTTTTGTACTATATAAAAAGACATCTTCAGGGCCTTCTGTATGTACATTGTAAAACCTTGAGATATTTTATGTTACAACATACATATTTAATGTGATAATAAAAAAGCTTATTTGTTTCAAAGTCTCTTTTACCCTTGCTTGTATAACCAAACAGCTTGATGCTATTGGCTAAATTTTCACAACTTTCATTATTCATGGCTGTGGTGGGAACATGCCCAACTTCCATAGATATATAAATCAGATGTGAGCAGCAAATAACACATTCAGGGTGAGTAATATGACATCCATATGGAAGCACAGTGTCAGAGACTGAAAAAACTATGTGTTTTAAGGCCTAGCAGGTTTCTTTAGTTCCTTGTTTCTACAATAAGAAACCATTCTTTTTTTTATTCCCAAAATGGTTAAACTAAAAGCCAAAAACTACGCAGTCCATTAAACACGACATAAAAAAGCATGGGACCCTTTTAATAAAAGATAGAAAGTCTTAAACTAGTAAGGTGAATTAATAAAAAGTTTAGAAATCAGATCTCCAAATGGAAATTCACTTGCATGACACCAAACGGCATTTTACTACACAACCAATGTCGGCTACTTAAGACTCGTTAAGTTTATCTTCATGACATCTGTTACAGCAAAGTTATTAGTCAGCAGAAACTACTCTGTAAATAGCATTCTAGTCTTCATGTGAGGATGTTCTAGAGAAATGAAAGCTATTGATGAATCTAACTGGCTCCTAAAGATTGCAGTGTAAATACTGGGTTGAATATCAAGTAGCACATTTATGACAAACAAATTTACAACAAAGAAGTAAACTTACACATCAGTCTTGCTTAGTTTTATCTGAAAGGTAGCCCAAATTGATGCCTAAAAACAAGTGTTACTGAGTTACAGTGTTGGCTCACTTAAGATATTTTATGTTATCAGAAAAGTTAAGTTTTAAGTGTTTTTTTTTTTACACTGTTAGGAAAAAAATTGCTCCAGATATCATTGGGGAAACTGGCTTAATCAAAATATTTATGCACTTTGATCTTAGGCTATCTCCATAGCCCAAAAGATATGAGGATTTGAATCAAGTTTGGTAATTACTAGTCTAATCCACACAGCAGTCAAAATTTATAACTCAAACCCTTAAGCTAATTTTTACTACATTAATTATATAAAGATAACAAATACAGTTCTACTCACTTTACTGTGGGAAACACAGTTTTAATGTGTGTTCTTGATCTAGTTCTTTTATGTATGCAATTCAAATACATCAAATTTTTATGTTCTATAAGCATTTTCTAGAAAAAAAATTAGCTTATATACAATTGCATGTCACAGTAGTGTCTGCTGGTTGATCTAAGTCAGACTTTTGTTGTTGCTTTGATTTTTTTAGGTCAGATTTTTTAAGTGAAGCTCACCTTTACCTTTTATAGACAATCATTAAATAATGTCATCAGAGTACAAGAACTTTCCAATTAAAATAAAGAAACATTATACTAATTACCCATTAGTGATCAAACTTAAGTCCAGTGTCTTTTGTGGTCTAACATTGTGGTCCTGCACATCACAGAATGATGGAAATGACTATTTTGTCCTAAAAATATCCCTTACTCAGGCACCTGGGTGGTTCAGTTGGTTAAGCATCCAACTTCGGCTGAGGTCACGATGTAAAGTTCATGAGTTTGAGCCCCACATCGGGCTCTCTGCTGTCAGTGCAGAGCCCACTTCAGATCCTCTGTCTCCCTCTCTCTCTGTCCTTCCACCACTCTCTCTATATATATCAAAAATAAACATTTTAAATAAATAAATAATAAAAAATTAAAATATCCTGTTTCAAAATTTAAATCCAAGTTGGTCAACATATAGTGTAATGATGATTTCTGGAATAGACGTTAGTGATACATAACACCTATAACACCCAGTGCTCATCCCAATAAGTGTCCTCCTTAGTGCCCATCACCTGTTTAGCCCATCCCCATCCCCCCACCCACCCAATACCCTGCCAGCAACCATCAGTTTGTTCTCTGTATTTAAGAGTCTCTTATGTTTTGTGTGTGTGTCTCTCTCTGTTTTTATCTTATTTTTGCTTCCTTTCCCCTATGTTCATCTGTTTTGTTTCTTAAATTCCACATGAGTGAAATCATATATTTGTCTTTCTTTGAGTTATTTCGCATAGCATAATACACTCTAGTTCCATCCACGTTGCTGCAAAAATCTTTCAATTGTTTTTTTTTTTTAGTTTATTTATTTGTAAAAATATCCTTTCCTTTAAGTTGAGTGTCACTTCATTCCATGTACAAAGGATCTCTATTTAACTGTATTTTTTAATTTACATTCTTCCTTGATAACCAAAAGGCCTTGCAGGAAATAATTTCATATTTCAGTAATGCAGTAATTGTTTCATATATCTTCTTTTTTCATTGTAGTTGTTTCAGAAAGATTCCAAAGAGTAATTTCATTTTTTAAAAAATGGAAAGATAACCAAGGAGGTGCAAGACCTGTACTCTGAAAACTATAAAATATTGATGAAACAAACTGAAGACAACACAAATGGAAAGATGTTTCATGCACGTGGATTGGGAGAACAAATATTGTTAAAATGTGCAAACACCCAAAGTGATCTACAGATTTAATGCAATCCCTTTTAAGATACCAACAGCATTTTTCAAGAACTGGAAAAAAACAATCCTAAGATTTGTATGGAACAACCAAAGATCCAAAATAGCCAGGGGAATCTCAAAAAGAAGAACAAAACTGGAGGTATCACAATCCCAGACTTCAAGACATACTACAAAGCTGCAGTAACCAAAACAGTATGATACTGGCACAAAAATAGACACATAGATCAACAGAACAGAATAGAAAACCCAGAAATAAACTCACAATTATATAGTCAATTAATCTATGACAAAATTGGTAGGAATATGCAATGGAAAAGACAGTCTCTACATAAATGATGTTGGGAAAACTGGACAGCTACAGAGAAAACAGTGAAACTGGACCACCTTCTTACACCATACACAAAAATAAACTCAAAATGGGTTAAAGACTTAAATGTGACACAGGAAACCATCAAAATCCTAAAGGAGAACACAGGCATAAATGTCTCTGACATCGGCCGTAGCAATATTTTTCTAAATATGTCTCCTGAGGCAAGGGAAACAAAAGCAAAAATAAACTATTGGGACTTTATTTTAGCACACTAAAAGACAACCTGCTGAATGGGAGAAGATATTTGCAAATGACATAGCCCAAAAAGGGTTAGTATCCAAAATATATAAAGAACTTAAACAACTCAACTCACCCCCAACACACACACAGAAATAAATAATTAAAAACTTTTGCAGAAGACATAGGCATTTCTCCAAAGAAGACAAATAGATAGCCAACAGACAAATGAAAAAAATGCTCAACACCACCAATCAGGAGGGAACTGCAAATCAAAACTACAATGAGATATCATCTCACACCTGTCAGAATGGCTAAAATTAAAACCTCATGAAGCAACAAGTGTTGAGGATGTAGGAAAAAAGGAAACCTCATGCACTGTTGGTGGGAATGCAAACTAGCACAACCACTGTGGACAACACTATGGAGGCTCCTCAAAAAATAAAAAATACAATTATCATATGATCCAGTAATTCCACTACTAGGTATTTACACAAGGAGTATGAAAACCCTAATTCAAAAAGATATGCACCCGTTTGTTTACTGCAGCATTATTTACAATAGTCAAATTATGGAAGCAGTACAAGTGTCCGTGAAAAAATGAATGGATAAAGAAGATGTGATACACAGACAATGGAATATCACTCAGCCGTGAAAAAGAATGAAGTCTTGCCATTTGCAAAAACATGGATGGATCTAGAGGGTATAAGACTAAGTGAAATAAGTCAATCAGAGAAAGACAAATACCATATGATTTCACTTATATTTGGAATTTTAGAAACTAAACAAATGAACAAAGAAAAACAAAGGCAAACAAAAAAAACAGACTCAACTATAGACAACAAACTTATGGTTACCATAGGGCAGGTAGATAGGGGTATAGGTGGAATAGATGAAGGCGATTAAGAGTGTACCTATTGTGATGAGCACTGAGTAATGTACAGAATTGTTGAATCCATATATTGTACACCTGAAATTGGTAGACCACTATATGTTAATTGTACTGGAATTTTAAAAATGGAAATAAGTATTTAATTATGTTGTTCATAGGAGAAGAGACAGAAGAATAAAATTTCAAATATTGTATTATAGCTTGTGTCAAGGAGACACAGAGCTCCTCCATTCTCTAGAAATGTTTTCTCACAGTCATTAGTGAGCAAGCACTGTGGCCAAACCAAGTGAATCACAGAAACTTGCCTTGAAGGTCCTGGTACAAGGTGGTATTATTTCATTTGCCCTATAAATGCCTCTTGAGAAAGTGACAATCGACCTAAAAGACATGGCAAGGATAATGGAAAATATGTTCTCTATCTGGGAACCTCTTTATTTTTAGAGGTTCTGATCTGCCACACCAAGGCGTGTACAATAAATACTTATTCAAGGTGGTTGTGACATTAAGATGGAGGCTGAGAATAATGCCCAATAAACTAAGGTACTTTGCTATTGCAATTGATTTTTTAAATATAGACTTCAACACTTAAGACATTAGAAAATACTCTATTCTGCTAGATGTTCCGCATCTATTTCACACGCAATTATTCTACCTACTTCATAAGCAATTATTAAGTACACTTCTGTAGGGAGTGGAAGATCAGAATTTAGTATGGAAAAGAATATGAAAACCTATGTGATAATTTAATGTGATAAAATCCATATGTTACCTCTATAGGAATGCAGAAAAAGAAGTATATAAATTTCAAAGAAATTATTGCATTTGAGCTCTGTATTTAAAACTAAGTAAAAGTCCCTGACAGAAGGAAATGGCAAAGGAGGGGCAGAGGAAGAGAGAGAAAAAAATAATTTGTGGAAGCATACAGATAAGAAGAAAATACAATCGCTTCCGGCAAGAAGTTTGGTGTTGACTGGAGCAAAAGGCACATATAAGGTAGCATGTCTTCATCGTGCCCACAAATTCAGGGTATGCTTATCCAATTTCTTTTTCTAAGATATTATGGAAACCACTGCTGGGAAGAAATGAATGAAACTAGGAAAATTAGAAATGGTGCTAATGTTCTTTTGGAAGTGAAGGCTCCAGAGCTATTTACTAAATGTAAAAGTGACCCAAAACCTCTAGTATGAGACATCCCCTGCCAGGAAAGGAGATAAACCCTGTTTCATGGCATTTAACACTCTATTAGGAGAAAGAAGAGAGCCTGAGCATTCTAAGAATGCTGAGTTCTCTCCCTTCCTTGCCATTCCCTCAGATGACAGAAAGGGATGATATATCATACCTTTCACTATGTCTGGAGAGGAAAAAAGAAATAAATGCTTACAAGATATTCTGGGAAGAGGATCAAGTCACTTGTACCTTATCAGAGTAAATAGACTGTCTAGTCAGAGCACCAAGCTTGAGAAAGGTAAAAAGAAATGGCATGGATACTATGCAAAATTCTTACAGCAAGGAACAGGCATGCAAAATCCAAAGAAAGAAACCAAGATATAAGAAAAGCATAATTCAAAGAATAGAAGAAAAATAGGACAGTTGTTTCACACATAAAGCAAAAATATCAATAAAAAAGTACCCAAACACTAGTTGATGAAACAGATGAAAAGAGATAATTAAATTTGAAACAAGTAACAGGGTACACACTGCTGAAAATCGTATTAGTTAACATAGAAAAAGGCATACGATAATCACAGTGAAGTCTAAGAGAAAAAACTATAAAACTATTAGGCAAAATCTAATAGAAATGGAGTAGAAAAATGAACCAACACAAGGATAACGTGTCAAAATTGAACTCAGCACATAAAGCAGAAGATGCATCCAAAGGTATAAGATTAGAACATTTCCTAGAAATGGGGAAACAACTGAGTCCACAGATCAAAAAGAACACACTGTGTTCCAGGAAATTTTAAAACAAAACATGCCACTCTAAAACAAATTCAGTTAAGGTTTGAACTTCAAGAGAAAAACCCCTTCACCATCAGGCAAACAAAAGGTGGGGTGGGGTGGATCATCTTCACAGGGGAAAAGATGTCAGGTTGCTGCTGGAATATTAAATGCCAGAAGACAAGGAAGTACTGTGTATAAGTTCAGTAAGAAAGTGTAACATAAAAATATACATTATAAAATAATATTTTATAAATTTTAAAAATAGAACTCAAATAATGCAGTAGCCATGAGCATGTCTTTAAAAGTTTGCCACACAGGGACACCTGGGTGGCTCAGTCGGTTAAGCACCCGTCCTTGATTTCAGCTCACGTCACGATCACATGGTTCATGGGATTGAGTCCCACGTCAGGCTCTGTGCTGACAGCATGAAGCCAGCTTGGGATTCTCTCTCTCCCTTGCTCTCTGCCCCTCCCCCCACTCGTGCTATCTCTCTTCCTTTCAAAATAAATAAACATTAAAAAAAAAAGTTTGCCACACAGTGAAATCTAGCCAATTAGAAGATGGATAGATATAAAGATCTTTGGAATAAAGAAGCTGTAATAAAGAGACTGGTAGTGTGACTGAATCAACTTAAATATAAAACCAATACTAAACAACTGTGGGAATTATAATCATTATCTCTGTTCCATGCAAAAACTGCAATATAAATAACAAAACTCAGAAGGGAGGGGAAGGAGTAATAAAGACTATTAGAATACTAATTGTTTCATCTTTCAAAGCAGGAAATTAAAGTACAAAGTTTCTGGGGCGCCTGGGTGGCTCAGTCGGTTGAGCGTCAGACTTCAGCTCAGGTCATGATCTCACAGTTTGTGAGTTCCAGCCCCGCATTTGGCTCTGTGCTGACAGCTCAGGGCCTGAAGCCTGCTTCGGATTCTGTGTCTCCCTCTCTCTACCCCTCTTCTGCTCGCATTCTCTCTCTCTCAAAAATAAATAAACATTAAAAAAAAATTTTTTTAAATAAAAATAAAAAAAATAGAGCATAAAGTTTTTAGAAAATGACTCCAACCTCTAATGTTCTAAAAATTCTTTTTTTTCTTTCAGTCTTAAAGAGACAATTTAAGAAATAAAATCTCCCTATGTTAAAGAAATATGTATTTGACTTTCAATAATTATTTTACTCATTTATTTTCTACCTTTAAATTCAAACAAAATTAACAAAATATTATTTGGAAGGTATCAATAATATGATTTCATTTTTATTAAAGTTCTGCTTTTCTATCTTCTATCCTTCTATCTATCTTCATGTAAGATATCAAGAATGTTTACTAAATAGGAACTTCTAGATGTGATTTAGGGTTTTGTTTTGGGTACTTTCTAGCATTGATTTGATAATGCATATTTATCATTTTCACAAAAATTAAAACTAATATGCCAAGATGTTAGCAATGACTAGTTCTGAATCTTGAGAATAAAGATTTATTCAGCCATTTATTTTAAAAATTTTATTGGGGGCATTTGGGAAATGGCAGGAGAGGAGGAGGACCCTAGGCTCACCTCGTCCCATGAAAACAACTAGATAACTATCAAGTCACCCTATATGCCCCAGAAATAGACCTGAAGAATGACAAAACAAACTCCACAATTAAAAAGAGAGAAGAGGCCACATAAAGGAAGGTAGGAAGTACAGAGATGTAGTTTGGGGAAGAAATATATTGCAGGTGCTGCAGAGGGGAGAGAGCCATAGTTGTAGAGAAGGGCAAGAGAGAAAGAAACACACAGGGAAATGCACAAGGAGAATGCTCCCCTAAGTCATTCGCTTGGAACTTGGGAGGTATGTATTTCATGAGTTCTTGCAACCAGTGGGGGTTAAAACCTGGAGTTTTAAAGGTCATTCAGCTTTCTGGGATGGAACCTTAAGGAAACTGCGCCACTCCTGGAAAGAAGGCAGGCAAACAATGCAGGGGGCAGATGGCATGGAAACAGCAATTTGAAGAACATCTCGGGCACACAGAGGGGAGATTATCTGCTTTCTCAGAGCGCATCCCTGAGAGGCAGTGTTCATTAAGATGCCTCTATGGAAACAAAGGAGCTGGCTGGAGCCATTTCCCTCCCCTGCCCCTCAGAATAAATACAGAGCCACCTTAAGTAAACTGCAGGACAGACACTGGCTGCCTAACTTGCTTACACCAAACCCCACCTCCCTGTACTCTGGAAGAACTGCTCTTCTCAGTTTTCTTTCTCAGTCTTCACAAGCTTGCCTCAGTTACAGCAAGACAGACCATTCCCCCGAAAGACCAGCACAAACCTCTGCCAACACCACATCTCCTGACCAGAGTGTTCTGCAGGGCCTCAGTTCTGGTGGAGTTGGTGTCAGGTATCATTTCACAAACAGACCAGAGCACACCTAGTTAAAATTCACTACATTCCAGCCAGGGACCAAACACTGCCCATAGCAGGCAAGAAGAGCCTCTGCAGAGGACTACCCCTAGGGTAAAGTGGCCAGAACACAACAACATAGCACAAACCAGAGACGCTCCCTGAAGTTCCAAGCCCTGGGCACCACATGACCTTCTCTTTATAAGGCCATTGCATTCAGGAGCAGGAGATATAACTGGCTCCTCTAACACAAAGAAGAAGGCACAGACTTAAACAAAATACCAAGATGGAGGAACATACACCAAATAAAATAACAAGATAAGGCCAAGGCCAGAGATCTAAATAAAACAGATATAAGTAACATGTCTGATGAAGAATTTAAAACAACAATCATGAGGACACTCACAAGACTTGAGAAAAGAATGGAAAAGATCAGTGAGACCCTTACTACAGAGACAAAAAAGTTAAGAATCAAAGATGAAGAATGCAATAAATGAAACTGGAAACAGGCTTGATGCAGTGAATAATAGGCTGGAAGAACCAGAGGAACAAATTAGTAACCTGGAAGATAAAATACTGGAAAATAATGAAGCTGAACAAAAGAGAGAAAGGAAAATTATGCAACACAAGAATAGACTTAGAGAACTCAATAACTCCATCACACGTAATAATATTTGTATTATAGGAGTCCCAGAAAAAGAAGAGAAATAAAGGAGGGCAGAAAATTAATTTCAAGAAATATTAGCAGAAAAATTCCCTAATCTGAGGAAGGAAACAGACATCCAGATTCATGAGGCACAGAAAACTCTCATCAAAACAACAAAAGTAGGCAGACACCAAGACATATTGTAATGAAACTTGCAAAATATAGTGATAAAGAAAAAGATCTTAAAAGAATCAATACAAAAGAAATCCTTAACTTACATAAAGGTAGCTGGGGATTTCTCAATAGAAACATGGCAAGCCAGAAGGGAGTGACCAGATATATTCAAAGTGATGAATAGGAAAAATTCAGCCAAGAATACTCAATCCAACAAGGCTCTCATTCAGAATAGAAGGAGAGACAAAAAGTTTCTCAGGCAAACAAAAGCTAAAGAAGTTCATGACCACTAAACCAGTCCTGCAAGAAATATTAAAGAAAACTCTTTGGAAAGGAGAGATTAAAATTGACAAAGGCAAGAAAGGATCAGGGAAAACCTCCAGAAACAATGACAAAACAGGTAATAGAATGGCAATAAAAACATATCTATCAATAAGTACTTTAAACATAAATGGGCTAAATGCTCCAATCAAAAGACATGGGGTGATGGAAAGGATCAACAAGAGATCCATCTATATGCTGCCTACAAGAGACTCATTTTAGACCTACAGATACATGCAGATTGAAAGTGAGGGGGTAAAGATATATTTGTCAAGCAAATGGATGTCAAAAGAAAGCCAGAGTAGCAATATTTATATCAGACAAACTAGACTTTAAAACAAAGTTTGTAAAAAGAGACAAAGAAGGGCAAAATATAATCATAAAGGGAACAATCCAAAAAAGATGATATAATTTCAAATATTTATGCACCAAGCATGGGAGTACCCAAATACATAAAGTACTTAATAATAAACATAAAGGAAGTAATTTATAATAACACAATAATAGTAGGGGATGTAACACCACACTTATATCAGTGGGCAGATCATCTAAACAGAAAATCACGTAGGAAACAACGGCTTTATGACACTCTAGAACAGATAGACTTAACAGATATTTTCAGACCATTCCATCCCCCAATAGCAGAATACACATTCTTTTCAAGTGTACACAGAACATTCTCCAGAGTAGATCACATATTTGCTCACAAAATAGGCCTCAACAAATACTAAAAGACTGAAATCATACCATGCACCGCTTCTGACTACAGTACTATGAAACTAGAAGTCAACCAAAAAAAAATTTGGAAAGACCACAAATACATGGAAGTTAAACAACATGCTACTAAACAGTGAACTGATCAACCAAGAACTCAAAGAAGAAATTTAAAAATGCATGGAAATAAATGAAAATGAAAACACAATCATCTAAAACCTCTGGGATACAGCAAAACTGATCTTTAAGAGAGAAGTATATAGTAATACAGAACTATCTCAAGAAGCAAAGAAAATCTCAAATAAACAACCTAACCTTACATCTAAAGGAACTAGAAAAAGAACAACCAACAAAGATGGGCAGAACTAAATGATATAGAAACTAAAAAAACCCAAAAAAACAAAAAACAAAACCATGTAGAACAGATCAATGAAACCAAGAGCTGGTTCTTTAAACATTAAAAACAACTGGTAAACCTCCAGCCAGACTTATCAAAAAGGAAAGTAAAAGCATCCAAATAAATAAAATGGTAAATGAAAGAGGAGAAATAGCAACTAACACCACATAAATACCAACAATTATAAAAGAATATTATGAAAAATGATATGCCATAAAATTGAACCTGGAAAAAAATGATAAATTCCTAGAAACATAAACTACCAAAAGTGGAACAGGAAGAAATAGAAAACTTGAACAGACTGATAACCAGCAAATAAATTGAATCAGTAATCAAAAATCTCCCAACAAACAAAAGTCCAGCACCAAATGGATTCACGGGTCAATTTTACCAAATATTTAAAGAGATAATACTTATTATTGTCAAACTATTCCAAAAAAAATAGAAAAGGAAGGAAAACTTCCAAATTCATTCTATGAGGCCAGCATTATCCTGAAACCAAACCAGATAAAGACTCCATTGAAAAAGAGAACTACAGGTAAATATCCTTTATGAACATGGATGCAAAAAAATCATCAAAAAATACTAACAAACCAAATCCAACAATATATTTTAAAAAGCATTCACCACAAACAAGTGAGATTTATTCTTGGATTGCCAGGGTGGCTCAATATTCACAAATCAGTCAATGTGATACACTACATTAGTAAAAGAAGGGATAAGAACTGTATGATAATTTCAATAAACGCAGGAAAAGCATTTGACAAATAAACATCAATTTATTATAAAAACTGTCAAAAAAGTAAGTTCAGAGGGAACATACCTCAACATAATAAAGGCCATATATGAAAAACCTACAGCCAATATCATCCTAAATGGGAAAAAAAATTAAGAGCTTTCCCTCTATGGTCAGGAATAAGACAGGAATTTCCATTTCCACCACTGTTATTTAACATAGCACTGGAAGTCTTAGCCACAGCAATCAGACAACAATAAGAAATAAAAGTCATTCAAATCAACAAAAAAGAAATAAAACTTTCAATATACGCACATGACATGATACCATATATAGAAAACCCAAAAGACTCCATGAAAAACCCACTAGAATTGATGAATGAATTCAGTATTCACAGGATACAAATCAACATACAGATATCTGTTGCATTTCTATACAACAATAATGAAGCAGCAGAAAGAGAAATTTAAAAATCAATCCCATTTATAATTGCACCAAAAATAAGATACCTGAGAATAAACCTAACCAGAGATAAAAGACCTGTACTCTGAAAACTATAAAGCATTGATGAAAGGTATTGTAGACTACAAAAACAAGTGGAAAGATATTCCATGCTCATGGATTAGAAGAACAAATATTGTTAAAATGTGTATATTACTCAAAGCAATCCCTGTAAAAAAATTTAAATTTTTAAAAATTTAATGCAATCCCTACAAAAAAAAAAACCAACAGTATTTTTCACATTAGTAGAATAAACAATTCTAAATTTTTTACAGGACCACAAAAGACACCAAATAGCCAAAGCAATCTTGAAAAAGAAAAGCAAAGCTGGAGGCATCACAATTCTAACCTCAAGCTATATTACAAAGGTGTAATCATTGAGACAGTATGATACTGGCACAAAAATAGACACATAGGTCAATGGAACAGAATAGAAAACCCAGAAATAAATCCATAACTATATGGTTGATCAAACTTTGATGAAGCAGGAAAGAATACCCAATGGAAAAAAGACAATCTTTTCAATAAATGGTGTTGGGAAAACTGGACAGCTACCGGCAAAAGAATGAAATTGGAACACTTTCTTACACCATACACAAAAGTAAACTCAAAATGGATTAAAGAACTAAATGTAAGATATGAAGCCATCAAAATCCTAGAGAACACAGGCAGAAATGTCTCTGACATAAGCCGTGGCAACATTTTTCTAGATATGTCTCCTGAGGCAAAGGAAACAAAAGCAAAAATTAACTATCAGAGGGGTGCCTGGGTAGCTCATTCAGTTAAGCATCCAACTTGATTTCGGCTCAGGTCATGATCTCATGGTTTGTGCGATTGAGCCACACATCAGGCTCTATGCTGACAGTGTAGAGCCTACTTGGGATTCTCTCTCTCCCTCTCTCTGCCCCTCCCCCCCTTATGTGTGTGCTCTCTCTCAAAATAAATAAACTGTAAATAAATAAACAAACAAGCTATTGGGACTTCATCAAAATAAAAAGCTTCCCAAAGTGAAGGAAACAATCAACAAAACTAAAGGGCAACCTACAGAATTGTAGAAGATATATGCAAATGACATATCTGGTAAAGGGTTAATATCCAAAATATATAAAAAACTTGTTCATTTGAAAAATGAATAATCCAATTAAAAATGGGCAGAAGACATGAATAGATACTTTTCCAGAGAAGAGATACAGATGGCCAAGAGACACATGAAAAGATGCTCAACATCACTCATCATCAGGGAAATGAAAATCAAAACCATAAACTGTCAGAATGGCTAAAATCAACAACACAAGAAACAACAGATGTTGGTGAGGATGTGGAGAAAGGAGAACACTCTTGTTGGTGGTGAGAATGCAAACTGGTATAGCCACTCTGGAAAACAGTATGGAAAATACCCAGAAAGTTATCTTATGATCCAACAACTGCACCACTGGGCATTTGTCAAAGAATACAAAAATATTACTTCAAAGAAATACATACACCCCTACGTTTATAGCAATATTATCTACGATAGCCAAATTATGGAAATAGCCCAAGTGTTCACCAACTGATAAACAGAAAAAGAGGTGGTGTATATATATATATAGACCATCTTAGTCAGCCATCTTAAAGAAGGAAATCTTGCCATTTGCAATAACATGCATGGAGCTAGAGTATATTATGTTACGTGAAGTAAGTCAGAGAAAGACAAATACCATATGATTTCACTCATAGTGGAATTTAAGAAACAAAACAGATGAACTTATGGAGGGGGGAAGAAAAAGACAGAGAGGGAAAGAAATCATAAGAGACTCTTAAAGACTGAGAACAAACTGAGGGTTAATGGAGGGAGGAGAATGGGAGATAGGCTAGATGGATGATGAGCATTAAGGAGGGCACTTGTTGGGATGAGCACTGGGTATTGTATGTAAGTGATGAATCACTAAATTCTACTCCTGAAACCAATATTGCACTGTAGGTTAATTAACTGGAATTTAAATAAAAATCTGAAAAGGAAAAAGGGAATAGGGGGAGAGAAAGGAATAAGGAAAAGGGGTGGCAGCAGGGGGAAGAGTAACCAAAATCATTAGCATTAAAAATCTTCCTACAAACTGGATTTTTAACCCATTAAAACATCTAGTATTCTAAAATATTTTTTTAAGTATCCTATTTGGGATGACAAATTATATGTTCATTCCAGGCAAGGGTGATACGAAATGCTCTACAGGGAGGGTCAGAGAGGATGGCCAGAGAAGTCCTCATGATAAGAAAGGGAGGGAGAAAGCCATGGAGATATCTAAAGGAAGAAGTACACCAGACAAAAAGAGCAGCCAGAACAAAGACGTTAAGGTAGGGCATGATTGGCATCTTCCAAAACCACAGACAAGGCCCAGAGGAATGGATAGAGGAGTTGAGGTCAGAGGGGTTGAGAAAGGATGGAAGGGAGAGTAGGACTGTCGTAAAGAAACTTGTGGGATCTACAAGCAGTTTGGTTTTTACTCTGAGTGTGATAAGTTTAGAGGATTTTGAACAAGAAATTATTTGAAGTGACATATCTTAAAATAATCTAAAACAGACTATAAGAAGCAAGGGTAGAAACAGAGAGAATGAGGAGGCTATTGGAATAATCCAGGAGAAGGATGATGGAAACAAGGTAAAGTGGTGGAGATGAATGAGAACAAGATAGGATGAATCATTATTATTTGCCTTCCTTCTACTTTCCTGTATGTTTAAACTTAACAAAATTAGTATTTTTAAAGAAAGAATAATGGTAATAGCTTCAAGAGACATTTGAGTAGAATCTAACAGAATCTACTGGCCATTTGAAGGAGATAAAGGAAGGATAGTCCTTTAAGATTATCAAGTTTGGGGCTTAAGCAGCAAGAATCATGCCACCATTAATCAAAACACGGAATGTAGAGCTGTAATAAACTTTGGGTGTTAGAACATCTAATTCAATTGCCCACAAACAGAATTAACCAGACACTGACAAGGCAGCAATCATACATACGAGCTTAAGAAAGTGATCCAGGTCTGAGGAATAAAGACCTACTAGGGTCTGCCAAACTTCACATGTATTACTATTATCTCCACTTGTCTGATTCAGTATCCACCAAACCCAGAAAAGGAGATTTTCAAGTATTTTTAAAGCCCCTATTTAAAAATAGGACTTTGTTGCTGCTAGTTCTTTTTCATTATAAACTTGCTAGAGAGATAAAACATGACTGTACCTGTGATGCCACTTTAGTATTTGTTTGATAATTTCTGTAGTCTTCTTTTTTGTCTTAAGTGTATTTTTAAAGGCTTTTTGAACATTATAGACCACATAATCTATATTACAGTGCTTGCTTTATAATATAACACAATCTTCATTTATATCCTATTAAGCTATCTCCAGTCATCCTTAATAATACACTTGCCCTAAACAGTGTCATCTTGAACTAATATGATGCAGGTCTGGAAAGACTACAGATGTTCCACCCACCCAGCTCTAAATGGAGAAACAAAAGTCTACAAAATCTTACTTAGAGTTTATCTATTCCATAAGGGCAAGTACATACATCGTTGCCTTTATTTTTTGTATATAAAACGAAGTTAATCAGATATAAATATTTTCTACTGAAATTCCCCTTTATTTTGACTTTAATAGGTATTTAAATCCCCCCCCCTTTTTCCCAATCTGTGATTGGTGGAGCATGACAAGAAAAAAGAATGACTGTCAAAAAGCCTCGTGTGTTTTATTCATAAAACATATTTAAGATGAAAAAAGATGATAAAATAGGATAGTATGAGCTCTCCCCAGTCACTGATGTCATTCCATCCACACATCTGCACAGCCTCAGCTCTCAACTATCCATCCTCAGGAAGAAATCAGCAAGGCAAATTTCTCATTTTCCTAATTTCAAGGTGACTGGAGCCCTAGAGTCTCTTATAACTGCTGTTCATGGACATTTAGGATTTACACTCTTTGGGAAATAGACAATTCATACATTTTAACACTCAAATCAACCTTGAGTGCCCTTCTATCCGTCTTCAAGTAATAAAGACACAATGATCAATTTTGCACATTTTCTCACTGGCATCTCACATGGGCTGTGAAAGTTTAATAGGGTTCTATTTCTGAAAATTATGCTGTGTTGCTTTAGCTATTCTGATACACAAGGATTTGGAAAGGTGAATCATTCGTTCTGTTGCTTAGGAAGACATTTCCAGAAAAAAAAAAAAAAAACTTCTGAATTGCCTTCCAAATCTAAATTTTTTTTCAAAATCTGTTTTGTTGAACATGCCATTACTTACCAGGTGTCCACTCAATAATGCCTTCTCTTCATAAAGGATAATCTCATATTAGCACATTTGGAAGCAACCATCCTTTGTACAAAGACATTTTTTTGTCAGTGAGTTTATCTCTCTGATCAAGTGATAATTGCATTCATTTAACAACACAGTGTTAATTTTCCCACTAATAAAACTATTCTTATTGCTTGACCAAAAGATGAACTTTTGTGTCCACATATGTTCTTCAGCCTGAAGAAATAAATGTATGGACTGCATACATAGTAAAATCAAAAGTGCATATTGGCTCTGAAGTACCATCTGCAGACAATCCATATAGCAAGAAATGTTAATTCTCACCCCTGTCCTCAGATCTAGTGAATCAGAATATCTGGGGAGGGGCTCAGCAATCTGAGACTTTAACAGGCCCTCTAGGCAATTCTGACGAAGTTGAAGTTTGAGAAGCATGGAGTACTAAAAACACCCAGAGCACTTTTTTTATTTATTTTTTTTTTAATTTTTTTTTTCAACATTTATTTATTTTTGGGACAGAGAGAGACAGAGCATGAACAGGGGAGGGGCAGAGAGAGAGGGAGACACAGAATCGGAAACAGGCTCCAGGCTCTGAGCCATCAGCCCAGAGCCTGACGCGGGGCTCGAACTCACGGACCGCGAGATCGTGACCTGGCTGAAGTCGGACGCTTAACCGACTGCGCCACCCAGGCGCCCCCAGAGCACTTTTTTTAACAATGAAAATGTGCAGGAGAGGGAGGCAGGGTATATCAGACTAATTAAATCAAAATTTCTGGCACTGGGGCCTGGGCATTGGAATGTTTTAAAAACTCCCAGGTAATTATAATGCACAACCAGATTTAAGAGTCACTGCTCTAGAGGCATCCTGTCTTAAATAGTGAAAATCAATCTTTAACTTACATAAAACAATTTACTGATTTTGCAGCCTACTAGTTGTTTTTATTTAGATGCTTATTTTATCTACCTGATAAGCTTCAAGTGAGAGTCCAAGTATTATTCAGTTTCATCCCCTGAAGTGCTTAGTAAAATCTCATGCACACTGAATTTAATGAGAAAGTATTTCAATACCCCTTTCATAAAGTACCAACCCATTTTGTCCCCATAACAAACCTCTGAAATAGGCAGATTATTATCACTTTTTTTTTAAGAGAGTTCACAGAGGGTAACTGACATTTTCTTGCAGCTAATTACAGTTAAACCTGAACCATCAATCCAGAGATCTTTCCTTCATGGCGTTTCTCCTTCCCTTCAACTTCCATCTGGAATGCAATTTCCCTACAGTCTTCCCATTTTTATTTAAATGATCCCCTCTATCTGATCTCCCCACCAACACCTCTGGGCCAGAATTTGTGCCTTTCAAAAGGCATCCTTTGGCTTCAGAGTTATTACTGACTTTGGAGAGCTACAACTCTGTTCAACCCTGCAGTGACATGACGCATCACTGATTTCAAGTTTCTGAAATGCTGGGGCTACAGAACATAACCTTCACTAAAGAAGTTCCGAAAAGGGTTGGGGGGGGGGGCGGGTATTAGGCAATAACAGGAGCATGTCTCTTATTGTTATTTAAAAGTGATAATTCTCAAAATTAAGGAATCATCAATTGGATATGGTAACACATAATTTTTTCAAAATGAATTTGCTATTGTTTTCATCATAGCCTTCAGATGGCTCCAAACCTATTGTCATAAAAACATGGACCTAATGAAGTCATAGCCTGAATAGCATGTGAATACATCCGTTTGCCGGCCATGCACCATCTGCAAAGAAAGGCCTGTAAATAATCCTTCTTTTCCTTCCAAATCCAAGCGATTATACTGTACACAAGCCATATTTACAGATGGATCACCATACACACTCTCATTAGAGGCTTCTGAATGTTATTTCCCTTTTCCTAGCTTATAAATGTTCAATAGTTGGTCTGCATTTTTCAGGGCATGGGTGGGCTGTGTGAAATGCTTTAGGTTTTAATAAAAACTGTATTTAGGTTTCAGCTTCTGTCCTTGGAAAGAATCAGCATCTGTCATTATTATCATTTGTGCTAAGGAAGTCACTCTTAAGGCATATTTTACTTTTACTGCCAAAAGCTGTACAATCCCCAAAATTTTGCAAGTTGTATTTACTGCACTCTCATAATAAAATTAAACCTTAATAATCTCAAAAGAGAATAAAGATAAAGAAATGTGAGGTCCAAATGATAACATAGGAATATCCTGAATTCACTTCCTCCTACAGACATAACAAATCTATGGCTACATATGGGAAAATTCCCTCTCAAAAATACCTATAAGGGCGCCTGGGTGGCTCAGTGGGTTAACTGTCTGACTTCAGCTCAGTCATGATCTCGTGGTTCATGGGTTCAAGCCCTGCATCAGAGTCTGTGCTCACAGCTCAGAGACTGAAGCCTGCTTCAGATTCTCTGTCTCCCTCTCTCTCTGCCCTTCCTCCACTTGCACTCTCTCTCTCAAAAATAAATAATAAACATTAAAACAAATTAAAAAAAAACAAAAACCCTATAAACTAGTGAACAGGGCCTAGTTACTCTACAACAAAGAATAAAAGGGCCACATCAAGATAGCTAAGAAAAGAACAGCCACAATCTTGCCAAAACCCCACTCAGTGCAGCAAACCCACAATCAAGAGGGATCTCAGAAAGCAGGAGCTTCTCCCTGAGGACAAGGGGTTCATGTCCCATAGCAGGCATTCTAACCCTTGGGGCCTGCACTATAGGGAGGAGCCCCCAAAATATCTAAGCTAAGGTCCAGGAAAAAGAAGTTAATCATTGTGAGGAAATAGAGGAATATGTTTCAAATAAATAAGCAAGATAAAATCTCAAGAAAAATATTAATGAAAAAGAGATAAGTAATCTACCTCATAGAGTTCAAAGTAATAGTCATAGAGATGCTCACTGAACTTGGAAAAAGAATAGATGAGGGGGTGCGTGGGTGGCTCAGTTGGTTGAGCATCTGACTCTTAATTTCAGCTCAGGTTGGGGCGCCTGGGTGGCGCAGTCGGTTAAGCGTCCGACTTCAGCCAGGTCACAATCTCGCGGTCCGTGAGTTCGAGCCCCGCGTCAGGCTCTGGGCTGATGGCTCAGAACCTGGAGCCTGTTTCCGATTCTGTGTCTCCCTCTCTCTCTGCCCCTCCCCCGTTCATGCTCTGTCTCTCTCTGTCCCAAAAATAAATAAACGTTGAAAAAAAAAATTAATTTCAGCTCAGGTCATAATTTCACAGTTCATGGGTTTGTGACCCACATCAGGCTCTGCACTGATAGTGCAGACCCTGCTTGAGATTCTGTCTCCCTCTCTCTCTGCCCTTCCCCTACTTGCTTACTATCTCTCCTTTAAAATAAAATAAAAAATAAACTTAAAAAAAGAAACTAGATTAATACATTAAACATATCAACAAAGAGATGGAATATATAAGAAAGTACCAAACAGAAGTCACAAAACTGAAGAATAAAATAACTGAACTAAAAAATACAGTAGAGGGCTTCAAGAGCAGAGTGGATGAAGCAGAACAGATTGGTAATCTGGAAGACAGGGCCCACGGAACTCACCCAAACAGAGCAACAAAAAGAAAGAAGAATTTTAAAAAATGAAGATAGCTTAAAGGACCAGTGGGAAATATCAAGCATACTAACATTCACATCATAGGGCTCCCAGAAGGAGAAGGAAGAGAAAAGGGGTCAAAAACTTATTTGAAGAAATAATGGATGAAAACGTACCTAACCTGGAGAAGAACACAGACACCCAAGTCCAATTCCAGAGAATTCCAAATAAGATGAACTCAAAGAGATCCACACCAAGACACATTATAATTTAAAATGTCAAAATTGAACAAAAAGAGAGACTATTAAAAGCAGCAAGTAAAAAACAATGTGTTATACATAAAGGGAACCCCATAAAACTGGCAGCTAATTTTTCAGCTATATTTTGCAAGTAAGAAGGGTGTTACATGATATATTTATAACAATGAAAGGAAAAACATTCCAAACACGAATATTCTTCCTAGTAAGGTTATAATTCAGAATTGAAGGGGATATAAAGAGTTTCCCAGACAAGCAAAAGCTAAAGAAGTTCATCACCACTAAACCAACCTTACAGGAAATGTTAAACTTCCTTAAGCTGAAAAGAAATAACACTAATTAATAACAAGAAAACATAAAAAGTAAAAATATCACTGGTATATGTATTGTATATATAGGATGCTAAATGTGAGCCTCATGGTAAGCACAAAGCAAAAACCTACAGTAGATTCAGAAAAGAAAATGAGAAAGGAATTTGAAAAAGTAAACAAAGTCATCAAACCACAAGGGAAGAGAGCAAAAAAAAAGAAGAAAGAAACAGGAGGAACTGCAAAAAACAGCCAGAAAATATATAACAAAATGCTAGTAACTATATAACTATCAATAATTACTTTAACTGTAAATGGACTAAATTCTCCAATCAAAAGACATAGGATAGTTAAATGGACTTAAAACAAAACAACAACAAAAAAACAACAAGACTTGTCTACATGCCGCCTACAAGAAACTCACTTCAAATGTAAGAACACACCCAGAGTGAAAGTGAAGGGATGGAAAAAGCTTTCCATGCAAATGGAAATGAAAAGAAAATTAGGGTAGCTATACTTATATAAGACAAAATAGGCTTTAAAACAAAGACTGCAATAAAAGAGAAAGAACGGTATTACATAAAGATAAACAAATGCTACAAGAAGATATAACATTTATAAATATATACACACCCAACATAGCATCAAAATATATAAAACCAATATTAACAGACCTAAAAGGAGAAATTGAAAGCAGTATAATAAGAATAGGGGACTTTAACACTCTACTTGCATCAATAGAAAGGTCATCCAGATAGAAAGTCAATAAGAAAACATTAGTCTTAAATGACACATTACACCAGATAAACTTAATAGATATATTCAGAACATTCCATCTAATGCTACAGAATACACATTTGTATTCCAAGTGTACATGGAATATTCTCCATGGAACATGTTTCAATAAATTAAAGATTGAAGTCAGACCAATCATCTTTTCTAACCATAGTGGTATGACACTAAAACTCAACTATAAGAAGAAAACTAGAAAAAAAATGTGTAGGTTAAACAATATGCTACAACCAATGGTTCTCAAAAACATCAAAGGAAAACATTTTAAATACCTGGAAACAAACAAAAATTGAAATCTAACATATTAAAATCCATGGGACACACCAAAAGCAGTTCTAATAGAGATGTTCAAAGCAACAGAGGCCTACCTCAAGAAACAAGAAAAATTTCAAATAAACAATCTAACTTTATACCTAAAAATCTAGAAAAAAAGAACAAAGCCCAAAGCTGGTAGAAAAAAGAAAGTAATAAAGATCAGAGTGGGAATAAATGAAATAGAGACTAAAAGACAATAGAAAAGATCAGGGGCGCCTGGGTGGCACAGTCGGTTAAGCGTCCGACTTCAGCCAGGTCACGATCTCGTGGTCGGTGAGTTCGAGCCCCGAGTCAGGCTCTGGGCTGATGGCTCAGAGCCTGGAGCCTGTTTCCGATTCTGTGTCTCCCTCTCTCTCTGCCCCTCCCCCGTTCATGCTCTGTCTCTCTCTGTCCCCAAAATAAATAAATGTTGAAAAAAAAAATTAAAAAAAAAAAGATCAATAAAATTAAAACCTGGTTCTTCAAAAAGGTAAACACAACCAAGAAAAAAGAGAGAAGCCTCAAATAAATAAAATCAGATTTAAAAGACAAGTTACAACTGATACCACAAAAATACAAATTATTATAGGAGATTACCATGAACAACTATATACCAATAAATCAGATAATCTAGAAGACATGCATAAATTTCTAGAAACATATGATCTCCCAACACTGAATCAGGAAAAAAAATTTTTTTTAATCTGAATAGACTGACTACTGCTAAGGCAATCAAATCAATAATCAAAAAATTCTCAACAAATAAAAGCTCAGGACTAGATGAGTTCAGTGGTGAATTCTACCAAGGATTCAAAGATTTAATGCCTATCCTTCTCAAATTCTTCCAAGAAATAGAAGACAATGGAATGCTTCCAACTCATTACAAGTGCAGCATCACCCTGATACCAAAACCAGAGAAGGGCACTACAGAACAGAGGAGAGTAGAGAAGGAGAGGAGAGGAGAGGGGAGGGGAGGGGAGGGGAGGGGAGGGGAGGAGGGAGGAAAGGGGAGGGGGAGGGGAGGGGGAGGAGAAGGGGAAGGAAAGGAGGAAGGAAGGAGAAAAAAAGAGGAAGAAGCAGAAAATTACAGGCCAATAACTCTGATGAACATAGAAGCAAACTCTTCAATAAAATATTTGCAAACTGAATTCACTGTTGCACTGAAAGGATTAGATTTCACAATCCAGTGAAATTTATTCTAGAGATGCAAGCATGGGTCAACACTCACAGATCAATCAACATGATACACCACATTAACAAAATGAAAGATAAAAATCAGGTGTGCCTGGGTGGCTTTGTCGGTTAAGCGTCAGACTTCGGCTCAGGTCATGATCTCATGGTCCGTGAGTTCGAGCCCCGCGTCAGGCTCTGTGCTGACAGCTCAGAGCCTGGAGCCTGTTTCAGATTCTGTGTCTCCCTCTCTCTCTACCCCTCCCCTGTTCATGCTCTGTCTCTCTCTGTCTCAAAAATAAAAAAAAAACGTTAAAAAAATTTTTTTAAAAATCATATAATTACATCCATAGATTCAGGAAAAGCATTTGACAAAATTCAATAGCCAGTTATGATAAAAACTCTAAACAAAGTGAATATAGACGGACTGTACCTCAATGTAATGAAGACCAGATATGACAAGTCCACAGTTTTCATCATACCCAATAGTGAAAAGCTGAAAGCTCTCTTTCTAAGAACAGGAAACAGACAAGGACACCCACTCTCCCCATAGTATTCAGTATAGTATTAGAAATCCTAGCCAGAGAAATTTAACATGGTATTAAGTCCTAGCCAGAGAAATTAGTCAAGAAAAAGAAATAAAAGGCATACCATTTGGACAGGAAAAAGTAAAACTGTCACTATTTGGAGATAACATGATTTAATATATAGAAAACCACACAGATTCCATCAAAAGTCTGTTAGAACTAATAAATAAATTCCACAAAGCTGTAGGGTTTGAAATCAATATACAAAAATTTGTTGAGTTTCTTTCTTTCTTTCTTTCTTTCTTTCTTTCTTTCTTTCTTTCTTTCTTTCTTTCTTTCTTTCTTTCTTAGTTTTGAGAGAGAGGGAGACAGAATGTGAGCAGGGGAGGGGTAGAAAGACAGGGAGACACAGAATCTGGAGCAGGCTCCAGGCTCTGAGCTGTCAGCACAGAGCCCGATGTGGGGCTTGAACCCACAAAGCACGAGATCATGACCTGAGCTAAAATCAGACGCTTAACCAACTGAGCCAACCAGCCAAAATTTGTTGAGTTTCTATACACTAACTACAAAGTATTAGAAAGAAAAAAAATTTTAATGATCCCATTACAATTATATCAAAAATAATAAAACACTTAGGAATAAGTTTAATCAGGAAGACGAAAGATCTATACACTGAAAACTATAAGATATTGATGAAATTGAAGATGAAACAAATAAATGGAAAGATATCCCATTCTCATAGATTGGAAGTATTAATACTGTTAAAATGTTCATACTACTCAAAGCAATCTACAGAGTCAATACAATCCCCATCAAAATTCCAATGACATTTTTCACAGAACTGGAATAAACAATCCTAAAATTTGTATGGAACCACAAAAGACTCCAAAGAGCCAAAGCAATTTTAAGAAATAAAAACAAAGCTGGAGACATATGCTCCCTGATTGCAAACTATACTAAAAATGCACAGTAATCAAAATAGTTTGGTATTGGTGTAAACATAAACACATAGATCAATGGAACAAAATAGAGTTTCCAAAATAAATCCATGATTCTCTGCTCAACTAATTTACAATAAAGGAAGAAAATGGGGAAAGAAGAGACTCTTCAATAACTGGTGCTGGGAAGATTGGACAGTCACATGCAAAAAAAAAAAAAAAAGGGAAAGAAAGAAAAGAAAACAAAAGAAAAGAGAAAAGAAGTTAGACTACTGTTTTACACCATACAAAAAATTAACTCAAAATGGATTGAAGACTTGAATATAAGACCTGAAACCATAAAACCTCTTGCAGAAAACAGACAATAAGCTCCCCTGACATCAGTCTTGGCAATGATTTTTTTTTTTGGATCTGACTCCAATAAGCAAAGGCAGCAAATGTAAAAATAAGCAAATAGGACTATATCAAACTACACAGCAAAGGAAGCCATCAACAAAATTAAAAGAACCTACTAAAAGGGAGAAATATTTATAAATCATATACCCAATAAGGGGTTAATATTCAAAATACACAAAGAACTCATATTACTCAATAGCAAAAAAACACAACTCAATTAAAAATTAGGCAAAGGATTTGAATAGACATTTTTCCAAAGAACACATAAAGATGACTAACAGGTACATGAGAAGATGATCAAAATCGCTAAACATCAAAGAAATGCAAATCAAAATCACAATGAAGTACCACCTCACACCTGTTATCATGGCTAATACCAAAAAGATAAGAAATAACAAGTGTTGGCAAAGCTGTGGAGAAAGGAAGACCCTTATGCGCTATTGGTGGCATGTAAATTAGTGCAGCCATTATGGAAAAGAGTATGGAGTTCCCTCAAAAATTTAAAAATGGAACTACTATGTGATACAGCAATGCCAATACTAAGTATTTATCCAAAGAAAATGAAGACACTAATTTAAAATGATATGTACACTGCTATGTTCATTGTGGCATAATTTACAACTGCCAAGTTATGAAAGCTAAACATCCATCAATGGATGAATGGATAAAGGAAATGTTCTGTGTATACACAATAGAATAGTATTCACCCATAAAAAAAAGAAGGGAATCCTGCCATTTGCTACAACATGGATGAACCTTGAGGACATTAAGCAAGGTGAAATAAGTCAGAGAAAGACAATTCTATATCATTTCATTTATATGTGGAATCAAAAATAAAACAAATGAACAAACAAAATAAAGCCAAAAATTTCATAGATACAGAGAACAGAATGGTGGTTACTAGAAGTGAATGGGGTTAAGGGAGGTGAGCAAAATGGGTGAAGGGAGTCAAAAGTTACAAACTTCCAGTTATAATATAAATAAGCCATGGATATGTAATATACAACACAGCGACTATAGTCAATAGTACTGTAGTGCATACTTGGAAGTTGCCAAGAGAATAAATATTAAAAGTTCTCATCGCAAGGAAAAAAATTGTAACTTTGCATGGTGACAGATGGTAACTAAACTTAATGTGGTGATCATTTCATGGTGTATGCAAATATCAAATCATTACGTTGCACACTGAAACTAATATAATGTTATATGTCACTTATACTTCAATTTAAAAAAATAAACAGGATTATCTAGGATCATACATACATCCTTGATTCAGACAGGAGGTCACATTGCTATTCATGAGGGGAGGAGCCCATGAACTTGCCCATAAAGATGCTAGTATGCTGCAATGTACTATGAAGTCTGCTGGAGTCGGATCACACTCCCTCCTGGGACCAGAAAAACCCACACGTTCTCCCTGATGCTTGGCAAACAGAAAAAGGAGGCAAGCTGGTAAGTAAGCAGAAAAGGACATGGTAGTAAACATAAAAGTCAAAACTTGAAACAGAAACCATAGGAAGCTATTAACGGGGTCACCTCTACATAAGGTGCACTGAGAAGAGAAACTAACGTGAAAATTGGTCTTCTTCACAGTTAACACTTACAGGTTACAAATACAAATTGTAGACTCAAAAGCCTGAATTTTGATGGTGAATCAACTAATTTTTGTGCTCTTTGATAATTTACTTAGCTTTTCTATGCCTTATATATATTCACCTGTGAAGTTGGGATGATAATGGTTCCTACCTAATAGGTAATATTAGTAAAGGGCTTAGAAATATATTTGGCAGGAGGCTGGGAAGATGGTGGAGTAAGAGGACCCTTAGCTCACCTTGTCTCATAGATACAACTAGATAACACTCACATCAGCATAAATAACCCAAAAAATTATCCAAAGACTGGCAGAACAAACTCCACAACTGTCACAGACTTTGAGTCTGGACTTCTCTCTTGTCCAGCTAGAGAGCAGATACAGAATTAAATACAAGAGAAGCTAATGTCCGTGAGGAGAGAAGAGCCCCAAACAGGGGTTTTGTCTCTGTTTTTATTGAGCTCTCAAGGTTTTACATACATGGTGAACATGCAGAAGAAAACAATAAGACAGTGACCATTAATTTGTGTGTGTGTATGAAGCAAAGGGTTTAGGAGGCAAGTGGCATTAGAAGCTGAGATTAAACCACAATGATATTTTGGCCCCAGATGCTAGATGGACAGTGTTTCTCTGTGGGCAATTACAGCCAAGTAGCTGTCATCTCCAAAGTGTAAGATTGCTGGAGCATGCTGCCTCAAAGGCTAACAAAGCACCTTTTTCACTAGCTAACCTTGGGTGCTTTCGCCCCGTAGCGGCATTCCGCCTCTAACTGTCTTGGACACTTTCATCCTGTGGAGACAGCTTTCCGCCCTAAGCCTTGTTTTACCTTATGACTAAGCTTAGGCGCTTTTACCCTGTGGTAGCTTTCCACCCTAAGCCTTGTTAACCCATCGGTGCAAGTGTACAGAATTCTTAAACTTAGTTCCCACACACAATTAAATGTAGAGAAGAGGCCACATTGAAGAGGGTAAGAAGGGCTGAGATGTGGTGGAAAGCTAAACAGATCAAGGCCATGGGGGAGGGGGGCAGGTGGGAAGAAGCCACAGACAAAGAGAAGGGGTCAAAGAGCTATCACACTGGGGAGCCCACACAAGGAACATGAATACTCATAATATTTGGCTTTAAAGGCAAAAGGAGCTAAATTTCATGAGTTCTTATAACCAGCAGTACTTAAAACCTGTAATTTTGAAAATCAAGAGGGCTCAGCTCTGGAAGAGCCTGGAGGGCAAGAGGAAACTGAGTCCCCATCCTTAAAGAGATAGCACAAAAAACAGCTTCACAGATACAGTGTAGAAGCAGCACTTGGAAAACACATGAAAGGGAGAGTAGTTTATTCTTTTCAGAACACGTCCCAGAGAGGCAAGAATCACAGGAAGACCCATCCAGGAACAAAGGAGTTGGCAAGTATGATCTCCCTCCCACCCCCAACCCCCCACCACCAGAATAAACACTAGTTCATCTGCAGGAACCAGTTCAGTGCCATCATTCACAAGATATTTAACAAAATACATTGTTAAAATTGTGCATCACACTCATGTAGGCTTTGCAGATTTGTTCAGGCTGACCCCAGTGCTGTGGCATGCACTGTGCTAAAGTCAGCTGGTCCCAGCAGCAGCATGTTCCTTCCAATATGCCCTTGGCCAGACCCCATTCAAAGTGGTGCCACAAGCCTGGCAGTGTGCAACCAGCTCCAACAGGCACCAGAACCACTCCAAGTGACCCATTCCCTGGGGTATGGGGAAGATAACCACACACAACAATCAAATGGCAGCCCTAGCAGTGAAATGGGCACAAACAGTTTATCTGAATACAAGCCTTGCCCATCAATGAAAACTTCTCAGTGGACAACACAAGCAACGTGCCTGGCAGCTTCATGCTACTACATCTCTGGCAAATGCCCAGTCTGACTCAACTCCAGACCAAGGCAACCCCAGACTGGTCCATTAACACCACACAGACAAAACACTGCTACTGCCCACAACAGGCAGAGAGGCAGCGCAGATGACTGGACTGAAGGAAAAAGTGGCCAAGATACAAAAGAAGGGTGCATACGACACACATAGAGGGCATTCCTAAAGGCCAAGTTCTGGTGGAACAGGGGACATTGTACTTCAGGGCACTATAGGACCTCTTCTTCATAAGGCCATTAGTTTCGAGAGCAGGAGACATAGCAAACTTTCCTAAAACAGAGAAACAGACACAAAAAGTTAGATATAATGAGTAGACAGAATAATATGTCCCAAATGAAAGTACAGGACAAAACCACAGCAAGAGACCTAAGTGAAATGGAGATAAGTAGTATACCTGATAGAGAATTTAAAGTAATGCTCATAAAGATACTCAATGAACTTAAGAGTGGAAGAAATCAGCAAGACTCTTATCAGAGATTAAAAAACATAAAAAAAGAACCAATTAGAGATGAACAACGCAATAAATGAAATTAAAAATATACCAGATGGAATAAATCTCTGCCAGAGGAAGCAGAGGAATTAATTAGCAACCTGAAGGACAGAGTAATGGAAAGTAATCAAGCTGTTCTGAACAAGTGAAAGAAAAAAATATATATACCAAATGAAAATAGGGAACTCAGCAAGTCCAACAAGCATAATAACATTCACATTATAGGGATCCCAGAAGGAGAAGAGAGAGAAAAGGGAGTAGAAAATTTATATGAAGAAATAATAACTGAAAACTTTCCTAATCTAAAGGAGGAAACAGATATCCAGATCCAGGAGGTACAGAGAGCATCCAACAAAATCAACCCAAGGAGGTCCACACTGAGACACTTAGTAATTAAAATGGCAAAAAAAAATTGTGATAAAGAGAGAATTTTAAAAGCAGCAGTAAAAAAGAAGACAGTTACATACAGGGGAAACCCCCATAAGGCTATTAGCAGACTTCTCAGAAGAAACTTTGCAGGCCAGAAGGGAGTGGCATTATATATTCAAAGTGCTAAAAGGGAAAAACTAGCAGCCAAGAATACTCTATCCAGCAAGGCTATCATTCAGAATAGGAGAGATAAAGAGTTTCCCAGACAAACAAAAGCTAAAGGAGTCCATGGCCACTAAACCAGCCATAAAATGTTAAAAGGGACTGTGGGTGGAAGGAGAGACCATAAGTAAAAGTAAGAAAAATAGGAAGCACAAAAGAAATAAAATTAAGTATAACTGTAAAAATCAGTCAAGAGACTCACAAAATAAAAGGATGTAAAGCATAACAGCATATCCCTAAAATGTGGGGTGGAGAGGAGTAAAGAATAGATTCAAACTTAAACAAGTATCTTAAGTTAACTATCTTAAACTCGAGAAGTCAATATAGACTGCTATATGCAGATGCTAAATACAAACCTAATAGTAACTATAAATCAAAAGCCAGTAATACATATGCAAAAAATAGAGAAAGGAATCCTAATATATCACTAAAGAAAGTCCTCAAACCATGAGAGAGAGATAAAGAGAAGAAAGGATCAGAGAAGAACAACAAAACACACCACAAAACGAGTAACAAAATGGCAATAAATACTTATCAATAATTACCTTGAATGTAAGTGTACTAAATGCTCCAATCAAAAGACATAGGGTGATGGAATGGATAAAAAACAAGACCCTCTATATGCTGCCTACAAAAGACTCACCTCACATCTAAAGAAACATACAGATTGAAAGTACGGGAATGGAGACATATTTATCATGCAAATGGATGTCAAAAGAAAGCCAGAGAAGCAATACTTATATCAAACAAAATAGGCTTTAAAATAAAAACTATAACAAGAGACAAAGAAGGACACTACATAATAATAAAGGATACAATCCAACAAGAGTATATAATACTTGTAAATATTTGTGCATCCAATATGGGAGCATCCGAATACATAAAAGGGCTGATAACAAACATAAAAGAAGTGATTTATACTAATACAATAATAGTAGGGGACTTTAATGCCCCACTAACATCAATGGACAGATCATCTAAACAGAAAATCATGGGTTCCTGGGTGGCTCAGTCAACTGAGCATCCGACTCTTGATTTCATCTCAAGTCATGATCCCAGTTTGTGGGATCAAGCCCCACATCGGGCTCCACACTCAACATGGAGCCTGCTTAAGATTCTCTCTTTCTCCCTCTGCCCACCCCACCCCCCACCATTCTCATTCTCTCTCTCTCTCTCTCTCTCTCAAAAATAAAAGTAAAAATAAAAATAAAATAATAAGTAAATAAACAGAAAATCAATAAGGAAACAGTGACTTTGGTTTTTTAAAAAACCAATAGAACAGATCAATGAAACCAGGAGCTAGTTCTTTGAAAAAAATCCATAAAATTGATATATCTTTAGCCAGACTCATAAAAAAGAGACAGTGAGCAAGAGGACTCAAACAAAATCAGAAGTGAAAGAGGAGAAATAACAACTGACACCACAGAAATACAAAGGATTATAAGAAAATACTATGAAAAATTATATTCCAACAATTCCAACCTATAAGAAATGGATAAATTCCTAGAAAATGAAACCTACCAAAACTAAAGAAATAGAAAATTTGAACAGATTAATTACCAGCAATGAATTGAACCAGTAATCAAAAAACTCCCAACAAACAAAAGTCCAGCACCAGATGGATTCACAGGTGAATTCTACCAAACATTTAAAGAGTTAATACCTATTCTGATCAAACTATTTTAAAAAATAAAAAAAAAGGAAGTATAACTTCCAAATTCATTCTATGAGGCCAGTATTGCCCTGATAACAAAACCAGATAAAGACACCACAAGAAAAGGCTAATATCCCTGATGAACATAGATGCAAAAATCCTCAACAAAATATCAGCAAACCAAATTCTACAATATATTTTCAAAATTATTAATCCTAATCAAGTGGGATTTATTCCTAAAATGAAAGAGTGGTTCAATATTCCCAAATCAATCAACATGATATATCACATCAAAGAGAAAGGATAAAAAACACATGATCATTCCAATGGAACATTTCAATACAGAAATAGCATTTGACAAAGTACAACACCCATTCATAACAAAAACCTTCAAAAAAATAGGATTAGAGAGAACACACCTCAACACAATAGAAGCCATATACAAAAGGCCATATACACAGCTAATGTCATCCTAAATGGGGAAAAATTGAGAACTTTTCCTCTATTGTCAGGAACAAGGTGGGGATATCTACTCTCACCACTTTTAGTCAATATAGTAGTGGAAGTCCTAGCCATAGCTATCAGACAACAAAAAGAAATAAAGGGCATCCAGATTGATAACGAAGAAGTAAAACTTTTACTATTTGCACATGACATGATACTATGGAGAGAAAACTTTAAGGATTCCACCAAAAAACTACTAGAACTGACAAATGAATTAAGTAAATTTTCAAGATACAAAATTAATGTATAGAAATCCACTGCATTTCTAATCACTAGCAGTGATGCAGGAGAAAGAGAAATTAAGAAAACAACTCCAATTGAACCAAAAATAATAAAATACCTAAGAATAAACTTAACCAAAGAGGTGAAGGACCTGTACTCAAAACTATAAAACACTGATGAAAGAAATTGAAGATGACACAAAATTACAGAAAGACATACCATGTTCATGGGTTGAAAGAATACTGTCAAAATGTGTATTCTACCCAAAGTAATCTACAGATTTAATGCAATTCCTATCAAAATACCAATAATACAAATACAAAATACAAAATACAAATACAAAATACAGTATTTTTCACAGAGCTAGAACAAACAATCCTAAAATTTGTATGGACCCACAAAAGATCCTGAATAGCCAAAAAAAAAAGCAATATTAAAAAAGAAAAATAAAACTGGAAGCATCACAATTCTAGATGTCAAGTTATATTACAAAGTGGTAGTAATCAAAATAGTATGGTACTGGCACAAAATTAGACACATAGACCAATAGAACAGAATAGAAAGCCCATAAATAAACCCACAATTACATGGTTAGTTAATCTTTGACAAAGCAGGAAAGAATATCCTACGGAAAAAAGACAGTCTTTTCAGCAAATGGTGTTGGGAAAACTGGACAGCTACACATGAATGAAACTGGACCACTTTCATATACTATACACAAAAATAAACTCACAGTGGATTAAGGACCTAAATGTAAGACCCGAAACCATAAAAATCCTAAAAGAGAACACAGGCAAAAATGTCTCTGACGTTGGCTGCAGCAACATCTTTCTAGATAGATCTCCTGAGGCAAGAGAAACAAAAGCAAAAACAAACTATTGGGACTGTATCAAAATAAAAATCCTTTGCACAGCGAAGAAAATAACAAAGAAAACTAAAAGACAATTTAATGAATGGAAAAAGATATTTGCAAATGACACAGCTGACAAAGGGTTAATATCCAAAATATATATAAAGAACTTATACAACTCAACAACAACAACAATAAAAACAAAGAATCCAATTAAAAATGAGCAGAAGACATGAAAAGACATTTCTCCAAAGAAGACATACAGATAGCCAACAGACACATGAAAATATGCTCAACATCACTCATCATCAGGAAAGTGCAAATCAAAAGGATAATGAGATATTATCTCTTATCTGTCAGAATGGCTAAAATAAAAATCACAAGAAACTACAAGTGTCGGTGAGGATGTGGAGGAAAAAAAACACTTTACAATGTTGGTAGGAATGCAAACTGATACAGCCACTGCAGAAAACAGTATGTAGGTTCCTCAAAAAATTAAAAAATAGAACCACCCTATGATCCAGTAATTGCACTACTGGGTATTTACCCATAGAATGAAAACACTAATTTGAGGATATATATGTACCCCTATGTTTATTGCAGCATTATTTACAATAGCCAAACTATGGAAGCAACCCAAGTATCCATAAAAAGATGAATGGATAAAGAAGTGGTGCCATATATATATATATATATATATATATATATATATGTGTGTGTGTGTGTGTGTGTATCTATCTATATATATGTATATATATATCTATATATATGTATATATGTGTGTGTGTGTATATATATGTGTGTGTGTGTGTATATACACACACACACACACACACATATATATGTATATATATATGTTGCCACTTGCAACAACATGGATGGATCTAGAAAGTATAACGCTAAGCAAAATAAGTTAGAGAAAGACAAAAACAATATTATTTCACTCATACGTGGAATTTAAGAAATAAAATGAACAAAGGGAAAAAAAGAGAGAGAAAAACAAAACAGACTCTTGACTACAGAGAACAAAACAGAGAAAAACAAAAAACAGACTCTTGACTATAGAGAACAATCAGATGGTTACCAAAGGGGAGGTGGGTAGGGGGTGGATGAAATAGATGAAAGGGATTAAAGAGTACATTTATGTCAATGAGCACTGAGTAATGTATAGAATTGTTGAATCACTATACTGTCCACCTGAAACTAATATAAAACTATATGTTAAGTATACTGGAATTAAAATTTTTTAATGGAAAATAAAAAGAAATATGCCTGGCAAAGAACACACAGTATTTACCATTTTATTATTATTATCATCATCATCATTCTTTGATGTCTGAAACAGAACCCACCGTGAATATTTTTATTTATTATTATTATTATTATTATTATTATTATTATTTGATATCTACTCTTAAACTAAGGAGCAATTCAACATAAAACATACATGGTGAAAACTGTAAGTGATTCTTTTGGCTCTCCATAGTTAAGCCTGTGTTCCTGGCCACAGTAATGACAGTTTCCTTTTTAATAATGCTAACTCCAGTCTCTTCACCTTCCATGACCATCTTCAAATATCTTCAGCTCTTTGCCCCCCTTTATTCTTACACGGGTTACAAAGACTTCTAACTTACATAAGTTACAAGTTTATATAAGTTACAAAGAAGACTTCCTAGTCTAAAATTTTCCAATTAGATAAGAACAATCCTGTAGGATCATGCTAAAAAATGAGTAGGTTTTGTGGTGGGACATAAAAACTATATTTGACTTTCAAAACTATAAACAGTCAAGAGCTGCTCTGCCTGGAGAAAATGAAAGCAATAATGAGCTAATTTGACTCACATTTATCATTTTATAGAGCAGACACCCAGGCCACAACTAACATTTGAAATGGATCTGGGAACTATATGTAGGATAAGGTTAAAGAAATAAATATTAAGTCCACATATTTGTATGTATCAAGACAAATTCCTTCCAAACTCCACTGTGTTATTTACACCTCAATTTTTTCCACTTCTGTAATGTTAATCCACTCAGCAACCGTTAAAAAATAAGGGTTAGTGCAAACCTGATTTATGATACTGACAACTAGTCATGGTCTAATCAACTCTCTTCAATCTGACCAAAATCAATATTTTTTAAAGTCAAGATTCTGGTCATGTTTTTCAGTATTGGTGCTAACTCTCCCATTAAAAAACTAATACCTCATGGTCCTGTGCATCAGTTAAGTCTTTTCCAAAATGCTCATGTATCTACTGTCAAGTAAACAGGACCAGAATATTTATTAAGGCAAGTTTCTGGTATCTTTTTCAGTGCTGAATTGATAATTAATCTACTCTGAGACACAAGAGAGGAAAAATGTTATATAGTGAGCTTCTGACTGAATTTGATTTTTTAAATTATCTCCAAGATTTCCACAGTGTGTTGGTTATTGATAGGGCAATTTGGGGCAAGGTATCAGAATCCTAGTAAGAGCCCAATAAACACTTAAGAGACCCCGTTAGGGGCGCCTGGGTGGCGCAGTCGGTTAAGCGTCCGACTTCAACCAGGTCACGATCTCGCGGTCCGTGAGTTCGAGCCCCGCGTCGGGCTCTGGGCTGATGGCTCAGAGCCTGGAGCCTGTTTCCGATTCTGTGTCTCCCTCTCTCTCTCTGCCCCTCCCCCATTCATGCTCTGTCTCTCTCTGTCTCAAAAATAAATAAACGATGAAAAAAAAAAATTAAAAAAAAAAAAAAGAGACCCCGTTATAAGAAGGGAGAAAAGAATAGTTAGAGAAACCTGTGGTTCTTCCTATTTATTTCCATTTTTGAAATAATAAGAGCCAGTGTTCTTTTGCATGGCCAACCTGCTAGACAAACACTTCAAGAGCCATCCCACAAAATTCTATGTGTGGTATATGAGAGGGTCAAATGACAATCCTTCCATATTTGCCACTGCAGAACTGAACGTTTATTATGTATCTTTTGACGATATGTTGGAATAAGTGAATGATTAACAGAACAGAAGCTTCTATAAGACAAACTGCACGAGCTACATTTTTAAACCAGCCTTCATCACCTCTCATAGATTCCAAAGTCTGCCTGGGGTACAGTCTAGTGTATGGGAATGCAGAGTGTCAAAACAAGCTAGGTCATAGGTTCAGTCTCTGTTGCAAGAGTCTTTGCTCTCTCAACATAAAATGGTAATAGTGGTACATATCTTGCTATAAAGATTACTTTGGATAACTCATGTAAAAAGCCCTGCATATAAAACATACTCAGTAAAGAGTATATATTATTATACTTTCTGTGCTTTTTTTCCCCCCTTTAGGTGAGGCTTTTTTCAATTAACTTTATATTGCTTAAATGAAGTGACTGCATGAATAATTAAATTAAGTCCTGGGACATTTGAATAAGATTAAAATGATGTTTAGGTTAAAAAGAATTCAATAAACATTGTCAAAACCTAAGATTGGTGAGGAAAGTCACAGCATCTTAGGCTTATAACAACCTATGTCCTATGAGGAAGTTAAGATGGTCAGACAGCAATGAATGAGATTTGGAAACAAGATTAAAGTAAACCATTGAGTGAGCATTATGTTCTGTCTAGGCACACCAACAAAATTTAAAGACTAACAAGAATCATTTAGATAATTCATGTCAGCAGAAAAGGGCTTCTCTTTCTTTAAATATCCAGGTATTTCAGTAAGAATGTTTATTATCTTCAATTATTCAGTAATTGCTTTGATTCCACAATTCATGTGTTGCGTATATCAATATAGCTTTTTTCTTTGAGATCCTACAAAGAGCAAATGGCTGCTTAGTTGTATTGTAGTCATGAAGAAGCAATTTAAAAGGCAATCAAGCCATTTGGTTAAAGGCAGATCAAGAAAGTACAAATCTAAGGTTATAGTGCACTTTTATGAGTCATCCAGAGCTCGAAGGGTATTACAGCTTTAGGATCAACCAAAAGACATATCAAAACTTTTATGGTCTCTGAGTAGTTAAGAAAATGCAGTTTTATTCTTTCTTCTACCCATGTACTATATGGAGCTATTTATCAGGTAGAAGACATAAGAAACAGACAAGATCCCAAGGCCTTTCCCATCAAAGCATGTTTCATTTAAAGGCCCATTTTATTAGCCTGTACTCTTAGGCTGTGACTGTACACAAAATAAACGGGATAATTGATGCTATCCAACCAGTTCAAACCCAGTTCTGTTTTCATCCAAAATATCTAGGTGTTTTCCATCCTAAATTATACAAATATTATTATAATTCTAAACTTCACTTTCCATGTATAGATAAACAGGTGTTTGTTAAATGAGGGATGCATTTAGGAACATAATTTATTATGTTTTCCCATGCTGGTAATGAAGAACAAGACATTGAATGTTACAGTTTCTTAAATTTATTGGCATGGCAAAATGAATTCCATTATCGTCAACAAAAATGAGGTTTATTTTTCTAAATTCATGAATTCAAACTAAATTTATACAGTTCTTGATGTTTTGAAGTTTGAAGTTTGTTTAAATATAATTAATTTTAAAAGCAAAATTATATGCAGGTCAAGAGCTAAGAGAAATCTCTTAAGAAATATATTTTCTATATTATCTTTGGATGTATGGCTTGATTTCTATTGTCATTATCTTGGTTCAGACCTTAATCCTTTCTTACTGTGACTGTTGTTAAGGTCTTTTAATTGGTCCTAATGTCTCCAAACTCATACATTTCCAATCTCTCTTCTATGTTGCCACCACATTTTTTGATGCGAACTTCAGTATGACCCTCTCTGGACTGAAGTTTTTAATGACACTCACCATCACTACCATCCTTGCTTCCATGATAAAGTCCCAGTTCCCTGCAAGTATGCAAACCCTTCAAGGCCTGGCCTCTCACCACTTTCTCAGGTTCATTTCTCACTACTTACCTATTAATATCCATTACTTGCACTTCTCTAGATATGACATGCATTTCCTATCTCTGTGCTTTTCCTGATGTTGCCTCCTTCACATTGCCCACAAATGAATGCCTAATCATCTTCAACACTCAGCCCAAGCAACACTTTCTTTGGCATTCTCCCTGAAGTCTATACCCCTCCAGATATGAATGAATCAGTTCATCTCCAGGGTCCCCATAGTATAGATCTCCATCTGTTAAAATCCTATCCAATCTTCAAAGCGAGTCTTTAATGTGGCTGTATCCATAAATAGAATAACCATAGGATTTTTCTTACAAGCTGGAATGTCTTTGAGATTAGAGTGGTGCCTTATATACAGTTATAGATAGAAACTAGGACTATCCCAAGCAAACCAGGAATAAGCCCACCTTATCCAGCCCACCTTATTCATAATTAGCAAAACTGGAGATAAACCCTTCTACCTTATACTTCTCTTATGCCACTAGATCCTTGTGATATACTCGTGTATGTTTGTCTTACCAATATTACAAAATTGTGCTCTCTTTAAGAACAAGAATTATATTTTACTCATCTTTATATTCATTACTACACCTGCCATATTGTCTCACCTTTTAAAATACTCTTAAAAAGTATTTTAAAATACTTTAAAAAGAGAAAATTTTGGGGCGCCTGGGTGGCGCAGTCGGTTAAGCGTCCGACTTCAGCCAGGCCACGATCTCGCGGCCCGTGAGTTCGAGCCCCGCGTCGGGCTCTGGGCTGATGGCTCAGAGCCTGGAGCCTGTTTCCGATTCTGTGTCTCCCTCTCTCTCTGCCCCTCCCCCGTTCATGCTCTGTCTCTCTCTGTCCCAAAAATAAATAAACGTTGAAAAAAAATAAATAAAAATAAAAATAAAAAATAAAAAGAGAAAATTTTTAAATAAAATACTTGTGGTACCATCTATGGCAATGTGTAGAAACAAAACTAAATATATTTCAAATGATACTACTTATAAGGGTTCCTGGGTGGCTCAGTCAGTTGAGCGTTCAACTTTGGCTCACGTCATGATCTCAGGGTTTGTAAGTTCAACCCCAAATTGGGCTCTCTGCTGTCAGCACAGACCCCACTTCGGATCCTCTGTCCCTCTCACTCTGCCCCTCCCCAGCTCGCACTCTCTCAAAAATAAATTTAAAAAAATTTTTTAATAAATAAAACATTTTTTTAAAAGATACATGATACTACTTGTAGTTTTAGTCTAGTTAGCAACATGTTCTCAACTGATCTTTATCAGTTGTGTCTTAAAATGCCAGGAATTTACATGTTAGAATCTAGAGAAATGTTTTCTTCTTTCTACACTGGGTTTCTGATATATTATGCTAATGAAGTAGAAATGGACATCTAAGCTTTTACTTTTTCCTTAATATAAATACCTTAGAGGAAATAATCTCCTAAAATTCTACGGTTTATTTAAAGCTAAAACTATGCTTCTACTTGTTTTGAGAATTATCATTCCAATTAATGTTGTTTAATGCCAAACGATTGAGAAACTCAAGAAATAGCTAAATTCTTTTATTACAAATGAAAATAAGGTTATAAGGATATATCAAAGAGAAAAATTTTATTCACCGATTTTGAAGATACCATATTCAGTGGACAAATTATAACTGATCATTAGCAAATTTTTACAAATCATTTTTTCCAAAACTTATAAATTTCTCAAAGAATGTGAACACAATATTGCCTATTAGCAACTTTACTCCAAAACACTTTTTTAAATATAGTGTAATGGGAGGTGTTAGTTTTCTTAATTTTGTACAAAGTGGCTCTGAGTCAAGACAGTTAAAAAACTTTTTGGTGGGAACCATTAAAACAAAGCAACCCTGAACAATTCAGTTCTCTGATGAGACTGGGTGGAAAATGTTCTCCTACACGTAGTCGAGTCTATTCTCAATGGACCAACAGTCCAGACTCAATGAAACTTTATTCCTATAACTTAAATCTTGGCTTTGTCCATGACCATATGCCAGCCCTAGAAAGAGACAATTCTACTTCTCAAGTCTTGAATGTCTCACACCATTTTCTGAGGTTAGTGTTTAATTTGTTCTGCTTAACTTAAAACCTATATAACTAAGTACAACTAAGAGATGACTTTCACAGAATGATGGATATTCCAGAGAGCTACTTAAAATTATTATAAAAAACCTGTATTGGGGCTCAGTCGGTTAAGCGACCGACTTCAGCTCAGGTCACGATCTCGCGGTCCGTGAGTTCAAGCCCCGCGTCGGGCTCTGGGCTGATGGCTCAGAGCCTGGAGCCTGCTTCTGAATATGTGTCTCCCTCTCTCTCTGCCCCTCCCCCGTTCATGCTCTGTCTCTCTCTCTCTCTCTGTCTCAAAAATAAATAAACGTTAAAAAAATTTTTTTAAAAAACACCTGTATTTAAGAGATTTCCACCAGATGGATCCTAACAAATATAACCACTTCCTTTCCAACAAACTAAAACACAATAAACACTAATACCTTGGAATAATGTGTCAACTCATTATCAGATATCACTCTCATTCTTAAGCAATAGATGCTGGATACTGTCCAAAAACAGGGAAACCCACTTTCATTTATTTATATCCTCTGCCTAGCTGAGGGGGGTTTATGGCAGCTCATATAAAAAATATACCCCCAAGATGGTATTTTCTCAGTAGACAAAAAAAAATCACAACTAAGAGAAACTATGTAAAATAATAATATGAAAGCAGGATACAACTTAGACACCAAAACGTATACCATAAGTTCCTGTACAGCTGCCAAGGGTGTCCTGTAAATTTGACTCTGAGCTCTCTAGGAGCCAAAACAAAGAACATGCAATCAGTTAGACAATTCTTGGAGTTGATAGAATTTCTTAAAAAATTGTAATGTTTATTTATTTTTGAGAGAAAGAGAGACAGACCACAAGTGGGGGAGGGGCAGAGAGAGAGGAAGACATAGAATCTGAAGCAGGCTCCAGGCTCTAAGCTGTCAGCACAGAATCCTACCTGGGGCTTGAACCCATGAGATGTGAGATAATGACAGGAGCTGAAGTCGGATGCTCAACCGACTGAGCCACCCAGGTGCCCTGAGTTAATATTATTTTGTTTTTAAAAAACAAAAACAAATATTTTATAAGCTCAGATTTTACAATCTGAGAGAAAAATCTTCTCAGGTCTTTATTAAGAGAACTTTTTAAGTTATGCTAGAAGTTGTCCTTTTATCCCCACTTCTAGTTAGTTGATTAGTTTTAATAAGGCAATAAGTACCTATAAATCTACCACCCATAACCAAAGCTAGGACCTTGACATTAACCTATATCAACTCTATGGTACCAACATAGCCCAATCTCCAGATTCCTACCAAAGGTAGCTATCATCCTGAATCACATATTCCTCATTCCCAAGCTTCCCTTTTATATAAGGGTATTGCATTTATATGTACTCCTAAAATTCCATTTTTCCTTATTTTAATTGTTTTCAACTTTATTAAAATGAGTATCATTTTGTGTGTAACTTTTAGGACTTTTTCTCACTTCATATTATGTAACTAAGATTCATACATATTAAAGCAAAACCATGAAGACACAGTTAACAGTAAGATTGGTGATTGACAGGAGCTGAGGAGGGGATGGATATACACATAGGCAGAGCATCGAGAATTTGTAGGGCAGTGAAAATACTTGGTATGATATTTTAATGATGAATATATGTCATTGTACATTTGTCCAAACCCATTACCTGAATAACACCTAGAATGGTCTAGACTTCCCTGACATTGTACCTAATCACTAAGGCACACTTCTGTAAAAGAAAAAGCTTTAAGTATAGAATACAAATGTTAAAGAATGTAAATACTGTCTCTTTTTAGATTGACAAGTGACCAGTGATCTTCCTGAATGTGAAAGAGGTTTCCCAAAGTGTACAACAAACAACAGACACCAAAGAAAATAAACAAATGACTATGTGTTCAGGGTATAAAACCATAAAAAACCATATCTCCAGAGGAAATTAGGTGAGAGCTCAAATAGTAAGACATAAATCTAAAAGAAATCTAAATCTCTGACACATATTTCTATTCCTTTTACATTTCACTCACAAGTGGTATTTGTGAAAAGCTCAAGGAAAAAATATAATGATGAATTGAAGATATTTTCTGCATAATTCATGACCTAAAATACCTGTTTGCCTGCACTATCTAGAAAATCCAAGTAAACAGGGAGAATTTTTTCTTTTTGGTTTAAATCATCTGCATAAGTGCCTCAATATTCTGCTTGAATGTAAGTAGACTCAGCCTTAATATATGTGATACAGTAAGATGATGTATTTCCTTAACTGGAAAAATACAGAAAAGGAGTGTGACCTAGTATTCCCTCATTCTTGACCATCTTGATTTCACTTCCATGTCCTTGGTTGTCCCTACTCCACCTACAACACTTTCAAGTCCTTGCTTCTGTTAAAAGAAAGTTTTTCCACAATATACTGATTTTATGGGCTTTTATTCAATGACTCATGAATCAGGCAGCATCCAATGTAGCTGAGAGAAAGAACCACTTAAGAGCTGTACAGGTGAGAAATTTTTATAAACCAACGTGAGCAGGAACAAGGAAATTATACAAGGCTTTGCTGTTTGGTTTAAAAAGGGTAACTTTCTTTATAAAGAGCAAAGGAAAGTTTTGGAGCCAGGTCAGGCAATGGGTTGAAGAGGCAAGTACTGATCATTTGACTTAGGTCTTCCTTTTCTGGGAGAGCTAAGAAAAATGTTTTGGTTTATTGACATGGGGTTTAGCATAAGCAAGTTTGTCTTGGGCCTAATCTAGTTACTTTAACACCTCTCTTCCTTACATATCCCAATTTTTTAATTTTTTTAATGTTTATTTATTTTTGAGAGAGACAGCCCATGAGTGAGGGAGGAGCAGAGAGAGAGGGAGACACAGAATCTGAAGCAGGCTCCAGGCTCTGAGCTGTCAGCACAGAGCCCGACGTGTGGGGCTTGAACCCACAAACCATGAGATCATGACCTGAGTCGAAGTTGGACACTTAACTGACTGAGCCACCCAGGTGCCCCCTTACCTATCCCATTTTTATGGATATATATGATAGAGGATAGGATAGCAAACCTATTGTGAGCACCACGACATGCCTGGGCTTCTGTGCCCCACCCACTCCCTCATGAAAATATCAGCATACACTGAATTGCCTTCTTATAAGGAATATCAGTGAATTGAGAGAGAATGAAAATAAAGCAACTTACCAGAAAAGCCTTACATCCTAGGAGGATGAAAGAAATCTGGAAAGGGGAATAAGCAGAGGGCAAGAGCTGAGATCATCAGTAGAAGACCCCTTGAGATGAGTCCTCATGATGATAACCTAGGAGGAAAAAAAGTACAGCAGAAGACCATACTGGGATGCATATCTGAAAGCCATCAAAACAAACTGCAGTTTAAAATCTCCAGGAGAAAATCAATTTTGCTATATTAACATAAATTGAATGAAAACATTTCACCCTGATGTGTGCATACTTATGCAGATATATGTATTATTTGGTCGTCATTACTAATAGATCTTGTGAAAGTATACAGAACACACCAGATTTCAAGTTGATTAAACAATTCTGAAAAATAACCATTTTCCTAAGTCCCTTATGAAGAATCTGAAAAGTCTAGGTAACAGTGTTATACTTAAATGTCTGAAATCTCAGTTCTTCAGCTCAAATAAAACACTGAAGGTACCAATAACATAACATTGGGTCCTTTTTGGTGTTACTGATGTTTTGCAGTTTTCAATAACTCTAGGATACCTTTGTGTCTACTGATTACTCAATATCTGAAAATCATTTTTAGTCAGATTAAAATAGGGAAGCTGAAATAAGATATATTACCCATCCAAACACCCTTTATTTTACATCCTTAATAGTTATTAACTCACAATTTTATATTTCAGTTTCCTTCTGAAACTTGACATAAAATTATCTTTTAATACTTATTATACAATAGACAATGCAATTACCATTTATTAACTCATAACTATTATAAACATTACCAACATAATTACTGTTAACAAAACAGAATGACTCACGCTGAGATTAGTATTATTAATATCACTGTATTGACATTAGAACAATAACAATTGCTGGGCGCCTGGGTGGCTTGGTCGGTTGAGTGTCCAACTTCGGCTCAGGTCATGATCTCACGGTTTGTGGGTTCGAGCCCCATGTCGGGCTCTGTGCCGACAGCTCAGAGCCTGGAGCCTGCTTTGGATTCTGTGTCTCCCTCTCTCTCTGCCTCCTCCCTATTTGCTCTCTCTCTTTCAAAAATAAATAAAAGTTAAAAAAAAAAGAACAATAACAATTGCTACCTCTATATACCATCTTGAAGGGCCATGTTTTCTCTTCCACCCCCAGCAATAGTACTTTAGCAACTGTAATCCTAACTCCTAAAAATTTAAGCATACATCTTAAGGCTACCCAAAGCATATCAAAGAAACAGGTCATATTTTACACTATCTTGGCATATGCAAACAATTGCTAAAAATCACAAGTTTCTACTTCAAACCCATTAGCAGATGCTCCCACTCAAACACTGCATGTGCTCATAGAAGGTTTCAAGGAGCTTCCTGAGAAGTAGCTACTCCTAAGGATGCAGAGAATTGAAACACACAACACTGATTGGAGATGAAGGGACTGACATTACCAGTCAGGGATGTCTACCACTTGGATTGTTTTCTGAGCCAGCCTTTATGGACCACGCTAATTTCATCAAATAAAATGATTTTTCATGGAATTTGAAACTTCAAGATACAACAGATAAAGTTTAAATGTTATGCAGGAATGGTAAATCATATGTTGCGTATAACTGAAAGATTATGGAATAAATTTAAATATGGTTCCTATTCTAATATTCTAATGCTCTAACTTAAAACTTTAAAAATACACATGCTGTGCTCTCAGAGGTCATCCAGGATATAAGTTAACTGTATACAAACCCATAGTCACCATGAGCCACCATCATTGATCATTCATCCCTCAGTTGTTAGCTACATAATATATGCATCTGTATATAGGCATAAATAGCATGTATCTATGTAATAAATATTTATGACTTTTATATATTATACAAATTGTTTCACCATCTAAAGTTCATATTAAAAATGTACAGAATACAAGTATACATCTAATACTGAACCTCCATGACAAGAAGTTTTTACAATCTTTCCTCACACTTACCAATTCATAATAGAGAATCATATTCTACTCCTGTTGTGGGTCACCTTGTCCATTTACATTAAAATTCTAATTTGCTCTGGGCCTATGAGCTTATAGACCTAAGCAGTGGATGAAATAATTCTCAGTAGAATAATTTCATTTGAAAGATATTATTCTTTCTAGACCTATGCTCATGAGTGCTTTGAAAAGGGGTTATATCCCTGTGGTGGTCATTAGAGATGTTCACACATGCCCTATTTTCCCCTATTTTGAGCTTATGATAGCATAGCACTTCCCTACTTCTTTTTTTTTTTTTTTTTTTTTTTTTTTAATTTTTTTTCAACGTTTATTTATTTTTGGGACAGAGAGAGACAGAGCATGAACGTGGGAGGGGCAGAGAGAGAGGGAGACACAGAATCGGAAACAGGCTCCAGGCTCCGAGCCATCAGCCCAGAGCCTGACGCGGGGCTCGAACTCACGGACCGCGAGATCGTGACCTGGCTGAAGTCGGACGCTTAACCGACTGCGCCACCCAGGCGCCCCCCTATTTCTTTGAAGTTATGCAGACTTAGGTCATTTACCTTGGCCAACAAAATGCGACTAAAAATTACATGTATCCCTTTAGCCTTAAGAAACTGTACATAATTTGCCAAGTTCCTTTTTTCCTGCCTTGGCAAGTATGGAAGAACATATTGAGATAAGGGCTGCAAGTGACTGCAGCCATTGCAATGACTCACAATAGACATTTAGCATAAATAAACATTTACCAGAAATAAAATTTTATGATGTTAAGCCAATGAGATTTGGCGGTTGTTTGTTACTTCAGCAAACTTAGCCTATGCTGACTTACACAGTTTCTTAACGATTCCAGAAATCTCTCAAAATTCACTCACAAGCAAGTGTAAACCATCGAAGATTCTTTAAAATAATAAGTGCTGGTAAAATCATAAATATGATGTTAAAGTGATGAATATAGAGTATGATAGATCAACTTTGACAATTATTATAGACAACCTCAAGCAATAATCAAAGCAATAAGTCCAATCATCAGACTCTGAAATATCTAAGCCTAATGAATATTTTTACCCTACATAAAATTGATTACACAATAAACCAAATGGCAAATTAGGACACCTTAAAAAGACCATTAGATAGATGAGTAATGAATTTTTAAATTTCACGCTGCCTTTATGTTCTCCCTCTATAAATTGTATCTATACAACACTGCCATATATATCTTCCTAAAACCTAATATCTCCCTAATTCCTACTATATTCCTCCTAATTCCTATAATATATTCCTACTATTTTAGAATCAAAACCAAACTCTTCGATCTTGGTGCTGAAAGCCTTACCAACTCTACATGCATTTCTCACCCAAGGTGCACCCCCTTCCATTCTCACCCCACCCTGATCAACTGTTTCCTTCACCCAGCACACTGTGTTCTTTCTGATCTGCTCCACCAGCTGACAATCTCTATTCTCTTACAATACTTAAGTGTATACATAACCCAGTATTTGATTACAGATGAGTTTCTAGTGTTGTAGATATATGTTATTCTTTTCTACCCTCGTTAATTCAATTACCAGCTCTCCAAAGGAAGCAACCTGACTTCCAATGCCCAGCAAACTCTGAATACATTGTACATACTTGGAAAATTTATGTTAATTTGATATGACTTTTGACCATAGCAATAAATACAATATCACAAGGATGCACTAAAGCAAAAGGTAGAAAATGACATTAAAAGATACTAAATTATTGGGGCGCCTGGGTGGCGCAGTCGGTTAAGCATCCGACTTCAGCCAGGTCACGATCTCGCGGTCCGTGAGTTCGAGCCCCGCGTCGGGCTCAGGGCTGATGGCTTAGAGCCTGGAGCCTGTTTCCGATTCTGTGTCTCCCTCTCTCTCTGCCCCTCCCCCGTTCATGCTCTGTCTCTCTCTGTCCCAAAAATAAATAAACGTTGAAAAAAAAAATTTAAAAAAAAAAAAAAAAAAGATACTAAATTATTTAAAAACAACATCTTGTGTATGCCCCCTTAAAACAGAGGATTTTTTTTTCAAACAAATGTTTCTTCTTGCAAATAAAACAATGGCTTGACTCCCACAAGAAAGGATCAATGCATTACAAACAAAATTAAAGTATATGTATGGATTTACCCAGATGTGAAATCCCAGGCTTTACTGGAGAAAGTGGAACTCACTGAGAGAGGAAAAATCATCCTTCTTAAGAACTAGGTAAAGCATTAACTCACATGCATTGGCATTAATTGCCAAGCAGACCTGAAGCATGAACAGGCGGGCCTCACACAATTCTAATGCACAGCTCCCTGGAGGGACAGGAACACACTAGCAGTTCATTGAGTTGAGATCACTAGAGTCAGTAACAGCCTTTGCTGTAAAGGCAATTCAGACTAAAACTCTGCTCCTAATGGACTTAGGGTGGGGATATTTGTAGCTGGCTTTTCCACTGCACAGTAGGTAATGGGCCATGCTCTAATGAGTTCACGCACTGAAATCATTGGGCTATAAATTCCCTCTGGGAAGCTGTCCAATAAGTTTGCATTTAGAGAAATACTGTATGTTAATATCATTTATACATGATCAGAGAGAGATTCTGGATGGATTTTTATTTCCTCATATGCTAATATTTTTATTAAGTGTTAACACACTATTGAAAATGTATTGTTATAATTAAATTTGTACAGATAATAGACTCTTCCCCTTGTCTGACTGGAAAATATTTGCATAGAAGACTAAGAAAAAAACTGTATCCTGAAGGACTTCTCAAGCTGAAAGCAATTATGTTCCAAATTCTGAGGATAGAAACAGGTTTTATTCCAAGGTGATAAATATCTGATGGATCAAGATTCTTTAAGATCTGAGTCCTCAGGGCACCTGGATGACTCAGTCAGTTGGGCGTCCGACTTTGGCTCTGGTCATGATCTCGCAGTTCATGAGTTGAGCCCCACATGGAGCTGTATGCTGACAGCTCAGAGCCTGGAGCCTGCTTCAGATTCTGTGTCTCCCTCTCTCTCTGCCCCTTCCCTGCTCACACTCTATCTCTCTCTATCAAAAAATAAATAAATGTTTAAAAAATTTTTTAAAAAGAATCGGAGTCCTCATCCACAGCCTCACTTTCCCTTCAAAATATTTAATACTCGCACTTTCAAAGCCTTTTGGGATCAACGGTGCAGAAATGAACTTTATTATTTTAAATTTTTTTTAATGTTTATTTATTTTTGAGACAGAGAGAGAGCACGAGCAGGGGAGGGATAAACAGAATCTGAAACAGGCTCCAGGCCCCGAGCTGTCATCACAGAACCTGATGCGGGGCTTGAACCCATGAACCACGAGATCATGATCTGAGCCAAAGTCAGACACTTAACTGACCTGCCACTCCGGCACCCCAAGAAGTGAACTTTACTATTTACCTCTCTTGACTCTTGAGCAGAATTCTTAGATGTAGCACTTTCTTATCCTGGAGAACCAGGAGGAGGACCTCATGTGAAGTGACCTCCCCTATGAAGCCACCTCTGGCAAAGAACCAAAGAAAGCATTATATATAGGAAAACTTCAGGACATTGCTGTTTCATAAGTTTTGATTATGTCCAAGGAGCAAAATTTCTCTTTCAATACGTGCCTTCATGTAAAAACTGAAATAAAATTTGTGGAAGTATATGAGATACATTAGTGCAAGGAATTAAATTGGTTTTGCTGTGCTAATGCAGTATGTGAAGTGAAAATGTGTACTTAGCTAAACCATTCATTTGCCTTATTTCATCATTTCTCTTCATAAGGATTATCACCACCTGGACTTGCCAAATGAAGCTTCCATCATTACTGCCCGTCAACAGTTTGCCTGAAAGGTGCTAGGATCCTTTCAGGGTCGTCTTGAAAGAGATTGTTTTTCTCTTGCTGTTAGATCACCTGGAAAATCTATTATGCAGACCAACTCCTATCTGTTATGCAATTCCATTCCCCCAAGGGGTACTTTATAATTCATCCATAGCTCTACTATTTAGAAGACAAAATATTAATAATAAAAAGTTAACACCAGGGGCACCTGGGTGGCTTACTCGGTTGAGTGTCCAGCTTAGGCTCAGGTCATGATCTCGCAGTTTCATGTCCCGCGTCAGGCTCTGTGCTGACAGCTCAAAGCCTGAAGCTTGCTTCAGATGCTGTGTCTCCGTGATCATCCTTCTGATGTGTCCTGAGTAGACTCACTGTATGTCACACTACCTATATTATATATCTCACTTCATCTGATCACATAGCATTTTATCATCTCACATCATCGCAAAAAGAATGAGTACAGTACAATAAGATATTTTGAGAAAGCACATTCACATAATTTCTATTACAGTATATTATTATAATTGTTCTATTTTATTATTGTTAATCCCTTACTGTGTCTAATGCATAAACTGAATTTTATCATACGCATGCCTCGATAAGAAAAAACATAGTATATTATATGGTTTTGTACTAACCACAGTTCCAGGCATCTCTTGGATGTCTTGGAATGTATCCCCCACAGATAAGGTGGGGGACTACTGATAGGTTTTCTATTCTGTAAAAAAAAAAAAAAAATCTGTCTTTACAAATAAATACATTTGATTATTTTAAGAGTATAATAAATTCCCAAATATGCAAATATAACTTAGTAAATGTATGTATGTATGTGTGTATGTGTATATATAAATATATATGTACACAAGTTTTATGTAAACTAAAGTAAAAACACTTCAATTTGATATTTAGTTACCAAATGATTGGAAAATATTTATATTATTTAACTCAATAATTATGTATCTAGAAAAACTTTGAAGTAATCAGAAGTTATCCAAACAATTTTGTATAAGAATGTTTACTCAAGCATACTTTTAATTAGGAAAAAGTAGAAACAACCTAAATGATTATAATGAACTAAAATGTACATAATATGCAGCTATTTAAAGCTTTTTTTAATGTTAATTACTCAGGAGAAAAAATATAATGTTATGTTTAAAAGGATGCAAAATTATACATACAGTATGATCTCAATTTTGAAAGACACATGTACATACATAATGTACAAACAAAAACCTGGAAGAAAATATATGAATACACTAACCATTTTTATTTCTGGGTGACTTTTATTTTTTATTTTATACTTTTATCTTTTTAAATGTTTAACTAGCGGTGTATTTTTTTTAATTTCAAAAAAAGAATAAATGCTATTTTGAAAGGAATATTTACCTAAAATAATATGAGAAAGCTAAAGCAAAATGAATATTTCATCATTTGAATGTGTTATAAAATAGCATACCAGGCTGTCTACATATGGTGTTCCTACTCTGATTTCAGTGCTCAGTTTAAGCCTGTCTTAATATAGGAAGCACTGCACAATCACACCTCACAAGGAGAACTGAAGCTTTTCCCCACACACATAGCCCCACCTCTGGTGGCCTCAGGACCACCCCACTGCTACAGTCTCATCACATTGGACATGCCCTGTGCAAGCCTGGTGCTTGTACACCAGCCTGATGCCTTTGGCCTATATTAGGGATAACTTAAGAAATGTGTCCCTGTATTTAATGCAAGGATATTTTTGAAGGTGAAATCTTGTTCCCTAATTATGCATGATCCTCTCATGAGGATCAATTGGGGAAAATTCTCTCTGGGCTCCATTTCAGGAATAGTTACACTTTTCCAGGGCAACATGTTTGATTTTCATCTTGTAAACACTGTGAATCTTGTAACTAACCATGTTTCCCTCAGCTTGGCTACTAGAAAGTTTAGCGCTCAGTTTGTGACCCACCTCTCACAAAAAAATGGACAACACACTTTTAATGTGTGCCTCTTACCAGAAGTTTTCATGCTACTTTCAGACATTCTCTTTCTTCTTTTACCCCTATTTCATCACTTTTAAAAAGCTATCTGATCTCGGTGTTTAAATATGTCATTTTATACTCTTAAAACTTTTTTTGAGGGGCGCCTAGGTGGCGCAGTCGGTTAAGCGTCCGACTTCAGCCAGGTCACGATCTCGCGGTCCGTGAGTTCGAGCCCCGCGTCAGGCTCTGGGCTGATGGCTCAGAGCCTGGAGCCTGTTTCCGATTCTGTGTCTCCCTCTCTCTCTGCCCCTCCCCCGTTCATGCTCTGTCTCTCTCTGTCCCAAAAATAAATAAACGTTGAAAAAAAAAATTAAAAAAAAAAAAACTTTTTTTGAAACCAGGCATGTTACATATAAATCAGCTAATTAATAAGACAAACAACTCGGGTTCTTTTGCGCTATTATTTTCTGTACCATTTTACAATAAGTTTATTTCCTATGTTAGGAATTTCCTATGTTAGAGTAAACGTTACTTCATTACAGAATTTATGTATTATTCTTTTGAATACAAAATATTTCTATAATGCATATTTTTTTAAACATCTTAATAATTAATTGGAGAGGGGTGTTTGTTTTTTCTCCAGATGGCTGGTGACTTGTCAAGAGGGTTACCATGTGAACAACACTGTTTTCTACCACATCATAAACTGATTAGGTAGAAATTTTAATTTATTCTAATGACCAAAATCTTAATTTACAACATCAACCATGTTTTAAAATATTCACACATCTGTTCCAGTTACATTGCAATGGCAAAGATGCATTTCTTTTTTATTTGGCAAGCACTACAAATATATCTGTTATTTACTAGTGTGTTCCCTCATCTATCAAGGTTGCTCAGAGCAGACAGCATTTAGTGATTAAGTAAGGCATGGCAAAGAATGATAAAAAAGAAAAATTATTTCAGCCCTAGTTATGTTAATTCAGGAATGTCAACTCTAAATGTGAACTCTCCCATCAAGTAAGTATTTCCCAAAAGGAAGCTTGACCACCATTTCAACACGGAATCAATAAATATAATTAGTGCAGTCAGAGCATTCATTGTGCTGGGCTTTCTTTTTTTGCTAGTTGGTTCCATAGCAAAGTCTCAAATTAAACTGAGACCTTCAGAAACCCCAAAAGACCAGCCCACAGTGAAATTAAATGGGTAATGGCAATAGGGAGAGGAAAATATTTTAATGGAACATTCGATTTCATGAATTTAGGTCCTCTCTCTACTTATTTTTCAAAGCACCTTTGGGGGCTTTGGTTTTGTTTTCGTTTTTTTTTTTTTTTTTCCATGTTATTCATGCTTCATCATACATCTCTCCAGGGCATCTCTCTAAAGGATATCTGGAGAAGCAAAGAAAATGCCATCAGTTATCAGTCCCCTTAGAGCACTTTACTTCTAAAGAAGACCCTCTCCTGGTTATTTATGGATAAATACAATTCTATTTTCTCCTGGGTGTTCCCCAGGTGATTAAATAAAATATAGTAAAGATATTTTTAGAGAAGCTATGTGTAATGAAATACCTTTGAGACAGAAAAAAATAGATGAAACGACAGCTCTATTGACTCTCCGTTTAGACAGCTCATCGGCAGCAATAGCTCATAACTCTCTAGGAAAACTCAGGTCTGAAAATTCTGTTTGGCAGTATGAAACTGTTACACCATAACCTGGCTAACCCGAGGTCAAGATTTGGAAGAGCAAGCAGGCTTGAAGACAAGGCAGATACTCTAAACCAGATGAACAGGTAGCTAAATAAGAGACAGAAACATTAGCTAAGACAAGAGTCTCATTGTTACCAAAGGTTTTACACAGTCTTTCATCTTATAACAAACATTGAGCAGCTAAGGCACTACTAATAGTTACAAGTATCCCAGGCACTCGGTTAGGCCCCGGGATTCCAGAGATACGGGAAACATGATTATCTCCCCCAGAACAGCACAGTGTAACACAAAGATAAAGTAACAGCAACAGGAGCTCCATTTATTAGCACTTACTCTATACCAGACACTGTGCTATGTATTTTACATGCCTTTTCTCATTTACCCCTTACCACAACCCCAGGAAAAAAATTTTTTGTCCTTCACAACTCAACTCTCCTGGGCTGTACAAAAAGGTTAGGACAGTACCATAAGCACGAAGCTGACTCGAGCCCAGATACCTTGCCAACTTGCACAGTGGAGCCCCAATAAGGCAGGCACCATTATTCTTCCCACATTACAGTTAGGAAATAGAAGTTCAGAGAAGCTAAGTGACTTATGAAAACAAAACAGCTAGTGAATGGCAGGACCAGACCTCATTACTAGACTTTTAACCATGTCTGAAACATCAAGGGACAAGAACAGGAGATTCATTAAAGAAGCAGTGCAAATGGCCAATAAATGTTAAAAATGTAACTTCTCTGGGTATAAAATAATGCAAATTAAAATATGTCATCAATTAAATTGGAAGTTTTACCTGTTGAACATTTTTTGACAAAGTAGTAGGCCCTCATAACCGCCGGTGTAAACACGAAGTGACCACTTTCAAGAGGACACTTATTTTAATTAATCATTTGTATCACTAATTAATATTATATATTAATAGTTATTATTAATATTTACAATATTAATTGGCTTGACAAAATGAAAATATAAAACCAGCAATTCAACTTCTAAGTTTTTACCTTAGGAAATCATAAAAATGAGTCAAATATTTTCTATGTACTTATTTATACATTCACTCAATTGATAAGTATTTTCTAGGCACCTGGGATAGAATATTGAGCAAGATATACTCGGCCAACGTCTCCATTGAATTTAAGGGTGATGATGCTCATTATAATATTATTCAGATAGTAATCAAAATATTAGAAATAATAGGGGTTAAATACACTATGACACATCCACTAAATGCAATAAATTGCAGCCTTAAAATAAAATACTATGCTGTAGAAGAATGCTTAATGTATTAAAAAATGTTCATGCTATATTATGCAAAAGTAGCTTATAAAATATAATGCTATAAAACAGAATACATGTTCAGTACAGTCCAAGTTTTGTAGATTTTAAAATTGCATTTATTCATTCACTCAACAAATATTTATTGAAAACCTATTACATGACAGACCGTGAGGAAACAGCTATAAACAAAATAGATAAAGGTTTTGCCCCCATAGGGCACTGACAGTCACTCTGCACTGGCAGTTCAGAGCCTGCTTGGGATTGTTCTCTCTCTTTCTCTCTCCCCCTCCTCTGCTTATGTGCTTTCTCTCTCATTCAAAATAAAAAATAAACTTAAAAAAAAAAAAAACAACCTTCATTTCCTTCAGTGCCCAGATCCTATGTACCTAAAAGGAATAACCCTAACATACTACTTCTTGCTAAATGGTGTTTTATGATAGCTGTCTTCTTGGTAAGAGTCAGCCATGTAAGAACTCTGCATTTTATTTTTTTTTTTTAATGTTTGTTTATTTACCTATGAGAGAGAGCGAAAGGGCACAAGTGGGGGAGAGGCAGAGAGAAGGAAAGGGAGACACAGTACCCAAAGCAGGCTCCAGGCTCTGCGTTGTCAGCACAGAGCCCGACGTGGGGCTTGAACCCACAAACAGTGAGATCATGACTTGATGCTCAACCAACTGAGCCATGCAGGCACCCCATGAACTCTGCATTTTAAATTCAGATGCCCATGGAGTGAATCCATAGGACCAGTCTGTCTTGATGGTACAAGTCCCACAGCAGTTGAGTGAGGGAGATTATTCTGAGCCTTCTCTATGTCCAGAGTCAGACTCACTGCCATTATGACTGGCTCAAACTACTAGAATTTCTTATTTCCCTTTCGCTTATCATCAGGTTTCTGCTTTCCAAACCAAGTCATCCCTTTACCATCTAGACTTTCCTTTTTCATTTTCCTTCAGTGATCGCTATTTTATCCCTAGAAGGTTTCTCAGAAATTTCACAGACCATACTCAGGAATATGTGCTTAAGACCCCTCATAAGTATAAAACATAAAATACAGAAAGGTGAAATATCTCCAACTCAACCCGAACAAGCCCTCAGAAAGGCTATTAGTTGAGGAGGTTACATATGTGGCAGAAAACAGGGAAATTGAAAACAAAAATGATGAATAAAAGGAAAATAATACCGATATGGAATACTAAAAGTTAGATGAGGAGAAATGTAACTAGAAAGTTATTTATAGAAAAGTAACAGCCACTTTTTTTTTCTTATTCCCATCTAGCACTTCCAGCAAGAATGTTCCCTAAACTCAGTTTTTCCTCTCACTTCTATCAGTGGTTATGATGTTTACCTCCTGTCTGCTTCTCTTCTGTGCCTGAGTATATAGTTACTTCTTCTCTTTTCATATACACACAAGAGAAATAAACAGTCAGTCTCTTGGTAACAAAAATCAATCAACTAGATATAAAATTTACTAAAACTACATTAATAAAGTTATGGGAAAATCATATCTACATTCTCTAGACTGATGAATAAATATTATTCACTTCTCAGTGGTGTCATTTTCTCACATTTATAATGTTAACATCTCTCAGAACCCAATAGTAAAACAATAGTAGAAAGACTAAGTATTCCCACAGAGGCAATATTTAAGATTCGGCTGTCCTCGAAAACCCAAAATGTGCAGTCGCTGTGCCTGACCGGCATTCATAAAGGCGGCCACGGTCATTGGTACCATCTTCCCTGGGCCAGAGGCCAAAGGTTATGGCAACCAGTCCCTTGCTCAGCCGCTGTCCTGAAAATAGCTGCAGCAGCCAAGCCTTTCTTCTATGCCAAAGGGCCATAATGTTTAGAGACACCCCGGTTTTATTGTGAAATCTCAAAATATACCACCACTGAGACTAACACTCCCAGGAAACATCGCAGTACAATAACACGAAACTAACCTTGATGTACACCTTTTCTCTAACAAGAGTTTTAATTAAGACCATTATGGAATTTCCTTCTACCCCCAGGGAAACACAATTCTAATTTCATAACTCAGTCAATGGAACAGTAGAATTCAATTTGAAAATTCTGAATACACTCTTCAGAAATACATCTATTTTGTAAAGTGGAGGTATACCTCAATATACACAGTTTGCCCAAAGCCCCAATGAGAACATCAAAAGTAATTTGGAAAAGAGAATTGATGTTTGTGTGAAAAATAACGTCATTTAACACATTTGGTTTGCCTGAGGAAAGAACAGCTTACGAGGACTCTTTCTGTGAACTGTAAACACCACAAAGATTTTAAATAGAAAGAATGAGAAGAAGTTAAGAAGAATTAAGTGCAAATTGGTTATCAGGAAAAGGAAAAACTGTCTCCATATCATGAACATCTCCCCCCGGGATTAACTAGGACATAAATGGACTCACTGAAGAACTAATAACGACTCTAATGGTGGAGATATGTGATAGTTTTAAATTAGACATAAGGAAGGAACAGCCTAGGTGGCCATTCTTGAGTAAATTTAGAGCTTTCTCTTCACCCTTCATTTGAGTATGCTAAATACTCATGTTGCATGGAAATAACTGGGGAAAGAAGAGGATAGCCAGCAGAATACAGCATGCAATTCAAAGGTTCGCAGCCCCTTAGGAGAGCCTCCAGTGAACACAGAGTCTCCCCCATTAAAGCAGCCTTTCCTCTGTGCATGGGTATACTTCTCGCCTGTGCTGTTTGGGCCACTGCATGGCTTCCACCCAGTGACAACACTGACATCCAGTGTCCCCAGCATAAGGGACATTACTGCTGTTCTCCAACCGTAAGAATTTGAATGTTTGGGAATGCCAAAAAGCCAGCACTCCTGGCATGGGTGTTATTTCTCTTAGGAAAGACAGTGGGGCAAGGAAAAGGATAAAACATTGTTTCAAATGCCTTCAGAATAGCAAATATTAATGAGTTGAAAAACATGAGAGGGGCGCCTGGTTGGCTAGTCTGTTGAGCGTCTGACTTCGGCTCAGGTCACGATCTCGGGATTCATGAGTTCCAGCCCCATGTTGGGCTGTGTGCTGAAAGCTCAGAGCCTGGAGCCTGCTTCTGATTCTGTATCTCCCTCTCTCTCTCTGTGCCCCTGCCCCCGCCCCCCCCCCTCTCAAAATAAATAAACATTTTAAAAAATTAATAAAAAAAGAAAAACATGAGGAAACTTGTTCATAAATCCATGAGAGGCACTTTGAGAAAAGACACTTTGCATGGAGCTAGACATCCTGTACTGAAAGGAGGCTATCTTGCCAGCAGCACTTAAGACATTAATGTGAACTCTTATTTGTAGTATATCATTTTAATTTAATTTAATGACTATCTTATATTGAAATATAATACTATTTTTTTGAATTATATTATATAATTACTGATTATATAATGTGAATTTCTTTTGTACCCACACAAAAAGTAAGGCTTTGGGATATCTGGGTTTTATGCCAAAATTGTGATTTTGGAGAACTGAAAATTTTACTTTATCTGATTTATAGAATCTGAAATTTTTGTCTCATTTATTCAGTATTAGAGCATGGTGCTGTTAAATGAAGAATAGAGGGGTTTCTTACTTGTTCATCATTTGTGTTTCTAATCAAAAGGCGATGACAAAATGATAACACAAAAATCACTCCTGCATACCGTCAGCTGTAGCCATCCCTGCTAAAGACCCCAATGCTTCCACTCAAAAGAAGACATTGTTTGCTAACTTGTGTTGTTGCAAAATCTATGGCTCACAAAATCTATGGCACAGTAACTGGTCTCTGCCGCATGTAAACTGCATAGCTCTTCATTGGCTCAAAAGCAATAACAAACACATAGTGCTAACTATGCCTAGACACTGCTCTAATTGCTGTACACACTGTAATTTATTTATGGCCCTATTAAGAAGTTGCTATTTTTTTTAAGTTTATGTATTTATTTTGAGAGAAAGCATGGGCATCCACAAGGGGCAGAGAGAGAGGGAGAGAGAGAGAATACCAAGCCGGCTCCATGCTGTCAGCACAGAGACCAACACGGGGCTGGATCTCAGGAACTGTGAGATCATGACCTGAGCCAAAACCAAGAGTCAGACGCTTAACTGACTGAGCCACCCAAGTGCCCAAGAAATTGCGAGTTTTAATTCTTGTTTTAAAGATTACGAAATCAAGGCACTGAAAGTTAGATATCAGGATGTATGACCAGGCAGTCTGCACCCAGGGCCTTAACCACTATTTTTCACTTCCTTATGGACTGGGACCTAAAGACATAAGGAGCTGGCCCCATCCTGCTAGAGTGGAAAAGGGAACACTGATAGGAGAAGGAGATGCCATAAAAATATCAGCAACATAACAGACAAATTCCAAGGGCAAGGCATGATGCAAAAGGAAAAGCAAATATCTACAGTGGGTGAAGAGAACAGAGTAAATCTGTCCCAGACTACTTCTATTTCTAATCTATAAAAGGCAACACTTTCTTTCTTAGAGTCCCTGGATTCTCCTTTTTTTTATTTGAAGTATAGTTGAGGAACAATGTTACATTAGTTCCAGGTATGCAACATACTAATGTATACATTTGCTAGGCTTGCCACTGCATAACTACCATCTGTCACTATACAACACTTTTTACAATACCATTTAGTATATTCCCTATGCTGTATGTTTATTCAGCCCTTGGATTCTTAACCCACACCAGAGCTCATATTTGGTGGTGGTGAATTAGGGGGTGATGTGTATTTCTTAAAAAGGAGTTGCTACAAAAATATATCCCAATGCCACCCCACAGTATCTATGTTGCTGGTCATGAGGAGCACCAACCAAAATGCCACTCTACCTTTAATGATGTCTGGGAAGCAGAGCAATTGTGGCAGACTGAGCTATTGTTCCAAAATTGTAAACAATGTCTCATGTCTGCCTTTTCCTTCCTCCCACTCTAACTTGTTTGCCCTTCCTGGTGTTTTTGAGAGCTTTGGCTTTATAAACAGAGAGGAGGGAAGAGTCTTATTGGAGAAGGGTTAGAAGAAAGGCAAGAGCCCAGAAGGGATAGAATGGCATCTGATCCTTACCTATTCTCTTGAATTGGCTTTGGGACCCCTTTGGAGAAGGAAGTTGGGGATTTTATGAAACTCTGGCACAGCAGAGTTGTACTGGTCAGTGACCAAGCGTGGCCCAGAACTGAACAGCAGGCTACTCTACAAACCAGTGCTCAAGACTCCAAGAAGCAATGGCTCTGGAAGAACCCAAAGGTAGTACTCAGCACGCACACTGGCATCTTATGATTGGCAGTGGCAAAGCACTTCTGCAGGTAGGTAGTAGGCTTGGACAGTGAGCACCAGGACAGTGTGAATAGGTGTCACGTGGCATCCAATAGGCTGACTTGTAGGCCTACGTGAAGCAACTTTTGGGGACATCCGATCAAGTTAATGGGGCCTTCTCCCATCCAAATGTTAGTTAGAAAATGGAAGTGTAGCTTTATTTTATAATCACACACCAGTGTGTGACATAGCACATTTATTTAGGTAAGAGTTCACTTTAGATCCAATTACCTCATATTTGGGCTGCTGCAATAGCCTTCCAGCTGGTCTCTCTGCCTCCAGACTTTCCTTCCTGTAGGCTACATGATATCATCCCCCAAAGCATTTCATCATGTTATTTTCCTGCTCAAAACTTAACTCTATTTCACAAAATGAAGTACACCTGTGGGCAAACTATGATTCTAACTACGGACAAGGGCTGGTAGGAGGATCAGTCATCCCAGCTTGCCCAGGACTGCCCTGGTTTTAGCAATGAAAATCTCATGTGCTGGAAAAGCCTTCAGCCCCAGGAATACTGGAAAGGTTGGTCACTGTCAGTGACCAATGACTTCTGCTTGGGATTTGCATAAAGGTGTATGTGGGGGCGGGGGGGGGGGGGGTATGTTTTATTTTTTTATTATGCACTCCAACACCGACAAGAACCATTAACAACAGCTATTTTTACACCAAGGAGCGATGAAATTTAGTTGCTTACTTCATATAGACAGCTTGGTTGCTATGGCAACAGTGCGTGGCAAACTTGATTGTTCAAACACATAAAATCAACAAATCTTTCAGTGTTTGCTTCATACTTTTAAGTTTTATTATTTGCTACCATAGAGCTGAGCCCCTTGCATTGTGAAATTGCATTATAATACTTTAACATAATTACTTACTTTCCATAATATCATTATCAACAATTAGCTATCTTATTTGTAACAGCTGTTAAAAACATGTATTTCCTTTGAGAGAATTTTTAGGGCATCAATTTAATAAAATCAATTTAAGGCACATGAATTTTAAACTCTCTGTGGACAAGTTTGAACAATACTAAATTCCTATGCACAGGCAACACCTAACATATCCACAGTTACAGTGAGAAGTCTGTACATCTTCATGTGATGAAGTTAAGACTCTGATATTATTCATTTATGTAGACCCTACCTTGCCCCATAAAAGATTTAAGGAGGCTTTAAAAATACAAGATAAAGCAAGCAAGCAAGCAAGAAATGGAGATAAAAAGAAAATGTGGGTAGAAAAGTAAATTGGTGCCATGAATAGTAAGGTTAGTACAAAAAAAAAAAAAAAAAAGGACAAGCCAAGAAGTTCCATATCCTTGCAAAATTCTGAAGATGTGTTACACATCTGCTTCGGACCCACATAACAGGTAATTCAAAAAGAAACATCATCCTCTATTATAAAATTTAATGTCCTTTTGGTAAAAACAAACCTGTAACACACAAACAGCATAAACTTAGCTAATAGGGAGATGATACATATTTAACATATAGTCTTCACATAAGAGATACTATTTAAGGATAAATGTCTAAATCAATGGCCAATTATGTCACCTAAGACCACTCGTATAGATGAAGAGGTTTCCTTGATTATTTAAAAGGAAAAATGTCTTATTCATCTTTTTAAAAAAAAGAGAGAGAGAAACAACTCTGAAAATTGCAAAATAGTGATCTTAACTTTGACTCTTTGTTACTTCCTCCAAATACTTTTTTTTATAATTGATTGATAAAACAGAAAAAAGCACAAGGTGGGGCACCTGGGTGGCTCTGTCGGTTAAGTGTCCAACTTCAGTTCAGGTCATGATCTCATGGTTTGTGGGTTTAAGCCCCCCATCAGGCTCTGTACTGACAGCTCAGAGCCTGGAGCCTGCTTCTGATTCTGTGTCATCCTGTCTCCCTGTCCTTCCGCTGCTTGCACTCTATCTCTCTCTGTCTCTCGCTGTCTCTCAAAAATACATAAACATTAAAAAAAATTTTAAAGAAAAAAGCACGAGGTAATAGGTAATAACCAGCATGACTTTGAAAGAAATCATGTAAAGAATTTTACTTAATGTTTTCTTGTTAAAACAATGGACAAGAAATTGTTGTCTGTGTGGCCCACAAACACAGCATGCAATAATATACCAATAAAAGCAATCACTGGCATAGGTCCTTAGGATTGACAAAGGGATTTTACATACAATACTTCACTGATCCTTCTTTGACACCAACTGTACAAAACAGGAAACTAAAGTGAACCAACTTTTCTAACTTGCAAATGGTGATTTCAGACTCAAACTTATTTCTGACTCCAAAGCCCATAATCATTCTATTGCCTCTAACTACCGAATAAATTAGCCACATAATACAAAAAAAGGATTTTTTAGCAAGAACATAATACGTAAGTTATAGAAAGTAAACTTGGCTGTGATATTGTACTATTAGGTACACAAGGTATTACCACTGAGGAAGACCGGGTAAGTGCACTCTGTACTATTTCTTGCAAATGCATATGAATCTGTAATACCTCAAAATAAAAAGTTTTTAAGACCATAATTTTTTTCAACCATATTTGATAATGGCTTTTCCTTTATAAGGTTATAAGTAAAAAAAATAAAACTTGTGGCCTCAAGTTTGATCTTCATGCTTTAAGAGAAAAAACAGGGTATGGTAAAAGCTACAATATTGGAAAATAAGACTTTGTAAAAAAAGGTAAATAAATCATGGGAATAGAGTAGGTATGAATAAATCTTTTAATCTAAAAAATACATCCAAAGAAAATATACTTCAATTAAGAAGATAAGGAAAGAAATTCTAACAATCTTTCTCATAATAGGACTAAATACTGCAATAGCCCAGGAAAACTAGCCAGCTGTCTTGAAAAGAGGGATTCACCTGGTTGGTGGTTATGGGCTCAGTAAGTGGCCTTTTTTGGTTCCTTGGCAGTTCCACAAGGTGACCAGAGTCATACAGGGAAATAAAAGAGCGAATGCTGGGGCACCTGGGTGGCGCAGTCGGTTAAGCGTCCGACTTCAGCCAGGTCACGATCTTGCGGTCCGTGAGTTCGAGCCCCGCGTCGGGCTCTGGGCTGATGGCTCAGAGCCTGGAGCCTGTTTCCGATTCTGTGTCTCCCTCTCTCTCTGCCCCTCCCCCGTTCATGCTGTGTCTCTCTCTGTCCCAAAAATAAATAAATGTTGAAAAAAAAAATTTAAAAAAAAAAAAAGCAAATGCTAGGTCCATCATTTTCCAGTGGTAGAACCTGAGCAAATCATATAACCTCTGTGGGCCTCTGTTTTCGTATTTTCAAATAATGACAAAGGGATGTTGTACTTTATAAACTGAAAAATTCTAGAGAAGCATTAGTTGTTAAAACTGTCTGCTAGTTCATAGGGTTCAAAAGAGACATATTTCATTTCTATGAAAGCATCAGAGATAACATTAAGAATAAGAAGAGTGGGTTAACCATCTATGTAGTGGGATATGGGAAGCACTGACAACCAAGTCTTCCATAATGGAAATGAGTCCATCCTTACCCTAAGTCTACCGAAATGCTCAGTATTCCACCACTGAAGACTCCCCTTCCTCTAATACATTGTCAACACCCCAGGGAAAGTCATAGGTCTTATTTATTATTATATATGGCATAATGCCAAACAAAGAGCATATGATCAAGACATACCTAATAGCCATTGAAAGGGGGTCTGTATCTCTAGAAATCCAAATTTGAATTCCAACAGGATTGCAAAAGATGATATGCTGAGGTTTTTTGAATTACTGACTGTGAAGGGTTACCTACAGTAGTAGACTTGCAGTGTGACACCTGGGTCCCCACTCTAGGACTGAAGTACTTACAACAAAGTCCCTTTTCTGGACTTGCTCTCACTAAAGAAAGCCACCCCACCCAAAATCATGTCTCCTCCCCAGAGGTATAATGGCCCAGTTTCTGTGTCTGAATTTGGGCCAATTCTAGAGGACCATCCTTGCTCCAGGACTGTCTGTGGAGTCAACTGAGGCTCCCGTTGTAACTTGTTTCAGTCACTGTTCTGCAGAGAAACAGACCCAATAGATGAGAAAGAGAAAGAGATGGCAATATATTATGAGGAATTGGCTCACATGATTTCAGAGGCCAAGAAGTTCCTGGATCTGCCATTGTCAAGCTGCAGACACAGATAAGCTGTGGTGTAATTCAGTCCCCAGGCCAAAGGCCTAAGAACCAGGGGAGCTGATGGTAATTGCGGACTGATGGCATAAGTCCATTATGACAGCTCAAACAGGCAGAAAAGAAATAAATTCTCCCTCCATCTTTTCTTCTACTCATGTCTCCATTGGAATGGATGATATCCACCCACATTGGGAAGGGTAATCTGCCTGCCTTACTGAGTCCATCATTCAAGTGTTATCTCACCCAGAAACACCTTCACAGACACAATCAGAAATAATATTTAGCCAAGTATCTGGACACCCCATGGTCCAGTCAAGTTGATGCATAAAATTAACCATCACAAAGCTTCCGCACAGCGAAGTAAACAATCAGCAAAACTAAAAGGCAACCAACAGAATGGAAGAAGATATTTTGGATACTAACCCTTTGGGTAAAGGGGTTAGTATCCTTTACCTAAAGGGTTAGTATCCAAAATCTATAAAGAACTTATCAAACTCAACACCCAAAAAAAACCAAATAACCCAGTGAAGAAATGGGCAAAAGACATGAATAGACACTTCTCCAAAGAAGACATCCAGATGGCTAACACATACATGAAAATATGCTCAATATCACTCATCATCAGGGAAATACAAATCAAAACCACAATGAGATACCACTTCACACCAGTCAGAATGGCTAAAAGTAACAATTCAGGCAACAACAGATGTTGGCCAGGATGCGGAGAAGATCTCTTTTGTACCACTGGTGGGAATGCAAACTGGTGCGGCCACTCTGGAAAACAGTATGGAGGTTCCTCAAAAAGTTAAAAATAGAATGAGCCTATGACCCAGCAATGGCACTACCAGGTATTTATCCAAGGGATACAGGTGTGCTGTTTCGAAGGGACACATGCACCCCAATGTTTACAGCAGCACTATCAACAACGGCCAAAGTATGGAAAGAGCCCAAATGTCCATTGACAGATGAATGGATAAAGAAGATGTGGCATATATACACAGTGGAGTATTACTTGGCAATCAAAAGGAATGAAATCTTATCATTTGCAACAACATGGATGGAACTAGTGGGTATTATGTTAAGTGAAATTAGTCAGAGAAAGACAAATATCATATGATTTCACTCACATGTAGAATTTAAGATACCAAACAGATGAACATAGGGGAAGGGAAGCAAAAGTAATATAAAAACAGGGAAGGGGACAAAACATAAGAGATTCTTAAATATAGAGAACAAACTGAGGGTTGCTGGAGGGGTTGTGGAAGGATGGATGGGCTAAATGGGTAAGGGGTATTAAGGAAGACACTTGTTGGGATGAGCACTGAGTGTTATACATAGGGGATGAATCTCTGGAATCTATTCCTGAAATCATATTGTACTATATGCTAACTAACTTGGATGCAAATTAAAAAAATAAATCAATAACCATCACACAACCACATTGGAGTGATCCTTTTCCTTCTACTCCACCCAGACTCCTCACTACCCCATGGCTGTTGACGCTCAGACCACTTTCCAATAAATGTTGGAATGCCTGTAAATGTTTCAGGGTCAGTTTCTGGGGGAAACTCATCTGTGTCACCTATTTCCCCTGTAAATAAAGTTTAACACTTCAGTGAGACACAATCATTTTGATAAGCACTCCCAAGTATGAAACCATACTAGAAAACCAGACCTGCCTTCTGTGCCATTAAGAACCTAATGACTATATGAGAAAGATGGTAACTATTGTTACACCTTTCTGAGTAAACGTAGCTTTCATTAAACCTTCAATATTTTTCACTTCATGACTCATATACACATGTTAAGAAGTCATCCAAGTTCTGAATTTTCTTGCTGCCCTCTATCAGGAACGTGTGAAAATGCAATTGCTGAATAATAAGAACTAGGTTTCTGGTATCTTTTTCACACTATCTCTTTGGACCACCGGAGAGTAACTGTGAAGCCTCCAGGACATTCCAAGCTGAATTATTTCGACTTCATAACTTTACACAATGAATAAGTGTTAAAATTGAAGAAGGTAATCTTTATTGCATTCTGGGGAAAACAATATAGAGCAATGGTTTACTGAATGTAATTTAAAAGTTTTTACTGATCTTAATCTATATCAGCATGTACACAAATTATACTTCTTTAATTGCATTTTCAAAAAGCATCAAAACATTTAAGTTAAATGGCACAATTTAGGAAATATTTGATGTCACGATGATGCTACCCAGGGTACCTCATTATGTGTCTATCATTTAACAACAGCATATTTAGGATTCACAAAATTTAGTTCATTCAATCAACAAACATCATTTTAGCCTTCTTTGCGCATCAAAACTCTGTGCCACTCTTGAGAATATAAAGGAAATGGAAATCTATGTTTGCTTTTACTTTCAAAGCATTCTATCTAACAGAGGTTTGTGATTTCTGTCCATCTGTTTAGCCAAGTTTCTCTCAGGAAGTAATGAATCAGAAGGGAAAATGAACAAACCAAGCTTAGTGGATTCTCCACCTTTCGTGATTTTTAGGAATTCTTAATGAGAACCAAATCACTGACTCTGGAGCTCTAACCCCTCTCTAAAATTTTAGAGGAGGTCAGATAATCCTTCAATCTCCTTAGAAGAAATAGGTAGGAAAGAATATTTTCGACTTCACAGCCCTGATTAAATATTGTTATCAGAATCAGGTATGGGTTCCAGCAGGGTAATTCAATGGTCTCCATGGTAAAAGAAATGTAGAGTTGTTTTTAATAGAACAGTAAATTAAAAAATAAAAATTTTTCCTATGCTTGATCTACTGGAAGACACAGACACTTTGATTACACTTAGTCATTACCTTTTCCATCTCTTTGCACAAACAAATGTCAAGGGAAGAAATATATTTTATGTACACCATCATGAGCAAGATGAAGATAGATTTCATTTCCATAAAATATAAATAAATTTTAATTTAACTGTACATTGTTGCTGAAAGTTAGCCCAATACTTAATATAGAAACATGACCAGATGAGATAATATGCATGCAAATGCTTATAAACCCCAAGATTTAGCAAAAGTACTTGATCATTACTAATCATCTATGTGAGTGAGTTTATGTGGCATCAAATAAGAGACTTTAAACTTTGGCCAGCACTGCAAGACCCGTCACATAAAATCCTGGAAATCTGGAAATGATTGATGCTGACAAATCATACGTCCTTCCTAAAAAGTCTTCAAAGAGTGACATATTTTCAAAACAAGTATAGACCAGTCAGCTTTGGAAATGACAAAAGCATATAATATGCACTGTTAATTGCTGACATTTATAAGGAGTTGACAGTAGATATCACTTACCATAGAAATTACTAATAGCAACTTGCATATCCAAAGCCCATAATAAAATTTCTCTAAGTTTGATTTTTTTTTAATTTATTTTCAACCCTCATGTTAATGTCTCTTTCATTAATATGAAGTATAACACAGGGTCTTTCTACATTGTTTAGAACACACACAGATGATAAAATGTGTACCAGGTCTGCCCTGGCTACCTGAGGAATTAGGAGATGAACATCTTGGCACATTGAAAACCAAAGTAGGGGGCCCTTGGGTGACTCAGTCGGTTGGGCATCCAACTTCAGCTCAGGTCATGATCTCAGCATTCATGGGTTCGAGCCCTGTGTCAGGCTATGTGCTGACAGCTCAGATCCTGAAGCCTGCTTCAGATTCTGTGTCTCCCTCTCTCTCTGCCTCTCCCCCACTTGCGTGCTCTCTCTCTTTCTCTCTCTCTCAAAAATAAATAAAATGTAAAAACAAAAACAAAAAACCAAAGTGGGACACCAGCTTAATACGGACAGTTTTATACAAATCACCTATTCTCTAAATGGATTCATCTAAATAATTCATCTAAATATTCATCTAAATAATTTATTTATCTGCCAACTCATACTAAAGAGAGTCCTAGATATTTGTAATTAAGGTAAATCTCACTATGAAATTACCTTAAAGTCCTTGTCTTTATTGTGTTAATTACAATTAATCACATACAAAAAGTGATTTGTGGCCTTACCAGTCTTTGCTATGACAAAATACTGTCATTTTGTTGTTTTGTTGGGAAACACAGTGGTGCTGCTAACAGTAAATGTGTAGACTAGGAGTGACAAGCTGGCCCAACGTTGGTTACTGGAAAGTGAAGATCTGCTACTTAGCAGATCTAGAAAAAAACAGCTCTGCCTTCCCACAGTGGGTCTAAGAACGTGGGACCAGCTCCTATGGACTAGATGTGGACCATTCTGATGAAACAGTCTGCACTTCTTCGAATCTCACCCAAGAAAACCCTACCCTGAAAGGAGGGGCAATGAGACAGCTGTTGGGGTCTTAAAGGGAGGGGCCGCCTGAGGGGTAGTCCCACCTGCCTGAGAACTACGGGCCAGAGGGATGGTCATCCTGGCATCGAGAGCCAGAGGGCCTCACAAGGGAGGCTCCAAGTGCTTGCAAACCTGTCCACAGGAGCAGCTTTAAATGCTTGCTGGGCACAGAGAGCACAAGTTTTGGGTTGGTCTCAGCCTATCAATAGAAACTCTTTCAGCTAGGGGGCATCTGGGGGGATCAGTCGGTTAAGCTGTGACTTGGGCTCAGGTCATGATCTCAAGGCTCCTGAGTTTGATCCCCGCATTGGGCTCTGTGCTGACAGCTCAGAGCCTGAAGTCTGCTTCAGATTCTGTGTCTCCCTCTCTCTCTCTGCTCCTCCTCACCCCTGCTCTGTCTCTCTCAAAAATAAATAAAACATTAAAAAAAGAAAAGAAATGTTATCAGCTAGAAAAGTCTGGAGCACTCACCAGGGCCCACACTACTTTGTGGCTCTTATTATGACTGCAAGACCTACTTCAGCAACATCCACCAGAGAACTTAAAAAAAAAAAAAACAGGTCTTGGAAGGAACACAGTATGCCAGGGCCAGGGTCACACAGGGAGGTCATCATGGGAAAGAGAAAGAGAAAGCACAGACCAGAAGTTCTGCCTTCACTGGGTTCAAGGGTAGAGTGCCTGGAGTTTCACAGGTTCATTCTTTACTGGTAAATTTAAAATATAAGAGTGGAAGAGAGACTGCTGGGAAGATGGTGGCATAGGAGGACGCGGGACTCATCTCCTCCTGCTGATGGCTTAGATTCTACCCACATCTGCCTAAATAACCCAGAAAACCGCCGGAAGACTAGCAGAACAGACTCTCAAGAGCCAAGGGTAGACAAGGGGCCCATGGAAGAGGGTAGTCAGGGCGGAGAGGTGGTGTATGCTACACAGACTGGTGGGAGGGAGCCGGGGTGGTGGAGGGGCAGCCTGCCGGGCAAGGCAGAGACCCCGAGGTCTGGCCTGCAAAAGCCGAGGGGCCGGACTGCGTGAGTTCTGATAGCCAGTGGGACTTAACAACTAGAATGTTAAAAGTCAACACCTCTGCTCTCAGAGAGCAGGGAGGGCAGGGCAAGAGGATGCCATGTCCTCCCTCTAAAAAGACTGCGGGACAAAGAGCCCATGGGGATACCAGCAGGAACCACAGTTTGAAAAATGCCCTGGGGCCTATGGAGGGCAGAGTTGTTGAGTCCCAGAAGGACAGAGCTCGGCGGGGGAACAAAGGCACTGGCAAGAGCCATTTCCCGCTCCCATCACCGAGCCAAAATTCCAAAGGGAACCAGTTCCCATCACCAAACTTGCCTGCACCGCACAAACGCCCAATGCTGTGCTTCTGTGGATCCATCCCTCCAATGGGCCTGCCTCCCTCCCAGTGCTGCAGGGCCCCTCCAAGGGGACCACCGAGGGCAACACTAGCTAGACCACCCTGTCTAATACACCCTTGGTCGGATCCCATCGAAGCAGCACCACAAGCCTGGCAGTACTCAAGCAGCCCAGACAGTGGCCACACCAATCCACAGTGAGTCCTGCCCCTGGGAGAGGGGATGATAAGGTACACACCACTCTCACTATGGCCCCAGCAGTGGGCTGGGGACAGACATCAGGTCTGACTGTGGCCCCGCCCACCAACACAAGTTTCTCCAGACAGCACAGGAGAAGTGCCCTGCAGTTTGGAGCTACCTCAGGGACTACCCAAAATGACAAAACAGAAGAATTCTCTTCAAAAGAAACTCTAGGAAGTAGCGACAGCTAACAAATTGATCAAAACTGATTTAAGCAACATAACGGAACAAGAATTTAGAATAATAGTCATAAAATTAATCGCTGAGCTTCAAAAAAGCATAGAGGACAGCAGAAGATCTATTGTTACAGAGATCAAGGGACTAAAAAATAGCCATGATGAATTAAAAAATACTATAAATGAGGTGCAAAATAAAATGGAGGTGGCCATAGGACAGACTGAAGAGGCAGAGGAGAGAAAAGGTGAATTAGAACATAAAATTATGGAAAAAGAGGAAACTGAGAAAGAGAGATAAAAAAAATCCAGGAGTATGAGGAGAGAATTAGAGAACTAAGTGATGCAATCAAACAGAGCAATATCCGTATTATAGGAATTGCAGAAGAAGAAGAGAGAGAGAAAGAGGCTGAAGGTGTACTTGAACAAATCATAGCTGAGAACTTCCCTGATCTGGGGGAGGAAACAGGCATTGAAATCCAAGAGGCACAGAGAACTCCCTTCAGACGTAACTTGAATTGATCTTCTGCACAATATATCATAGTGAAACTGGCAAAATACAAGGATAAAGAGAGAATTCTGAAAGCAGCTAGCGATAAACAGGCCCTAACATACAAAGGTAGACACATAAGGGTAGTAGCAAACCTATCTACTGAAAGTTGGCAGGCCAGAAAGGAATGGCAAGAAACCTTCAATGTGATGAACAGAAAAAATATGCAGCCAAGAATCCTTTTTCCAGCAAGTCAGAATAGAAGGAGAGGTAAAGATTTTCCCAAACAAACAAAAATTGAAGGAATTCATCACCACTAAACCAGCCCTACAAGAGATCCTAAGGAGGATTCTGTGAGTGAAATGTTGCAAGGACCACAAAATACCAGAGACATCACTACGAGCATGAAACCTACAGACATCAGAGTGACTCTAAACCCATATCTTTTTATAAAAACACTGAATGTAAATGGACTAAATGCTCGAACCAAAAGACACAGGGTATCAGAATGGATAAAAAACAAGACCCATCTATTTGCTGTCTGTAAGAGACTCATTTTACACCTAAGGACACCTTCAGATTGAAAGTGAGGGGATGGAAAATTACCTATCATGCTACTGGAAGTCAAGAGAAAGATGGAGTAATCATACTTATATCAGACAAACTAGATTTTAAATTAAAGGCTGTAACAAGAGATGAAGATAATTATATAATAATTACAGGGTCTCTCCTTCAGGAAGAGCTAACAATTATAAATGTCTATGCACTGAATACAAGAGCCCCCAAATATATAAAACAATTAATCACCACATAAGCAACCTTATTGATAAGAATGTGGTAATTGCAGGGGACTTTAATACTCCACTTACAACAATGGATAGATCATCTAGACAGAGAATCAATGAAGAAACAAGGGCCCTGAATGATATATTGGATCAGATGGACTTGATAGATATATTTAGAACTCTACATCCCAAAGCAACAGAATATACTTTCTTCTCGAGTGCACGTGGAACATACTCCAAGATAGATCACATACTGGGTCACAAAACAGCCCTTCATAAGTATTAAATGACTGAGATCATACCATGCACACTTTCAGACCACAATGCTATGAAACTTGAAATCACCCAGAGGAAAAAGTCTGGAAAACCTCCAAAAGCATGGAGGTTAAAGAACCCTACTAAAGAATGAATGGGTCAACCAGGCAATTAGATATTAGGAATTTGTCCTAAGAAACTAAGAGAAGAAATTTTTAAAAATATGGAAACAAATGAAAATGAAAACACAACAATCCAAATGCTTTGGGATGCAGCAAAGGCAATCCTGAGAGGAAAATACATTGCAATCCAGGCCTATCTCAAGAAACAAGAAAAATCCCCAAATACAAAATCTAACAGCACACCTAAAGGAAATAGAAGCAGAACAGCAAAGACACCCTAAGCCCAGCAGAAGAAGAGAAATAATAAAGATCAGAGCAGAAATAAACAACATAGAATCTACAAAAACTGTAGAGCAGATCAATGAAACCAAGAGTTGGTTTTTTGAGAAAAATAAACATAATTGATAAACCTCTAGCCAAGCTTCTCAAAAAGAAAAGGGAGATGACCCAAATAGATAAAATCATGAATGAAAATGGAATTAATACAACCAATCTCTCAGAAATACAAGCAATTATCAGGGAATACTATGAAAAATTATATGCCAACAAACTGGACAACCTGGAAGAAATGGACAAACTCTGAAGCACCCACACACTTCCAAATCTCAAACAAGAAGAAATAGAAAATTTGAACAGAGCCATAACCAGCGAAGAAATTGAATCAGTTATCAAAAATCTCCCAAAAATAAAAGTCCAGGACCAGATGGCTGCACTGGGGAATTCTACCAGACATTTAAAACAGAGATAATACCTATTCTTCTCAAGTTGTTCCAAAAAATAGAAAGGGAAGGAAAACTTCCAGATTCATTCTATGAATCCAGCATTACTTTGATTCCTAAACCAGACAGAGACCCAGCAAAAAAAGAGAACTTAAGGCCAATATCCCTGATGAATATGGATGCAAAAATTCTCAATAAGATACTAGCAAATCGAATTCAACAGCATAAAAAAAAGAATTATTCACCATGATCAAGTAGGATTCATTCCTGGGCTGCAGGGCTCGTTCAATATTTGCAAATCAATCAATGTGATACATCACATTAATAAAAGATAAGAACCATATGATCCTGTCAATTGATGCAGAAAAAGCATTTGACAAAATTCAGCATCCTTTCTTAATAAAAAGTTGGGATAGAAAGAACATACTTAAACATCATAAAAGCCATTTATGAAAAGCCCACAGCTAATATCATCCTCATTGGGGAAAAACAGAGAGCTTTCTCCCTGAGATCAGGAACATGACAGGGATGTCCACTCTCATCGCTATTGTTTAACATAGTCTTGGAAGTGCTAGCATCAGCAATCAGACAACAAAAGGAAATCAAAGGCATCAAAATTGGCAAAGATGAAGTCAAGATGACATGATACTATACATGGAAAATCCAATAGACTCCACCAAAAGTCTGCTAGAACTGATACATGAATTCAGCTAAGTCGCAGGATACAAAATCAATGTACAAAAATCAGTTGCATTCTTATACACTAATAATGAAGCAATAGAAAGACAAATAAAGAAACTGATCCCATTCACAAGTGCACCAAGAAGCATAAAATACCTAGGAATAAACCTAACCAAAGATGTAAAAGATCTGTATGCTGAGAACTATAGAAAGCTTATGAAGGAAATTGAAGAAGATACAAAGAAATGGAAAAACATTCTGTGCTCATGGATTGGAAGAATATTGTTAAAATATCAATCCTACCCAAAGCTACCTACACATTCAATGCAATCCCAATCAAAATTGCACCAGCATTCTTCTCGAAGCTAGAACAAGAAATCCTGAGATTTGTATGGAACCACAAAAGACCCCAAATAGCCAGAGTAATTTTGAAGAAGAAAACCAAAGCAGGAGGCATCACAATCCCAGACTTTAGCCTCTACTACAAAGCTGTAATCAAGACAGCATGGTATTGGCACAAAAAACCAAAGACATAGACCAATGGAATAGAATAGAGACCCCAAATTGGACCCACAAAAGTATGGCCAACTAATCTTTGACAAAACAGGAAAGAATGTCCAATGGAAAAAAGACAGTCTCTTTAACAAATGGTGCTGGGACAACAGGACAGCAACATGCACAAGAATGAAACTAGACCACTTTCTTACACCATTCACAAAAATTAACTCAAAATGGAAGAAGAACCTGAATGTGAGGCAGGAAACCATCAAAACCCTAGGGGAGAAAGCAGGAAAAATACCTCTCTGACCTCAGCCGCAGCAATTTCTTACTTGACACATCCCTGAAGGCAAGGGCATTAAAAGCAAAAGTGAACTATTGGGACCTCGTGAAGATAAAAAGCTTCTGCACAGCAAAGGAAACAATCAACAAAACTAAAAGGCAACCAACAGAATGGGAAGAGATATTTGCAAATGACATATCAGACAAAGGGCTAGTATCCAAAATCACCAAACTCCACACCCGAAAAACAAATAACCCAGTGAAGAAATGGGCAGAAGACATGAATAAACACCTCTCTAAAGAAGACATCCGTATGGCCAACATGAAAAGATGCTCAATGTCACTCCTCATCCGGAAAATACAAATCAAAACCACACTTGAGATATCACCTCACTCCAGTCAGAGTGACTAAAATGAACACATCAGGAGACTATAGATGCTGGAGAGGATGTGGAGAAATGGGAACCATCTTGCACTGTTGGTGGGAATGCAAAGTGGTGCAGCCGCTCTGGAAAGCAGTGTGGAGGTTCCTCAAAATAGTAAAAACAGATCTACCCTACGACCCAGCAATAGCACTGCTAGGAATTTACCCAAGGGATACAGGAGTGCTGATGCATAGGGGCACTTGTACCCCAACGTTTATAGTAGCACTTTCAACAAGAGCCAAATTATGGAACGAGCCTAAATGTCCATCAACTGATGAATGGATAAAGAAGTTGTGGTTTATATATACAATGGAATACTACTTAGCAATGAGAAAGAATGAAATACGGCCTTTTGTAGCAACGAGGATGGAACTGGAGAGTGTTCTGCTAAGTGAAATAAGTCATACAGAGGAAGACATATACCATATGTTTTCACAGAAGACTATGGGGAGGTGAAAGGGGAAAAAAAAGTTACAGAGAGGGAAGGAGGCAAACCATAAGAGACTCTTAAAAACTGAGAATAAACTGAGGGTTGATGGGGGGTGGGAGGGAGGGGAAAGAGGGTGATGGGCATTGAGGAGAGCACCTGTTGGGATGAGCACTGGGTGTTGTATGGAAATCAATTTGACAAAAATTCATATTTAAAAAATATATATATTTATATATATACTATATATATATATACATATATATATATAAAGAGTGGAATTAAAAAGCAGAAAGGGAGGGGCACCTCGGTGGCTCAGTCAGTTAAGTGGCCAACTTCAGTTCAGGGCATGATCTCATGGTTCGTGAGTGAGCCCCACATTGGTCTCTGTGCTGACAGCTGAGAGCCTGGAGCCTGCTTCAGATTCTGGGTCTCCCTCTCTCTCTGCCCCTACCTCTCTCTGTCTCTAGCAAAAATAAATAAAGATTTAAAAAGATTAAAATAAAATAAAAAGCAGAAAGGGAAAGACAAGCAGTCAAATGGTCAGTTATCCAGATCAACCAGTGCTTTCCAGAAAGAGGGACTTCATGGGTGAGACGGCCTGGTTCTGCATCTGGTTGTGTGGTTGATATTGTGTTTATCTGAGCTGAAGGTCTTTGAAGTGGATGCCTAGGCAACCAAAAGCTTAGTGTCGGGCACTTATATTACAGTCAAAATCACCATCAGACTCTTACACTACAACACACCACCATCCTGTTCCACTGTCTGTACAAGAAGGAACATCCAGATCCTCCCACCCCTCCACCCTCCCCACTCCAAAACTAGCAAATGGAAAGGATGTTATGTAAGAAAGTAAAAAGGTTCCTGTCCTCTATCCTCAGCAGCTGCCTTAGGTCCTTCCAGGGGGAGGGAAAAGAATTTATATTAAATCACATTAAGAATTCTGAAAATTATTGGGACATTGGGCATTCCATTTTCTGAATTGAGACTATCTGGAGCTTAATGTAACTCTAGGACTTTTTATTATTTAAAGTCACAAGAAAAGTCTTAGGGCCTGCTCAGATTTCATCCTTGGGGAGGAAATCCACTTCCAGAGAGTATATTTCATTTTATTTTTATTTTTTGACGGGGGTGAGTGCAAGTGAGCAAGGGGCATAAAGAGAATCCTTAGAGGGAGGGAGGGAAGGAGAGAGAGAGAGAGAGAGAGAGAGAGAGAGAGAGAGAGAGAGGCTCACCCAAGGCAGGGCTCTTGCTCACCCAATGTGGGACTCAAACTCATGAACCTTGAGATAATGACCTGAGCCAAAGTCAGATGCTTAATGACTGAGCCACCCAGGCACCTCAGAGAGTATATTTTAAAGAAGCATGAGGGAAAAAATTAACTTGTTTTGTACTTACTCGTGTTAGAAGTTATAGTGAAATTTGTTTAAAACAGAGAGCACCTATAAATGTTTAACCTTTACATGTTTGCTTTAAATTTTATGAAATTTCTCTGAGCCACACAGTAAAAATCTGGACTTTTCAGAATGTTTTATAAGAGGGCTCTAAATCCCAGTGTTACCTGAGTATGTAATTGACCAAGTAGAGTAAGAACCAAGATTTAAATCAAGTTCTTCATGAAATAAGGGGAACTTTCAGGGAAATTCAGGGCCTAAAAAAGAAAATGTGAATGTACGTTACCAAAGAACATATAAGCTAGAAAACAAAACCATACCTCTTATTAAATATCAGATAATTATTTCAAGTTACCAAAATTATGGTCTCAAAATAGTGAGAAGAGAAAAAAATCAGTTAGTATGTTGTTACTTCTACGTTTTTTAAATCTACATAATTTATCTCTTTTGAAATCCTGTAAGTTGCTCGTGTGAGGCAAACAGGAATTCCAGTAAAGATGCTAAAAGAATGTAAGTCTTTATGTGCATGTTTCAACAAGACTTTCTATTTAGACTTTATGTTATATGAATTATTGGAAAGAACCCTAGAATTTTCTAGGAGTAACCCCTTCCCATATGAAATAGCGTTGACTGACCAATGGATTAAGAAAATGAGGATGGGGTGCATGCGTGGCTCAGTCAGTTAAGCATCCGACTTCAGTTCAGGTCGTGATCTCACAGCTCATGAGTTTGAGCCCCACGTCGGGCTCTGTGCTGACAGCTCAAAGCCTGGAGCCTGCTTCAGATTCTGTGTCTCCCTCTATCTCTGCCCCTCCCCTGCTCATGCTCTGTCTCTCTCTGTCTCAAAAATAAATAAAAATATTAAAAAAGAAAGAAAGAAAGAAAATGAAGATAAATTAAGGGGCACCTGGGTGGCTCAGTCGGTAAAGTGTCTATCTCTTGGTTTCTGCTCAGGTCATGGTCTCAGGGTTCCTGGGTTTGGACCCCACGTTGGGCTCTGCACTGACACAGCAGACCCTGCTTGGAATTCTCTCTCTCCCTCTCTATCTCTGCCTCTCTCTCTCTCTCTCGAAATAAAAAAATAAAACAAAAAAAAATAAAAAAATAAAAAATAAAAAGAAGAAAATGAGGATAATAAGTTTTAATGGAGGAAAAAGAAAATAAAGAACAGACAAAAGATAGTAATGCAGACTGCTTTCAAAGAAACCTTGTACTTTTTAAAAATTTACTTATTTTAATTGTGGTAAAATATACATAACCTAAAATTTACCATTTAACCATTTTTTTTAAAGTGTACAGTTCACTGGCATTAAGTACATTCATATTGTTATGCAACCATCTCAAACCATTTATCCACAGAATGGTTTTCATCTTGCAAAACTGGAATTATGTACCCATTCGACAGTATCTTCCCATTTCGCCCTCTCCTCAGCCCCGGTAAGGGGCTGTCTCTATGAATTTGACTGTCTCTATGAATTTCTGTCTCTATGAATTTGACTACTCTAAGTATCTCATATGTGTAAAACCATACAGTATTTGTCCTTTCGTGATCAGCTTACATCACTTAGCATAATGACCTCACAGTTATCAATGTTATAGCATGTGTCAGAATCTCCATCCTTTTTAAGGCTGAGTAATATTCCATCAGGTGTATGTATCACATTTCATTTATCCATTCAGCTGCTGGTGGACACTTAGGCTGCTTCCAGCTTCTGATCACTGTGAACAAAGCCACTCTGAAGACGGTGCACACATATCCCTTTGAGATCCCACTTTCAATTCTTTTGGGCATATACCCAGAAGTAGAATTGCTACATCTTATAGTAATTCTATTTTTAATTTTTGAGGAACTGCCATACTGTTCTCCACAGCAGCTGCAACATTTTACATTCCAACAGCAGTGCACAAGAGATCCAATTTCTCAACATCCTTGTTAACACTTGTTTTCTGGGTTTGGTTGTTTTGTTTTGTTTTTTTAAATAACAGCCATCCTAATGGGTGTGAAGTGGTATCTCATTGTGGTTTGATTTGCATTTCCCTAATGATTAGTGATGTTAAGCATCTATTCATGTGCTTATTGGCCATCTGTATATTCTAGTCCTTAAAGCAATCTTTCACTTTATTCTTTGCTAATTTTACAAATGATATCATAGAAACGTTTTTCAAAACAGACTGTATTTTTTTGGTTTTCTTGGCAAGCACCACTTTTATCCAGCAGTGTTAAAACAGTTCAAATTTCAAATCCTTTTTTTGGAGTAGCAGTATGTATCACTCCTTACAAGGAGAAAATATTAACCTAGCTACTTTGGAATCCTGTTAAGCTCTGGGCTTTTAGATCTATACAACTTCGTAGACAACTGGGGGTAGAGGGCACTGTATCATGTCAAGTGATACAGAGCAACACTGTCCAATACAGTAGGCATCGACCTCATGTGGCTATTGAGCTTTTCAAATGTAGTTAATCCCAACTGAAATATGCTGTAACTAAATTCATATCAGATTTAAAAGAATTAGTATTTTTTAAGTAATATAAAATATTTCAACAATTTTTAAAATGATTATAAGCTGAAATCAAACGTTTTTAATATGCTGAGTTCAATAAAAGATATAAATAACTAAATTGAAGTTTACCTGTTTCTTTTTACCTTTTTTTTTTTTAATGTTTATTTTTGAGAGAGAGAGAGACAGAGACAGAGAGAGTGGAGTGCAAGTAGGGTAGGGGCAAAGAGGCGGACACTGAATCGGAAGCAGGCTCTAGGCTCTGAGCTGTCAGTACAGAGCCCAACGCAAGCTTCAACTCACAAACCGCGAGATTATGACCTGAGCTGAAGTCCCATGCTTAACTGACTGAGCCACCCAAGCACCCCTTTACCTCTTTTAATGTGACTCTAGGAGAATTTTTAATTGCATCTGTGGCTTCCATTTATGGCTCACATTGTATTTCTGTTTGTGCTGATCTAAATAATTGTGACTAAACTCTTTCTAAGGATGTGGATATACAAGTAATTTATAAGTAGAGAATTAAGAAAATTTTCCAAATAATTCAGATTTTTTTTTTCAAAAACAAATTCTTTTCATTACTGGTTTGTCCAAAAATTATTAAGGTGATTAACTTTTTCTATACCCAAGAGGTTTTCTACTATAAACACTGCCTATGTTTAAGTTTGCTTTATAGGGATTTGTGTGTTTCCAGAAATAAATTATTAGAAACTCTTTTGAGTGTATGGCCTATGCAAAGAAATAATAATTTTAATTATTTTTAAAAGATGTGCAAAACACAGGAAACTGATAAATAGTATCTAAAATATCTAAAGAAATTCTACTGACCAATAAGAAAAAATGAAAAATGAAACTGGCTACACAGAGAAGAAGAAACTGAATGATCAATAACCTTATAATAAGGGAAACGTACATCAAAATAACAGGATACTATCTCATACCTTATGAGACTGACAAAAATTTTAATTTTCTTAATGTGTATTTATTTTTGAGAGAGAAAGAGACAGAAGAGAGGGAGACACAGAATCTAAAGCAGACTCCAGGCTCCAGACTCTAAGCTGTCAGCACAGAACCTAACCTAGGGCTCAAACTCATGAACCATGAGATCATGACCTTAGCTGAAGTTGGATGCTTAGCCTACTGAGCCACCCAGGTGCCCTAAGACTGACAAAAATTTTAAAGACAAGGATCCTCCCACCTCAGGGCCTTTGCACTTACTATTTCCCCTACCCCTATTCCCCCATATATCCACATGACTTGCTTCCCCATTTCAATCACGTTCCTGCTTAAATGTCATTTCATCTAGGAAGAATTGCCTGATCCAACAAAGCTCACCATACCCCTCCCATCCCATCCTTATATTTGCTATCTCTTACCTTATTTACTTATAACCACCTGCAAACATTTGTAGAGTGTCTGTCTCTTTTCCATGGGATGAAGGCTCCATGAGGAGAAGGACTATTTTATTGCTATACCACCACATTAGCTACTCAATAAACAGTTGCTAAAAGAATAAATGCCAGCCAGGTGTTGACAAAGATGTGAGGAAAGAGGATCTCTCAGTCTTCCAAACACTGCTGGTGGTGGGAGTATAAATTGGCATTACTTCTTTCAAATGCAGTAGACAATCTCTACTAAAGTTGGAGATGCTTATACCCTAGGACACAATTAAACTTCTAGGAATTACCCTAAAGACCTCTAGACAGTAGAAGAGATGTTTGCAACAATATTGCAGCATTCTCTGCAAAACATGGGTGTTATATTATTCTCTGCATTGCTTACAATATATGTTTTTTATTATTACAAAATCAGACTTAAATCAGTGAGTTCACTTTCCCCTTGCAACTTGTAAAAACAAGTTACTGTAAAAATAACTACAAGCTACACTATTTTAATCAGAGACTGGTAATACATTTCTTTCACCCTATTATCTGAGAAATGCCATAAAATCTCCCAACACGATATTAACAGAATTGGTTTTCAAGATATATTTTGCAAACAACCATCAACTTTGATTTGGAGAACTTTCTCCAAACTTCTTCTTACTCAAGGTATCTACTGTCTCTTAGATCCTTCTGTCACGTTCTTTATTTCACTGTTTTCTCCAATGATAATATCTTTCTATGAACTCTGCAGACATGAAAATAAATACTTTCCTGAGATAACCGTCTCTGGTTCTAGATTTCTAATTAAAACATATTACTCTGGTGTGGTTTTGTTTATAATTAAAGAATTAGAAACTTATCGACAAAGCCTCCCGAACCACCTGGCCCCTGTCAACGCACATACACACACACATGCAAACACACACACTTAAAATTCAAAAGCCAAGGAATGTAGGATATTTTGAAAGCTTTTTTTTTTATTTTTTTTCTATTTTTTAATATATGAAATTTATTGTCAAATTGGTTTCCCAATTTGGTTTCCCAAATTGGATTCCCAGTGCTCATCCCAAAGATGCCCTCTTCAATACCCATCACCTACCCTCCCCTCCCTCCCACCCCCCATCAACCCTCAGTTTATTCTCAGTTTTTAACAGTCTCTTATGCTTTGGGTCTCTCCCACTCTAAGCTCTTTTTTTTTTCCTTCCCCTCCTCTATGGGTTTCTGTTAAGTTTCTCAGGATCCACATAAGAATGAAAACATATGGTATCTGTCTTTCTCTGTATGGCTTATTTCACTTAGCATCACACTTTCCAGTTCCATCCACGTTGCTACAAAGGGCCATATTTCATTCTTCCTCATTGCCACATAGTACTCCACTGTGTATATAAACCACAATTTCTTTATACATTCATCAGTTGATGGACATTTAGGCTCTTTCCACAATTTGGCTATTATTGAGAGTGCTGCTATAAATGTTGGGGTACAAGTGCCCCTATGCATCAGTACTCCTGTATCCCTTGGGTAAATTCCTAGCAGTGCTCCTGCTGGGTCATATGGTAGGTCTATTTTTAATTTTTTGAGGAACCTCCACTCTGTTTGCCAGAGTGGTTGCACCAGTTTGCATTCCCACCAACAGTGCAAGAGGGTTCCCGTTTCTCCACATCCTCTCCAGCATCTATAGTCTCCTGATTTGTTCATTTTGGCCACTCTGACTGGCGTGAGGTGATATCTGAGTGTGCTTTTGATTTGTATTTCCCTGATGAGGAGCGACGTCGAGCATCTTTTTCGTGTGCCTGTGGGCCAACTGGATGTCTTCTTTAGAGAAATGTCTATTCATGTTTTCTGCCCATTTCTTCACTGGATTATTTGTTTTTTGGGTGTGGAGTTTGGTGAGCTCCTTATAGATTTTGGATACTAGCCCTTTGTCCGATATGTCATTTGCAAATATCTTTTCCCATTCCGTTGGTTGCCTTTTAGTTTTGTTGGTTGCTTCCTTTGCTGTGTAGAAGCTTTTTATCTTCATGAGGTCCCAACAGTTCACTTTTGCTTTTAATGCCCTTGCCTTCGGGGATGTGTCAAGTAAGAAATTGCTGCGGCTGAGGTCAGAGAGGTTTTTTCCTGCTTTCTCCTCTAGGGTTTTGATGGTTTCCTGTCTCACATTCAAGTCCTTTATCCATTTTGAGTTAATTTTTGTGAATGGTATAAGAAAGTGGTCTAGTTTCATCCTTCTGCATGTTGCTGTCCAGTTCTCCCGCACCATTTGTTAAAGAGACTGTCTTTTTTCCATTGGATATTCTTTCCTGCTTTGTTAAAGATGAGTTGGCCATACATTTGTGGGTCCATTCTGGAGTCTTTATTCTATTCCATTGGTCTATGTGTCTGTTTTTGTGCCAATACCATGCTGTCTTGATGATGACAGCTTTGTAGTAGAGGCTAAAGTCTGGGATTGTGATGCCTCCTGCTTTGGTCTTCTTCAAAATTACTTTGGCTATTCTGGGCCTTTTGTGGTTCCATATGAATTTTAGGATTGCTTGTTCTAGCTTTGAGAAGAATGCTGGTGCAATTTTGATTGGGATTGCATTGAATGTGTAGATAGCTTTGGGTATGATTGACATTTTGACAATATTTATTCTCCCAACCCATGAACACAGAATATTTTTCCATTTCTTTATATCTTCTTCAATTTCCTTCATAAGCTTTCTATAGTTTTCAGCATACAGATCTTGTATATCTTTGGTTAGATTTATTCCTAGGTATTTTATGCTTCTTGGTGCAATTGTGAATGGGATCAGTTTATTTGTCTTTCTGTTGCTTCATTATTAGTGTATAAGAATGCAACTGATTTTTGTACATTGATTTTGTATCCTGCGACTTAGCTGAATTCATGTATCAGTTCTAGCAGACTTTTGGTGGAGTCTATTGGATTTTCCATGTATAGTATCATGTCATCTGCAAAAAGTGAAAGCTTGACTTCATCTTTGCCAATTTTGATGCCTTTGATTTCCTTTTGTTGTCTGATTGCTGATGCTAGCACTTCCAACACTATGTTAAACAACAGTGGTGAGAGTGACATCCCTGTCGTGTTCCTGACTCAGGGGGAAAGCTCTTAGTTTTTCCCCATTGAGGATGATATTAGCTGTGGGCTTTTCATAAATGGCTTTTATGATGTTTAAGTATGTTCCTTCTATCCCAACTTTCTCGAGGGTTTTTATTTAGAAAGGATGCTGAATTTTGTCAAATGCTTTTTCTGCATCGATTGACAGGATCATATAGTTCTTATCTTTTCTTTTATTAATGTGATGTATCACGTTGATTGATTTGCAAATGTTGAACCAGCCCTGCATCCCAGGAATGAATCCCACTTGATCATGGTGAATAATTCTTTTTATATGCTGTTGAATTCGATTTGCTAGTATCTTATTGGGAATTTTTGCATCCATATTCATCAGGGATATTGGCCTGAAGTTCTCTTTTTTTGCTGGGTCTCTGTCTGGTTTAGGAATCAAAGTAATGCTAGCTTCATAGAATGAGTCTGGAAGTTTTTCTTCCCTTTCTATTTTTTGGAATAGCTGAGAAGGATAGGTATTATCTCTGCTTTAAATGTCTGGTAGAATTCCCCAGGGACGCCATCTGGTCCTGGACTCTTATTTTTGGGAGATTTTTGATAACTGATTCAATTTCTTTGCTGGTTATGGCTCTGTTCAAGCTTTCTATTTCCTCCAGGTTGAGTTTTGGAAGTGTGTCGGTGTTTAGGAATTTCTCCATTTCTTCCAGGTTGTCCAGTTTGTTGGCATATAATTTCTTATAGTATTCCCTGATAACTGCTTTTATTTCTGAGGGATTGGTTGTAATAATTCCGTTTTCATTCATGATTTTATCTATTTGGGTCATCTCCCTTTTCTTTTCGAGAAGCCTGGCTAGAGGTTTATCCATTTTGTTCATTTTTTCAAAAAACCAACTCTTGTTTTCATTGATCTGCTCTACAGTTTTTGTAGATTCTATATTGTTTATTTCTGCTCTGATCTTTAGTATTTCTCTTCTTCTGCTGGGTTTAGGCTGCCTTTGCTGTTCTGCTTCTATTTACTTCAGGTGTGCTCTTAGATTTTGTATTTGGGATTTTTCTTGTTTCTTGAGATAGGCCTGGATTGCAATGTATTTTCCTCTCAGGATTGCCTTCGCTGCACCCCAAAGCATTTGGATTGTTGTATTTTCATTTTCATTTGTTTCCATATACTTTTAAATTTCTTCTCTAATTGCCTGGTTGACCCATTCATTCTTTAGTAGGGTGTTCTTTAACCTCCATGCTTTTGGAGGTTTTCCAGACTTTTTCCTGTGGTTGGTTTCAAGCTTCATAGCATTGTGGTCTGAAAGTATGCATGGTACGATCTCAATTCTTGTATACTTCTGAAGGGCTGTTTTGTGACCCAGTATATGATCTATCTTGGAGAATGTTCCATGTGCACTCGAGAACAAAGTATATTCTGTTGCTTTGGGATGCAGAGTTCTAAATATATCTGTCAAGTCCATCTGACCCAATGTCTCATTCAGGGCCCTTGTTTCTTTATTGATCGTGTGTCTAGATGATCTATCCATTTCTGTAAGTGGAGTATTAAAGTCCCCTGCAATTACCACATTCTTGTCAATAAGGTTGCTTATGTTTGTGAGTAATTGTTTTATATAATTGGGGGCTCCCATATTCGGCGCATAGACATTTATAATTGTTAGCTCTTCCTGATGGATAGACCCTGTAATTATTATATAATGCCCTTCTTCATCTCTTGTTACAGCCTTTAATTTAAAGTCTAGTTTGTCTAATATAAGTATGGCTACTCCAGCTTTCTTTTGACTTCTAGTAGCATGATAAATAGTTCTCCATTCCCTCACTTTCAATCTGAAAGTGTCCTCAGGTCCAAAATGAGTCTCTTGTAGACAGCAAATAGATGGGTCTTGTTTTTTTATCCATTCTGATACCCTATGTCTTTTGGTTGGTGCATTTAGTCCATTTACATTCAGTGTTATTATAGAAAGATATGGGTTTAGAGTCCTTGTGATGTCTGTAGGTTTCATGCTTACAGTGATGTCTCTGGTACTTTGTCTCACAGGATCCCCCTAGGATCTCTTGTAGGGCTGGTTTCGTGGTGATGAATTCCTTCAGTTTTTGTTTGTTTGGGAAGACCTTTATCTCTCCTTCTATTCTAAATGACAGATTTGCTGGATAGAGGATTCTCGGCTGCATATTTTTTCTGTTCATCACATTGAAGATTGCTTGTCATTCCTTTCTGGCCTGCCAAGTTTCAGTAGAGAGATCCGTCACTCGTCTTATCGGTCTCCCTTTATATGTTAGAGCATGTTTATCCCTAGCTGCTTTCAGAATTTTCTCTTTATCCTTGTATTTTGCCAGTTTCACTATGATATGTCGTGCAGAAGATCGATTCAAGTTACGTCTGAAGGGAGTTCTCTGTGCCTCTTGGATTTCAATGCCTTTTTCCTTCTCCAGATCAGGGAAGTTCTCAGCTATGATTTCTTCAAGTATACCTTCGGCACCTTTCCCTCTCTCTTCCTCCTCTGGAATACCAACTATATATAGATTATTTCTCTTCAATGCATCACTTAGTTTTCCAATTTTCCCCTAATACTCCTGGATTTTTTTATCCCTCTTTTTCTCAGCTTCTTTTTCCATAATTTTATCTTCTAGTTCACCTATTCTCTCCTCTGCCTCTTCAATCCGAGCTGTGGTCATCTCCATTTTATGTTGCAGCTCATTAATAGTATTTTTTAGCTCCTCCTGGCTGTTCCTTAGTCCCTTGATCTCTGTAGCAAGAGATTCTCTACTATACTGTTTATACTGTTTTCCTTTATACTGTTTTCAAGCCCGGCGATTAATTTTATAACTATTATTCTAAATTCACTTTCTGTTATATCGTTTAAATCGTTTTTGATCAGTTCGTTAGATGTTGTTATTTCCTGGAGGTTTTTTTTGAGGGGAATTCTTCCATTTTGTCATTTTGGATAGTCCCTGGAGTGGTGCGGAACTACAGGGCACTTCCCCTGTGCTGTCTTGAATAAGTTGCGTTGGTGGGCGGGCCGCAGTCAGACTGGTGTGTACCTTCTCTTCCCCTCTCCTAGGGGCAGGATTCACTGTAGGGTGGCATGGCTCGTCTGGGCTACTTGCACATTTCCAGGCTTGTGGTGCTGGGGATCTGGCGTATTAGCTGGGGTGGATCGGCAATGTGCACGGGGGGTGAGAGGGGCAGGCTCAGCTAGCTTTTTCTTCGGTGATCTGCTTCCAGAGGGGCCCTGCAGCATGGGGAGGGAGTCAGACCTGCCACCGGAGGGATGGATCCACAGAAGCACAGCGTTGGGTATTTGCGCGGTGCAAGCAAGTTCCCTGACAGAAACCAGTTCCCTTTGGTATTTTGGCTAGGGGATGGGCGAGGGAGATGGCCCTGGCGAGTGCCTTTGTTCCCCACCAAGCTGCACTCTATTGTCCGGGGCTCAACAACTCTCCCTCCTGCTCTCTGAGCAGACCCGTTAACTTATAACCCTGACAGCAGAGCTCACTGTCAGAACACACTCCGTCCGGCCCCTCCACTTTTGCAAGCCAGACTCGGGGGGCTCTGCTTTTCCGGTGGGCTGCCACTCAGCCCCAGCTCCCTCCCGCCAGACCGTGGAGTGCGCATGCCTCTCCGCCCTTCCTACCCTCTTCCGTGGGCCTCTCCTCTACACTTGGCTCTGGAGAATCCATTCTGCTAGTCTTCTGGTGGTTTTCTGGGTTATTTAGGCAGGTGTGGGTGGAATCTAAGTATTCCACAGGATGCAGTGAGACCAGCGTCCTCCTACACCGCCATCTTCCGCTCCAGGAAGTCAGCTTTTTTTTTTTTAATGTTCATTTATTTTTGACAGAGAGATAGATCATGAGCGGGGGAGGGGCAGAGAGAGAGGGAGACACAGAATCCGAAGCAGGCTCCAGGATCTGAGCCATCAGCACAGAGCCCGATGCGGGGCTCAAACCCATGAACTGCGAGATCATGACCTGAGCCAAAGTCGGAGGCTTAACCCACTGAGCCACCCAGGCACCACTGAAAGCTTTTAAAAGAACTATAAATGTTCATGCATGTCAATTCCAACAGGTTTCACACCTCTTTGCTTTGTATCGCAACAGTACGTTTCACTAAGAAATCTGAAATCCGTTGGACATTAACATCTCACCTCACCAGACACACTGGTTTTGCTGGCAGTCACATTTCCTACTCAGTCTTTTTCTCAGTCTCCCCATTTCTCTCCCTCAACCTTCCCCTCTTTGTGCCTACTTCAAATTCATGTGCCTGAGCCTGGATATAGAGAACCATCTCTTCCTAGTCAGAACATTCTGAATCCAAGGCAGTGCTTAGAATTTCAGGTATAAATGGTTGGATTATGAAAGTTTTTATTCTCTGCATCATAAAATCTATACTATGTCAAATAAGTTGTTGGATTACATAATCAGCTGTTGCTTTAACTATCTTGTTAGTTGTTGCGTTGGCATCATGAAGTTCTTCCAGATCCTTCAGCAATGATTCCACCAACCCCAGTATAAAGTCCATTTCTAAAGTGTGAACAGTTCTGAAAGAAACTTAATCTAAGAATTCTACTGGCCCATAAATTAGGAAAGAATAAACACATAGCCCTTTTGCATACAAGGCTGACTTCCTAATAAACATCCAGGGTAAAAAAGGTGAGCTACTTTAATTATTCAGGAAATTCGTTCTTTAAATGTGATTGCAATATTTGAAAGAAAAAGAAAAGGATCTGTAGATATGACCATTACAAGTATAATGTTTTGTGTAAACATATTATTTTTCAGTTTGTGAATTAACCAGGCTGATTTTGAAAATTCTGGCCTATAGATCACAAGTGATCAGTGTGAACCTCTCTGTCTACAGGCAGTGCTGCCACTAGGAAGAAATTGGTCTTCATGAATATTCACTGAACACCACAGAGTGCTGTGCCAGACTGAGATGGAGAAGGAAAAGGAAAAAATGGTCCATCAAATCAGAAGAGAAGCCCTTTCAGAGATTTGTTAAAAAAAAAAAAAAGGGGGGGGGAGGGACTATTGAGTCTGATGCATTATAAGATTTTATGTCTTTGATTTCAACCCATAAGTAATGTTTTTTTCTCTGGAACTTTCCAGTTTGATTTTTCCTTTATTAACCCAAATTTTAAGTACTAATAATAGATTAAAGTACCTGATTTATAACAGAGTACTGAAAATATCCAGATATTTAGGTTAGTAAATCCAATTTAGACTATAAGAAAAAGTTGCTACCTGACTGCTTATACAATACTGCCCTGCCCACTGTCTTCCTGTATTTCTTTTGATTAGGCTATATTGCCCAACCTATCTGGAACCCCATTTCATTTAGCCAATAACCTTGAAGTGTCTTCATTATTATTGAGTAAAAGTGTGGAAACTAGGAAATATTAGGACAGGATCTATCTCTTTCCATTTTTGTCCTCCTGAGAACTTACTTTATATTACTCTACACACCTAGTGTCTTACATATTTAAAAAAAATACAGCAGCATGGTATAGCAGCCATATTAAAGTCTCTTTTTTATAAGTAAAGAAATTGAGATTCGAAGAGGATTGGCCCAAAGTCACACAACTGGTGAATGGCAAAGACTGGGCACAGGTGTAAACTGTTAGGACTCCAAATCTTGTGCTCAAAAAGTACATGCTCCCCTGCTCTACAGAGGGCATGCATTAGACTCTTTACCATGCCATCTATCAGCATTGTCATCTATCAGCCATTGCATTTCTTCTGGCTCAAAGAGTTCCTCCACACTGCAATCAGATAGAATTCCTTTGTTACTGTTAGAACAAAGTAGTTATTGGCCTAAAGTATTGGGCTGGCTCTATAGACAGTCCCCAGATGACCAAATCAAAACTGACCTTGCTGAATCACACAAGTGATTCAGAAGATAATTCGTTTGATGCTCCCCTGGGAAGTAAGTGATTAAAAAATAGCATAGGATGAGAGAAATAAGGGATAAGTGCACATGAACCAAACCCATTATAAATATACAAAAAGATAAACTAGAGAACTGAATATCATTATTATTGTGAAGAATTATTTCACATCACACCTGACCACAGTTAGAAAAACTGACACAACACAAGTACTTTGGACAAGATGGCATGGTAAAAAAACTATCTCAAAAATGTTTCCTAATAAAATTATGAAGACATAAAATGAATGTTCGAACAATTAAGAATAGGTCTTTAAAATGGAAAAAAGAATCTAACTGCATAAAATGAACATAATGCCAGAATACTAACGTTATCCAAACCTGTCTTTCATTTGTCTTACTTACATACCACCTTCAAGATATAATGAAAATTTGGCCACAAAATCAACTTAGAAAGGAGAATTACCTGGCCCAACTGCACAGATTGATTTAATAGCAAAGCACTTTCCTGCAAAGACATTTGTATGCTATCTGGAAGAACTTTCCAGCTCTTCATTTTATATTTTACTAGAGATTGATTTATTATAGGGAAAAGATTCAATCTTTCCTCTTCCTCTCATCAAGAAATGTCAGCACCATGATTTGGTAAAAATGTATATATACATCATCTTATTTGGTGTGATTGAATAGGAAGTCAGCATCTGTGGTTTCAGCTGGATCTCTGTGGCCGCAATATTCACCTTCTGTATTTATCTTCTATTCTTCCTCTTTCGGAGCTGTGTTTCCACTCCTCTAAGATCTCTGACCCATAAATCTGCTCTACAAACTACCACATTGAAAACATAATTCCTCCACTCTGATACACTTGTTTCCGGTTTCATTGAGATATAACTGACATATAGCATATATAAGTTTACAGTGTGCAATATGATGATCTGATATACTTACATATTGTGAAATAAGAAAACAAAATGTTTCTTTTATACTTTTTTGGTCTCGGTGTTTATTGTTTAACTCTCAAACTAGAACACCAGCTCCCTTAGGAAAGGGACTCTCTTTCCTGTTCACTTCTGTACAGCAAAAAATTCATAGCACAAAATTAGTACTTAAAAAAAATAATTGCTGACTGTGTATGGCAAGATCTCCAAATGACTTGGTGAGTAACATGGTTTTAAGTCATCAAAAGTTCATGACAACCTGTAAACATTCAGACTGTTTCAAGATAGAAGCTTAACTGATGGGTTTTCTTCACTTTTGGAGGCCAATAGCATGCACATATATCCTGTCAACTCTTAGAAGAATTTAAAGATCAGGGAGCCATTAGTTCAAATGCTAAAGAACTAAAGAATTTAATTTGAGGAGACAGTAGAAATAAGGAAGTACCTTTTAGAGAAACAAAGAATACCTCTAAAATAAAAGGAAGAAGCGGGGGTGGGTAAATTGAAAACAACATGAAGAGTCTGGAAATAATCCCAGGGAAGTTGTTCAAGAAAGATAAAGGACCAAAGCCTCACAGGAGGTGGGCTGATGGACAAAGGACCATTAAGCCCAGAAGCTGACTAGAAAGTGAGTTGCTCAGGCACACTACTCAGCACTTCCTCCACACTAATGTCCTGTTACCAAGACACAGCCATGACACCAAGTGATCTTATTGATATCTGGTCAAAATTTCACTGCATTACCATCTAGCACCTTAACCATTGGTTGCCCTGTGAGGACAGTTTTCCCCAAACCCTAACAGCAAATTATCCCCAAAGAAGGAAGGTGGAACTCTAGACATCTGGTAGAAAGGGAGAAGTGTTACTTAAGTATGTACTTAAAGGAGGGTGAAATGAGCAATGAGAAATAAGATTTCTACACCACTATCATTGCAAAGTGTTGAACCATCTATTCGCAAATTAAGGGTCCTTGAAGCTTTTGAAGTAATAATTTCTTTGTAACTTGTTTGGAGGGCCACTCATCAAACATAGTGGCTTGAATACACATGCTTACTTCTGTTCTGTCCTAAGATATCACCAAAATAACAACAGGTAAGAGATATCATAATTTTGGAAGATGGAAAGTAGGTAGATCAATGTCAACTGACTTAACAAAGCAGAGAAAATGAAACCTAAGTGCCTGAAGTTGGGAAGCCAGTAAGAAGTAAGCCAATCGGTATTCCAGAATCCCAGAAAGCATAAGGAATTTGAGAAGTAGCTTAGTACAGAGGGTGGAGGATAAGGAGTGGGCTGAAAATAGGAGCACTGGCTGAAAATCTATTGAGAGAGCAGTTATTTCCCCAGATCCCTTCCCCTGTGCCATTCGGCCTGACAACTTTCCCTATCCTATTTCATCAAGAAATTAGACATTGAAAAAAAAAAAAAAAGAAATTAGAGATTGACTCTAGAAAAATTAAACCAATGATTCCCCTCTTGCTATCAACTCCTAGAATACTGGGAGTCAAGAAATTAGACAATTTGTTTCTGGAGAATTTTTTGAGAGAAAAAGACCTAATATGAGATGGAGGTGTTTTCCCCAAGTCAACTACCAGATCCCTGCCCAATGAACAAGCCTGGCCAGCTTTGTGGTGTCACCATCAATTTCTTGATGCCTCACTGTTAAATACAAATAGTAAAGCAAGCAACGCTAGCTTTTTGAGGAAACCCTCAATTTGAAAGACAAAGTCCTATAAAACAGGCATTTTTTTCTTTAAAATGGAACTCAGGAAAGAGAAACAATACAAAGAGAGTAAGAAGCCATTTATTATGAATAATCTCAGAGAAAAGACGAATAGCAGTCATAAAACAATGTGAGGACATTCTATGTATTTCAAAAGTAAAATTCGGAGAATAATAAAGCATTGTTAAAATTTTTTTTAGCGTTAAAATTTAAATTTTAACAAAAAAGCTGAAAGAGAATTCTTCTTAGTTTATTTCTTTCATAAAGTTTGAAAAGGAAAACATGAATAGGAAGTAGACCACTAGGAGTTATCCACAATGCAAACAAGAAAAAAAACCTTTCAAAAAAATTAGATAATTTCCAAGAATTTAGAATATTGGTTTTTAGGGCACCTGGGTGGCTCAGTCAGTTAAGTGTTCAACTTTTGATTTTCGCTCAGGTCATGACTTCACAGTTTGTGAGATTGAGCTCCGTGTGGAGCTCTGTGCTAACGGTGTGGAGACTGCTTGGGATTCTCTCTCTCCCTGCCCCTTCCTGCTCTCTCTCTCTGTCTCTCAAAATGAATAAATAAACAAGAAGGAAGGAAGGAAGGAAGGAAGGAAGGAAGGAAGGAAGGAAGGAAGGAAGGAAGGAAGGAAGGAAGGAATAATTGATTTTCAAACTGAAAGACTACACTTGGTGCAAAGGAGTATTATTTTGTAACTTTAGTTCTCCAATAGCTTCCAGATCCTAATAGCTTCCAAATTAGAAGAAATCATATAGAAAAGTTCAGGATCAGAATAGCATTGACTTTTGATAGTAATAAAAGCTAAAAGAAGGGGCGCCTGGGTGGCGCAGTCGGTTAAGCGTCTGACTTCAGCCAGGTCACAATCTCGCGGTCCGTGAGTTCCAGCCCCGCGTCAGGCTCTGGGCTGATGGCTCAGAGCCTGGAGCCTGTTTCTGATTCTGTGTCTCCCTCTCTCTCTGCCCCTCCCCCGTTCGTGCTCTGTCTCTCTCTGTCCCAAAAAAATAAATAAACGTTGAAAAAAAAAAAAAGCTAAAAGAAAATGAAGCAATGCTTTTAAATGCGATGGGAAATTGTGTTCAATTAAGGAATCCCATATCCAAAGTATCAATAATCATGAATATGATTTAAAATATGTACGTTTTCAAAAAACAAATTATCCTTTACGCATCATTCTCAGAAAGTTACAGGAGATTGTACTCCACTAAAATAAACTATTTGCATATTATCATAGTATCCTTTTGGGGTATGAAATGTCTGTAGTGATATCCCCTTTTTCATTCCTGATATTATTTTGTTTTCTTTCTCCCTTTTTTTCTAGATGGGTTTTACTAGAAGTTTATTTTCTTAATCTTTTCAATGGTCCAACTTTTGATTTAGTTAATTATATTTTAATCTTATTTTTCTTTCTATTTACTTCAAGTTTCACTTTCTATTATTTTTATAGCTTCATAAGGTAGAAACTTATTTCTTCTTCTCTAATACAAGCATTTAAAGCTATAAATCTCTCTCTGGGCATTTTTTAACCACATCACACAAATTTTGATATATTGTATTTTCATAGTTGTTCACTTTCAAATATTTTCTATTTTCTCCTGTGATTTCTTCTTTGATTCATGAGTTACCTAAAAGGAGCTATTTTATTTTGAAATAATGGAGGGGTGGGGGGCGAGTGTCCCAGATACCTTAATGCGATTGATTTCTAAATTAATCCACTGTGGTCAGAAAATATACTCTATAAAATTTCAATCTTTTGAGATTCATTGAGATATATTTTATGGTCCAGCACATGGTTTCTCTTGGTGACTATTCCATGTCCTTTTGAAAAGAATAAATATCTTGCCACTGTTGGGTAAAGTATCCAATGAAGTATCAATTAGATCATTCTGATTAATAATTTTTTTATATCTTTTCTATTCTTTTTCATTTTTGTCTAGTTGGTCTAACAATTATCAAAAAAGAATTATTAAAATTCCCCAACAATGATTTTTGCTCCCCCATGCCTTTAAATAGCTATTTTTCATATTTTATTCAGTGTTCAATTGCTAACTGCAGAAGAATTAGTCTAATACAGTCTGCACCATCATTACCAGAAAGAGTAACCTAAGATTCTAAGATAGTGTTGAGAAAAATATTTATATTCTAAAGCTTGACTCAGATTTCCAACTCTTACTGTATTATTCCCCTTACCTACCCCATCCCCAATCACATCACAAAAGGATCCAATACCAAGGTGCATCATTTCTATTAATGGACTTTAAAAACTACATCTTTTGCAATTCTCTTTAAATGAGTATTATACTGCCCTTTAATTAACACATTTTAAAAAACAGATGAGAATAAGATTGAAGGGAGATTTTATCATTCTCCTCTACTGCCCAATTTCACCCTCTTCTCTCTAAAAGGAAAAGGGAGCAATTATGAGAGTACATTAACACACTGAAGATCCTGTCTGTTTATAGGAAATATTTTCTGGAAGTCCTGGAAAATAAAAAATTCATAACCATGACAGGTATTGGTGATGACCAAACTAAAAGGTGATACAAGAGATTTGATGTCTGCTAATCAGTATTGAAAAGGCAGTGCTGAGATTTAAGGGGAGGAAGGAAATCTAGAAAGGAATGAGAACCGCCTGGTACATTTGAATCCATGTGTTCATGCTGCACAGTACAGAATTCGAAGCCATGAATCTCAAAAATCCCATATCATAAGTTATAGCACCATTATAAAATGCAATTTTGTAGAAACTTTGATTTTATGTGACAATATCCCGCACTCATAGAATATGTGAGTTTCAGGCAGACATTGCTTTGAAAATTGAAACTAACTTCATAACTCTGATCTACCTTTTGGTAGGTGTAGAAGTAAAACATCTCCTAACTTGAGGACAAAAACATCTGCCGTATCCTTATCCCAAGGGTCTTCCTGACCCAGCGTTCTTCATGAGAGAGCACACTGAAAGGTGGGAACTCCTAAGGCCCAGCACATTTCAGTGCACCACATCCACTCTACAACGGCCCAGAGAAAAGTTGAGAGAAGATAGGAGAAAAAATCATTTAATTTGAAAGAAGAAAAGACATTGACTACTTTAATGGTCTTAATGCAAAAGAGAAGAATAAAGAGGACAAAGTGTGATTCAACAGAGTACACAAGAAATTCAGAATCTCTGTTCCAATATTAATTCTGTTACTATCACAGCATATGATCAAGTCATCGTCAGGGTTTACATTTTTTTCTTTTTTTTTTTTTTTGATAAGAATCACCAGAGATGCTTTTTTTTTTTTAATTTTTTTTAATGTTTATTTATTTTTTGAGAAAGACAGAGCATGAACAGGGGAGAGGCAGAGAGAAAGGGAGAAACAGAATCTGGAGCAGGCTTCAGGCTCTGAACTGTCAGCATAGAGCCCGACATGGGGCTTGAACTCATGAACCATGAGATCAGGACCTGAGTCATGACCTAAGTCAGATGCTTAACCAACAGAGCCATCCAGGCACCCCAGGGTTTATATTTTTTATCCATTAATTAAGGAGTCACATAGAGAAAGTATAAAACTTAAGCTATAAAAAGAGTTCAGGTATTTCCCTTATTAAATGTCGACCAGGTCCTGATACATCACTCTATTCTTTCTATATGACTACTGAAAACCTTAAGAAAGCTGAACTTTCATACTTTACCTCAAAACTAAGGCTGGCAGGCAAGAGGGGAGGGAAGATGGCGGCGTAGGAGGATGCTGGGCTCACTGCGCGTCCTGCTGATCAATTAGATTCCACCTACACCTGCCTAAATAACCCAGAAAACCGCCAGAGGATTAGCAGAACGGAGTCGCCGGAGCCAAGCGCAGACGAGAGGCCCACGGAAGAGGGTAGGAAGGGCGGCGAGGCGGGGCGCGCTCCACGGACTGGCGGGAGGGAGCCGGGGCAGAGGGGCGGCTCGCCGGCCAAGCAGAGCCCCGGAGTCTGGCTTGCAAAAGCGGAGGGGCCTGACGGACTGTGTTCCGACAGCAAGCGCGACTTAGCGTCTGGGAGGTCATAAGTTAACAGCTCTGCTCGGAAAGCGGGAAGGCTGGAGGACAAAGGGAGGGAGAGCTGCTGAGCCCCCCAGACGACAGAGCTCAGCTTGGTGAGGAACAAAGGCGCTCGCCAGCGCCATCTCCCCCGCCCATCCCCCAGCCAAAATCCCAAAGAGAACCAGTTCCTGCCAGGGAACTTCCTCGCTCCACGCAAACACCCAACTCTGTGCTTCTGCGGAGGAGCCAAACCTCCGGCAGCGGATCTGACTCCCTCCCGCTGCCACAGGGCTCCTCCTGAAGTGGATCACCTAAGGAGAAGTGAGCTAAGCCTGCCCCTCCTGCCCCCGTGCACCTTGCCTACCCACCCCAGCTAATACGCCAGATCCCCAGCATCACAAGCCTGGCAGTGTGCAAGTAGCCCAGACAGGCCACGCCACCCCACAGTGAATCCCGCCCCTAGGAGAGGGGAAGAGAAGGCACACACCAGTTTCACTGTGGCCCCCAGCGGTGGGCTGGGGGCAGACATCAGGTCGGACTGCGGCCCCGCCCACCTCCAGTTATACACCACAGCACAGGGGAAGTGCCCTGCAGGTCCTCACCGCTCCAGGGACTATCCAAAATGACCAAGCGAAAGAATTCCCCTCAGAAGAATCTCCAGGAAATAACAACAGCTAATGAGCTGATCAAAAAGGATTTAAATAATATAACAGAAAGTGAATTTAGAATAATAGTCATAAAATTAATCGCCGGGCTTGAAAACAGTATACAGGACAGCAGAGAATCCCTTGCTACAGAGATCAAGGGACTAAGGAACAGTCACGAGGAGCTGAAAAACGCTTTAAATGAAATGCAAAACAAAATGGAAACCACCACAGCTCGGATTGAAGAGGCAGAGGAGAGAATAGGTGAACTAGAAGATAAAGTTATGGAAAAAGAGGAAGCTGAGAGAAAGAGAGATAAAAAAATCCAGGAGTATGAGGGGAAAATTAGAGAACTAAATGATACACTAAAAAGAAATAATATACGCATAATTGGTATCCCAGAGGAGGAAGAGAGAGGGAAAGGTGCTGAAGGGGTACTTGAAGAAATAATAGCTGAGAACTTCCCTGAACTGGGGAAGGAAAAAGGCATTGAAATCCAAGAGGCACAGAGAACTCCCTTCAGACGGAACTTGAATCGATCTTCTGCACGACATATCATAGTGAAACTGGCAAAATACAAGGATAAGAGAAAATTCTGAAAGCAGCAAGGGGTAAACGTGCCCTCACATATAAAGGGAGACCAATAAGACTCGTGACTGATCTCTCTTTTGAAACTTGGCAGGCCAGAAAGAATTGGCACGAGATTTTCAGTGTGCTGGACAGAAAAAATATGCAGCCGAGAATCCTTTATCCAGCAAGTCTGTCATTTAGAATAGAAGGAGAGATAAAGGTCTTCCCAAACAAACAAAAACTGAAGGAATTAGTCACCACTAAACCAGCCCTACAAGAGATCCTAAGGGGGACCCTGTGAGACAAAATACCAGAGACATCACTACAAGCATAAAACATACAGATATCACAATGACTCTAAACCCGTATCTTTCTATAATAACACTGAATGTAAATGGACTAAATGCGCCAACCAAAAGACATAGGGTATCAGAATGGATAAAAAAACAAGACCCATCTATTTGCTGTCTACAAGAGACTCATTTTACACCTGAGGACACCTTTAGATTGAGAGTGAGGGGATGGAGAACTATTTATCATGCTACTGGAAGCCAAAAGAAAGCTGGAGTAGCCACACTTATATCAGACAAACTAGACTTTAAATTAAAGGCTGTAACAAGAGATGAAGAAGGACATTATATAAGAGTTACAGGGTCTATCCATCAGGAAGAGCTAACAATTATAAATGTCTATGCGCCGAATACCGGAGCCCCCAAATATATAAACCAACTACTCATAAACATAAGCAACCTTATTGATAAGAATGTGGTAATTGCAGGGGACTTTAACACCCCACTTACAGAAATGGATAGATCATCTAGACACACGGTCAATAAAGAAACAAGGGCCCTGAATGAGACATTGGATCAGATGGACTTGACAGATATATTTAGAACTCTGCATCCCAAAGCAACAGAATATACTTTCTTCTCGAGTGCACATGGAACATTCTCCAAGATAGATCATATACTGGGTCACAAAACAGCCCTCCATAAGTTTACCAGAATTGAAATTATACCATGCATACTTTCAGACCACAATGCTATGAAGCTTGAAATCAACCACAGAAAAAAGTCTGGAAAACCTCCAAAAGCATGGAGGTTAAAGAACACCCTACTAACGAATGAGTGGGTCAACCAGGCAATTAGAGAAGAAATTAAAAAATATATGGAAACAAACGAAAATGAAAATACAACAATCCAAATGCTTTGGGACGCAGCGAAGGCAGTCCTGAGAGGAAAATACATTGCAATCCAGGCCTATCTCAAGAAACAAGAAAAATCCCAAATACAAAATCTAACAGCACACCTAAAGGAACTAGAAGCAGAACAGCAAAGGCAGCCTAAACCCAGCAGAAGAAGAGAAATACTAAAGATCAGAGCAGAAATAAACAATATAGAGTCTAAAAAAACTGTAGAGCAGATCAACGAAACCAAGAGTTGGTTTTTTGAAAAAATAAACAAAATTGACAAACCTCTAGCCAGGCTTCTCAAAAAGAAAAGGGAGATGACCCAAATAGATAAAATCGTGAATGAAAATGGAATTATTACAACCAATGCCTCAGAGATACAAACAATTATCAGGGAATACTATGAAAAATTATATGCCAACAAATTGGACAACCTGGAAGAAATGGACAAATTCCTGAACACCCACACTCTTCCAAAACTCAATCAGGAGGAAATAGAAAGCTTGAACAGACCCATAACCAGCGAAGAAATTGAATCGGTTATCAAAAATCTCCCAACAAATAAGAGTCCAGGACCAGATGGCTTCCCAGGGGAGTTCTACCAGACGTTTAAAGCAGAGATAATACCTATCCTTCTCAAGCTATTCCAAGAAATAGAAAGGGAAGGAAAACTTCCAGACTCATTCTATGAAGCCAGTATTACTTTGATTCCTAAACCAGACAGAGACCCAGTAAAAAAAGAGAACTACCGGCCAATATCCCTGATGAATATGGATGCAAAAATTCTCAATAAGATACTAGCAAATCGAATTCAACAGCATATAAAAAGAATTATTCACCATGATCAAGTGGGATTCATTCCTGGGATGCAGGGCTGGTTCAACATTCGCAAATCAATCAACGTGATACATCACATTAACAAAAAAAGAGAGAAGAACCATATGATCCTGTCAATCGATGCAGAAAAGGCCTTTGACAAAATCCAGCACCCTTTCTTAATAAAAACCCTTGAGAAAGTCGGGATAGAAGGAACATACTTAAAGATGATAAAAGCCATTTATGAAAAGCCCACAGCTAACATCATCCTCAACGGGGAAAAACTGAGAGCTTTTTCCCTGAGATCAGGAACACGACAGGGATGCCCACTCTCACCGCTGTTGTTTAACATAGTGCTGGAAGTTCTAGCATCAGCAATCAGACAACAAAAGGAAATCAAAGGCATCAAAATTGGCAAAGATGAAGTCAAGCTTTCGCTTTTTGCAGATGACATGATATTATACATGGAAAATCCGATAGACTCCACCAAAAGTCTGCTAGAATTGATACATGAATTCAGCAAAGTCGCAGGATACAAAATCAATGTACAGAAATCAGTTGCATTCTTATACACTAACAATGAAGCAACAGAAAGACAAATAAAGAAACTGATCCCATTCACAATTGCACCAAGAAGCATAAAATACCTAGGAATAAATCTAACCAAAGATGTAAAGGATCTGTATGCTGAAAACTATAGAAAGCTTATGAAGGAAATTGAAGAAGATTTAAAGAAATGGAAAGACATTCCCTGCTCATGGATTGGAAAAATAAATATTGTCAAAATGTCAATACTACCCAAAGCTATCTACACATTCAATGCAATCCCAATCAAAATTGCACCAGCATTCTTCTCGAAACTAGAACAAGCAATCCTAAAATTCATATGGAACCACAAAAGGCCCAGAATAGCCAAAGTAATTTTGAAGAAGACCAAAGCAGGAGGCATCACAATCCCAGACTTTAGCCTCTACTACAAAGCTGTCATCATCAAGACAGCATGGTATTGGCACAAAAACAGACACATAGACCAATGGAATAGAATAGAAACCCCAGAACTAGACCCACAAACGTATGGTCAACTCATCTTTGACAAAGCAGGAAAGAACATCCAGTGGAAAAAAGACAGCCTCTTTAACAAATGGTGCTGGGAGAACTGGACAGCAACATGCAGAAGGTTGAAACTAGACCACTTTCTCACACCATTCACAAAAATAAACTCAAAATGGATAAAGGACCTGAATGTGAGACAGGAAACCATCAAAACCTTAGAGGAGAAAGCAGGAAAAGACCTCTCTGACCTCAGCCGTAGCAATCTCTTACTCGACACATCCCCAAAGGCAAGGGAATTAAAAGCAAAAGTGAATTACTGGGACCTTATGAAGATAAAAAGCTTCTGCACAGCAAAGGAAACAACCAACAAAACTAAAAGGCAACCAACGGAATAGGAAAAGATATTTGCAAATGACATATCGGACAAAGGGCTAGTATCCAGAATCTATAAAGAGCTCACCAAACTCCACACCCGAAAAACAAACAACCCAGTGAAGAAATGGGCAGAAAACATGAATAGACACTTCTCTAAGGAAGACATCTGGATGGCCAACAGGCACATGAAAAGATGTTCAGCGTCGCTCCTTATCAGGGAAATACAAATCAAAACCACACTCAGGTATCACCTCACGCCAGTCAGAGTGGCCAAAATGAACAAATCAGGAGACTCTAGATGCTGGCGAGGATGTGGAGAAACAGGAACCCTCTTGCACTGTTGGTGGGAATGCAAATTGGTGCAGCCGCTCTGGAAAGCAGTGTGGAGGTTCCTCAGAAAATTAAAAATAGACCTACCCTATGACCCAGCAATAGCACTGCTAGGAATTTATCCAAGGGATACAGGAGTACTGATGCATAGGGGCAATTGTACCCCAATGTTCATAGCAGCACTCTCAACAATAGCCAAATTATGGAAAGAGCCTAAATGTCCATCAACTGATGAATGGATAAAGAAATTGTGGTTTATATACACAATGGAATACTACGTGGCAATGAGAAAAAATGAAATATGGCCTTTTGTAGCAACGTGGATGGAACTGGAGAGTGTGATGCTAAGTGAAATAAGCCATACAGAGAAAGACAGATACCATATGGTTTCACTCTTATGTGGATCCTGAGAAACGTAACAGGAACCCATGGGGGAGGGGGAGGAAAAAAGAAAAAAAAAAAAAAGAGGTTAGAGTGGGAGAGAGCCAAAGCATAAGAGACTGTTAAAAACTGAGAACAAACTGAGGGTTGATGGGGGGTGGGAGGGAGGAGAGGGTGGGTGATGGGTATTGAGGAGGGCACCTTTTGGGATGAGCACTGGGTGTTTTATGGAAACCAATTTGGACAATAAATTTCATATAATAAAAAAAAAATAAAAAAAAAATAAAAAAAAAAAAACTAAGGCTGGCAGACAATCCCCTCAAAAAGATCTCTCTTAACTATAATAACCACTATTTTTGTCATTCTCTACTCTCATCCTATATTATTTTCTTATTTTATATTATTTTATTTTATTCTATTATTTTATTTTATCTTATCTTAATTCTAGTATGGCTAATATACAGTGTTACATTAGTTTCAGGTGTTCATTCTGTATTATTTTCTTCATACCACTTACCACTATCTGAAATTATATTACATATATTATTCTCCTTGTTTATTACCTACACTATCAACTCCATTAGGTATGACACTTTGTTTTCTTCCCTGCTATATCCCCAACATTTAGAAGCCATTCTTAGCCTAGCCATAGTGGGGACTAAATATTGACTGAATAAATGAATATACCTAATCCTGGAATCCAAAAACACATTTGTACTGAAGCAGTTTGAAACAGTTCCAGTGCTTCTCAAACTAGGATCTTGAATTACCTGGAAGTCAGCTACAAGTACAATACACTAACAAGAGAAGTCCTAAAGACATCTCACCCTAGGCTATGATAATTCTATAATAGCCCACTCCACTCCTGGTACCATATGCTGCTGAATAACTTCTGTGGGCTAAATGCAGTATTTTTCCAACTATTTTGGTTACCCATAGCCTACTCACATGCTTTAACTTAATTATGAGTTAAGTACTCTCACACCAGGTGCTTTAAAAAAAAGTGGGGGGGGGGTGTATATATTGAGTATGTGAACAAAAGAAAGAAATAGTAATGTCACCAACTGACCTATCCTAAAACGTCCCCTCCGGGTCTCTGAATAGGAGATCCTTAATGACTCCAGACATATTTCCCTTCCTGAGTTGTGGCTTGGTGACTTGGTTCCCCATCTTTCCCATTAAAGGTAGAGACATAAAACATCATCATAATGAAGATATAATGCCAGCAACAACAGTCTTATACTGTGAACAAGACAAAGACACACACACACACACACACACACACACACACACACACACGTACCTGTCCATTAGATCAAACCTAACTTCTCACTGATCCCTCTACTTCAGGGTTTATTTATAGGATCCTAAGACCCAGAGAGATGACAGGTATCTACTACTTTCTACTGACTCAAGTACTTTATCTAGTTGAAGGAAATACATTCGATAAGTCAGATTATTTGTATATGCACATCTTATTGAATTATTTGATTTATTATTTTAATCCACAGTACATTTACTATCTAAGTTCTGAATAGTATTACTGCCTTTATTCCTTTTACTTTTTTTGTAAACAAAGAAGAAAAGACAAAACCCAATGTCCAAAAATAGGTCACCATAATAAAACTTTTTAAAAATATGGCCTACTGTCATCACATGGCAAACAGCAGTACAGGTTTTTGATATCAATAAAATCTGTACCTTAGAAATACATGTTCATTTTGTCAACAATTTAATTTCAGCCAAAAAAATCCCACATCAATTTTAAGTTACTGGTTTTCTGAAGAGAAGTATGTATTTAATTTGTTAATTTGCTTTAGGTTTATAGTGATAAAAGAGCTAATCCTGAGTTATAGGCTTATACATTTTCAGAATCATTATCATAAAAACCATTGAAGTCAATAGTGGTGATCCATGAGAAATAATAATAATAATACACATAATATATATTTAACTTTAACAGAGACAGAGGAGTGGCCAGAGAAACACGATTTGGGGAGGTTTGTTTAGGAAAACTTTTTCTTTCAAATGACAAGAGTCAGGAGCAGATATACAAACCAATGAGGAAAATCCCCTTGAAAGAGCAATGTTAAGTGTACTTGTGAGAGAAAGGTGAGTTGCTGAATTCATCTAATTAAACACGTTGAATTTATGTCCACATTAGGTATTTTTCCAACAATTGTTCTTTCTTCTCCCTGACTTGATCTTGTGCTATGGTGAATCACAGTAATGGAAATAGCATTTCTCTATTTTTCTGATTGTGGGAAAATCAAAATATAAGAAAAAAATTCTTTTGACCTGATCTCCATCAACAGAGTAATCTGTATAATTGAAACAAGTATACTGATAATCATGATAATTTGTCTTTTAAAGATAAGAATAATCTATTGCTTTGATCGTGCAGATAATTGCCTCAATTCTTCATTGCACACTGCTAATGTGGACTGGGTCAAAATAAAAGGGACCGTCCATGATTATCATTTTATTTGCATAATTATGCACAGAAGAAAGGGAGTAGGAATTTTTGTTTTGAAACATCTCTCTTTTCCACTTTTGTGGTGTTGGTTCCACATAATGTTTTATCTTGAATATCAAAACTAGCATTCCCACCACACAATGTTGGCTATGCAAATGTGAGTCTGGATCCCATCTAAACAGTTCTGTCTATATGAATAAAATCAAGATTCTGTGGAGATTTAAAAAATGTATCAGTGTTTATTAAGTGTTGAAGTTCCCAGTCACCAAGCTATGAACAGCGAAATTTGTCTAGATAAGGCAATAGAGATTAGAATATTTTTTTACTTTTAGTAGAAAAGTAAAGTGAATTCCTATATATAAGACAAGCTGTTGAGCTCTTTTTCTCTCCTTTGCTTGTTGCTTGTGTGTTTACTCTTTTAGTTAATGGCCTTTTTATAATTTCTCTCTTTTCAACACTAGTCTATGTAAGCGATAAGGGTATCACACCTTAAGGCACCAAACTGCAAATGATAATCCCTAAAGGTGGTATCTTTCTATAATGTATTAAATTAACAAGTAGGAACTTCACACCATTTTAAAGGATGATGCTGATAGAAACTTACCTTAAGACTCATTTGGGGAAAGTATACATTGATCCTTCCCATATGCAGCATGAAGCTATTCAATCTTAGAAGATACCACAGATCAGGTCTCCAGGAAGAACACTCTGAGGTACAGAGTTAGGGGGATGGGGGGTGGGTGGGGAAGGATTTATTGAGATGTGCTTTCAGGATCAGTACCTGTAGGGGAGTGAAAAGGGCAGGACTGGGCAGAGGAAGAAGATGAACTTTGTAGCAATCTCAACAAAAGCCTCAGCTAAAATTCCACAAGAATTTCTGGAGCTAGAATGCCCCTTTGTGGTTATCCTGTGCTGGGAAGAAACAGAGCCTTTATAATCCCACATGGACCAACCTTTGTATGTGGGTTGCCCTCCCTACCAGGATGGGGGAAACCTTGGCCAAGGTACCCCACTTCAACCAAGGGCAAGTCCCACAGACTCAGCTGAGCATTATCAGTTGCCCACATTCACAGCAACTGGGGAAATGAGTGCTCTTGTCCTAAAGACAGGAGGTTTGGGCAACATATTGCCAGCATCTACCACACAGGGGTATTAGGAAACAACAACTTTTTTTAAATCCAAAGGTTCTATCAAAGAACTTGACAAGAGAATCACCTGTGATCTCTTCTACTTAATTTTGGTGCCTTAATTTTCAGGAAAATCAAGAGGAAAGGATTTCAAATGAACTCATGCCTCATAAAAAGTTCAGTTTCACTTAGATTTTAGTCTTGGATCCCATTATCTCTCAGTTAAATTAGATCCCAAAACTCCAAAGTAATTTTCAAGTCCCTTTGATAGTATTAATACGGGTACCTTTTAACTAAATCTGAGAGTAAAATTTAAGTCCCAGAAGAGGACGAATGAAAATGATTGATCATAGAATTCCAGTCCTGAAGCTAGCACTGAATTCAGGCTGCTGAATTCAAACTAAGAATTCAAAAGAACTTCTTTAATCCTAACTAACTCCATCATCATCCATTTTTCCAAAAGAACAGAATTGCTAGTGAACCCATAATGAATTTGATTATCCTTGCAAAACCTAGTTATGTTACGTTTCTTCTACTGAGAAAAAGTATAACAGCCACACTACCTCTTTTTTTTTTCTTTTTGTCTTCCCCTGCCCTTCTTTATAAAGGTCATTAGCTACATCTGGGGTCTCTATAACTCTGAATAGCCAACTGATAGTTATGAAAAGGTCATCTACCCTCCCAAATATATGAAAGTCAGCCGTCTTTATTTGGGCATTTTGCCTGGGAGAGGTGCAAAAGAAAACGGAAACGGCTACATTGGGTCTACTATCTCACTTTATTAAGACTTGTGTAGCATCTTTGTTCCTTAGAGGCGCAAAATGGAGACAACTAAAAATAGAGGACATTGATCTTTTCCTGGCACTAAGCTTCACAGAAGAATAGCTTTTTGCAAAAGAGCAGCTTTATTTCATCTATTTAAGTATTCCACATCATGCGTGCAACATAGCATTTTCTTTAATATATTCCATTCCTGGTTCTGCTTTTATTTTGTCAACAGCAACTTTAATATTAATGATTCGTACCAAAAAGAGGAGACTGGAAATACTTAGTTCAGAATAAAGTGACTCCTCTTTTTGTCATAGGCAGGAAGTTAACTTAAACTGATGTTAAACTGTCACTGAACAGGAAAACAAAAAATGCAAGCCATTGATTTTAACAGAACTTGTACATTGTTTACACTTGTGAAAGCCAATTTTTAGTTATTTGCAACAATTTTCTATTATAAAGAAGTGACATGTTCCCTGCTGTTTTCATCAGGCATACATTTTCATTTCTACTGGAATGTTTCCATGTACTTGTGTATGATTATACCCCAATTTCTGTGTAATTTTTCTAGAATATGTAAGGATAAAACTGTGCATTTTTGTAGTAGGAAGAGAATTCTAGGTCTTATTCAGCAAGTTTTCAAAAGTAAGAAGGGGTACTCCCCTGTTCATGCTCTGTCTCTCTCTGTCCCAAAAATAAATAAACGTTGAAAAAAATTAAAAAAAAAAAAAAGTAAGAAGGGGTATACAAATAGTTCTTGAAGATGGATAACAAAGAATACTAACAATAAATTCTTTCTGATATCCAAGACGCACCTAACTGTGCATCTAGTTTGTTTTTCTTTCAGAATGTTAATCTGAGTCAGGATAAAAGCCAAGATACTAAAGGAGGCAGTTTTCCTGGACTGTACATCCAAGGAGTATATTTGTGACATGCCACACCTCCTCCTGGGTCCCCTGCTCTGAATACCCTCAAGTGCTCTCTGGAGCTCTGCATACTTCCACTTCCATCATGGCCAGAGAAATGTTTCTGGAACGATACATGAAGTGAACACAGAACACAAACATGCAATATTTTGGTACAAAAATATTGTTGCTAAGAGAAAAGGAAGACAAATTGACTGACAAGGCAGAAATGAGGGTTTTGCAATTTAGCCTTAAGAGAGAGAGATCAAGTTCTAATTAGATACCCACAGACCTGAAGACTCCTTGATGAGGAAGGTGGGTGAAGACTGCTGGAGTCTAGACAGGGTGCCAACTGGCTCTCCCATGCAGTGACTTGGAGTAGGTCAAACTCTGCGACCTTGTGCATCAGAATGCAACTAGAAAACACTTTGGGCTTAAAGAGCTCTGAGCTACACAGAGCTCACTCTGGTTTCCTGTCTAAAGCATGCATCTTCATTGCATCTCCAAAGTCAAGACTAACCCAAGAATGAGAACTAACATGCCCTTACTGTTGTTGGTTACATTGTGTCCCCAAAAAGATATGTTGAAGCATTAATTCCTGATGCCTGTGAATATGACCTTATTTGGATATAAGCTCTTTGAAGATGTAAACAAGTTAAGATAAGGTTATACTGGGATAGGGTAAACCCTAAACCAATATGACTGGTGTCCTCAAAGAAAAGAGATGTAGACACATGCATAGAAGGAAGACAATATAAAAACACACAGAGAAATAGTGATTGACGGATGATGGATGATTCATGGATGATTGGAGGACGTGTCCACAAGCCAAGGAACACCAAAATTACCAGCAACCACCAGAAATTAGGAAGTGGCAAGGAAGGATCCCCTCTTAGACCCTGAGAGAGAGGGCATGGCCCTGACAACCCCTTGATTTCAGACTTAAAGTCTCCAAAACAGTGAGACAATAAACTTCTGCTGTGTTAAGCCACCATGTTTGGGATAATTTCTTATGGGAACCCTAGGAAATTAATACGCCTGCGAACAGGAAACAGAGATGGTGCTGCATTGAGGGAATTGTAGAAAGTAGCATGAAGCAAGCAACATTTGAGCTGTACCTTAACAACTGGATGAGATTTTAATAAGTTGAGATGATGGAAGAAGAGGGGAGGACAATTGACAGAGACTGCACAAGGAAGGGGGAGCAGGGGAGAAAGGCAGGTCATGCTTGGGAAACACCATGAAATCCCATTTTAGTGTGCTGCAGGTATATATGGAATAGAGAAGGTAATGTGACATACTACAATGTGACATATGCCATAATGAGGAGACAGCCTAAGGAGCTCACACTTAACCCATAACTAACAAAGAGCTTTGACCTCTTTTAGGCAAAACATGATTTGATCAGATACAAGCTTAGAAAGCTTTTTTTTTTTTTGTGGGGGGGGGGGTCAGTGTTTGTATGGTGGCTTGGGGGAAAGGAGAGAAACTGAAAAAAAAAAAAGTGAATACCAGTTAGGAAATTACTGCAGTAGTCCAAGAAATGACAATAAAAGTAAAATATAAGATTCTATGGGGGGAACAGGAAAGGAACAAAAGAGACAGAAGTGCAGGCTTAGTAGAGATAGAATTGATAGTTCCACTTAATTCTGTGTAGGGATAAAAAGAATAAATGAAAAATAACTGAGCCTGGTTGACTAAGATAAGCGAGGCATCATTAAAAGAAAACGGTTGGAAAGGTGGACTGAGGGAAAACATGAGTTTGAGAAGGGGTTGATGCCAGGTTAAACTGAATTTTTTCCAGCTACACAAAGATTCTGCATTCTTGCTTGAGAAGTCTCAGAGCCAGTTCAGTATATGTGTGCTGAGGCAAGCACAGAGCCAGTTCTTACCTAGGCCTGAGCTGTTATAGCACTAAACTGAGGGTCAGGGGGAAGGCAAAGGATAAAATGGGAAAAGAAAAACAGACCCAAAATAGGTTTGATAACATCTCAGTTGCACACACGTATGGATCCCCTGAGATGATCTGAAAGCAGCCATAATGGGAGGCTGAATAAGCCACAAGCCACAGTCTCAATTATGCCACAGGCCAAGCCTTTTCCAAAGCCCTGAGCACAGCTCATCTATCCAGGGGAATCCTGGAGATGGTGGAGTTACTGACAATGAAAAATAGATTAAAGACTTACAGGGGGCCCATAGATTGTTGCTCTTTCTGGTTCAAAATGAAAAATAAAGCTCGCATAAATCCCCAAGTACACATATTTTAAGCCAGTATATATAACAAGAAGCATTGTAAATACAATGAATAAAAAAAAAAAGAAATGTTCAGGGGCGCCTGGGTGGCTCAGTCAACTCTTGATTTCAGCTCAGGTCACGATCTCATGGTTCATGAGATCGAACCCCTCATGTCCATGCTGACAGTGGGGAGCCTGCTTGGGATTCTCTCTCTCCCTCTCTCTTTACCTCTCCCACCTCAAAATAAATAAATAAATATTAAAATGTTCAAATTTCTAGGCCAAAGTTAGTATTTTTAAAGGCACTAAGGTATCTAAGTTACACTTGTTAAATTATACTCTCTAGAAAACTATACTGCCCCCATTGAAAATTCTTATTTCTATAAACCGAAAAAAAAGAAAGAAAGAAAGAAAGAAAGAAAAGAAAATTGGAAGTTCCCATTTGTTAAATTAATAGAGATGCAGAAGTTACTAATCAAAAGAGAATGTGTTACAGATCGGCTTCTACCGTTCAATAGCACCTACCATAGACCAGACACTGTTTAACATCGGAATAAGCATAAAAATAAAAATACATGGCCCACACCTGCATGGAGGTTATAGACAAAATAAAGGAACACAACAGATAAGTAGATTAAACAACCAAAAAAAAAAAAAAACTGTGATAGAAACTAATGTGCAGGAGGTATCTACTTTAGATAGAGTGGGCATGGAAATTTTCTCTGAGGAGCTGACATTTAAATTGAGATCTTAGGATGAGAGAGCCAATGTTGTTGCTTTTTATGAAGATATAATTGACATATAGCATTGTATAAGTTAAAGGTATACAATGTTGACTTGATACATTTATTATTGCAATATGATTACCACCAAAGCATTAGCTCACACCTGTCTTATGTCACATAAAACATAACTTTGAAGTATATAATACAGTATTGTTGACTATATAGCCAGTATGCTATCCACTAGATCTCTAGAATATATTCACCTTCTAGTTGCAAATTTCTAGCCTCTCATAACGTCTCCCCAGTTCCCCCAACCTCACAGCCTCTGACCAACAGGTACATGAAAAGATGCTTAGCATCACTAATCATTAGGGAAATGCAAAGCAAAACCACACTGAGATATCACCCCACACATGTCAGATGGATAATATCAAAAGACAAGAAATAACAGTGAGGGCGAGGATGTGGAGAAAAGGAACCCTTGTGCACTGTTGCTGAGAATGTAAATCGGTGCAGTGTCAGGCTCTCTGCTGACAGCATGCCACTATAGAGAACAGAATGGAAGTTCCTCAAAAAGTAAAAATAGAACTACCATATGATCCGGCAATCCCACTTCTGGGTATATATCCAAAGAAAATGAAAACAGGATATTTAAAAGATATCTATACACCCATATTTATTTCAGTATTATTCACAATAGCTAAAATACAGAAATGACCTAAGTGTCTGTTGACAGAGGAATGGATGAAGTTGTGTTCATATATACAAAGGAATATTATTTAGCCAAGAGAAAGAAGGAAAATCCTGCCTTTTGCAATAACATAGAGGAACCTTGAGGGCATTGTGCTAAGTGAGAGAGATAAATCAGAGAAAGACAAATACTGTATGATCTCATTTTTTTGTGGAATCTAAAACAGATAAGAGCAAATCTTTCAAAGAACTGGGGGAGATATTTTTCTGCTAAAATAAATGATGAGAAGGCCCTAAGTCAAGAAAGTCCTCAGTATGTTCAAGGTACTGAAGGAAAAGATCATTCCAGATGGAGCAAAGTGAGAGAAAATGAGAAAGTCACCAGATGAAGCTGCAAAAACAAACAAACAAACAAAAACAAAAACAAACCACACACACACACACACACACACACACACACACACACACACACACACACAGCAGGAGCAAGACTGAGCAGTGTCTGATAGGATACCACAGAGTATAGAGCTTGGGTCTGTTTCTGAGCATAATGGGAAACTGGAGAATTTTATAATCCAATTTTCTTGCTTAAAATTTTTTCATACTTGCTGCATAAAAAATAACACAGAACTTGACAAGCCCTAGATTCTCAGTGAGAAGATAGAAGACAGGAGGCACAACAGGAGGATCTTTGAATAATCTAGGTAAGAAATGAGAGAAGTGGACATATTCAAGAGATATGTGAGATAGAACTGACAGGAATTCACAACAGATTTGAATAGAGATGTGATAAAGAGGGAGGAACCAAAAATGATTCCTAATGTGGTGACTTGTGCAACTGGCTAGATGCTAGATAGTGCCATTGACTAAGACAGAGGAGAAGCAGGTTTGGGAGAGGAAATCGAGAGTTGAGGTTTGGACATGTCAAGTTTGGAATGCCTGTGAAACTGTCATCAAGGTGCTCACATAGTGAGTTGTTAAAAATAAGAGACCAAAAATAGAGTCACTTATGCTAAGCACCAAGTCACCAAATCAAGACTTAATTTTAAGTTTCAGCTCTCCTAGAAATGGAATATTAGGGGCACATGAGTGGCTCAGTCAGTTGAGCATTCAACTCTTCATTTCAGCTCAGGTCATGATCCTAGGATCACGGGATCGAGCCACACTCAGCGTGGAGCTTGCTTAAGATTCTCTCTCTCTCTCTCTCTCTCTCTCTCTCTCTCTCTCTCCCTCCCTCCCTCTCCCCCTCCCCACCCCCCACTCATGCTCTCTCACATGCTGTCTCTCACTCTCTTTCACTCTCTCTCTAAAAATAAAAAAAAATTTTTTTTAAAGAAATAGAGTATTAAACCAGTCGATCAGGAATTGCCTGATAAACATTAGTTACGTCATGTGCCTGATAAACCCCTGACATCCCCTATGAGGAAAATAATCCTTCAATAACCAACCCACTTTTTTGCCTAGTACAACTCCCTTGTTCCTTCTCCCTTCTGCCTATATAATCTCTTGCCTTGTATAGCTTTTCAGATTTTCTTTCTATCTAGTAGATTGGATGCTGCCTGATTCATGAATCACTGAATAAAGCCAATAGGATCTTCAAAATTTACTCAGTTGAATTTTTTTTAAGAGTCTAGAGGTCAGAAAAGACATCTGGGCTGGACATATGCATTTAGAAATAGAAGAGACCACCCAGAGAATGTGTAAGGAAACCCCTACACTTAGAAGTGAGGTGAAGGAAGAAAAATCTGCCAAAAGTCATTATCATTGTCAGCACATATGCAACAACATGCCCTTTTCTGATTAAAGTCCATTCCTACCCTCCTAGAGTCAAGCATTATCTTGACTGTTATGATAACCACTTCCTTACTTTTTTATATAGTTTTACCACCTAAATACTCAAACCTAGTGATATGTTTAGTTTGCCTGTTTCTGGCATCAAGGTTAGTCTACCTGCACACAATGAGTTGGAAAGTAAATGCTCTTTGTGTGTTCTCTGGAATAGCTGATTTAAGATTAGAATTATTTCCTGCTTAGAATGTTTGACAGAAATCATAGGTAAAGCCTTATGGGCCTGAACTTTTCTTAATTGGAAGGTATTTTACTACTGATTCAGTTTCTTTAATGGTTACAGAAGTATTCAGGATTATTCTCGTTTATTGATATTAATACAAAAAAGTAGTCAAGTACTGTCTAATTGAAGACAACTTTCATCACATATATTTTTCTTTTTAGGAGGAAATTGAGGGAAGAGTGAGTGGGGATAAATCACTATTAAATTATTATCAATTTGCATTTTTAGAATATATATCAGATTACTCAAAAAAAAAGCATTGGATAGCTGACAAAAAAGGCAAGGTTAAGTTTTTAACACAGATAACGTACTGGACTCCTCTCATATGCCTCCCTGGGTTTGCTCAGGCAAAGTTTTCTGCTCAGTGCTACCAGTGACTCAGTTAAATCATCTTGCACTGACAGCATTATTGAAAGCCACGAATAGGAAGTTTTGCTCTCCAACAGAAGAAAGTTCATTGCTGCATTTGTTGTGGGGCTGTGTTCCTTGTGGCACTCCACCTACGTGGCTGGCGGGGCTGCAAGAGCAGCTGCCCAGTTCCTAACTATTGCTTATAGGTATGACCTGAGAGCATCTCACTTCTTGCCTTCCATCATCAGTGTCCCTGTTGCCCCTGAAGCATCAAACACTGGAGGATTTTCTTAGTACACATACACACTCATAAATAGACACACACATGCGCACGCACACACAGTCAAGGCTCAGAAGTCTGTAGACTCTGGGCAGACGGGCAAGGCCCAGACTGGTGTTTGCTTCATCTGCTCATCCCCTAGGGCTGTTGTTCATGCAAATTTTGCGGCCCCTGCTGTTTTGAATCCAGATTCCCAAGCCACAGCTGGAGGGACTAAGAGGCACAAAATACAAGAGAAGGGCAGATGACATCCATGGAATGAACTTTGACTAATGAAATGTGAGAACTGGCACATATTTTTTTCTCCTTCTCTCCCTGATCTGAGACTAATTTGAGGCACAGTTAGTCTACAGCCTCAGTGCAGATGTCTCCTAAAACCAAGTAATCCTTTGCACACATCACAAAGCTCTGGCCAGCTCATTAACATGTCCCATTGCATTTTCCATCCCTCCTTTCCTGCCACTACCTCTCTGCCCTCACTCCTGATCCTGGCATTGCACTCCACAATTAACTATTAACATGTAAGATTGGGCCTTAGACTGTTTTCTAAAGACCCCAGGCTAAGACAGATAATCAAGTACTACTATATATTTTAGGTTAAAAATACCTTTTCCCATGTTTGCCATATACTGCTTACTCATATGTTCATAATGATAACCATTGTCTCTCAAACATTTTTAACTCCATTACTTCTCTCTATGGTCACACTTGCCTGTCAAAGCCAACCATTCCCTTTCTTCTTCTGTCATTTGTTCCCCCCTCCCTCCCTTCTTTCCTCTTTCTTTTATATAATACACATACGCAAAAATGAATAAAACATAAATGTGTATTTGAACAATAACACACTACCCAGGTCAAGAAATAACATCATTATCAGCACCCCAGCAGCCACATACCCCTTTTGATGAAAGTCCACTCCCAGCACCCCAGACTTAAGTATTATACTACCTTTATTAAGGTACTATTTATTTATTTATTATTTCGAGAGACAGAGAGAACACAGGCAGGGGAGGGCAGAGAGAGAAGGGGAGAGAGAGAGAATCTCAAGCAGGCTCCATACTGTCAGCACAGAGCCCAATGTGGGACTGGATCCCATAAACCACAAGATCATGACCTGAGCCAAAACCAAGAGTTGGATGTTAACCTACTGAGCCACCCAGATGTCCCAAGCATTATTCTACCTTTAACCATCACTATGTATCAGTAGTTCATGAAAGTAAGAAACAAAACTGGAAATGTCCTTCTTTGGCACCAGATGAAGAGGTTTTCTCTAACAACTATCACCCAAGTAAGACCTAAAGTTTATTATGATTATGTGTGCAACTTACAGCCAAAAATTTGACAAAACAATTCATCTTCTCATTCTAGAAAACAGGAAAGTCTATAACCACCACAATAACAAGAAAAAGAATGTCAAATGGGCACCTGGGTGGCCCAGTCGGTTACGCATCTGACTTCGGCTCAGGTCATGATCTCGCAGTTCTTGAGTTCGAGTCACGTTTCAGACTCTGTGCTGACCTCTGCGAGCCTGGAGCCTGCTTCAGATTCTGTGTCCTTCTCTCTGCCCCTCCCCTACTTGTACTCTGTCTCTCTCTCTCTCTCAAAATAAATAAACATTAACTTAAAAAAAGGAGAAAAATGTCAAATGTACCTTTCATGACTCAGGATTCCTTTGATGATCTCAATTTCACCTATAAGAACATACACTGTGTTTTAGACAACAATTCCGGAAATAAAAGGTAACTTAGGCCAAAAAGCAGACTGAAGATTGAGAGTTTCATTCCTGGATCTGCAATTAGCTCACCACTACTTTTATAAAATGCTTAATTTTTCTCCTTATCAGCAAAATAATATACTACAACATAATCAACAAACCCAACCAACAAGGCAGAGAGACAGGTATTGATTTGCTTTCCTAAGACCCAGGGGCTTCAGTGAATCAGACTTCTGGGAAGCTAACCATTCCTTAAACACATCATAGTTTTACAACTAAAATGTGAAACTCAGATTGTCTCTTTCTCTCTAGGCCTTGGTGGTTTGTGGGGCTGGGAGGGTGGAAATTTTCACCTGTTGAGGGGCAAGTTTTCTTTTTCTTTCTTTTTCTTGTGCAAAAATAGTTGAGGGAGAAAAGGATTCACATCAGAGGCAAAAAAATACTTTTGAAATTATTTTTTAATTATCCTTCCTCTATTACCCTTCTGTTACTTCCCCCATGAAAGCCCTGTATACATCCTTACATACCTTTTTTTCATAGAAATGTATTGAAGCACAGGTATACGTGCATGGACTTCCTGGTTTTTTATTTATACACAAATGGAATCTTTTTATGCATAGTAGTTTGTTTTCACATATTACTTTTAGTTTTGTAATATACATATTACTTTTACTAGCTTTAGATACATCATGGATATAACTCTAGATCAATAAACATAAGATGAATTCATTCTAATTAACTGCTGAATACTATCACAGTATGGGTAAAAATTAATCATTTCTCTACTGAAGCCCATGCAAGTTACTTTCAGATTTCTGCTTCTACAAATAATACCTCAATAAACTTATCTACTGGAGTTTTTATTTCAATGGAACAGAGTTCCAAAAATAGGACTCCTGAGTAAAAAAAATTACCTGTATTATTTATTTTTAGATATATAGCCTACTTTTTAAAAATGTTATAATTTATACTTCTACAAGGAAGAAATGAGTGCATAATCTCTTACTGGCTATTTTTAGTGTGTAAATTTTGTCTAATAGGTGGAAAGTAGTTGTGCTTTCTAACTCATGGTTGCACTCTCCTAATTACTCCTGAGGTTAACTATCTTCTGTATGGTATTTATCCTCTACTTTTTTTTATTGGTTTGGTTTGCCTTTTCAGTTTCCTAATTTGAGTTTTATTTTTGGAATCAATTTGTGGGAGATCTTTGAAGGATACTAACCCTTTTTTGGGCATTTGGTTAATATCTCTCAAAACTCTCCCACAAATTTCCATATGTGATGTAAACTTTCTTCTCAGTTTATGGTTCTTTTTTACCTTGCTTGCGAGGTCTTCTGCCATATAGGTTTTTTTTTAATGTTTATTTATTTGTTTGTTTTGAAAAAGAGAGAGAGAGCAGGAAAGGAGAGAGAGAGAGAGAGAGAGAGAGAGAGAGAGAGAATCCCAATCCCCAGCTAGGGGGCTCTATCTCATGACCATGAGATCATAACATGAGTTGAAATCGAGAGACAGACACTTAACTGACTGAGCCACCCAGGTGCCCCTACCATATAGATTTTTAAATTTTATATAATTGTGATAGGAATTATCAGGTGCCCACCAAAATCTGTTCTGCTTCCTTCTTTTATGCGTGACTAGAATGTACTTCCCTTGAAGTTCGGTGTGACCTGGGACTAACTTTCACCAATGTAATGTCTGCAGGAGTAGTGTATATCTCTTCCCAGATTTAGGCCTCAAAAAGTAGCCATGCCCAGTGAGCCTGGGTGGCTCACTTGGTTGAGCATCTGACTCTTGATCTCAGTTCAGGTCCTGATCTCACAGTTCGTGGTATCAAGACCTGCATTGGGCTTTGCATTGACAACATGGAGCCTGCTTGGGATTTTCCCTCTCCCTCTCTCTGCCCTTCCCCTACTTGTTCGTTTTCCCTCTCTCTCTCTCTCTCTCTCTCTCTCTCTCTCTCTCTCTCTCAATAAATAAATACACTTTAAAAAAAATTAGCCATGCTCCCTCCATGCTCTCTTCCTCTTTCTACCAAGTGGAACTTGAACATGGACAAAATAGCCCAGTTTTGAGCATGGAGAGGACAATATCCAAGGAGATGACAAAGCCACATGTATCAGTCAGGATCCAATCAGGAGATAGAGTCCAGGGGGAATTTTAATATAAAGAACTCTTAAACTCTGATAAATGATATGAGGAAACACTATATGGGACCCAAGAGCTGAGAGAGAGCATCCAGTGAAGGCCAAACTTAGAAAGGGGCTCCTTTCCCAAGACTGGAGTTCAGGCCTCATTTAATTTAGCCCATTAGAGAGCAGAGACTTTTGTTTGTTTGGCCAAGCCAGAGCTGGTGTGCAGTCACTGGACAAGGAGGAAGCACCCCTCCAGAGTGCAGGTAGGTACAGACAGTCAACACAGGTCTGGTGGCATAGGCATGCAAAGGGGGAGGGGGAGACCTGGGGCACAAGACTACAAAGGGAATTGTGGCACCCCTGTGGGCAGAAGGACTTTAGGAACAAGTTTTGGTGTTAAGTGGGCCTCAGGAAAATCATCACCGGACATGGCTGAGGCTGTAAGGTTGCCAAAGTACTGCTCATTCTGGGTGCACATTTGGGGCAGAACTCTACTGGACATCCTCACATCCGCACTGCTCATCCACCATGCAGCCACCAGAAGCAGTAGGAAAAACTCCGGTTTCCAGCAACATCCCTCCAGCACCCTCTATTGAGAAAGCTTGACATCTTGCATACTATAAAGGAAAGATGCCTCAAGAATTCTGTTCCCTACCAGAAAGCATGTATTAAAAGTGAATGTGGAGCTTAAAGGCAATAAAATGATAACTGGCACACTGCGACTTGTCAACTCGGAAAGAGCCCGAGTTCCTGAATGACCACACGGTCCACTCACAGCCTACCTCCCACCTGGAATGCTTGCCTCAGAAATGTTACAAGAGAGAGAAATAGCTTTTATATCTTTTGAGTCACTTGGAGGGGGAAGCTCTTTACAAAAGCAGTTTGGTTTGATCTTAATTAGTTCAGTGGTCAGTTATGTTCATCTTTTCTGCATGGCTTCTGGGGTTTCTGCCTTGTTTAGGAAGATCCCCTAAATTTCATTTATAACTATATAGCAGGTGACCATCCAATGAGGGAAAGAGTAGTCAAAAGAGAATATTGCCACCTGGCTACTTGCCAGCTACTTCCTGATACAAATAAGCAAAAAGAAAAGAAAAGAAAGACAAAGGAACGTTATGTAAGTAAAGTTCCATAAACACAAACCACTCTAGTTCCTTTAAGAAATCTCTGTTGAATACCTTCCAAAATACAGACTTAAAGCAGCTGCAGAAAGAGAGTGATTTAATATAAAATAATCACAATCACAAGTTCTGCTAGTTGGCTGAATGTCTTCACCACTCTATATAAACATTTGTTAATTACACAAGAGGCTCGAAAGGCTAGAAACACAGAAGATGTAGTTCAGTAGAAAGTTCTACACTGTCTTCCTCCAGAAATTATTCCTCTGGGCTACAACTCAGGTCTAACCTGAAGATTGTCCTGTCACATGAAAAGCTAGTTATAGTCTCTCCATGTATTCTCCATTGTACTCCTTTCCTGTAGCATTATTTTCTTTTTTGTAAGAAAAGAGCATGGCATTACAGGTAAAGTCAGTCAACATTTAAGGCTGTAGTCTGTATGCATGTTGTATTGGCTAACCCCTGGGATAAAAGGCAAAGGAAAACGAGACCCCATCCAGATCCAAAAGTGTTATGGGCTCTCAGGGAATGTGAATCAACCCATGAAATAGGCCACAGGAACTTATCACTGATTAAAGCATCAGTTGTGACAAGTGCCCACCAGCTCTAAGAACAATGAAGAGATACCGGTTAAACACATTTTTCACCTCCCTTTTCCTGCACACGTCCACAAGTAATCACAGTATATGTATGTGTAAATACTGGCTCACTAATTGAGGCCACCAGAAGATAAGGCAATAGTGACAATGTGGTGATTACCTGAAGGTGGCTGGTGATAAATATCATTGTGCTTTTTGCATTGTATGAATTTATTACATTTCAGCCACTTGTTCTAAATAATATCATAAAATCCACTAACAAATAACAGCTTTCTCACTATAGTTTTTTTTTGTGATCTGGAATCCTTTTCTGGAAATTCCAGCTTACATTCTGTTGTAATAGAAAACAAAATCACCTACCATTGCTCCCAACATTTTAACCCCACCATACCTTCCTCCCTGACCCCACCTGCTATCCTTCAAGACTCTCTTCAAATGTAACTCCTCTGTTGGGTCTTTTCTGAGTTCCTCTAGAATAGAATTAATCCATCCAGCATGAGTGTTGTTGTAGCACTTGGACACAATTACAACATCTTCATCTCCTACTGATCTGTAGCAGAGATTTGGTCTCATATATAGATTTCTACTGTGTGTCATTTGTACGTGACCAATAAAAGTTTATTAAACGAATAAAATGTTTAAGTTTGCTGCATTACCTCCATCCTCTAATGTCATGACTTTAAATTCTTAAAATATTTCACAAAGTGACTAATAATGTTCCACTAAAATAGTGTGCCGTTTGCATTTAGAGCAATGTTAAAAAGCTCTCTGCCACTCATTCAGCAGCCCTTTTCTATGGTGGGTTATGTCCTGGACGTGCGCTGCCCTCTGCTGGTGTCCATTTAAACAAGCGCATACACGGTACCTGCTGTGCAAGACTGGCCTTTCTTTAAATGGTGGTTCTAAACCCCTGTAGCTCTGGACAGGAGATAACAACGCGGTCATAAACTATTTACAGAAGGCCAGTAGTGCAAAATGTTCACTTTCATTTTATAGTTTGTAAAGAATAGGCCAGATACCAAATAGGAAATAAAGGCTGGTAAATTTCTTTACAGCTGTTTATAGGGGTCCTGAGTTGCTTTAAATATTTGTATTATTTTTATTATGCCCATAATTTTAAGTGGCTTTATTCCAATCTTTCTAGGACCACACAACTATATCAAAGAAATAGAACATATTAATGCCACCAAAGTTCCATGATCCCAGGGAAAAGTGAAGAGATTCAAGTAACTGATGGTGCCAATCTTTGCACAAAATCATAAAATAAATGTATATTTATTGACTTGAAAGGCATTAATAATATGTTCAGTTAAAACAGCATGTGTATTCATGTGTACATGTAGGTGTATAGATACTGATATAGATATAGTTTCATATATATTGCAGTGTGTTTCTATTATGTAAATACATATTTTATCTGCACAGATCTGTAGGCAGAAAGGTCAGGAATAATATATCAGAATGATAATGACTGTAATTGGTAAGTAGATGGCAACATTTTTAGGTGCTCTTAATTTCTCTACCTGTATTTCTCTAATTTTTCTGAAATAATCAGGAAGTAGTGGGGTAACAAAAAAATGAAGACAGAAAAACTCAGCTAATGTTACCAGGGGAAATATTAATAAACGAAACATGAAGTCAAGATTGAAACTGCCCTGTTCATGCAAGTAAAAGAGGCACCTTCTGATACAAGCATCACTAAGAGAAACAGATCTATAGCTGCCAATTACGGGAAATGTGCTGAGCCCCAGAAGGCCGTCCTCTTGAGGGGCAGGCTGGGTGAGGCATGGTTCAGCCCCATTTATGTGGCAATTAATCATTAAGCCAGTCTGTTCTTCATTAAGAAGCCAATGAAGTCAGGCCCACGGTTGCTCTGGAAATGTGTATGGCTTGCTAAAAGACTGCTTGAGTTAGTCCAAAAAGGAACCAAACCATAGGCACCACGTTAAGAATGCTCAAGACAGGGGGGAAATGGCATGGACACTTGGCAAAGAAAGCTCAGCAATTTTCTTTTTAATTATTGAGATAAGAAAGTGAGTTTGGTTTCATTTAGCTGTTCAAATAGAAATCTATTTAAATATTTAAACAGAAAAGCCTCCTGATCTACCATCCTGCCCTCCTGTAACAGCTATGGCCTTTCCACAGAGATAAATTTTATAGTGGATTTGGTTTGGGAAACTTCTATTTTATGGGTTAGAAATTGATTTCAAGAGCCTTCAGCAGAGTAAAACACACACAATTGTGTATTTGCTCTGGGGGTAAGTCCACACTCCCTTGCAGTACAAACTAAATCTCCTGCTGGTAAACACTAGGATGTTTGGCATTTGAATTGCTTCTCTTTTAGAGATATGGTCCTGATAATCTCTTTCACAAACCATTAAGGACCCACACCCTCCCCAAATGCCTCATTCCTTACTTCCTAGACATCATCCTGCACTGTTTTCTTCCATTCTACTTGGGCAAATAAAATTCAACAACCTCAAAGCAACAAATATTTAGGTACCTCCTTGCTGTTCCCAGTGAAACTTTAACCTCCCAGATGGGTCCCTATAACCAGACAAATCTTCCTGCTCTCTTCCATAATGGAAGCCCATTCCATAATTTAAAGATTTGCGTCAATCATGTATCTTTCAAGAAGCAATTCCATAAGAAGGGGGAGAGGGACCCTGTCACAGCATTTAACCCATCAGCCTTTCCATGTTTCCAGGGTTTTACTCTGCCTAGAATCCCCAGCCCATTTTTCCATCCAGCAAAATACTTTGACTTTGAAGATCTAGCTTAACTGTCAATACTCAGTCTCCTCTAAAAATATAAGTTTCAATCATTCCCTGACAATCATTCCCAACTGCCTTGTACATACTTCAAGCAGAGGTCTAACATTGTATTTCAATTTTTTGTTTATATATCTGTCTTCTCCCTTTATACTGTGCGTTCCCAAGGAAACAGTCTCTCATCATGACATTCCCAGTACCTACTGTTCAAGAAATAATGCTGAATGAATGAATAAATGAATATAACAACCCCTACAGAATCCAATTTGCCTATATACTTTAACAGATCCAAAAGACAGGGTGAGAGCTTTATCTCAACTCTTTTTATGAATCAAACAAGTGCTTTTTTTTTTTAATTTAGAGAAAGTGCACAAGTGGGGGAAGGGGCAGAGGGAGAAAGAGAGAGAAAGAGAAAGAATCTCAAGCAGGTTCCACACAGGTGTCAATCCCATGACCCTGGGATCATGACGTGAGTTAAAATCAAGAGTCAGATATTCAACTGACCGAGCCACCCAGGCGCCCCCAAATGAGTACTATTTTAATTAATATTTAACAGAATGGCATTTATTAATATTTTTGTAGAGGGTAGTGTGAAAGTAGCAATTTTCACTTCATGGTTTCTCATGGGAAAAAATAAGCTTTTCAAGAAAAAAACATAGATTTTCCTAGCAGCTCAAACTTCCTTTTACCAAATTCTGCTAACCCAAAACAGCCAGCCAAGAACTGTGTCACCTTTTGTCACCCCAGAGAACAAGATTTTTTTTCCTGCTACACTTGTGGTGTGAATTTCCTACATGGCTTTCTTCAGCTCTGTGTGCCATAGGTGGCTAGGTAAAGAAAATTTCAGTATTATTGCTGGATTCAAAAGTAAGAGACCCTGTAAATTTTTATGCTCCCAGTGTAGCCTTTTATTTTTGTTAATCATATGTCTTCCTCAAGAAACTTATACCTCCATAATCATGAATTGTACTCTTCCCCCTAAACTCTTTCCTGTTATTATTCCTAACTATTCCACACATAAAGTTCTTCCTGTAACCTTTAAAATTACTCACTTTGTTGGTTAAGTTAAATTTTGTCTACTTCCTGTTAGCCAACAAGCAAGTTGAGAAAGATACAGTCATTCTTTCAAGTACACAGTAGCACAAAATGCAATCTACAAGCTAGCACAAAACCATCTAATAAACCAAAGGAAGCTCCCACTCTAGTAATTCAGCGAAGGTCCAAGCTGTCACTATTCCATCACTTGATTTGTTCACCTGTGAAGCCATAGGTTTGTTATTTGGAAATACAAAGCAGGAGCTGCTGTCCTCATAATTCAGTTCAGAAAAAAAATAAAAATAAATTTTTGACATCTATTACTTGAATATTTCAGATGAACACAGGTCAGCATGAACAGTACAAGTAGAAATGTCAGGTTTAATGTCTTCGTAACACAAAACAACCAACCATCATTAATTGGCAAATCAGAGTATTTTGCCTGTAGTAACACTTCTGTTTTCAACTTAAATATTTATTTACCTGATACATCTCTGAAATCTATAGCTAGTTTCATCCCTCAGCCAGTTTGCACATCAACAGTTTTGTTAAGCATAGCAAAATGATCATCTATATTTGTACATAGTATAACCCTCAAGGCTAAGAGTTAACGTTAATACCCTCTGGACGTGCTAGGATCTCCCAATGAAGTGGTACACAAAATCAATCTTTTGGTGTGCTAATTAGAAAGCAATCTGAATGGACGTGTGACCATTGACCATATGATAGATACAAGACAAAGGCATTAATGATGTTAAAAAAATTTTTTAAATGTTCAATATGTAAAGTCTTTTATTTCCTAAGCTAGATTCATAATAGATTAGTTTTTACTCCTCAAACATGAGTGAATACACTCCACCTGTGCATCTGTGGCAACCAACTAGACACTACAGTTCTAATTCAGGATTATTACATAAATTTGGGTTTGTTTCCAAAGCTATTTGGGGTTATAACTGGAACAGAAGTAGCCTATGCTCTTAATTTTGAAACAAAAAACAGATGTATGAAAATATTAACCTCGATGGATAGGATAGCACTCATTTTGCTTCTGGACTTTTTTCCTTTTTGGAAAATTTCTTCACAAAGAAAGATTTGTCTGGGGAGATTCCAATTTTCTCACTGTGTTATTAAAAATTCAGAAACTTTATATAGAGACCATATAACAGTAGAATATTTGGTGGCAATATTTGGTAGGTGGCAGTATTTGGGGTCTAAAACTCATATTAAGATTTGAAACATTTTGATTTATCATAAATTTAATATATGGTCTATCAAATTACTAAAACATTTCCTTTTAATAATGCTTGAAGCTAATACTGCCGCTACTGTAGTTATGAATAATTTAAATTTGAATTTACATGTTTAATCATTTCTGTCTAAAAAAAATAGTGAAACGCAATGTTAGGCTGATTGTTTCTCTGATTTCCATGTAAATTGCCTCTGTTAGTAAATTTGCTTGTCACTTAATACAGTCGAGAATTTATTTAATTACTGAATATTTCCGGCTTGTTTTTTTTTTTTTAATAAATCTTACAAGCTTTTCTGGACGGAAAACTTTGTAGTGATCTAATATTCAGTTTTTCTGATATATTGGAATAGAGGTTATTTTTTAAAATCTGACAAAACATGGATTATTTAAATAAAAACAAAGCCTCTCATCTAACTGCATTACTTCAAATGCTTATTTTCTTTATTGTTAATGACACCATCTTAGAAACTGAATATATTTTCCTTTGTGTTTTTCTCAGTGTATTTGATGTCTGTTTCAGATAATACCCCATTTAAATTACTTGAGATTCCTGTTCTCTAAAAGAAATGGGCCAGGAGGAGGTAAGAAGGGAACCGAATTGTCCCTAGATTGTAGAACATGAGATGGCAAAACATGTGGTCAATTATCTTTATGAGCCTGTACCTGATTACACAAGAGAAAACCTGTACCCTCCTAGAAGGCAAGCCCAGAGGTTAAAAGTCATGCTCTCTCAAGAGCTCTCTGCTATGGGGAAGAATCCTCACATACATCAACGCGAGCCAAAGGCCACACATGGACCAAACTTTCATGAACATGGGCCACAACCTGTCACCACACTTTGCTCTTTACAAGTGCCATCAAAACGTTCATGGATTCATTGATTTATTCACTCAGCACATACATTTTGAGCATGAAGTATGTGTAAGGCACTACGCAATTCCCTAATGCTAGAGGCATGGCCAGCCCATGCCTGCGCCTTGACCCCTTCAATAAGTCAGCAGTATGCACAAGCTCAGAAGCCCATCTACCCCAGAAAAAAGCACAGATTTCTCAAGGTGTCAACATCAACCAAAAAAAAAAAAAAAAAAAAAAAAAATCCCACAGAAACCATTTAGAATCAGAAGATAAAGCCAACAGTGTATATGCTGAATTTGCTAGACCTGTTGCTTAATTCTCTTTAGGCTAGCAATTTAACCTTCACTATAGTAACCTTCCATTGATGTCTTTCAGAATCTTGGTGCATGGACAGGCCTTGTATTTTATGACTAATTGCACAAACATACACACATCTCCTTAAAATGTGTACAAAATTATTCTCTAGACCCAGTTAAGTTTAAAACCCTTTGTGCTTAGATCCTCTACAGTTCATTGAAAATGCTGAAGCCAGTATTCTTAAGGGTAGTGGCAAGCCATGGTGGGCAAAGTAGATGCAGGTGATAACACCTGGAATGATAGGGAGCACCACTAATTTGTTTGTTCAATAAACATCTTTATTTCCTTACCCTGTACCTGGCTCTGTGCTCTATATAACATTGGAGCTATATAGACAGACATGATTAAAAATAATCACAAGTTGGGGCGCCTGGGTGGCGCAGTCGGTTGAGCGTCCGACTTCAGCCAGGTCACGATCTCACGGTCCGTGAGTTCGAGAGCCCCGCGTCAGGCTCTGGGCTGATGGCTCGGAGCCTGGAGCCTGTTTCCGATTCTGTGTCTCCCTCTCTCTCTCTGCCCCTCCCCCGTTCATGCTCTGTCTCTCTCTGTCCCAAAAATAAATAAACGTTGAAAAAAAAAAAAAAAAATTTAAAAAAAAATAAATAAATAATCACAAGTTAAATTCTTGCCTCAAGCTGCTCATGCTCTCTTAGAACAAGCAGACATGTTAATACTTACCATGCAATAGATGGATATATACGAGACATGTGAACAGGATACTGCAAAACAAAAGCATTACCAGATTGATCTAGAAGCAGGAGAGGAGTCAGAGTTTGACAAAGTAGGTGACAACTGAGCCAAATTGTATCAGACAGGTGGGAATCCTAGGTGAACAAGGGTATAAAAGACATTCAAAGCAGTGGGACGGCACATTGCACTTGGAGAATTAGATGTGGCTAGAATAAAATTGTATCAGGAGATAAAGCTAAAGAAGTAAGCAGACCACAAAGAGCTTTGGATTCATGACTAAGAATAAGCTTGAGTTTTAGTCTGGGGAATCACATGATCAATTTGGGAATGGAACTAGAGGTATAAAATTGGGAATCTTTGATTTATGGATTGAATTTAAAAGTAGAATACATTATATAGATAGAGCTTGTGAGTCAGAAGGAAAGACGGGAAACGAACCCTTTTGAGCACCATCATTTAAGAAGCAGGGAGAGAAATAAGAGTCCATGGGGGACTTTTTAAGTCAGCAGCCAGAAGGTATGAGGAAAACCAGAAATGAGAAAGAACACATGAGAAAGGGTGTTAAGAAAGAAGTCTTTATCAATGCAGCAGAGAGGTGAAGTAAGATAAGGAATAAATCCAAAGGATTAAAAAAAAAAAAAAAAAGATCACTGGTAGAGTACGAGAGAACTCAAACTGCAGGAGGCTAAGGAATAAATGGGAGATGAGGACCTAAAGATAATCCAGCCAGGCCTCACAAAGAAACCTAAGGCCAGAGGGGAACTGAGGGTCCTGAGGTTTTATTTTTAAGATAGCATTAGAGGAGAAGAAGAGGTTCAACATGCAGGAGAGATCCACAATGTCAGTAGAGGAACTAATCTTGAACCCTGAGAGAAGGGAGTGAAGAGAAATACAGGTGCAGACAAAGACCATTCTGAAAAATCAGTGGTAGAAGTTTTAAGGGTGTTCATTGCTCTCAGCTCTGGTGAGGAGAAAGGTCTAGAGTAGGAAGCATGATGAAAGTTGTAAAAGTTGTAACAACATGATATAGGGAGTAGAAAAGGGAGCTGAATACAAGAACCTAGAAGAATCACCTGGTGGCTTTCTGGTCTGCTTAGGATTGGAAACCCTAATTTTTTATGATGACATCCATCCACAATGCTCTGGATTTCTATTGAGGTTCATCAGCCCAAGAATAAAACCAGAGAAGACTCTCTGTTGAATTGATCCAACATTTGACACTGCATGGCAGATAGACAAGGGAGTCGAAGGTGCTGGCCAGAGAGTTCAAAAGATGTACGTGGAGGAAGGGAAAAAATTAATCCAGTAGTGGTATGCTACTCAGAAGGCAAAGGGATATCAGGGAACTGGAAGTCTTCACAAATTCAAGAATTGAAGATGATGAAACTTAGAAAGTGAGACAGCTAAAAGGTCAAAAGGCAGTGGCTCAAAAGCAGAGGAGTTCCTAGTGGTGACCAGATCCAAGGTGTGACCAGGAGAGTAAGCTCCAGATGTAGGATGAAGGTACAGACAATGAAATTGAGATAAAGGAACTCCAGGCTAGGATACTGACTGTAAGTTCCCCAGGACTTCATTTATTATGTACCAGACATAACAACCTCATAACAGCCTTATGAGGTGGGAACTATTAGTATCATCATCCTCATTTTACAGCTGAGGAAACTGAGACACAGAAAGGTTAAGTAACTTGCCAAAGTCACATAGCTATTCTAAAAGGCTGAGATTCAAGCCCAGTCTGGCTGCAAAATCCTTGCTCCCAATATTATACTACATTGCTTCTCCTAGAATGAGAGGAGCTGCATCTGGGAGGCATAAGTAGCATGGCTCAAATCAGGAGGTATTTTTCCTAGGGAGAGTGGAAGATGGCCATCTAAATGCTAAATGCTCTCCCTAATATCAGCAGCATTGATCACTGCATTTATTGAGCTTCCACTATGTGCCAGTTTGTGCTATTTTAAAACAATTGATCCTAACATACCAGTTGTAGAGCCAAAATTTCATTTCTTCCATATTCCTTCCCTGAAATTTGAACAAAAGGTTTTTGTTATAAAAACAAAACTAAAGTGATACCCTGGTATTCAGCCTGCTGGGTAGTAGAATCTTAAGTTAATTGATTCTATAAAAATCCACAGCTTAGCAGCCAAATATATTCATCTGGGAAATAATTGAACAATTCACAGTCGAATCAAATGATGCTGCACACACAGGAATAACCAGCTGGTAATTGTTTACTTCACAGCCTACCTATGAAAAAAATGGGAAGTCATACCAAACACTAGTCAATCTGGCCACCCCAGAACTATTTATATTGTGGTATCTGAGACCACATAAGAAAAATATGTGAAGAGGTCAGACTCATTTTTTAAACCAAATTTTAAATACCTCTAGAATAGTGTGGCTACATGAAAGAGCTCCTTCTTGCTCAAATATTCAATGCTACCATTGAATATTTGGACTACGCTTTAGTCCATCAGTTTTTCAACATCTGCTGAGAATTATATGAAGAACTGTGGCTTGACTGGCAGCATTGCATAAATTTTCTAGTACCTGAGTTTTGGTGGAAGTGGGATGTCAATATCATGTCATAACATGTGTTATTCAATATTTGTGGCAATAAACTTCAGAATGAACTATGACATAGCATAGTTTTTCTGTGTTAATAGAGGATGGAGTCACCTACATTTAAATTTTATAAACTTCTTTTAATGAGTTACTATTTAGTCAGTCTTCCCCAAAAAATCTTTACAGGAAATATCTTGTCTCTTCCCACCCTCCATCAAGGAACCACAAGGTCAAAATGTAGAGGCAATAGGCTAAGAAATTAGAGTTAATTATAATCCTCTATAATATGAGCTATCAAGACTTGCTGATCACCCACAGGAAAATGCAAACACAGTATTGTAATGGAGATCTCTGAAGAAAGAGTAGCCTAGAGATTAGAGACATTGGTCTTAACTCCTGTAACCGCTAACTGGGCATTTGTCCTTGGATATGATACATAATTTCTGTTTCCTCATCTATAGAATAATAATTTCTTCCCACAATTTTTGTAAGAAGTACATACATTAAATCATTTAGCATGTCCCTCATTTAGAACAAAGTTAAATGGCATTTCTTGTTCCCTGCTTTTAATTTGACCTCTCAGCTGCTCTTGATCCTACTGGCTTCTCCCTCCTTCTTGATACATCCTTTTCTCTTGGATGCACTCATTTTCTCCTGTCTTCTGCTATCTTACAAGGCTCCCTTTCTGGACTTTGCAGGGAGACCTCTTGCACCAAACGCTTAAATGTCAGATTCCTGTTGAGCTTAATATTCAGTCCTCTTCTGTTTTTATCTCTAGACTCTCTCACTAGGCAAATTCATCCTCTCGCAGGCCTCTGAGTATCAACCGGCCAATCTACCAGCCCCGTGCTCTCCTGATTAAAGGCTCACATATCTTATTATCTATTTGATATCTCAAATTGGGAGGCCTCACAGACATCCCAAATCAACATGTTCAAAACTGGATTTTTTTAGCTTGACTCTAACCCAATGCCAGCCCTGACCTGCCCCTTCTCCAAGCTTCCTTATCCCAGGAAATGCTTCACCATCAGCCCAGCAGCTCAACGCAGCCTGAGCACTAGCTGTTTCTGTTCTTTCCCCACTCTCCACTCCTGGTCCATTATCAAGCCCTGTCAATCTCCTGTCAAGATGATGTACATGTTCCCTTCTAATTCCAAGTCTGGTCTTCTTAGAAGTGATTTCCAAAGGAATCAGTAGCTTTCAAAAACCTCTAAAAAAATGTATTTTAAAGATTTTTAATTGAAGGTTTGATCACAACTAGATAAATGTTTTAAAGGCAAAGTCTGTTCCCTAGAACATTAGTCCTATAGGATGTTAGTGGGTATCAGAAAAGGGATACAGATCCAAATAAATTTGGAAAATTCTAGATTAAACAATATTAAGCAGGTTTCACTATTATTATTGTTTTTACTGTAGGACTTCTCAAAATTTTTTAAACAGGCATTGTGAATGCATAAAAAGATCAAGAACCAGGTATCATATATTTGCCTTCTTCTGGCTTATCTGATAAAAAGGGCTCCATGCCACACTTCACTGCTTATCTGGGTCAACCATCAGTTTCACAAGGACTGACATTTGTTTCACATCTGATTATCACTGGTACTCCTAGACCCCTCTCCATCTTCATATAACATTCCTCTTCTTCATGGCATCAGCAGAGGAGTGAATATGAGGCTTGCCACGCATCTTCAAGTGCCCTTCACTTCCCACAAGAGGACCAAACAGGGCTCTATAGAAATATCAAACTTTCCTAGAGTGGCATCAGCAATAGCAATATAGCAACATAAGGCATCCCTCAACAGTAACAATTTGAGCATCAATCCATGAACAAAACTGCCTTTGTGGGAGTTGTTGGATCCAGCACCATATGCCAAAAGATTTCCCACCTATGCATCAGTCAGAAGGTATACAGACCTTGGTCCTGGCTGTGAATCCCACAGTGGACCATGACGAGCTTCAGCCCCTCTCCACCACCATCAGGAACCCCTGGTAAACACTGTCTTAGACAATTATCCGTGGACAAGACAGCCTTTGATGAAGTCCAAGTGTCCACTGGAGAAGTTCCAGCACACTACTGGTACACCACAAAATAGGAGTCTGGATGTACTGGAGAGGATTTGACACCAAAAGCACAGACAACAAAAGCAAAACTAAGTAGAATTACATCACATTAAAAAGCTTTTGCATAGAAAAGAAACAATCAACAAAAGAAAAAGGCAACCTATGGAATGGAAGAAAATATTTGCAAACCATCTATCTGATAAGGGGTTAATACCCAAAATATGTAAGAAACTCAATAGCAAAAAAACCCTCCATTTTAAAAGTGGGAAGAGAACCTAAACAGACATTTTTTTTTCAAAGAAGACATACAAATGACCACTAGGTACTTGAAAAGATAATTGGCATCACTAATCATCAGGGAAATGCAAATCAAAAACTACAATGAGATATCATCTCACACCCGTTAAAATGGTTATTATCAAAAAGACAAAAGAGAAGTGTTTGTAGGAGGAGTTACAATGGCAGTATAGTAGGGGACCCTGGGCTAGTCTCATCCCTTGAACACAGCTAGATAAACATCAAGTCATTTGATACACCTAGGAAATCAACCTAAGGATTAAGAGAACATTCTACAAAATTTGAGGGAGAAAATATGGCAAGTACGTGGTGCAGAGAGGGGAATTGAGGGAGGGAAAAGCCTCGGTGCTGCAGAAGGGTTGGAGCCCTTTTCACAGATAAGAAAAGGAGAGAGGAGGAAAGAAAGTGGCATGTTGGGTTCACATAAGAAAAGCACTCCCCCAAGGGCACCTGGATGGCTCAGCGGGTTGGGCGACTGACTTCGGCTCAGGTCATGATCTCGCGGTCCATAAGTTTGAGCCCCACGTCGGGCCCTGTGCTGACAGCTTAGAGCCTGGTGCCTGCTTCGGATTCAGTGTCTCCCTCTCTCTCTGCCCCTCTCCCACTCAAGCTCTGTCTCTCTCAAAAATAAATAAATATTACAAAAAATTAAAAAAAGAAAAAAAGAAAAAAGAAAAGCACTCCCCCAAAACCACTGATGGGGGAATTGTGAGGAACTGATGATCACAAATTTTTGCAAATAGTAAAGCTGAAATCCTGAGTTTTTGGAAGTCTGTGCCTTTTGCTGGAGTAGATGTAAGTAATATTATCTGAACACGAATTTAAAACAACAGTAATAAGAATTCTAGCTGGGCTTTAAAAAGCATAGATGGAATCATTGTTGTGGAGATAAAAAGACCTAAAAACTAGTCAGGCGAAAATAAAAAATGCTGTAATGAGATAAAACCAACTGTATGTAATTACAATGAAGATGGAAGAAGAGAATTGAATAGGTGACACAGAAAGATAAAATTATGGAAAAATAATGAGGCTGAAAGGAGAGTGAAAGAAAACCATTAGATCATGAATACAGACTTAAGAAAATCAGTGATTCCTTAAAGTACAATAATATCCATAGCATAGGAGTCCCAGAAGACGAAGAGCAGGGAAACGGCAGAAGGTTTATATGAACAAATTATAGATGAGAACTTCCCTCAGCTGGGGAAGGAAAACAGGCATTCAAGTCCAAGAGGCACAGAGAACTCCACTCAAAATCAACAAAAACAGGCCAACACCAAGACATATCATAGCGAAACTTACAAAATATAAGAATAAAGACAGAATTCTGAAAGCAGCTAGGGACAAAAGGTCCTTAATCTACAAGGGTAGACACATAAGGTTAGCAGCAGACCTGTCCACAGAAATGTGGCAGGTCAGAGGGAGTGGCATGATATATTCAATGTGCTAAATGGGAAAAATATGCAGGCAAGAATACTTTATCCAGAAAGGCTGTCATTCAGAATAACAGAGATAGTTTCTACCACAAGCAAAAACTAAAGGAGTTCATGACCACTAAACTAGCTCTGCAAGAATTATTAAAGGGGACCCATTGAGTGGGAGAGAGAGACCAAAAGCAACAAAGACTAAAAAGGAACAGAGGCAATCTACAGCAACAGAGACTTTACAGGTAATAGAATGGCACTAAATTCTTATGTATCAATAATTACTCTGAAAGTAAATGGACCTAATACTCCAATCAAAAGACACAGGGTATCAGAATGGATAAAAAAAAAACAAGACCCATAGATATGCTGCTTACAAGAGACTCATTTTAGACCCAAGGGTATCTCTAGATTGAAAGTGAGAGGGTGGAGAACCCTTTATCATGCTAATGGACACCAAAGAAAGCTGGGGTAGCCACACTTCTATCAGACAAACTAGATTTTATTTTTTTTAAATTTTAAGAAAAAAATTTTTAATGTTTCTTTTTTTTAGGAGAGAAAGAAAGACAAAGCGTAAATGGGGGAGTGGCAGAGAGAGGGAGACACAGAATCCCAAGCAGGCTCCAGACTCTGAGCTGTCAGCACAGAGCCTGATGCAGCGCCTGAACTCATGAACCACGAGATCATGTCCTGAGCCACACTCAGATGCTTGACCCACTGAGCCACCCAGATTCCCCTCAGACAAACTAGATTTCAAACAAAATACTTTAACAAGAGTTGAACAATGGCACTATATCATAATTAAGGGTCTATCCAACTAGAAGATCTAACAATTGTAAATATTTATGCCCTCAATTTGAAAGCAGCCAAATATATAAATCAATTAATAATAAACTTTTAAAAAGCTCATTGATAATAATACAATAACAGTAGGGGACTTTAACACCCCACTTTCAGCAATGGACAGATCATCTAAGCAGAAGATCAACAAGAAAACAATGGCTTTGAATGACACACTGGACCAGAAGGACTTAACAGATACATTCAGAGCATTTTACCCTAAAGCAACAGAATACACATTCTTTTCGAGTGCGCGTGGAACATTCTCCAGAATAGATCACCTACTGGGTCACAAATCAGTTCTCAACAAATACGAACAGATTAAGATTTTACCATGCATAATTTCAGATCACAACACTATGAAACTTGAAGTCAACCACAAGAAAAAATTTGGAAAGACCACCAATGCATAGTGGTTAAAGAACATCCTACTAAAGAATGAATGGGTTAGCAAGGAAATTAAAGAAGAAATAAAAAATATATGGAAGCCAATGAAAATGAAAGCATGACAGTCCAAAACTTTTGGGGTTCAGCAAAGATGGTCCTAAGAGGGAAAATATATAGCAACACAGGCCTTCATAAAAAAGGAAGAAAAATCTCAAATATACAACCTAACCTTACACTTAAAGGAGCTGGAAAAAGAACAGCAATTATAGCCCAAAACCAGAAGAAGAAGGGAAATAAATAAAGATTAGAGTACAAAGATTGGAGTAGAAAGTTCAAGCCCCACATCAGGCTCTGTGCTGACCGCTGGGAGCCTGGAGCCTGCCTCGGAGTCTGTTATCTCCCTCTGTCTCTCTGCCCCTCTCCCACTCACACTCTGTCTCTCTCTCTCTCTCTCTCAAAAATAAGTAAATATTAAAAAGAAATTTTTTAATAAATAAAAAGGAGAATTACAGACCAATATCCCTAATGCACATGGATGCAAAAATTCTCAACCAGATACTAGCAAATCGAATTCAACAGTATATTAAGAGAATTATTCACCATAATCAAGTGGGATTTATTCCAGGGCTGCGGGGGTGGTTCAATATCCACAAATCAGTTAACATGATGTACCACATGAAAAAGAAAGAATAAGAACCATATTATCCTTTCAATTGATACAGAAAAAATATTTGATAAAAGATGACATCGTTTCTTAACAAAAACCCTCAATAAAGTAGGGCTAGAAGGAACATACCTCAACATCATAAAGGCCATATAAAAAGGACCACAACTAATATCATCCTCAATTGGGTAAGACTGAGAGCTTTTCCCCTAAGGCCAGGAACACCACAGGGATATCCACTCTCACTGTTGTTGTTCAACATAGTACTAGAAATCCTAGCCTCAGCAATCAGACAACAAAAAGAAATAAAATGCATCCAAGTCAGCAAGGAAGAAGTCAAACTTTCACTCTTTACAGACAACATGATATTCTACATGGAAAACCCAAAACAGTACACCAAAAAACTGCCATAACTGGTCTATGAATTCGGCAAAGTTGTAGGATATAAAATCAACATACAGAAATCAGTTGTATTCCTATACACCAATAATGAAGCAACAGAAAATCAAGAAATCAATCCCATTTACAATTGCACCAAAAACCGTAAGATACTTAGGAATAAACCTAACCAAAGATGTAAAAGATCTACTACTCAAAACTATGGAACACTTGGAAAGAAATTGAAGAAGACACAAAGGAATGTAAAAACATTCCATGCTCATGAATTGGAAGAACAAATATTGTGAAAATGTCTATAATACCCAAACCAATGTACATATTCAGTGAAATCCCTCTCAAAATAACACCAGCATTTTTCACAGAGCCAGAACACTTCTAAAATTTGTATGGAACCAGAAAAGACCCTGAATAGCCAAAGTAATGTTGAAAAGCAAAGCAGGAGGCATCACAATTCTGGACTTCAAGCTGCATTACAAAACCATAATCATCAAGACAGTGTGGTACTGGCACAAAAACAGACACATAGATCAATGGAACAGAATAGGAGATCCAGAAATGGACCCACAACTATATATCCAAGTAATCTTTGACAAAGCAAGAAGGAATATCCATTGGAAAAATGACAGTATCTTTAATAAATGGCTGAGTGTTGGGAAATTGTGTTGGGAAAACTGGACAGCAACATGCAGAAGAATAAAACTGGACCACCTTCTTACACCACACACAAAATCAAATTCAAAATGGATGAAAGACCTAAATGTGAGACAGGAAACCATCAAAATCCTAGAGGAAAACACAGGCAGAAACTTCTTTGACCTTAGCTATAGCAACTCCTTACTAGACAGGTCTCTGGATGCAAGGGAAACAAAAGTGAAAATGAACTATTGGGACCTCATCAAGATAAAAAGCTTGTGCACCATGAGGGAAACAATCAACAAAACTAAAAGGCCACCGATGGAATGGGAGAAGATATTTACTTGCAAATGACCCATTGGATAAAGGGCTAGTATCCAAAATCTATAAAGAACTTATCAAACTCAACACTCAAAATGTAAATAATCCAGTGAAGAAACAGGAAGAGGACATGAATAGACACTTCTCTAAAAAAGACATACAAATGGCTAACAAACACAAGAAAAAATGCTTAACATCACTCATCATCAGGAAAATAAAAATCAAAACTACAAATCAAAACCACAATGAGATACTACCTCACAACCATCAGAATGGCTAAAATGAATAACTCAGGAAACAACAGATGCTGGCGAGGATGAGAAGAAAGGGAACCATCTTACACTTTGGTGAGAATGTAAACTGGTGCAGTCACTCTGGAAAACAGTGCAGAGTTTTCTCAGAAAGTTATTGCTAAAACTACTCTATGACCCAGCAATTGCACTATTGGGTATTTATCCATATGATACAAAAGTACTGATTCAAAGGGGCACATGCACCCCAATGTTTATAGTAGCACTATCAACAACAGCTAAATTATGGAAAGAACCCAAATGTCCACTGACTGATGAATGGATAAAAAAGATGCGGTATAGGGGAGTCTGGGTGGTTCAGTGGGTTAAGCACCCCACTCTTGGTTTCAGCTCAGGTTATAATCTCATCGTTCATGAGATCCAGATCTGCATGGGGCTCTGCACTGACAGCAAAAAGCCTGCTTAGGATTTCTTCTCTCCTTTCCTCTCTCTCTCCCAAAATAAATAAGTAAACTCTAAAAAAAAAAAAAGATGTGATATGTCTGCATACATATATGCGCGCGTGCACACACACACACACACACACACACACACACACACTGGAATATTACTCAGCCATCAAAAAGAATGAAATCTTGCCATATACAACAACGTGGGTGAACGAGAGTGTATTATGCTAAGCAAAATAAGTCAGAGAAAGACAAATAACATAAGATTTCACTCATATGTGGAATGTAAGAAACAAAAACAGATGAACATAGGGTAAGGGAACGGAAAATAAAGTTAGATTAAAACAGAGAGGGAGGGGCGCCTGGGTGGCGCAGTCGGTTAAGCGTCCGACTTCAGCCAGGTCACGATCTCGATCTCACGGTCCGTGAGTTCGAGCCCCACGTCAGGCTCTGGGCTGATGGCTCAGAGCCTGGAGCCTGTTTCCGATTCTGTGTCTCCCTCTCTCTCTGCCCCTCCCCCGTTCATGCTCTGTCTCTCTCTGTCCCAAAAATAAATAAACGTTGAAAAAAAAATTAAAAAAAAAAAAAAACAGAGAGGGAAACAAACTATGAGAGACTCTTAACTAATAGAGAACAAACTGAGGGTTTCTGCTGTTGGGGGGAGTGGGTAAGGGCTGGGCTAAATGGGGGATCGGCATTACAGAGGGCACTTGTTGGGATGAGCACTGGGTGTTATATGTAAATAATGAAACACTAAATTCTATTTCTGAAACCAATACTACACTACATATTAACTAACTTGAATTTAAATAAAATCTTAGAAGAAAAAAAAGAAAGACAAGAAACAACGCATGTTGGCAAGGTGCTGGAGAAAAGGGAACCCTTGTGCACATTTGGTAGAAATGTAAATTGGTATAACCATTATGGAACACAGTAGGGAGGTTCCTCAAAAAACTGAAAATAAAATTGCTATATGATCCACCAATCCTACCTCTGGATACATATTCAAAGGTAAAAAAAAAATCACTATTACAAAAAGATAACTGTACCCCCCATGTCTATTGAGTACTATTCACAATAACCAAGACTTACATGGAAACAACCTAACTGTCCATTAATGGATGAATGGATAAAGATGTGGCATATATACAGTGTAATATTATTCTGCCATGAGAAAGAAGGAAGTCCTGCCTTTTGAAACAATGTGAATGGATCTTGAGGGCATTATGCTAAGTGAAATAAGTCAGACAGAGAAAGACAAATATTGTATGTTCTCACTTATATGCAGAATCTTAAAAAGCTCAACTCATAGAAATAAGGAGTATCAAGAGCTGAGGGTTGCAGGAAATGGAGAGATGTTGGTCAAACTTGCAGTTAGAAGATGAATAAGTTATGGGGATCTAATACACAGCATGGTGACTATAGTTAGCAATACTATAGTAAATATGTGAAAGTTCCTAAGAGAGTAGCCTTAGAAGTTCTTTTTTTTTAATTTGTGTGTGTGTGTGTGTGTGTGTCAGAGAGAGAGAGAGAGAGAGAGAGAGAGAGAGAGAAAGTAGGTACAAGTGGGGAAGGAGCAGAGAGAGGGAAAGAGAGAGAATACCAAGCAGACTCTACTGTCAGCACTGAGCCCAACACAGGGCTCAATCTCACCAACCGTGAGACCGTGACCTGAGCTGAAATCAAGAGTCGGATGATTGGGGCACCTGGGTGGCTCATCAGTTGGGCATCAGACTTCAGCTCAGGTCATGATCTCATGCCCAAGTCATGATCTCATGGTTCGTGGGTTCGACGCGGGGGTCATGATCTCACAATTCGTGGGTTCGAGCCCTGCATCAGCTCTGTGCTGACAGCTCGGAGCCTGGAGCCTGCTTCAGATTCTGTGTATCCCTCTCTCTCTGCCCTTGTCCTACTCACTCACTCACTCTCTCTCTCTCTCTCTCTCAAAAATAAATAAAACATTAAAAAAAAAAAAAAAAGAGTCAGGCACTTAAGTGACTGAGCCACCCAGGTGTCCCAGTCTTAGAAGTTTTTATCACAAGAAAAAAAAATTATGTAACTATCTGAGGTGATGGATGTTAACTAAACTTATTGTGGTAACTTCACAATATATCTGTGTGTCAAATCATTATGTTGTACACCTTCAAGTTATACAATATTATATGTAATTATATCTCAATAAAAGTGGGGGTGGGAGGTGAATAAAGTTGCTAACGGAGTAGATCTTAAGTGCTCTGAAAATGAAAAAGAATTGGTAATTATGTGAGGTATTGAGGTGTTTACTAACCTGACTATGGTAATCATTTCACAATATTTAAGTGTATCAAATAAATAAATAAGAAATATAAGACTTTCCTCAGGGCTTTTAGAGGTAAGGAGTATTACATGATAGCAATGCAAACAACTTATAGTCAAAGATTAGACATTGGCAAAAGTCCCCCAGTCATCCCTCCGCCAGGAATTCTTCATTGGCCATACTGTTTATATATTCCAGAGTTCTGACACATTGCCTAGTCTCTCTTCCTCCTTATCCCCCACCTTCGCTTTCTTCTCTATTGTTCTGGGCTTTTCTCTACTCTTAAACTATGTAGTTTAAGCATATCATCTTAACTATTTCCTTTTCCCTTCCAATCCATGCCAATCTACTCCCAACTGCTTGCCAAACTATTTTTCTAAACAAAGCACTTTCCTCCAACAGAAGAACTCACAATCTGGCTATTAGCTACAAAGCTAAAATAATTTAGTATCTTATAGCCAGGAACTAAGTTCTTCTTTTGGAGAGAAATGTCTTTGTTTAGAAAACTTTGATTATGGAACTCCTTTGTTTTATTTCAGAATATATTATGATTTGTGTTTCATAGAAGTTTTTGAACCATGAATTAAAAAAGAAAAGACAGAAGCATCGGGGCGCCTGGGTGGCTCAGTCGGTTGAGCGTCCGACTTCGGCTCAGGTCGCGATCTCACTGTCAGTGAGTTCGAGCCCCGCGTCGGGCTCTGGGCTGATGGCTCAGAGCCTGGAGCCTGCTTCCATTCTGTGTCTCCCCCTCTCTCTGCCCCTCCCCCGTTCATGCTCTGTCTCTCTCTGTCTCAAAAATAAATAAAACGTTAAAAAAAAATTAAAAAAAAAAAAGAAAAGACAGAAGCAAACGTGCATACAGGGTAGGTAAATATTAGGAAGTACAGGTAAGGAAAAATAAATTAGCCACTTGTACAATCTTCATGTGACCCAGGACCTCATACAGTGAACTTACCCTGCACATTTAGGTGCAGGAGGCATTGTTTAGGTCCAATTTGATAGCTCAAAATCTCTACAGAGCTTCATCCCCTCCACCTCTCCCAACACACAAACATACCCTCCCAGGCTCGTTCCCCTCCAGGCCTCTCAAGGAGTCTGCTTAATGGTGCCTTAAATTGCTGTGGTTGCTGCCTGTGGTCACAGAATCACTCAACTCTGTGCTGCCCACAGTGCACCATGCTCAATGCCACTGTGCTCTGGAACACATTGCTGATGTCTCACCCAAACTACTACCCATGCGATCACTCCGTCTCAGCCCATTGGCACTGTGTTGGCTGTGCTGTTACACTCTCCAAACTGCCCACTCTGACTGACTCAACACGAGCCAGCACTACATGTTCTGTTCCATGCATTCCCTGCTCCTTCCCAGTGCTCAATTCCTCCTAAAGGTTCTGGCCTACCTCCCTCTTTTAGTGCTGCCCCTCCCCCGCTTTGGAGGAGTCCCTAAGCAGAGCTGCTTACCTCATGCAACTATGACCTTTTTATGATTTCATGATCAAACTAACCCCCTCGGAGTGCCCATGTGCCACTAAGATGACTAATCCCACTGTCATCTCTTGACAAGAAATCCCACTTCTTCAGGAATGCTGTAGACCAAGGATACTTCCAATGGGCCAAATCCAGCCTGCCACATGATTTTGTACATAAAGTTTTATTGAAATACACTCATACCAATTCGCTTTCATATTGTCTATAGTTGCTTTCCACCATGATGCCAGAGTTGAATAGTTTGACACACAGAGAACTTATAGCCCACAAAGACTAAAATATTTATCTTTTGGATCTTGTTGACCCCTGCTGTAGACAAACAAAACAAAACAAAAAAAAACAAAAAAAAAAAAAAAACAAAACACAGACCAGTGCTATTCTTCAGCTGAGCCAGCATAGGTTGAGAAGGACCCCTTTTTTGCACACAGATAAGCAATCCTGCATGCCAAAAATAAAAGCATATAAGTATCAAAGGATAAAACACTTTTCTAGCATATGCCTGTGACACTGCAGTCCACTCTGATCACGAAACCTAAATTAACAGCCATAGTGAAAACTTGCATGGGAATGATAAACCACCAAATTAGGATTATGACTATCTCTGGGTGAAGGGAGAAGATTGTGCTCAGGGAGGGGCAGAGAGGATTGCAATTGCATTTATAGTAATGGTTTCTTTCGTTGAATGATTAGTACAAAAGAGTCCATGTCTTTGAATGTACTACATATCTTCCATATCATCCCTTCCCTCCCTCTCCCCTTCTCCAAGCCATGAGAGGCTGACCTATGTGGACTTCATCAAAGTGTTCCTTTGCCTCCTGCCTTCTGACTGGGTCTGGCAAATAGGGAGCTCCAGCAGGTCCCAAAGACAAGAAGTGAAGTCGGGACATTTATTCTCCCAATTTCCTAAAAACTGAATGTAACCCTTGACTTAAAGCCATAGCTCCTAACAGGAGATCTCCACAGAGCCCTCTCTGTTTTGAGTAATTGCTTTGTACCCTAAGCACCTGTATTAGCTGCATAACAAGTGGCCCCAAAACTCAGCAGCTTAAAATAGCAAACACTTATTATCTCACAGATTTTGAGCACTTCTGCCTCAAGGTCTCTCACAAGACTATAATCAAGGTGTCCACTGAAGCTGTGGTTTCATCTGAAGGCTCAGGTAAGGGAAAATCCACTCTCCACTCACTCATATGGTGTCACAGATTGTTGGACTGAGGCACCTCTCAGAGTCTCATCTTGCGGGCATCTCCATATAAAGTTGAAACTATGGCAGCTATCTTCCCTCAGAGCAAGTGAGTGAGACACCAAGCAAGACAGAAGTGATAGTCTTTCTGTAACCTTATCTCAGAAGTAACATTCCATTACTTTCAGTATATTCTTGCATAGAACATACTAAAAGCAAACAACTAGGTTCAGCCCACACTTAAGAGGAAAGGAATACACAAGGGCATCAACATCACACTTACTGGGAGGTGGGCATCAGTGGGGGCCACCTTAGAGACTCCACATCACACCCTTCAAGGCCTAGAGACAATAACCAGCCTGGGGTTATTGAAACAATCCTCCAGGTTTCCCTAAACCCTGATAAAGAATACCTCATTAAGCTCTCTTCAAATTATCTCATTTTTATAAGGACACTGACATGTACTTAAAATTGTTGGGGCACCTGGGTAGCTCAGTCAGTTGAGCGTCTGACTTGGTTTCAGCTCAGGTCATGATCTCTCGGTCTGTGGGTTTGAGCCCTGCATCAGCCTCTGTGCTGACAATGCAGAACCTATTTAGGATTCTCTCTCTTCCCTCCCCTGCTTCCTCACTCTTTCTCTCTCAAAATAAATAAACTTAAAAACACTTTTATAATAAATACAAAGTATTTCTCACATAAAGTTTTTTTAAATATGTTATAAATGCTGGGTTGGAATGTGATCTTGATCATAAGGTATGGGTAAAATAAACATGTACTTGTTTAACAAAATCTGGTCTACAAAACCTTATTTAATAATTGCAGTAAATGGGTTTGGAAATAAATAAAAGGGAAAACTAACAAATAACATTAAGTAGCCTTCTTAAGAATGGCATTGCCTAAAAATATAAATTAATCCAAGAAGAGTTTGGATCAATCATTATGTTGAATCAGTTTTCATTTCTGAAATCTCCCAATATTTTGAGTATATTGTCTAGGCTTTTGAAATGACATTAATTTTCCCTCCCACAAAAGTTCCTTTACTCCACTATTAGCACACAGGATTAAGTATGTGGGAGGCTAATGATTTGCTGCTTAGTATGCTCTACTAGGTCCTTCATCTTGTAATAAACCAGTTTTCTGAAGCATGTCCTTTGCAAAAATCACTTTAAATAGTCTCATAAATTAGGAAGGTCTGGATACTCTAAACTACCAACATAATACTCTATTCATAATCCTAATTTCATGTGAAATCACTTCAAAAATGCCATTAACATCCATAATAAAGTACAAGAGGAAAGCAGTTACAAATTAAGCTTAGAAATGAAGGGATCAAAGACCAATGTTCAGAAGGTTTGAGGTATATTTGAAAGAATAATATTTGAAAGACTCGGGGCTGAGATTTCATTTATCCAAACAGCTCAGTGTAAAAGAAAATAGCAAAAGTAACCTGAGCAAAGCTTTGAACAGGCAGAAAATGGAGGCACACAGCCAAAGAGAGAAAGAGAGAATGGGTTCAAATCAAACTTTTCAATTATAAGTAATTCTAATCTTTCCTCGGTCCTTACATGAGAAATGGAATTTATTCTGATAAAACAGGGAAAGATAAGAAAAGAGAAAATGGGGGAACTAGAAAGAAAGATAAGCTAAATGCAATAATGAAAACTAATCATAACATCTGGGAAAATTTAGACGACCTTTATGAAAGCAGAGACACAAATTCCACTGAGACTAATTACCGTATTTTCAACTTTGACTTTACACGAAGTATGAATCTTGAGAGTAAAATAAATGTTTACCTTTAACGAAATGATTTTTAGGTAATAATGCATTGTTTTCTCGCAGACAGGTTGAAAAAATTTTTCCATTACTAACACTTTTGCCAGTACTCGACATTTTCATCAATCACTGCCATACTTAACTAATCTGAAGTTTAGTACTAATGCTAAAATAATTTGCATTTTTATTAAAATGCTTACTTTCCTAGGGAATTATTTTTATACCAGTAACTTCTCTCATGCTCTGAAAAAGAAATGGGAAGTAAGACTTTACCTGTTAGCTCAATACTTACAAACCCCAGGATTCTCTCTTCTTTCCTCCACCTAAATATAATTATCCAAGCCAGAGTAGAGACAACTAATTTCTCTATGAGTTGACATAATGAATGTCTAGCATTAGACTAGATATACAGACATAATAGCAAGAGAATACATTTTACATGGATAGCAGTTTTCATACTTCGTCACTGGATGAGTTATGAATTTCCTGCTTTTCTTCTGAATCTTGAGGAAAAACGTGGCCAGTCACTTTGGAAAAATATTAATGTTTATGAAATACACCCTTGATTATCTGATCTGAAAAGTAGATCTTTTAATCAAGGAAAATTTCCCAAATGGGTATCATTTTATAACTTGGGGAATAACTTTTAAACCTAATAATTGTTTACACATAAAAATTAATCTATGACATTAAATACCAAGTGTATAATTCAATTAACTTGATTTGCCCATTGCAATCATCTGAAAAAGTTTATTATCTTTACAGCGAAAAAATTCTTCCAAATCTTATGAGCAACCATTTCAACATATAGTAAATGGTGACTGGCCATTTAAATAAAATTCCCTATGGAAGTTCACACACTGGTATTGATGGCTCACTATTCTATGTTTATTAGGAGCCTGTAGGTGAGTAAATACCATCAATACTAACAGTTCACCTCAAATCATTATGTTTAGAGCGACAGTGGTAATAATATCAATGTCATAAGTGTATCAACTACCCCATCTGTATTAACTCATTTCATGTATGCCTCATCACTTCTTTTTCCCCAGTTACTCATTGAAAGGGTCATCATCTACTTGATGTTATAAAAAAAAAAAAAAATAGGTCACAAATAAATGAAAGCCAAAGACTTGTATTGGGAACAAAAACTCTCCTGTGAATGTCACTGTTAACTTTCACTTGATTAAAAAAAAATCCAATATAATTTTTAACCTGGAAAGAAACTTTGCTTCAAGTATAATACATTTGAATTATGTAGAGCTCTTGTCCCTTAGAGTTCAGAGCTCCTCATTATCCAGAGAGAGATGACTGAACTACAGAATAATAAGCTGATATATTTGAAAGGAAATGCTGTAAAGTTGATTTAATCAAAAGATTATAAAATGACATTTTCAGATCTTTCAGACAAGAGAAACAACTTGTACAAAATTGGACATCAAACAAAAATCATACAATGGAATTCCATTCCATAACTAGAAAACAATTTTTAATATCTACTCCTTCACTCAACAAACGTTGAAACCTGCCATGTGCTAGACACTGTAACAAGCACTGGAATTATGTAGATACATAGGACATAGTCTCTGCCCTCATGAAGCATAGAGTCTACAGAGAAAAAAGTTAAGTAGACACATTCTACAATACTGAGAGATAAAGACTTTAAAAAAGGTATACATTCCAAGATTGTTTCTAATTACTGTTACAATAGAGAGGTTGTCTTAACCTGTTTGGGCTATTGTAACAAAATGCCACAGGCTCCGTAGCTTATAAACAACAGAAATTTATTTCTCATAGTTTTGGGGAATGGAAGCCTGAGATTGAGGTTGGGTATGGGCTCTCTTCTAAGTTGCAAATTTCTCACTGTGTCCTTGCATGGTGGAAAGGTCACGGGAGTTCTCTGGGTCTCTTTTAAGGTCTCCACCATCATGACCAAATCACCTCCCAAAGGCACCACTTACCATCACCTTTGGGAGTTAGGATTTCAGCATATGATTTGGGAACAAGGGACAAACATTCAGACCATAGCAAATGTGTTACAGTCTACTTTAACAAGGTATAGACATGTCTTAAAAGCTCTATTGGATAATGATCTCATCTTGGAGGTGAGGAAAGGAAAGCAAAGTGTCAGTCTGTGTTTTGAAATTTTTCTCATCAGATACTATTAATACCATTTTATTTGAAAGAGAAATAAAAGACACATTGACATTATATGAATCTGATGAGAAAACACTGAACCTATGGACAAGACTTGACAAAAAATAAATTAGGTTGGTTTTGGTAACCTAATCTATCTCTATTGAGCAATTAGTCTCCTTCTATGTCTTAAAGAGAAATTAATGGATAAGAGATAAGCCTATTTCATTCTACCCCACAGCTGAGGAATAATGGCCTTGAGGTCAAAAGGACCAGTCAGGAGTCAGCCTAGTATGTGAATGGAGGAAGGAAATGGGGAGTATTATGAAGAAGTCTGAATCCTGATCACATAAAGCTCTCCCACTCAGATTATTTCTAATCCTTCCTCCTCTAACATCCCCTAAATTGGAGTTTGGGGAGAGGGAGAGAGATTACACAGCAGAGTTTGCCTTCTGTTAAATGCTTTTATCTTGGCAGGGTGGTGCACTGGCTGACCCTCAAAGTTTACTGTCCTGATCAGAAGGGGCAAACAGGAGGTGGATCTCTCTATACCACCAAGTCAACTAGTTGTTTTGCAACTTTGTCAAGCACCTGGTGGAAAGAGTGCAAAGTTTGGTCAAACACATAAATGAGTTAAGTAACTTCTTAGAAGACAACTTGTCCAGAAGCCATTCTGCAATAAGCACTTACCACATTGTAAATATATAGCTCTCACTAGAATCCGTGTTCTCAGAGGGTAAGAACCAAGTCTTTCAGCATTATGTCCTCAGTGTTTGGTACCAGTGTGTCTTCCGCTGTGTGAGATGATGCTTCACTACTTGACTAGTGTTGAATGTCTGAATGAGTAAAAGTTTCCCCAAGGGAGGCATACTAAAGTCAAATACTGGCTTCTGGTTTCCTTATTTTATTTTTAAGCATAAGTATATAAAATTAATAAAATAAAGAGCAACCTCACTCTTTACAGCAGAAATAGAGCAGGATAGCATCACTTATTTTTTGTTTGTTTGTTTGTTTTTAGGTTTTAAATTCCAATTAGTTAAATATAGAATGAAATATTAGTTTCAGGTGTACACTGTAGTGATTCAACATTTCCATACAACACCCAATGATCATCAAAACAAGTGCACTCCTTAATCCCCATCACCTATTTAACCCATACCTCCACCCACCTCCCTTCTAGTAATCATCAGATTGTTCTCTATAACTAAGAGTCTGTTTCTTACTTTTTCTCTCTTTCTCTTATTTTTCTCCCTTTGCTCATTCATTTTGTTTCTTAAATTCCACATAGAAGTGAAATCATACAGTATTTATCTTTCTCTGACAGACTCATTTGGCTTAACATAATGCTCTCTAACTCGTCCATGTCATTGCAAATGGCAAGATTTCATTCTTTTTTATTGCTGAGTAATATTCCCTGGTGTCACACACACACACACACACACACACACACACACACACACACAACCATATCTTCTTTATCCATTATCAATCAGTGGACACTTGGGCTGCTTCCATAGTTTGGCTATCATAGATAATGCTACTATAAACATTGAGGTGCATGTATCTCTTTGGATTAGTATTTTTGTAAGGATAGAACCACTTCTAACCCAACTCACCAGCATCTACCATGCTGCAAATGACATGAATGGCATTAACTGTTTCCATAAGGTTTACTCAAAAAGGAAGAAGAATTGGTAATTGCTACTGACGTATTATCACGTAAGGACAGATCCATACACACCATTCTAAGTTATGGCTTCTAGACGTATTCTGTTGGGCTTATATAAGATCAATAGGATTGTAGTCAGAGTGTGACCAACATGGAAAACAATAAACTCCCACTCTAATTATCTCCATTTTGTTTTTCACTTTTCCCTTAAGAACCATGGTGAGCTATGAAATTCTAGTGTTCTCACATTTCATTGCAAATGCAATCTGATGAGGGTGCCTTAATCATCTTGTATCTCCTCCCTATCTTCTAGGCCCAACCCCATCCCAGGACCTAGGACAGCTTCCAGAACACAGTAGATCTCATAAATGTTTGTTAGATGACTGGCATTTCTTTATAGCTAAATATGTTACAAGGGGATGAATACATATGCTCAGAAATCCTCACACATTTGAAAATTTCTAGAGGCCAAGATATGACAATTCAGATGGAGTCTGAACCTCAATAAAGAAAACCAAACATCTCATTATCTGAAAGTAAGTGCTTGGGTCTGCTGCAAATGTATTTTTATTATTTTTATATGGTTTCCTCAAAACTTTATTCCATAACATTTTTAATTGAGGAAAAAGCTGTTTAAATCATCAAAATTCAACTGCCCGTTTACTCAAAGAAGACATTTATGTAGTTGTTTATTTGTTTCTCCAATAAGAATAACTGGTTCACTGCCTGCAGAATGTAGTTCTTTTGATGGTATTTCAGTTCCTGTGTATATCTAAAAGGTAGAATGATCTGGCATCCATTCGGGTTTTATTGAATTTTTTTATTCTGTCCGGGCACATTGTGGGTATCAAGTTTTTCTTGCCACATTATAGATATCATTCATACCCACCTAGATAAGAAATTAGGTTAACCACCATTCACTTTGTTTCTTCAAAAGTGATGTCTTTTAAATATTGGAACAAGAAATCTATATTTTAGTTTATTATTCAGCATAGCTTCTAGTTGTTTCCATTCTGAATTCTACATTACAAGTAAATCAATTCTAATTTTCTCAAAACTAAAATTACTCAAGAAAAATTTCAGTGGTAGCAAACATTGATCCAGCATGAAAACTGAAATAATTTACAATTCATTACCTGATCTGTCCCTTCACTCATTCAATATTAGAAATAAAATAACTTTTCCCCCCACCCCTTCAAATTCTACGCCAGTAAAAATGAGTGGCCTCATCATTCTTTTTATACCAAAGACTCCTTTTTTCAAACATAGTTATGCAAGACAGAAATAGCTTCTCAAAAAACACAATTATGTTAAATAATTATTTAATAACTGTGTAATTCAAACTCTCTCAACTTTTGGTCAATATTACTGATGTGGATTTTTTTATGTTAAGTGGAATAGTCTAAAAGATCAAGCTTTTCTTATAGTTAGTACTTTGAGCCCATCTGTTATAATTAGATTGGAGGGTGGTCTTTAAAATATATTAAATTTAGCACAATGCTTGGCTCCATCTTAATAACTTGCAGATATATTATCTAATGTATATGTTCATGTATATATCAGATATCTCTTTAACATATATAGGAGAAATTATTTTAACCCTGTTTTACCGAGGGAGAAAGTAAGACTAATGAGTTGTAAAACTTAATATGAAGTAAAAGGAATCGAACTTGGGTTTCCCAATTCCTAACCAAGCACATCTCTTCTGATTATTAAAGATTCAGATTCTAAAATGAATCATGTTAATATATTGCTGTCACCAAAATTTGGCTCAGGTAGTATAGTAACTTGAAGTTCCAAGGTGTTGTTAGCATTTTCAATTGCTGTAGAGATCAAGTTTAGAGCACTGTGCAATCAATTCATTTAAAAGCACACATTGGGGGGGCGCCTGGGTGGCGCAGTCGGTTAGGCGTCCGACTTCAGCCAGGTCACGATCTCGCGGTCCGTGAGTTCGAGCCCCGCGTCGGGCTCTGGGCTGATGGCTCAGAGCCTGGAGCCTGTTTCCGATTCTGTGTCTCCCTCTCTCTCTGCCCCTCCCCCGTTCATGCTCTGTCTCTCTCTGTCCCCCAAAAAATAAATAAACGTTGAAAAAAAAATTTTTTTAAATAAATAAATAAATAAAAGCACACATTGATGCTGCTGACCAATATAGAGAAAGGAGAAACTTCAGGTGTTGCAGTGAGTGAAGATAATGAGTCCAGATTGGGAAATATTGAGTGTGGGAACTGGAGAGAGATATTCAGGTTGAATTATTCAGTAGGCAGCTCTATATATAGACTCTCATGCACCCGTGAATTATGAAGGCACTTGGGACACAAAACAAATCCCAGTAAGGGAACAGAGGAGGGAGTGGGTGTCAGTGTCTGTCAGGTTCCAGTTAAGCCACAGACACCACACTAGTTATTTTTAATAGAGAGAATTCAGTATAGGTCACTGTTAACTATGTATTGAATAGCTAAAAACGCTACGAGAGAACTTTAAGGTATCACGTAACAACTACCAAGAAGCCACTACCCACCCCCTAGAGTTGGAGAAACAAAGGGGAGGGATGGGAATTGTTAAAATTTAGAAAATTTAAAATTTAGAAGACCCCTGGAGGGGTCTGGTGTGCCTGGGACCCAGACCTCTGAAGAGGGACACTGCTTGCCTGTCACTTGCATCTCTGAAGGTGTTGGATGAGGCTAATCCTGCCAGTGTCAGAGAAACTGGAAGCTGGATTCAACTGCTGCTGCCTGGATAAAGTGAGGCAAGAATGACCCTGGCAAAACTGGAAAGTGCACATGAACCCTACAGTAAGGAGCAAGTCCCTTCTCCCTCCTCCAGACTCCCAGGCACCCCTTGTTGGCAGAGCCCAACACAGAGACTGCTGATCAAGCTGAAACGTGGTTTATAGACTCTGAGCCTCAGCGCCACAGAACAAGGTACAGAAGGATGAGGGGTTTGGAGCTGGGAGAGACAAAAACTTAAAAACTGACACATGATGGTTTATTCCAATTGGAAGGAAAAGGTTCAAAACCGTCTTGATTGATGAAGCTGAACTGCATCATGGATGCATTTATTTAATAATCACAATGTGTCAAACATTTTATTAAGCACTTTGAATCCATTAGCTCATTTAATTTAACCCTCACAACAACCATTTGAAGTAGATATTATTATTCCCAACTTATAGATTTCAAAAAAAAAAAAACTGAGGTTCAGGGAAGCTATGAAACGACCAAAGCTCTATAGTCAGTAATTCCCCATGTCTAAACATTTCTTTTTCTTTATAACTTGAAGTAGTGGTTCTCAAACTATGGTCTATGCAACTCTTGAGCTCCAGCAGTTATCCAAGGGGCCACTGTGGGGATGAAAATCGAATGAAGCTTGGCTCCCACCCCTGCTTCAAAGTGCAGCAGCTCTCCATTTACCTATTTCTTAAGTAAAAGGGATTCAGAGGGAACGTGGGAAGCCATGTAAGATTCCACTTGGAAATAAGGAGTTTGGTGTTGAAAAAGCTTGAAAACCTCTTCCTTAAAAGAAGATGAGTATCTTTTTTTACCCTACAGAGTTGCTCCTGAACAATTCCCAGCTGCTTAGTTTAATATCACTTTTCTCCTTCTCTAGTTTGACTCTCAGATTAAGGGTGAGAATTGCTTTTTTAATATCAAACTGGTACCATCTAATTGCTCCTCTCCTAAATTGATGACTCCTACTAAGAAAAGATGCTTTTAATTTATCCCAGAGTTTGACAGACTGTTAGCACTCTTGGCCCTCTGCATTCTGCCTCCTCTCTCAAGACTGAAGTCCAGGAGCCTTCTCTCCCAGCCAGCTCCAAAGCCACCTGCTCGCTCCCTCTCCCATTTGACATGAGACTTCATGTTATAATCCAGCCTTCTGCTAAGTCCGTGGGACTCCGTAAAGGAGAAAAATTAGTTTTACTCTAGAGAGTCTAAAATCATAAAACATATGTAACAATTTTAAAATAAAGCCACACAAAGAAGTCTACTGAAACTCAGATTGGCCCACTCCTTCCCCAGCAAGCCAGGAATGTCAAATTGCAGCACAAAGGGAACCATGCATAAGGTAATGTACCTTCATTTCACATAAGAACTTTGCATTAAGTCAAATCCAGGCATTAAATGAGGGGTACTAAGGAATACTTGTCCTTGACCTAGAATTTGTAAATCTTTTCATTTATAAAAATTAATTTTATTTCAACTGAATCTAGTATTCCAGTCGTTATGTGAAAGTTATATATTATTATCCTTTGGGAATGAGGTAGGGTATAAAGATTATAGAATTTGGGTCATTTGTAATTAGTTATTAATATGCACATAAAGAAAATCTTTGTGCATCTTAAGCTTTGTCAAAGAATTTCTGCAAGTAATCAAAGAGCCATAATATGACATTGGGTAAGGATGCAAATTAATTTTAAGCCATGTGGAGCCATTAAGAATGAAAATGAACATGCCATGGAGAATTAAGGGCAATTAAAAACACTTATGGCTTTTTAATCTGTACAAAGCAAACTATAACATTTTATCATCATAAAGCAACTAGTCTTCATAATATTTAAATGCTCACATAAGAATTAGAGAGAATACCTTAAATCAAAGGAAAATAATCCCTTAGGGTTATTCTGTGTAGCTTTATCATTTCCAAAATACTTTTCCTGATCACTCATACACACTAAAGAACATTTTTTTTACTCAGGAGAGGTATCTATGCCCAGAGATATTTGGTGTTAAGCCAAAGATCACACAGAAAGGTGAAGAAAAAGACTGACATATAGGTCTTCTGTCTTCTACTAGATTACACATGGAATCCAACAAGGCAAATCAACATAGTAACATGCTTTTGTTTGCACAGTAGTGTAAACATATGCTCATGTGCACACACAGGCTTTACTTACAGCCTACATCTAAAGGAACCATAAAAAAATTCAAAATTATTCCAAAATATGGCATTATGAAACTATAAATTCACATAGCTAAACTTAATTCTGTTACATATACATTTTTCACATTCTGCCAGGTATTGGTATATTTTTATACATCTCTATTTCATTATTAGACCACAAACTTCTTGAGAGAAAGGACCATACCTTATATTAAGTGTATTTTTTGTCCTCAGAGAATTTAATAAAATGTCTTACATATAATATGTTTTCAATATGAAGAATGAATTACAATTCAAGCATAACTATATCACAAATCTTTTAAGACTAAAACAAATATAATTGTTTCTACATAGAAGTGAACAGAGGCAAGATGTTTTGTGAATTAACCAAGGCAAGTTAGTGTCAGCATCAGATCTAAACTGTAAAATCTAGACAACATAACAATAGAATTTTGAGATTCAGAAGTCTTTTCATAGGCTTCTGTTTACCCATTACCCCTGTTTTAGGTAGCTTTGGGTATGATTAAATCTGTGGTCAGAATCCTAAATCAATGCACATCAGCTTACTTGACATATATGTATTGAGCCACTGCTAGATTCAGAATAAAAATACATTGTGTGAATGAATGAAGGATGCCATCAGCAAGTAGCCCAGTGACACCAGAAAGATGCTGTGCGGTGTGGCTCAGGCTCCAGGCATTGATTTCCACACCAAGTAAGATTATCAATTGTTCCTCCAGCTTGTTCAAGTCTCCCCACTGATCTGAAAAGCAGATGGGTCATATGCTCACATGCTACACCACTTACATCCTTATTAGCCTACAAAAAGAGCTCACTTGCTGCCATTGAGGCCGTAGTAAACTAAGTTCTTACCTTCAGAGCAAAGTCCCAGCTCAGGACCCATCACCTTCACTCACCTGACAGCCATTGGAGAGAAGAAACACTCCTTTACACTAGGCACCTCATTGTGAGTCCTCTTCTCTCATTTTTTACTGTGAGATCAGTAAGCACTTGGAATTTTTATGGTCAGGCCAAAAATGAATGAATGAGCATTCTACCCAGGAACATATAAGTTGTATACAACATACATCTCGAACTTTCATAATAAAAAATGTTTTTCATATTACATTCCCCAATTACATTTAAACCCTATAGTTAACAACTTTTCACTAATTTAAGATTTCATTTAGGGGTGCCTGGATGACTCAGGTGGTTAAGCATCTGATGTTGGCTCAGGTCATGATCTCACCATTGGTGAGTTCAAGCCCCACGTCAGGCTCTGTGTTGACAGATCAGAGCCTGGAGCCTGCTTCAGATTCTGTCTCCCTCTCCTCTGCCTCTCCCCAGCTTGTGCGTGCGCTCTCTCTTTCAAAAATAAATAAACATTTTAAAAAATTAAACTTTCATTTAAAGATGAAAAAAGAGTAGCTTGACTTTATTTCTGAACATATAGATATGAAAGCCATCTCTTATTTTTTAAATTCCCTATTGGAAGTTTCTAAAAAGTTCTTTGATTTTCATTAATCACGGGCCTTGCTATGTTTTAACCTAATACTGAAGGAACACTGTAGCCTGTGTGTCCTACATAAAACCATAGTCAATATTTCTCACAAACTCTCCTGATAAAAAGTTTGGCTATGTGTATTTAAGTAATAAACAAGCAAAGGGGTTAAGGAACTAACATAATATCAGTAAATCAATCCTTCTCAAAAGCAAATTTGAACATATGCCACTTCACTGCACACATTACCTCCTTATCAAAATTATGTGAAGGATAGTTTTAAAAATCATCCAAAATCTTCTCACACAGCTCAGTTCAAGACATATGAACTGCAGTGTTTCAACTGCAGTGTTCACACTTTCCATGCTGAACTACCATAGTGTTCATTTTGCCTCATTTCACGTAACATATTTTGGAAGAACCACTGTTTTGTCATATTTTCCTACAAAGCGCAGCATATTAAAATAAACTATACAAGGGAGAATGCAAATAATTTTTAAATTTGGAAGAGAACCACACATAAGTAACATAATTTCAGTGCTCTCCTGAGCATTTACAGACTGATCTTTATTGGTGGATTTGTCTTTGTTTTACTTAATAAAAATTAATTTATTAACAAAAATATAATCCTACACTACCCTACAAAGACTTGTTTCTCCCAAAGGAAGCTTTGAAATACAGGAAAGGAAGTGTGACTATTAGCTGATATGACAGATGGCAGAATGACATTCCAACCAGGCATAGCTGTGATTAATGTATGTGCAAACATCCATTCAAAAGAAAAATCTCTACAGCACCAAGTAGAAATTCTGACCAAATCACGGGTTGTTATGACAAGTCTTCATTGTTTTCATAACGCTGGAAACTGTTACCCAGTTAGGATCTAATGGTTCAGCCAACCTCCTAGAGGTAAAATAAGGACAGATACCCCTAAAAAACCTTTTACTTATTACGGGCATGTTCTCTGAAAATGGCCTCTCTGAGCCCTCCTAGCTCTCTTTCTATTACACGGTTGTGCAAATCATGGTTGGTTAGACTAAGGACGGATGCTCAAACCAATAAGCATAATCACGTTTTTCAACCGAAAATTTGGAATTGGAATCAAGGAGCCAGTCAGCAACATGCCAACCTGAGCACCACAGAGTACCTCAGAAAATGAGTCAGTGGTAGGACTAGCTAGAGAGGAGGGGAGACAAAGAAAGGAAGAGCAGCTTTCCCATTCTCTCCAGCCCCTTTTCCTGAATTCCTGCTTTTGTGATATGTTCCTGTCTCCTTATAATAAATTCCTCTGCTGTATTTAATTCCCCTTGAGTTGCATGCTACCTAGAACTCAGAGCCTTAAGTAATCATACACCCATACATTAAATTAGTTGCTCTTATATTTTTATTTACACTTCCATAAGTCTATAGCTTATCTCCTCATCCAAAGTATAAGTTCCCTGAGAGCAAAGATTTTTTTTTAATTTTTTTGTCAATTTGAGTAGAGTTGACACACACTGTTACACGAGTTTCAGGTGTACAATTCAGTGATTTGATAAGTTTATACATTATGCTGTGCTCACCACAAGTATAGCTACCGTCTGCCCCATTGTATCACTATTACAATATCATTAACTGTATTCCTTATTCTCTGCTTTTTACTTCTGTGACTTACTTATTCCATAACTGGAGGCCTGTATCTCCCTCTCCCCTTCACCTATTTCACCCAACCCTCTGTCCCCCTCTCTTCTGGCATCCATCAGTTTGTTCTCTGTATTTACAGTTCTGATTCTATCCCTTGTTTATTTTTTTAGATCCCATTTATGTACGACTGGAATCATACAGTATTTATACTTCTTACATACACACACCACATACCCAAATATAATATATTGAACATGCAAGTATACATTTATATTACTTGAATATAGCAATGTATTGAATATAGTCAGCCAACTTTAAATATTGCTCAGTAATTACAGCTCTGTGTTGACATCTTTTTTCCTTTTATTCAAAAATGTTGTTGTTTATAATCATGATCCACTGTATGACCCACATACAAATACATATGTTGTTTTTGGAGTATTTCCTCCGTATTTGCAAACACCAGGAATTAACCCCCTGGCTCTGTTTTGCAACTTTTAGATGACAGATTGTGTTATGTTCTGTTTCTTATATTGCTACTGCAAATAGACCATGTTAAAATGCAAGCTAAGAAAACCAAAGAGCACCTCTTGGGAGAAGAGATATACTTCCCTGAGAGGAAGTAAGATCCCCTTCCCCTGGAAAAAAAAAAAAAAAAAAAAAAGTTCACATAACCAAACCAGAAGTTCTGCTAAGTTCAGCTAAGTTCAGCTAAGACTCCACTGCAGGCGGTGGGGAAGAGGAGAGCTATCTTTAGTTATCTTCTAGCTTTCTTTCTTGAAGTCTATTTCGGCCTGTACCCATCACCTCTTGTCCTGAAATTGCCACTGGACCCCTGACAGTTCTATTTGTATTATTTAACCCCAGAGTGACCAAGAGCAGGCCTTTGCTTATTCGTGTGAAGGTCCTCGTATTCATACCTTTCTATTCCCAATAACAAGAGTCAATGTGCTCATTACTTCACTCTAGATCTGGCAACAATCTCCTAGTGTATGATACTCTTTGGTTTATCTCATTTCTCCTCAAATTTGTCTTCTATAATACTACCAGTTCTAAAGTCGTGTGTATCTGTATCACTCCTTTACTCAAAAATCAATACGGCTCTCAGAGGCCAAAACTGCTCCCATTTCTTACTATGTGCATCCATCCATTCAACAATGTATATCAATTACATGTAAGGGCAGACATTTGCTAAGCACTAGCAACACAGTGAGGAATACAGACAAGTGAACAGAATGCAGGACCGTGGTGATAAGGAGTATAATAGAGAAATACATATAGTGTTAAGAAACCATACAGGATACTTCCTGGGAGGAAGATCGTAGCAAAAGAGGACGCTGGGCTCACCGCATCCTGCTGATTGCTTAGATTCCACCCACGTCTGCCTAATTTACCCCTATAACCACCAGAAGACTAGCAACACAGACCCTCCAGAGCCAAGCGTAGACAAGAGGCCCACGGAAGAGGGTAGAAAGGGTGGAGAGGCGGTGCGCGCTACACGGACTGGTGGGAGGGATCCAGGGCGGCAGAGGGGCAGCCAGCCAACCAGGCAAGGCAGAGCCCCCGAGTCTGGCTTGCCAAAGTGGAGGGGCCGGACGGAGTGTGTTCTGACAGCCAGTGGGACTTAACATCTGGACTGTTATAAGTCAACAGCTCTGTTCGCAGAGCGGGAGGGAGAGTTGTTGAGCCCCAGAGGACAGAGCTCAGCCTGGCGGGGAACAAAGGTGCTGGGAAGCGCCGTCTCCCTCGCCCATCCCCCAGCCAAAATCCCAAAGGGAGCTAGTTCCCATCACGGAACTTGCTTGCACCACGCAAACACCCAACGCTGTGCTTCTGCACATCCATCCCTCTGAGGGGTCTGCCTCCCTCCTGGTGCCACAGGGCCCCACCCGAAGAGGACCACCGAAGGAAAAGCGAGTTGAGTCTGCCCCACCCACCCCTGTTACCTTGCAGATCCACCCAGCTAATACGCCAGATCCCATTGAAGCAGCACCACAAGCCTGGCAGTGTGCAAGTAGCCCAGACAGAGGACACACCACTCCACAGTGAGTCCTTCCCCTGGGAGAGGGGAAGATAAGGTACACACCAGTCTGACTGTGGCCCCCCAGAGGCGGACTGGAGGCAGACATCAGATCTGACTGCGGCCCCACCCACCAACTCAAGTTACTCCAGACAGCACAAAGGAAGAGCCCTGCAGTCCACGCCACTCCAGGGACTATCCAAAATGATGAAACGGAAGAATTCTCCTCAAAAGAAACTCCAGGAAGTAACGACAGCTAACGAACTGATCAAAAATGATTTAAGCAATATAGCAGAAAATGAATTTAAAATAATAGTCATAAAATTAATCGTTGGGCTTGAAAAAAGTATAGAGGACAGCAGAGAATCTATTACTACAGAGATCAAGGGACTAAGAAACACTCAGGAGGAGCTAAAAATGCTATAAGTGAGCCGCAAAATAAAATGGAGGCGACCACAGCTCAGATTGAAGAGGCAGAAGAGAGAATGGGTGAATCAGAAGATAAAATTATGGAAAAAGAAGAACCTGAGAAAAAGAGAGATAAAAAAAATCCAGGAGCATGAGGGGAGACTTAGAGAACTAAGTGACATAATTAAGTGAAATAATGTACGCAATATTGGGATTCCAGAGGAGGAAGAGAGAGGGAAAGGTGCTGAAGGGGTACGTGAAGAAATCATAGCTGAGAACTTCCCTGAACTGGGGAAGGAAAAAGGCATTGAATTCCAAGAGGCACAGACAACTCCCTTCAGACATAACTTGAATCCATCTTCTGCACGACGTATCAGAGTGAAACTGGCAAAATACAAGGATACAGAGAAAATTCTGAAAGCAGCTAGGGATAAACATGCTCTAACATATAAAGGGGCACCGATAAGACTCATGATGGATCTGTCTACTGAAACTTGGCAGGCCAGAAAGGAATGGCAGGAAATCTTCAATGTGATGAACAGAAAAAATATGCAGCCGAGAATCCTTTATCCAGAAAATCTGTCACTTAGAATAGAGGAGAGATAAAGTTCTTCCCAAACAAACAAAAACTGAAGGAATTCATCACCACTAAACCAGCCCTACAAGAGATCCTAAGGGGGATCCTGTGAGACAAAGTACCAGAGACATCACTGTAAGCACGAAACCTACAGACACCACAATGACTCTACACCCATATTTTTCTATAATAACACTGAATGTAAATAGACTAAATGCACCAACCAAAAGACATAGGGTATCAGAATGGATAAAAAAACAAGACCCATCTATTTGCTGTCTACAAGACTCATTTTAGACCGGAGGACACCCTCAAATTGAAAGTGAGGGGATGGAGAACTATCTATCGTGCTACTGGAAGTCAAAAGAAAGCTGGAGTAGCCATACTTACATCACACAAACTAGACTACAAATTAAAGGTTGTAACAAGAGATGAAGAAGGGCATTATATAATCATTACAGGCTCTATCCATCAAGAAGAGCTAACAATTACAAATGTCCATGCAGTGAATACGGGAGCCCCCAAATATATAAAACAATCACAAACATTAGCAACCTCATTGACAAGAATGTGGTAATTGCAGGGGACTTTAATACTCCACTTACAACATTGGATAGATCATCTAGACACAGGATCAATAAAGAAACAAGGGCCCTGACTGATATGCTGGATCAGATGGACTTGATAGATATATTTAGAACTCTGCATCCCAAAGCAACAGAATATACTTTCTTCTCGAGTACACATGGAACATTCTCCAAGATAGATCACATACTGGGTCACAAAACAGCCCTTCATAAGTATACAAGAATTGAGATCATACCATGCATACTTTCAGACCACAAGGCTATGAAGCTTGAAATCAACTACAGGAAAAAGTCTGGAAAACCTCCAAAAGCATGGAGGTTAAAGAACACCCTACTAAAGAATGAATGGGTCAACCAGGCAATTAGAGAAGAAATTTAAAAATATATGGAAACAAATGAAAATGAAAATACAACAATCCAAACGCTTTGGGGTGCAGCAAAGGCAGTCCTGAGAGGAAAATACATTGCAATTCAGGCCTATCTCAAGAAACAAGAAAAATCCCAGGGCGCCTGGGTGGCTCAGTAGGTTAAGCGTCCGACTTCAGCTCAGGTCACAATCTTGCGATCCATGAGTTCGAGCCCCGCGTCAGGCTCTGGGCTGATGGCTCAGAGCCTGGAGCCTGCTTCCGATTCTGTGTCTCCCTCTCTCTCTGACCCTCCCCCATTCATGCTCTGTCTCTCTCTGTCTCAAAAATAAATAAACTGAAAAAAAAATTTTTTTAAATAAATAAACAATTAAGAAACAAGAAAATTCCGAAATACAAAATCTAACAGCCCACCTAAAGGAAATAGAAGCAGAACAGCAAAGACACCCCAAATCCAGCAGAAAAAGAGAAATAATAAAGGTCAGAGCAGAAATAAACAATATAGGATCTACAAAAACTGTAGAGCAGATCAATGAAACCAAGAGTTGTTTTTTTGAAAAAATAAACAAAATGGATAAACCTCTAGCCAGGCTTCTCAAAAAGAAAAGGGAGAGGACGCAAATAGATAAAATCATGAATGAAAATGGAATTATTACAACCAATCCCTCAGAAATATAAGCCATTATCAGGGAATACTATGAAAAATTATATGCCAACAAACTGGATAACCTGGAAGAAATGGACAAATTCCTAAACACCCCACACTTCCAAAACTCAAACAGGAAGAAACAGAAAGCTTGAACAGACCCATAACCAGCGAAGAAATTGAATCAGTTATCAAAAATCTCCCAACAAATAAGAGTCCAGGACCATATGGCTGCACTGGGGAATTCTACCAGACATTTAAAGCAGAGATAATACCTATCCTTCTCAAGATATTCCAAAAAATAGAAAGGGAAGGAAAACTTCCAGACTCATTCTATGAAGCCAGCATTACTTTGATTCCTAAACCAGACAGAGACCCAGCAAAAAAAGAGAACTACCGGCCAATATCCCTGATGAATATTGGATGCAAAAATTCTCAATAAATACTAGCAAATCAAATTCAAAAGCATATAAAAAGAATTATTCACAATGATCAAGTGGGATTCATCCTGGGCTGCAGGGCTGGTTCAACATTTGCAAATCAATCAATGTGATACATCACATTAATAAAAGAAAAGATAAGAACCTTATGATCCTGTCAATCGATGCAGAAAAAGCATTTGACAAAATTCAGCATACTTTCTTAATAAAAACCCTCGAGAAAGTCGGGATAGAAAGAACATATATAAACATCATAAAAGCCATTTATGAAAAGCCCACAGCTAATATCATCCTCAATAGGGAAAAACTGAGAGCTTTCTCTCTGAGATCAGGAACACGACAGGGATGTCCACACTCATCGCTGTTGTTTAAAATAGTGTTGGAGGTTCTAGCATCAGCAATCAGACAACAAAAGGAAATCGAAGGCATCAAAATTGGCAAAGATGTGGTCAAGATTTCACTTTTTGCAGATGACATAATACTATACATGGAAAACCCTATAGAATCCACCAAAAGTCTGCTGGAACTGATACATGAATTCAGCTAAGTCACAGGTTGCAAAATTAATGTACAGAAATCAGTTGCATTCTTTTTTTTTTAATTTTTTTTCAACATTTATTTATTTTTGGGGGGACAGAGAGAGACAGAGCATGAACGGGGGAGGGGCAGAGAGAGGGAGACACAGAATCGGAAACAGGCTCCAGGCTCCGAGCCATCAGCCCAGAGCCTGACGCGGGGCTCGAACTCACGGACCGCGAGATCGTGACCTGGCTGAAGTCGGACGCTTAACCGACTGCGCCACCCAGGCGCCCCTCAGTTGCATTCTTATACACTAATAATGAAGCAACAGAAAGACAAATAAAGAAACTGATCCCATTCACAATTGCACCAAGAAGCATAAAATACCTAGGAGTAAACCTGACCAAAGATGTAAAAGATCTGTATGCTGAAAACTATAGAAAGCTTAGGAAGGAAACTGAAGAAGATATAAAGAAATGGAAAAACATTCCGTGCTCATGGATTGAAAGAATAAATATTGTTAAAATGTCAATACTACCCAAAGCTATCTACACATTCAACGCAATCCCAATCAAAATTGCACCAGCATTCTTCTCAAAGCTAGAACAAGCAATCCTAAAATTTGTATGGAACCACAAAAGGCCCCGAATAGCCAAAGTAATTTTGAAGAAGAAGACCAAAGCAGGAGGCATCACAATCCCAGACTTTAGCCTCTACTACAAAGCTGTCATCATCAAGACAGCATGGTATTGGCACAAAAACAGACACATAGACCAATGGAATAGAATAGAAACCCCAGAATTAGACCCACAAAAGTATGGCAAACTAATCTTTGACAAAGCAGGAAAGAATGGAAGAAAGACAGTCTCTTTAACAAATGGTGCTGGGAGAACTGGACAGCAACATGCACAAGAATGAAACTAGACCACTTTCTGACACCATTCACAAAAACAAACTCAAAATGGATAAAGGACCTGAATGTGAGGCAGGAAACCATCAAACCCTAGAGGAGAAAGCAGGGAAAAACGTCTCTGACCTCAGTCACAGCAATTTCTTACTTGACACATCCCCAAGGCAAGGGAATTAAAAGCAAAAATGAACTATTGGGACCTCATGAAGATAAAAAGCTTCTGCACAGCAAAGGAAACAACAAAACTAAAAGGCAACCAACAGAATGGGAAAAGATATTTGCAAATGACATATCAGACAAAGGGCTAGTATCCCAAATCACCAAACTCCATACCCGAAAAACAAATAACCCAGTGAAGAAATGGGCAGAAAACATGAATAGACACTTCTCTAAAGAAGACATCCAGGGGCGCCTGGGTGGCTCAGTCGGTTGAGCATCCGACTTCAGCTCAGGTCATGATCTTGCGGTCCGTGAGTTCGAGCCCCACGTCGGGCTCTGTGCTGACCGCTCAGAGCCTGGAGCCTGCTTCAGATTCTGTGTCTCCCTCTCTCTCTCTCTCTGTCTTTCTGTCTCTCAAGAACAAATAAACATTAAAAAAAATTTTTTTTTAAATATTAAAAAAAAAAAAGAAGAAGACATCCAGATGGCCAACAAGCACACGAAAAGATGCTCAATGTCGCTCCTCAACAGAGAAATACAAATCAAAACCACACTCAGATATCACCTCACGCCAGTCAGAGTGGCTAAAATGAACTAAACAGCAGACTATAGATGCCGGGGAGGATGTGGAGAAACGGGAACCCTCTTGCACTGTTGGTGGGAATGCAAAGTGGTGCAGCCGCTCCAGAAAACAGTGCAGAGGTTCCTCAAAAAATAAAAAATAGACCTACCCTATGACCCAGCAGTAGCACTGCTAGGAATTTACCCAAGGGGTACAGGAGTACTGATGCATAGGGGCACTTGTACCCCAATGTTTATAGCAGCACTTTCCACAATAGCCAAATTATGGAAAGAGCCTAAATGTCCATCAACTGATGAATGGATGAAGAAATTGTGGTTATATACACAATGGAGTACTACGTGGTAATGAGAAAGAATGAAATATGGCCTTTTGTAACAATATGGATGAATCTGGAGAGTGTTATGCTACATGAAATAAGTCATACAGAGAAGGATAGATTCCATATGTTTTCACTTCTATGTGGATCCTGAGAAACTTAACAGAAGACCATGGGGGAGAGAAAGAAAAAAAAAATGGTTAGAGAGGGAGGGAGCCATAACATAAGAGACTCCTAAAAACCGAGAACAAACTGAGAGTTGATGGGGGGGTGGGAGGGAGGGAAGGGTAGGTGATGGGTATTTAGGGCACCTGTTGGGATGAGCACTGGGTGTTGTATGGAAACCAATTTGACAATAAATTTCATAATAATAAAAAAAAAAAAAAGAAAGAAACCATACAGAAGACATACCATATCTAGTCTGGATATGTTTATCAGAAAACGTTTCCTGAAAGAAATGATATCAAAAAATGAAATCTACAGGGCAAGAAGTTATTAGGAAGGTGATGATGAACAAGAAAGTAGCCTTGGGAGAGCAAGGGGTAGGATATGGAGAAAGGAAAGTATTCCAGCAAGGAAGAAATAGGCTAATCAACAGGCGGTGGCAATGAAGATGAAGAAAAGTAATGAAGATGGGGAGAATCAATAGGACTTGGTAACAGATTAGATGTGGGAGGTGAGGGAGAGGGAGAAACCGAAAATGACTACCAGAGATCTAGCATGAGAAACTGTGTGCATAGGAATGTCTTATAATGAGGCAGAGAGAAGTGTTTGATAAGGTCATACAATCTAAAAAGAACTTTTGTTCATTATGACATCTTGGGTACAGGTGAGAACATTTTAAAAGCTGAGCTCCAGAGAATTATGAATCAATATATTTTTACAGAAGGATGTGCACCAAATAGTTAACATTTTCTAAATCAGGATAGTGGCCTTTTTATTTATCTATATTTTCTGAATGTTCTGATATGAGCACATATTACTTCGTGACATGAAAAATATAGGAATATTTTAAACAAAGTATTATTTTAAAAATCTTCATATATATATGCAAATATATATGGTGTATTAAGGCTTATATGAGATAGGAGGATGAGGCAAGATTGTATGAAAATATAACAATTTTTACATTTTTCTGGGACCAATATGATCCCTATTTCTTGTTTAAAAAAATAAAAGAATTGCACTTTTGTAAAAATACAAATGAGGTAGCACCATCTGGTATCCAGAGCAAATTCATCTGGTAATTGTAGCAAGGCAATATTTCAAGGCTCACAACATCTACTCCTGTGTTCCCCATGGTGTTAACTTCCTCCACACTGAAGAAAGCAGTATGCAAGGCTGATGTTCAGGGCTCAGCATAGCTCATCAATAGTGCTAAGAAATTAAGGCAAAAATATTTCTCATAAAGATTATGAACATCATTATTTGAATTTGTGTACTTCTACCCCAGGCTTTCTGGCTTGTATCAGTCAAGTTGTTTTACCATTAGAGGCATGAATGTATTTTTTTATTTGTTTTCTGTCTTCATCTCAAAGAGCTTGAGGTCACTACAGACCTTTAGCTCCCCATGAAAAATGAGGAAACCACCATATTCTCGCCTCACAATATTCAGCACTTTGAAAAACTAAGTAATGTTAATTATATCAGATAATGGCTATGAGGAAGAGATAATGACCATTAGCTGATTACTCAGTTTAGCACCCATGGCAAAAACAGACTACTTATCACCAAACAGGTTTCATGTTCTCCCTAGATGCACAACTATACTGGGTGCAGCCACATGGCTATTTGGAGGAGAATGGTGGCAAGTGGAGATGGAGAAAAGTGATGGATTTGAGGCTAGATAGAATTATTAAGACTCAGAAGAGATTGGATGTGGAAGGTGAGGAGAGAAGGAGGTATCAAAAATGAGTACCAGATATCTAGCATGAGGAGCTTCATGGACAGGAATGTCCTATAATGACATAAAGTGGTAAACTGATAAGGAAATCATAAAGTAGAAGGGAGAATTTCAGTATGACACCTTGGCATGGGTGAATACAATGGAATGTGATCAAAAATTGTGTTTGCCACTTTATCCTGGTCCATAAAAACCACCACTACCCTCATTCATTCTCTTTCTTCACCCACTGGCTAAATGCAGTATACTCCACGCCCTAGTATCTGGTGGAGACATGAAAAGAAAAGAAACTGGCTCCCTGAATGACCATAGAAGCTATTTTATTTTCTCATGGCCACTGTAACAAATTACCACAAATTTAGCAGCTTCAAATAACACAGATGTATTCTCCAAATTTCCTGGAGTCTGTAGTCCTAAAATGGGTCAGCAGGGCTATGTTCCCTCTGGAGGCTCCATTTCCTTGCCCTTTATAGCTTCTAGAAGCCAAGTGCATGGCTCATGGACCCATCCTCCATCTTCAAAACCAGCAGCACAGGATTTTAGTCTCTTGGTCACATGGCATCTGAGCCTGTCCTACTTCCCTCATTCCCTTTTAATAACCCTTGTGATTACACTGGGCCCACCCAGATAATCCAGGATAATCTTCCCATCTCAAGATCCTTAACATAATAACATCTTTAAAATCCCTTTTCCATGTAAGGTAACATGTTCACAGACTGTGGGGATTACAACATGGGCATCTTTGGGGGTAGGGGTGGTGACATTATTCTATTTACCACAGAAAGTACTTTGGACTTCACATGAAAGAAAGAAAAACAGGTAGTGTGTTAATTCATTACCTTCAAGGGGTTTATTTCATACTAGCTGATATTACTTTCACCAATAGCACTTACAAATCCAACAGTAAACAACTGTCCCTAGCTGAATTGTAATTAGGACAGCAACCACACCTTACTTCATTTTGTTACTAAAAAAATGCCATATAAATAACATGTTATAATACCCCAAAAATGTTTATAATGACGATAAGGACATCATGTTAATGATAGCTAGAAATAGACTAGGAGTAGATCAAATTTTATTTTAGCAAACAGCTTCAGCCTTTACCCGTCTTAAAACTTTAATCAGAACTTTTAACACCTGAGGGAAAATTGGCTATTTTACATCTTAACCTTTCTTTGCCTGAATGATTTCTAGTAAAGGTGCTACCAAGAAATAAAACAGTACAAAAAGAAACAGGAAACACAAAAATATAAGATAACTTATGGAAAAGTTCTAAGTAGTCATACTTAAAGGTTTTTTCCTCCTTTTCATGAAATGTAGAACTGTGGAGTTATTACTTTGAGGTCAAGTCAACCTCAGTGTCCATGGACTTTACTTTCTGTAAACTTTGTATTGCAATCATAATTGGGTTATCACCAAATGTCGTTTTTATGAGAAGAAAACTAAAAGATGAGGTAGGTCATGTTCCCTCTAGACATTCATCACCAGCAAATCCCTTTGTTACTCTAATGACTGTTCACTGGGAAAATATTTTAATGCACTTTCATGTTTTCCAATTTAAAAAAAGAATCAGAGTTTAATGTGAATGCATTTTTAACATTTTTCTGTGCTTTAGGGAAGCTGCTTTTAGGAGGGAAATGTAATGAATGTTTTTAATCATACTAAAATGGTTTGCCCAGAGTCTGTGGTTTAATTCAACTTTTCAATGACAACAAAATAGAAAAGACTAAGCACATTTATCAGCCAGGGTTCCTCCCTTCTCAATATGGCTACCTATTGCTTAAATATATCTGGAAGATAAAACTTATTTAGAAAATAGGAACAAAGAAGGCCACCTGGTTAATTTTCAGTCTTTTTATTCCCATGTAGATCTGTATGGATCATTGCCACTCCTCAAGAACCCCTAACCGCATGATCCAAGCTGTTCCCATCCTCAAAATACTCTTTACCCTATCCCACAGATACCTTCCCTTCCCCCTTTTCCCTAGTTTGTTTTTATGTGCCCTTTAGGTTTTCAATAAATTCTTTTTTTTTTTTTTATTTTTTTTTCAACGTTTATTTATTTTTGGGACAGAGAGAGACAGAGCATGAACGGGGGAGGGGCAGAGAGAGAGGGAGACACAGAATCTGAAGCAGGCTTCAGGCTCCGAGCCATCAGCCCAGAGCCCGACGCGGGGCTCGAACTCACGGACCGCGAGATCGTGACCTGGCTGAAGTCGGACGCTTAAGCGACTGCGCCGCCCAGGCGCCCCTCAATAAATTCTTAATGTCATCGATGAAAATGTCACTGCTAAGAGACTTAAGTCCCATTGTTCTACTCAGGCCTTTAACTTCAAAGTAAACAATGCTTTCTATAAGCTTGTCCTCATATTTAAACTGAACAGAAATCAAAGAATAATTTCTGTGCCATTTTTCTTTTCCTTGATTTGAATCATAACCTCGGAGATTCCATCTAAATATCTCCCTGAGGATGTTCCAATCGCCTCACAATATCCACATCGCCTCACTGCTTTCGAAAGTGCCACAACCAAACTTCAATGACACTCTAATAATATCCTTTCCTTAATATCCTATCCTTAATAATAGCCTTTCTTGTCTCAGTCTAGAAGACAGGATCTATCATGGGGAGGCAGATTTGAAGACTGTACTAAGGAAAGTGACAAAGGCTTTTACACATAATGAAGAATTGATCTCTAAATGTTGACTGGTTCTTTAGTAAGGGAGAGTGGATACAGGAAATAAATTATCTAAGAGAAGGGTTTGTCCTACTATTTACATCTACTGCCCCCACGAGATATCTGTGCGATGGATATCCACAACCTTAATGAAGTTTCCAGAAAATGAAATATTTAATCATTATTACATGTTCTACCATTAAAGATGTTTCAGAATATATATGAGCTGTTAGATGATACCACACTTACAAGTTTTCAATTAAAAAAAAAAAAACAACTCACAAACCAGATTCTGGAAAATGAAATGGAAAGCTGATGCAATCAAGTGGGTAACTTGTGCGGAATCCACCTGCCTCAATTCTAGTAATTTTAAGTAGTCCACTCCCCTATCCACTTCTGTTGGTTCTCCATAACATCCATTTTCCGGTCCATTTAATGAAAAGAAAAGGTATCATGCAGATGTCCTAGGCAACAGTTGGAGGGACTAGTGAATGTAGACCAGTGAGTCCCTGTGCTTGCACCATCCAGTTCTGCCTGGCTCATACCTCTTTAGGCTCCCCTGGGTAATGTTCCCTCTGTTGTCTTTGCACTCTGGGGTAATATGACAAGGTAGCTCCAATAGCTGGCAAAAATTTAAATGTAACAGTTATAAAGTAGCTCCAGTAACTCTCATCATTGTATATGTTAACTACCCCCTCTCAAGATCTACCCCCAAGGATATAGGACAATAGACTTTATTCTAAGGACTTCAGAATTCTTCACTAAAAGGTACGATTAAGGACTAAAAATATTACTATCCAAACTAATTAGAGGGAGTTACGGTCTAATTTAGTTCTATGATGTGAAGCTGTTCTGAGCTGATTTTATTGGAAACACAAATTCTATTATATTCTAAATTCAATTGCACAATTCCACAGCAAAGAATTGGGTAATCCATATAGCTCTTCAATTTTCTTGCTAAGATTCAAAGTTTTGCTTATTTCAGGTTCTGAAATATGAATTATTTCAGTGAATCAACCTCTAATTTCAAGGAGATTTGAGGAACAACTCTTTAATTAGTCTTTATCATGCTTGCTTAAACCTTGCCAGCCATCTCTCTCCAGAAAGTAAATTAAAGTGAGAGGGGAAAGAATCTGAATGACCTGTCATAACACAGCTGGCTACTTGACAGATAAGTCTGCATAAGACCCATCATTCTGAAGAATGACATAATTTTAGTTCCAAGCACTAAGCGTGCTCAGAAAAAGTTAGAAGGCAGTGTCATGACAAGTCAGGGTAATAATTTGTATGTGTGTGCATGAATAGACTAGGTAAATATTTACATCTGATAAGTAATGCATGCTCATTATTTATCATTCATTTTTAAAAATATTTATTTTCTTTTAGCCATCAGAAAAGATTAGAAGCAGAAAAGACATGAAGTAAACAGACCGACAAATACTTCTATTTTGTGACTCACAGACGAAGTAGCTACTATTATGTGCTCCCAGACATTGTACAAAGTACTTTACATGGATTATCTGATTTAATCCTCATAAACACTCTCTAAGGATCTTCTGTATGATTTCCATTTGATCAGTGAGAAACAGAAGCTAAAAGAGGTAAAGAAATTTGCCCAAGCCCTATGGCTAGTTAGAAACTGGCCTGCAGTTTAAGTCTACATTTGTCAGGAAAAGTGCTCAATCACTGTGATATGTTGCCTCTAGGTACAGACCCAGGCCCACCTACAAACTGACATGTGACACCTGCTCACTTGCTAAGGCAGAGATGGTAAGCTGTCTACAGTTTGTGCCATCCTTCCATGCATAATGTTGATGCTGGTAAATGTCCACTGAGGGACTACATTTTTAACCCCCTTTATATCTAGGTGAATCTGTAATACTTACCAATGGAGTAGGGACAGAAGTGATGTATGTCACTCTCAGACCCAGCCCATAACAACCTCCAAAGGGATTCTCTATGGTCACCCACCACCCCATCTTTTATTTGATGTCAACTAGGGTTATCAGATAAAATGGAGGACACACAGTTAATCTTGAATTTCAGAAAAACAGCAAATGTTTTAGTGTGAGCATGTCCTATACAATATTTGGGACATCCTTATATCCGGGGCATTGACATTTGGGTTGCCAGATTTAGCAAATAAAATGCACCAAAAATGTAAGTGTCCCAAATATTGCATGGGACATACTTATACCATGAAGTTATTTTTCATTTACCTGGAATTCAAATTTAACTGGTGTCTGTTGTTTGACAAACTGGCCCCCCATACACAGAGGGTAAGAAGAGACCAAAAAAAGATGCAGGACACTCCAGATTGGTAGGTGGTATGTTTAATAAACAAGGGAACTTAACTTACAGGTTTGTCTTAGGCAGCTGCAAGACAAGTAGAGATCCAAATCTGTGGGCCAGAATCTTAAAAGTTCATAAAAAGGCCTTGACTGGATTCGGTCACATATACCATCCAGAGGGTCTTAACACATTGGTCTCTCCAGGCAGCATCCTTGAGAAAGTTTCCCACTCTGGGAATGGTGGACAGGATGTGCATTCCTAGAAGTCATGTCATCTCAATGACCTCCTCCAACAGTGTCCTATGTTTTAACTTGCTAAATCTAGCAGCTCCAATACCAACACCTCTAGAAACCTCAGAAGATGTCGCAGGCTGAAGGTGGCAGAACCACCATCAACAGGGGTCTAATGGGGGCGCCTGGGTGGCTCAGTTGGTTAAGTATCTGATTTCAGCTCAGGTCATGATCTCACAGTTTGTGGATTCAAGCCCCACATCAGGCTCTGTGCTGACAGCTCAGAGCCTGCAGCCTGCTTCTGTGTGTCCCTCTCTCTCTGCCCCTCCCCCACTCGTGTGCTGTCTCTCTCTCTCTCAAAAATAAATAAAAATGTTTAAAAATAAAAAATAAAAAAAATGCGTCTGATGACTATGACCTAGAGCATCTCCTCCTTTGAGCTTTACATGGATGAGAAATAAATCCCTACTGTGTTAAGCCACTAAGATTTGTAAGCTAACTAATACAATACAAACAATACTGACCTGACTAATTCTAATACAAATGCCAAGAATTTACCATCCAGGCCCTATAGAGAGGCAACCCAGAGAGCGGAAATCACTTAGGTTTGGAGTCGCACCAGCATGTTCTGGGTTCAAATCCCTGCTGTACCACCTCCTAGCTTTGTGTTTTTAATTTTTAGCCTGTTTCTTCATGTGTAAAATGGTAAACCCAATTCTTTCTTGAGAAACTATCGTAAAAATTAGATAATATATGCAAAAAACCTAGAATAATATTTGGCACATAATAGATCTATTGCTGATTCTTATTATTTAAAATAGGCTCATTTTACATTTTTTTATGTTTATTTATTTATTTTGAGGAAGCAAGGGCAGAGAGAGAAAGAGACAGAATCCCAAGCAGGCTCCACTATCAGCCCAGAGGCCAATGCAGGGCTCAATCTCACAAGTCATGAGATCATGACCTGAGACAAAATCAAAAGTTGGCTGCTTAACTGACTGAGCCACCCAGGCACACAAAATTTTACATTTTTAATGCTTATTGAGCTGTAAAATTATATGCCTTTTTAATTAAAGCTCATTTTATTATATAATTATTTAATCCATAAGACTTGGCTTCATAATTAGTTATTTTTTATCTCACTGTCTTTGAACTCAATAACTGGCTTTGCTGATTTTTAAGCTGAGATCAGCCTTTTCCCTGAGTTTTCAATTTGGACTGGCACTCCCAAATGGACTTTTTGCTCATGGCTCTCAATACAAAGCCCAAATGGCACTATAGACAAAATCTGAAATCTGCCTTTTCTCTGTATTGCTGAGTATATCTCAAATTGATCAGCTCACCAGGTAGAATTCAAAAGCCACTTTCATTTGAAATTGGATAACCAACAAATCAGTCTATTACTATTAAAAGCCAGGATGCTCACCATCACAAATCATAAGACAAAGGCATACATTCAGAACCTGACTGCCCCTAAAGCACAAAATTTTGGCCCCCTTTCTGACTTATGCAGCTTGCTGTAAAACAGAAAAATTGAGGCCCAATTTGAAGTCACTTTTTTGAAATAGTTTTGGTTTAAACATTTTAATCAAAGGTTTTTCATCTTGAAGGTGATCAAAATTAAGCTGTGTTTTCAAATGTAAATCAGTTGCCATAACTCTCTTCTCAAAGAAAAAACTAAAAATGAAAGTGAATCCCTGGTCTGTTACTGATTTGGAATTAATCATTTTGTTACAGTCTCTAACCCTCAGTTACAATACCACAACTATAAGCAAATTTTTAAAGGGGCTTAACCTGGCGTGTATGAACCTCCTAAAGTTATATGCAAAAGCTCTGTGCATTTGTGCACAAATATACTTTTTCTCAGATTCCGAAAGGCATTCAGGGGCTTACAGAGTGTTCCACAGGGTTTATGTCATTGAAAGCAATAAAGCCATGTTTAAATTATGACTTTTTTTTAAAAAACTTAAGAAAAGAATTAATATTTCCCCTTCTCAAATAGCATTTTGAGGGACCTCCAAGTGTGATTCAAGTAAGCGGAGATCCAAAGAACACACCCATATCCAGTTTTCCACACAGCTGAACACAGCCAGCTGCCAGAGTTCATGTTGCCACTAAACAGTTACACAGGACTTTTATTTTTATTAGTCAACTGGTTGATTTCCACCTATAATGGACTATTGGTTAAATTCAGGAAGTTTAAGGAACGTCGGCATTAACACCCAATTTAAAGAGTATAAAAGTGATAATAATTCTCAAATTTCACCTCAAAGTCATCTTTTTCAGATTTTTAAATTGCATTCATATGATAAAAATTCTTATCTAGAATTTCAAAACGTCTCCAATACTGTAAAAGCAAAGTTATGAAGATGAAATAGTGTGACAATTACATTAAATTTTGCTTTCTAATTCACTGGAAAAAAGCTCGCTGAGAAGTGCTTACAAAATAGCAGGCAGAAATTTTGGTATTTCGTCACATGGAAACAAAACACAAAAAAGATACAAAATAAAGCAATCGCTTTTCATTTAAAGCACAGAATGCAAGAAATCCACACATCAGATTTTTAAAAACACACACACATTTTCTCCCCTTTCAGATGCCTCCAAACAATGTGATAGGATATCATGTCTTGTTGCAAGGGTAGGGAGGTAAACGTTATTTGTCCTATTCTTACAACCCTTCTAAAAGTTTGAGATTCATTCAAACTTTTAAAAGTTAATCTATATTTAAATATCTTTTTATCCTAAAAGTCAAACACAAATAATGTCATTTTTAACTTATTTGTTGAAAAACCATACTCTATCTGGGGCGCCTGGGTGGCTCAGTCGGTTGAGCATCCGACTTGAGCTCAGGTCATGATCTCACAGTCCGTGAGTTCGAGCCCTACGTCGGACTCTGTGCTGACAGCTCGGAGCCTGAAGCCTGCTTCAGATTCTGTGTCTCCCTCTCTCTGACCCTCCCCAACTTGTGCTCTGTCTCAAAAATAAATAAAAACATTTTTAAAAATTTAAAAAAAAAAAAAGGAAAAACCATACTCTATCAATTTAAAGTGAATAGTATATATTTCTTGCTAAATACATCTAAATGCTTTCGGATCATTACATTTAAATGTATTACATTTAGAGTGCATTAGGAATACTGCAATCTTATGCTGTGCTTTTTATCCCCATGACTTGTAATAGCAATGTAATGGGGCAGATAGCAGCTACACTTGTGGTGAACAATGGCCTAATGTATAAACTCGTCAAATAAGTTGGACACCTGAAACTAATGTAACATTGTGTGTCAACTGTACTCAAATTTTAAAAAGTAAAAAAAAAAAAAAAAGATACTGCAATCTTTAATAATCTTATCTAAAATAAGATTTTTAACTTCACAATATTACTTTATCATATAATTTTCAAAAATGATGGAATGAAATAATGAGATTATCTATTACCATGAAAGGAGTTGGAATATCAAAAAGGTTTGTAAATGCCCAAGCTCCATTGTGTTACTGATCAATTATAGGACGGGAAAAATGGAGCTTAAGGGGTCCCAGCTCCCGGAGAAACACCTATATCTCTCAGCAGAGTATACAAGGATGGATTTGGAGCCGAGGGACACATAGCTTCACAACTAGTATAATTGGAAGCCGTAATTTAGAGTTTCCCAATGAACACAATTGCTCAATTTTCTACAACGGATGAGTTTAGAAGGCAGATGGTTATATTGGTCCAGAGTTGCAAGTTTGATAGACAAATGCGATAGAAAACAGAGGGCAAGGGAGTTGAAAATTCTGGGGAGAGAGTAATTAAAATTACTCACTAGATAGTATAGATCCTAGATAGATTGGGAAAAAAAGTATAAAGAAGCCAGGTGGGGGATGATAGACCGGGGCGGGGTGGGGGGGGGGGGGGGGAACTGGGAGGATCAGAGCATAAATATTAGAAATGGGATATTTATGGAGAGAAGAAATTTTGTGGTTGTGTTTGCAAAATGGAATTCTGGCTGTTATATAGTATTTTTTTGAGGGTAGAGAAAGGTTGATAAGAGAACTTGTGGTAAAATCCTGTAGTGGTGTGGAGGTAAAAGTCACTATATAAAGAATGTCAAGAAAACTCTAATGGAGTTGGAGGGATTTTCCAGAGGAATATTGTAAAATACCCAAATGGACAGGAGTTAGTGGTAGAAAGGAATATTATAATTCAGATGCCAGGGGTTTATCTTTAATTTTTTTTTAATGTTTATTTCTGAGAGAGAGAGAGAGCACACGTGGAGGAGGGGCAGAGAGAGAGGGAGACACAGAATTGGAAGCAGGCTGCAGGCTCTGAGCTGTCAGCACAGAGCCCAATGCGGGACTCAAACTCATGGACCACAAGATCATGACCTGAGCCGATGTCAAATGCTTAATCGAACTGAGCCGAACTGAGCCACCTGGGGAACCTCCAGATGCCAGGGTTGTTAATGAATTCTGGGGTTAACCAGAATGCATTGTTAGGAAGATGAATTTGGGGATGTAAATAGCAAGGCTTCGGGTCCAAGTTCTTCCACTTACTAGCTAATCTTGGACAAATTATTTACTTTCTAGGCCTCTTTTTCCTTATCTGTAAAATATAGTTAATGAAGTTGCATAGGATTTTGTGAGGATTAAAGAAAGCTATTTAAACAAACTTAAAATAGTGTGTTAGAGAAACTTGTGTTTCTCTTATGCCCCTTTATCTCTGTTTGCACACCTGAGCTCATCTCTTTCTTGTATAATACCTTGACAAATGCACCCAGTAGTTATCAACACACACCATTAACATTTTCCTTTCCAACCTCTCCCCATGGAGTAATACTCTCCTTAGACACATGTCTACCTTCCAAGGTAGTGCAGGTACCTATCTTACCAAGTGTTTTACCAAATGTATTAGGTGGATCTTCATTTTCCTGCCTCCAGTCATATTCTCACTGCCCACTAATCAATCTTAAGCCAGTGTCACATTTTTTTCAGATGTCTTCATGGCAGCACTCCACTTCTGGGTATGAAATTCTATTAGGGTCAAGATATTTAATGCTATGGCTAGCATTAAACATTCTGAGCATGTTTGAAAGTGTTGGAAGAGAGGGCCCTGGAAAGATGATCCAGGAGGGAGGAAAGGAAGAGCAAACCTAAAGGAAAAGCAGAGGTGACACAATGGACTTGCTCTTCAGGGCAGGAACTAAGATATTCAGAATGGAATTAACTAGCCTTGATTGAGCTCCTGTTGGAATCTAGGAACAAATGAACTCCTTGGGTGTTGAAACTGGTGGTGGGGGTGGGGCTCTAGGTATTGCTTGGTTTGATAACTAAGGTGTCTCATTTATCAGAATTCTGGTTTCATTACCTCTCGGGGTCCTTCAATTTGAACTTTTGTAGTCAGGCCTGCTGTAGCACTTCTAAGCACTACCCAATTCTTGACACCCAAACCCTTTTGACAAGGGTACAAGATTCACAAAAAAAAAAAAAAAAAAAAAAAAAAAAAAAGGTGAAACTGACTACTACTATCAGATAAAATCCTGGATTGAGTTTTCTCAGAACTTACTGCTTGAAAGGAAACTGAAAATTTGTTCCGGAATTATGCTTTTTAGCCAAGTTTTCCTAATTCTACCATAACACATAAAATTGACTCCTTAAATTTTCAAAAATAAGGGGACAATAAAATCAAAGTGATATGATTGTCATCACTATGAAATAACCACCATTACACCACCACCTCAACGGCCATCATCATGACCTTTCTCTTTCTCCCCATCCTTCTCATCACTAAATATTCTTGAGTGTTTACTTTCCAAGGACATTGTGCTAGGCGCTGGGCTTGCCCAGATGCAGTCTGAGGCAGAACTCCTTGTTTAGTCTCCATATGACATGCTGGTAATGAGTAATGTTGGTAAATACTCTTTTCTTTTTTTAAGCCTTATGTGCTCAAGAAGTGCTTACAGAGGTTCCCCTATTCTACCCCAGGACCTTGGGCCAGTTGCACTAACTTCAGCATAGACTTTGTCATTTATTGAATAGAGCGCTACCAATGTCCCCAAAGCTGTTGGAAGGAAAGCAGGAAGGCAGGAAGGAAGAAAGGAAGGAAGGAAGAAAGGAAGGAAGGAAAGAAGGGAGGGAGGGAGGAGGAGGGAGAATCTAATATACCTGTGTTTAGGGAAATAAGAGATTGCATTCAAATGAGAAAATTGAACAGTTCACAAATTATGAATTAAGCAGGTTTGCAACTTACTAGATCCACAAATTCCTCAGAACTCTTGAATCTATTACCTCCTTAAAATAATAAATATTAAATACATGCACATACACACACACACCATAACTTGTGTGGCTCTGTTCAAAGAATATTTAAAGCCATTTACCTTATCAGTGCTAATAGAACCTGAATCACCAGAATCTGCCTCTTTGTAACTTCTGTCCATTTGTGTGGTTACCACCCAAGAAGACAGGCCACATCTCATTTCTCAACTATTTTAAGTCAATTATTGTGACTCTCATAAATCCTTTATCCAAGCTGAACACTCTAGGAGCCTTCTACTCTTCCTTGACGGATAGGACTTCAGTTCTCATGGCTGCTTTTCTCTCTGGAGTATTCCACTTTGTCCACATCAAAGATAGCACTCCTGATAACAGAGCACTCTCCCAGACTGGATTGGCACTCTCAAAACCAAGTATTTTACTGCTGGTATTGCATCCAAGGATGGCACTATTCTTTGTTTATTTTTGAAATTTTCCACTAAAGACTTGGTTTTACATTTGCTGTGAAAACAGTCACCCCACCTGCACCAATTTCTGTGCCTGAGGAGTCTGCCAGTGACTACTTCTCAGCACTCTCCAACTACCTCATATTGTTCTGCCGTGCTGCAGGGTATTTAGAGTGAGGGGTTAGATCCTAGAGTTCATAGTTATACTCTGCAAATAAAGTATTGTTATGGTTGTTAAAATTTTACAAAGGAAATGCTCTCCAGCTGCTCTTCTTTCCCTGAATTAATTAGCTTTTCTGAAGATGTTTAACCTTAGGAGCTCATTGTATAAGGCATGCAGGATTTCTCCTCACAGTATTGTTACATTTCGTATCTTAAGTCAGAATTTTATTGTTTTGAGCTGTTACAAGATTTAGAAAATAAAACAGATATATAGAATGATTTTATTTCAATCTATGTTTATTTTTTGTGTGGTTTTTTTTTTTTTTTTTTTTTTTTCAGAGAGAGAGAGCATGCTTGTGCATGTGGAGGAGGGGCAGAGAGAAAGGGAGAGAAAATTTTCTGCAGGGTCCATTCCCAGTGCAGAGCCTGTCGCAGGGCTCAAGCCCATGACCTAAACTGAAACTGAGTCAGACACTTAATTGACCATGCCACTATAGTATTATTTTTTTTAAGATGATAAGAATCAAACAACAAAAAAATTCTTCGTCTATAACTGAATTAAGAGGACACAATATGCAAACCAGCAAGATGACAACATCAAACCAATATATCACCACATCATTTTAACTATATAAGTAATAAAACAGCCAGGGTGTGTTTACTGCTTTTTATGTGTCAAAGATAATTCTAAAAGCATTTATATCTACCATCTCATTTAATCCTCAGAATAACCCTATGAGATGTATATTGTTATTACCTGCATTTTACAGATGAGGAAATGGAAGCCCAGAGAGCTTTAAAACATGTTAGTGAGCAACAGAAACAAGATTTGAAACGAAGCTACATCAAACACATACCATTTCCTGGTACCCATTACTTCCAGTCAAAGGAACTCTGCCTGAAAAACCCAGTGATGTACGGTAAGCACATGGAGTGTGTGGAATCAGGCTTCAGTGACCGCTGGAAAGAGTGTCAGCTGGTACAACCCTTCTAAGAGTAATTTGGCACTCTCCATCAAAAGCCTTACAATTTACCCTGCAGAAATTGAACAAGTGTTGAAACATGTATGTTCAGCAAGGTCAACTGAGGCAATGTGAATAATAGCAAAAAAAAAAAAAAAAAAAAAAAAAAAGTACCTATTATTCAACACAGGTTTTGGTAAATAAATGATGGTACATTATACAGTGCGATTATTGCCCAGTCAAAAATTACGATTTAGATGTTTATAGTTATAAAAATGTAGACACAATTTACTGAAAATATATGTATAAAACAGAACCTAAAATACATCATTTATATATATACATACTTTTAAAAGCTCAGATAGATATAAACCTAAATACCAAAATGTATCCCTGTATATTTTTCCATTATTTCTTCATTTTTCTACATTAAACATGTATTTTTAGTAACGAAATAAAAAAAGTTTTAATTCCTATTTTTAATGATCGTTTAAAAAAAGAATGACTGATAAGATGTATACTGTGTTTAAATATGAATCCAAAACAAAAAAAACTGTAATCTCATCTTGTGAAAATATGCATATTTTATATTAATATTAATATTATATTACATTATATGAATATAGAGTAGGGGCGCCTGGGTGGCTCAGTCAGTTGAGCGTTTGACTTGGTTTCAGCTCAGGTCATGATCTCACCGTTGGTGGGATCGAGTCTCACATTGGGCTCTGTGCTGACAGCATGGAGCCTACTTGGGATTCTCTCTCTCCCTTTCTTTTTGCCCCTCCCCTGCTCATACTTGCTCTCTCTCTCTCTCTCAAAATAAATAAATAAACTTAAAAAAAATGTTTAAAAAGGATACACAATAAATTTACCATTATGTCTGAGTGGTAGGATTAAGATTTTATCTTTCTTCATTATGTTTGCATTTTAATTATGTGCTTTTATAATTAAAATGTGTTATTTTTAAAGGATCTACTATTAATGGTAAGTATTAATGAGTTGTATGAAAAATAGAACTCAGGACACCTGGGTGGCTCAGTCAGTTAAGTATCTGACTTACGCTCAGGTCATGATCTCATGGTTTGCAAGTTCAAGCCCGTGTCAGGCTCTGCTCCAACAGTGCAAGCCTGCTTGGAATTTTCTCTCTCCCTCTCTCTCTGCCCCTCTCTCCCTCTCCCCGCCCCCTTTCAAAATAAATAAATAAACGTTACAGAAAAAAAAAAAGAAATATAGAGCTCAAAGTTGCATAACCACAGCACAAGAAAAAAAAAGCATTATGTTCCAAATTCGTTAAACAAATGTAAATTGTTAATTGTCTCCTAGCACTCAGAGACTTGTCCGCTGTGATGCCCAGTGAAGAATATTAAAATTAAAGCATTAATGAAACTTGAAAAGATGAGGATTTCAGCTGCAGTTCTGAAATGTTCTTAATACAAAACACACACAAAAAGCCATCAATTTGTTTGTTTGTGAGACTTTTTTAAAATGACAACTGGGAAACATTATAGTTTTATTATGAGGTAAAAGATATTCTTTCAATAAAAGCTTTAATATTTACTAAATGGAACTACCCTGAGATTTCTCCATAACATAAAAATTAACTTTTCAAATATATGAAAATGGCATATTAACGTTTGTATAATAATAATTTATTATTGCACATGCAATAAATTTGTCAAAATAGGGAGGTATAGCATGTTAAATAGCCTCTAATTGAATCCCAGAATAACTCATTATGTTCTTTCCAATAGCTCTTCACTAACTTGATGTATAGAAGGCAGGAACAAGAAAAAAAAGAGCTAAATGCAAGCTGAACAAAACTTGTACAAGGGGAATAATTTGCTGTCAGAGAACAAGAAAAGATGCATGTTATTTAAGGTTAAATAACAGACAAGGAACACTAATAAAGAATCAATAGTTTTGACAAGTTAGGGCAATTACTCTGTAGAAAAAAAGAGAAAATCACACGAGGTAATAATAAATATTTCACAATAATTAGAAATTCAGTTACTTGAGTCTCATTTTATTCTAATAAAATATATAGCAAATCTGTCTACCTTAAGAATGAGAAGTAGAATAACAGGCAATGAAAGCATCGAAAATGCACCATGGAAGACAATTCTAAGAGAAATACCCACCAGAAACCATGATAGACTCCTAATTTTCTCCAGGCTAGAAGGTGTAATCAATACTCTTTCCAACCATTTGATTAAATGATTAAAGAGTTAAAGATGCCCAGATACAAAAAGCTCCACTTGACCAAGATTAATGTGCATCCTTGCCAGAAAACAGACCATTTCCAAAAATACTGAGTAAGTGGAACCAGCAGATGCTAGATTGGACACTTTTGTTGCCTTATAAGCAAAGAAGAGAACTACTTTAAGAAAAGCCCTTGTAATATGTGTTTTCAAGGCAAAAGCTATCATTTCCCACAAAAGAATCAGTGCTGCAATACAAACCCTGGGGCACAAGTCACATAGAGCACAATGGGGCCTCTGGAGCAAAATGGTGACCTGATACTGGGCAGTGCAAAGAAAAAAGCTGATGAAACAGAACCAGTGACATAAAATAAATGTCACAAAAGGAAACACTTAATTTTAATGTCACTAACCACGAAGGATTGGACTTTCTACTGACCAAGCTAAATATCTCAATAAAAAACATTGCTTGAATACACAAGAAGATTCTTTTTGCGTGAAAATGTGTATTGTTTTCTTTTTCATACTCTTTATAACTGAATCCCTGTTTCATTAGCTAGTCTTCAGCATAGAAATGCAGCTACGTTAACAGGCAATCACAGGGTTGGTACCGACAGAGGGTTAGTTCAATCCTTCAGCAGTCAGCTACAGGATGAAAGGTTGAAGGACACCAAGTCTGAGAAAGTTTCTCTGCAATATATCCATCATTAGAGTAATTCCATGGAATTAAGCCATTGTACCACTTCAGTGCATCTATCATATGCAACTAGAAGACATCTGAGAATATTAAGAATGCATTTTAAAAAAAAAAAGATTGCATTCAGTACAAGATGCCTAAATCAACTAAGTGAATTTCTTATTTCATGCCACAGTCTTGGGGGAAATCTCTACAGAGCTGGTATTCACCAAGGACCCAGGTCCTTCTATATTTTTGCTCTGCATTTCTTGGTGTAGGACTTTCTTACCCAAGGTCACAAAATGGCTTCTGTAAGTTCTATCCCCTATTAAAAAGCTGAAAAATGACAATAGCAAAAAGTAACCTGATAACTCCAGAAACCAGAGTTTTAAAGCCTCCTCTTCCATTCTTCTCTAACAAGAATAAGACTAACTTCTGATACATGCGATTACTGCCTATATTAGTTTCAGTTGCATACTTAGAATAAATAGTTCCTCTGAGCTAGCAAGGACATTGTAAAGAAGGATCAGTTATAATACCTTACCTTTCGAAATTCTTTAATTTGGAAACAGGGAAAGACTTCTAGGTAAGTGCCAAATATTTCACAGCCAAGGCTAAAATGTCCATCTCTCTTACCAAATAGCGAAGGACCAACAGGGTGGGCCTGGAATACTGATCTACTTCTTAGTAGACCAGTAATAACTACAGCAACTACAATAATGTGAGCACTAATTGTCTGACAGATGCTGTGTTAAGCACTTTATACTACTGCATGAAATCTGAGCAATAGTATTCCCTGCGTTTGAGATACTTTGGTTAGCACCATTTTATTTTTTTTAATTCTATTTTTTATTTTTTAAAATTTTCATCCAAATTAGTTAGCATGGAGTGCAACAATGATGTTCCCCTTACCCATTTAGCCCATCCCACCTCCCACAACCCCTCCAGTAACCCTCAGTTTGTTCTCCATATTTATGAGTCTCTTCTGTTTTGTCCCCCTCCCTACTTTTACATTATTTGTTTCCCTTACCTTATGTTCATCTGTTTTGTCTCTTAAAGTCCTCATATGAGTGAAGTCATATGATTTTTATCTTTCTCTGACTGACTAATTTCACTTAGCATAATACCCTCCAGTTCCATCCACGTTGTTGCAAATGGGGAGATTTCATTCTTTTTGATAGCTGAGTAATGCTCCATTGTATATATATACCACATTTTCTTTATCCATTCATCCATTGATGGACATTTGGGCTCTTGACATACTTTGGCTATTGTTGATAGTGCTGCTATAAACATGGGGGTGCATGTGTCTCTTCGAAACAACACATCTGTATCCCGTGGATAAATGCCTACTAGTGCAACTGCTGGGTCGTAGGGTAGTTCTATTTTTAGTTTTTTGGGGAACCTCCATACTGTTTTCCAGAGTGGCTGCACCAGCTTGCATTCCCATGTTAGCACCATTTTAAAGCTGTAGTACCTGAGGATTAGGTTTAAGTAACTTGTTAAAATCACACAGCCAAGAGGTGACAGAGCTAAACTTAACCGTAGATTATGTAAGTTGAGTAGGAGGTTAACACTCAAGTATTCATAGCCCCTTTTTCAAATGGACTGTGGCAGTAGGCCAAACGCTTTAGTAAAACACCTGTTGCTCTTCCAGAAACTTAGAATACTTTCAGCTGAACAGGAAAAAAGGAGGCAATAAATTGCAGCTTCAACACAGACCATTAAGTTGCAAAAAAACCCTGTTCATCTGTGTAGCCCATTTGGTAGACCCAGGGATCCAGAGCCATGAGGCTTTAAAAGATTTTATTTTTTAATTTAGTTGCTAAAATCTTTTCTATGAACTATTATATCTTCCCATAAATTAAAATGAGCCAATACAAATCACCAACATCAACTCAGCTTGGATATTACATCCACTTCACAATTGTCTATTGCTACAGGAAGAGTCCTTGTTTCATCATCAGACCAAATGGATAAATGCCATTGATACATTTTTCATATTAAACAAACAGATACTCATAACATCAGAGAGGGAAGAAGCAATACCAAACCAAAACATCTGAACAGTGAAAGATATAGGGTGGCCTGCGTGGCTCAGTTAGGCATCTGACTTCAGCTCAGGTCAGGATCTCAGTTTATGAGTTCGAGCTCTGCTTCAGACTCTGTGCTGATAGCTCAGAGCCGGAGCCTGCCCCAGATTCTCTGTCTCCCTCTCTCTCTGCCCCCCCTCCTCACACTCCATCTCTTTCCCTCTCTCTCAAATATAAATAAACATTAAAAAAAAATTTTTGAATAGTGAAAGTTATTATAACCCATGTACCACAAACCAAGTTTAAGAGAATATAGTAGTACAATGAAATCTATCCTTATAAAGATCAACATATCCCCTATTCAGTTCAAACAACACACAGGTGCATGAAAACTATGCAGATAACATGAGAGAACAGGATTGTTGACACTCCCTTAGGTCAGTAAAAACCCACAGTCAGAAAGCCTCACAGGTAGCAGTGTCATGCTCCTGCAAAGTAATAAACACGCCTAATAATTTTAAAGGTTAAAGAACAACAAGGTAATCCTTCTTTTTGCTCTGTTCTGTGCTCTTCTTAAGCAAATGGGCTACTGTTTTGTGAGGCCATGGCTTGGGGAAGTTGGAACTTCGAAGATTTTGTGGATTGGGTTTTTGCTTTCTTTCTTTTTTTTTTTTTTTTTTGCTTTCTTTTTATGGAGGTGAAATTCATACATCATAAGATTAACCATTTTATAACGAACAATTCAGTGACTTCTTAGTACATTCACAATGTGTGCAACACCACCTCTATCCAGTTTCAAAACATCTTTCTCACCCCAAAATAAAACCCTGTACCCACTTGGCAGTTGCAACGTACAGCACCCTTCCCCCAGGCTCTGGCAATCACCACTATGCTTTCTGTTTCAATAAAGAACTTATGAAATGTGTGTTTAGATAACTTTACCCAGAAGTTTTAAATATTTTTACAAGTTTTTATTATATAATCACTAAGTAAAAGGGACAGACTTACTAAATCAAGGAGATAGTACAATTTAGATTCAGCATCTCTAACAAAATGGCTCCACATTTTTTTCCCCTTTTAGCACTTTTACCCACAAAATCAACAGAGTGCCATGTACTCTGGATGTAAATAACCGCTCACGCTAAAGTAGAGAAAGGTGGGAAGCCTGCCCAGGATGATTCTCTGTCCTTCCCTATCTATGCCAGTTGTCTAGAATTTTGTTTGGCTGATTCTGACAAAGACACTATGTGGGCTCCTAACTGATATTCCTGTACCTCACTTTACAAATGTCAAACCATCCCCCATAACAACAGTGAGCTACACTGTTAGCCATAATATCCTGTTACAGAAAACCATCAAAATAAAACCTGCTAACTTCCAGGCTCGATTCTCTGCAAAGGGTATAGGAAATAGTGGTTATAGTAGATAGAAGTTCATCTGAAGGGAATGATAAAGAACAGGACTAAAAGACACTCAATCATTCCACAGGGGCTTATGATCTGCAGCCTGGAAGCACAACCTGGTAGAAGTCACTTGGAAGGAGATCAGAAAATAATCACAAATACTTAAATAGTGCTTACTCTGTTCTTGGTACTATTCTAAGCATGATTGATTGTGTTTAATAAATTAATTTAATGAGTATACATATTCATTTAATTTTCACATCATGGAAGAGAAGTATTTTTGTTATCATCCTCGCTCGCTTTACAGAGAATGAAACTGAGACACAGAGAGGTTAAGTGATTTATCCAAAGACACACAGCTCCTAGAGTCAGCATTTGGCCCAGGCCACTAGGCTCCATGGTTCATGCTCTTAACCCCAAGGTCAGGCTGATGCTCTGCCCAAGTAAAAACTCAGAGAAACCTGCTATTTCGTTGCTGAACTACCCATGGCATAATTGATTACATCCCACTCAGTACAAAAAAGAGAAATTCTCATTTTATTTGGTGCCTCAATCCGTATGAAAATTATCACAAGGAACATTCCCATGAAATGCAATAGATAAAAATCTTCCAAAGTATATGGTGTAAAAAGTTAGCTAAGCTTTAGATGGGTCTTAATTTTATAATTAATTTAGAAAAAGAATGTTTTCTATCTATAAAGAAACAACAATGAATAATAAATTTGCTCAGATTTCACCAAAAAAATGACTTACAGAACCATTCAGCTTTAAAGTAAATCTTAATTCTACACAGAGAAGTATTGTGAGATAACAGAAAATACATATAGTGGTCTCTGATCCAGTTCCTGGCACAAAGCTCCTAAAACCCTTGTAAATTTCCTAAGTGAATAAGAGCACTATGAGCATTTCTTGTTCTAATATTTGGTTTTTGACCCTGTCCCTGACATAGTCTCCTAAAATCCTTGACAGTAGCCCCTCTCACCTGCAGGCTATGTGTTCCAAGACCCTGAGTGAATGCCTGATACTGCAGATGTACTGAACCCTATATAAACACACAGTCCCTGACTTACAATAGTTTGACTTAGGATTTTTTTTTTTTTTTTACTTTAAGATGGTGCAAAACAGATATACATTTAGTAGAAACTCTACTTAGAATTTTGAATTTTGACATTTTCCCGGGCTAGCAATACACAGTACAATATTCTTTCATGACTGAGCAGCAGCCACAGCTCCCAGTCAGTCACACAATCACGAGAGCAAACAACCAATAACACAACCATTCTGGTTTTCACTGTCAAGCACAGTGTTCAATATATTACATGAGATATTCAACACTTACAAAATAGACTTTGTTGTAGATGATTTTGCCCAATTGTATGTTACACGTAAGTGTTCCGAGCACATTTAAGTTAGGCTGGGCTAAGCTATGATGTTCCTTAGGTTAGGTGGTATTAAACACACTTTCAGTTATAGTATTTTCAACTTACGATGGATTTATTGAGCCGTAACCCCATAAGTCAAGGAAGATCTGTACTATGTTTTTTCCCGTACCTACATGCCTATAATAAAGTTTAATTTATAAATTAGGCACAGTAAGATACTAATAACTGAAAATAAAATAGAACAATTAAAACAATATACTGTAATAGTTATGTGAATTTCATCTCTTCCTCTCTCTCTAAATATCTTATTAACATCTTATACTCACCCTTCTCCATCTTGTTATGAAGCGAAATGATAAAATTCCTACGTGGTGAGATGAAGTGAGGTGAGTGACACAGGCATTATGACATAGCGTTAAGCTACCACTGACCTTCTGACAATATGTCAGAAGGAAGATGATCTGCTTCTGGGCCACGGTTGAATGCAGATAACTGAAGCCATGGAGAGCAAAACCATAGATAAGATAGAACTACTCTAAATTCCTAAGTGGTAAGAGCTGAAGGAGCATTTTTGTTCAAATGAGGCAAATCTGGGTGGGCTCTTGGATGCCTTCTGGCTGGTCACCATAAATACCAAGCCTGATCAGAAGCTTGGAATTTTCAGCTCCTTCTTCCTCCCCACCTCTCCAGAAAGGACAGCAGGGCTAGAAACGAAGTTAATACAAGAAGGTACACAGGAGGAAGCCTCCATAAAAATCCCAATACCACAGGGGCTCCTGGGTGGCTCAGTCGGTTGCGCGTCCTACTTCAGCTCAGGTCACAATCTCACGGTCTGTGAGTTCGAGACCCGTGTCGGGCTCTGGGCTGATGGCTCAGAGCCTGGAGCCTGCTTCTGATTCTGTGTCTCCCTCTCTCTCTGCCCCTCCCCCATTCATGCTCTGTGTCTGTCTCAAAAATAAACGTTAAAAAAAAATTTTTTTTTTAAAAATCCCAATACCACAGGTTTCGGGGAGTTCCCAGGTTGGTGAAGACATCTACACTGGAAGGGTGACACACCCCAACTCCATGGGGAGAGAAACTCCTGTGCTCAGGACCCTCCTAGACCTTACCCTACGTATCTCTTCATCTGGCTGTTTATCTGTAGCTTTTTTCATATTCTTTAATAAACTGGTAAATGTAGGTAAGTGTTTCCCTCAGTTCTTTGAGCCACTCTAGCAAATTAATCAAACCTGAGGAGGGGATCACGAGAATCTCTGGTATAGCCAATGGGCCAGAAGCACAAGTGACAACCTGGGCTTGAGATTGCATCTAAAGTGAAGGCAGTCTTGTGGGACTGAGCTCTCAACCTGTGGGATCTTATGTTATGTCCAGAGAGATAGATAGTATCAGAACTGAGTTAAACTGTAAGACACCAGTGAGTGTCACAGAATTGCTTGGTCTGGGAAAACCCCATACACATCTCGTCCCAGAAGTGTTGTGAGTGCAGTAGTAGTGTGAGGGTAAAGGAGAGACACAGGAAAAGACACAAGAGGTTTTTCCCTACTCGGGAGGGAGGGACTGGGTGTTTTTCCTGATACAAATATTCAGTGGGTTCCCTGAATTTTCCAAAACCACAATATTCCACTCTGTCCCTCTTTGCTCTAACTTGGCCAGAGGATTCTAAATATTCTACCATACATGCATCCCTACCTAAAAAAGTTTTAAAAGTTTTTTGACCAAATCACAGGAGAAAGCACAAGTTGACGATTGCAATTTACAAACTACAATACTGCATGGCCACATGGCAGTTATAGTAGTTTATTTGTCTGTTTATTGCTATATAGAAGAATCTAAGAAAAGCCTAGGAAGATACATGAAGAATTGCAGTACTCTAGCACCTGATAAATTCAGTTTTTAAAAAAGGCACCTTGTTTTAAGGATATACCAAGTGTGTATTTTCATCTTCTGATTGTCTGAGCCTCATGTTGTCTAATTTCCCAAGATCACTACCTATCTCCAAAATCCCATTCCATCCTTTTCCAATACTCTCCTTCATGTTCCCTATATTCTAGACCAGACCTACCCAAAGAATTTTCTGTGATGAAGCAAATGTCTTGTATCTGTACTATACAAGACAGTAGCCACTAGCCATTTGTATCTAACGAGTGCTTAAAATATTGCTGGTTCAACTGAAGATCTAAATATTGAGTTTATTTCATTTCAATTAATCAAAATTTAAATAGCCACATCTGACTAGTGGCTACCATATTGGACAGAGTATCTCTAGACAAAGAGACCTAATTGTCCTTCTCCATCCGTTACTCATTATTCCATAAATATTTATTGCCCATCTGCTTTGAGCTGGCACCATGCTAGGCTCTAGGCATTTAATGTTGAACAAGACAACTCTGTCTTTATGAATGCTGAGGGAGATAGCTATTACTCAATTACACAAATGATTTCTTAATGCCAAATCATAGTACTTTACCTCATCAATTTAGTTTTTCATATATTAACATTTCTAAAGTCAGGATGTATGCCTTATATCAACAGCGTCTTATAACCACTTCCAGCCAGGCCAGTCATGGCAAATTGTCATTGCCTACACATACAAGAACTCAGTTATTATTCTTAGTGGGATGACCAGACAACATGCAACTCCTCAACATTTCAGCCAACAAATTAAATGAGGATCATTTAAATAAAACGTATGAGTCCTGGCCATTATCAGAAAATATTCAGTTAACACTTCTGGTAAGATCAAGGTATCTATTTGCTGCCTCCTAATAAAGTCAAGAGGTATAGATTAGGTGTCCAGTTGCTTAGAATAAAATTCCAAAGACACAAGTGGAGCACCCCATTCACTGATGCACTGAAAAGCACAAGGATAACACTGTGTAGAAGAACATGGATATTACCAATTCTACACGGAACAGTGATTCAGAAGAGTCAGATTCTGAATTTAAAAACCCATTAGGAATATTATTTTGTTTATATTTTCCTTTTTACAAATGCACAAGAATAAAATATGATAAAATCCACATTACATAAATCTGAAAGCACTCTTAATAGCATGAAATAAAAATTATGAAGAAAAAAATCATATAATGTATTTTTTTTTTAATTTTTTTTTCAACGTTTATTTATTTTTGGGACAGAGAGAGACAGAGCATGAACGGGGGAGGGGCAGAGAGAGAGGGAGACACAGAATCGGAAACAGGCTCCAGGCTCTGAGCCATCAGCCCAGAGCCTGACGCGGGGCTGGAACTCACGGACCGCGAGATCGTGACCTGGCTGAAGTCGGACGCTTAACCGACTGCGCCACCCAGGCGCCCCAATCATATAATGTATTAATTGGGATTGGGCTTTTTCCTAATATATAAAATTGTTGAGTATTTTCCAATAGATGCAACTTACAATCAATGGAATTTGGTAAACGCAATACTGAAATGTTCATGCTTCCAATTCTTTTTTTGATACTTTCCCCTCCACCTGAAATGCCCTTTTTATTCATCTTTCTGCTCCAGGTCAGATGCCAACTCATCTCTGATCTTCATGTCTTTTCCATCACAATTAATTTTTCCCTCCCCTGAATTCTCAGAGTACCTTCCCAATACCTACTACAGAGCACTTAGCATTCCCTTTGTTGTGTTATCATTACTTGTGTGTGTCCTTAGCTCCCTGAGTACCTGGAGTCTAGACTCCTTACAGTCTAATTGCATGTCTTATTCAGATATTATATCCCAGTTAGGATACAACTTTGCCCTTCAAGTATTTGGCAAATATAGGAAGGCCCTATGCTATATAATGTAACAGGGAGAAACTTAGCATGTCTGGCTGCATGTTGCTTCTATTTCCCTTGCTGCTGTGATCTACAGATTAAGAACTTCTGCTTAGCCCTGTATGTAGGCATGTTAATCATCAAAGGAATTTTGCTTATAGCTAAGATTTTCAAAACTGCTCTTTACCCAAAACCTACCTTACCAGAGGAGATAAGGAAAGCAGGCAAAGTGGACACCATCCCCATTCCTTCAAGACTGAAGAATGATCATAACTTAGGGGGAACTGAAACTATGTTCCATAAGGTTAATGAGGCAAACTAGCAGGAAATTTAAAATTTGTTTTTCAGAGAACTGTTTCTGCTTAATCAGCTATTGTGTCTTTTTGGACCCCACTAATAAATCTACTCAGTATCTCTGCAGAAACCTGGACTCAAAGTCAACTAATATGGTTCCAACCTATGGGCAGGCAGGGCCCTGTACTCCTTACCTGAGATAATGAGCCCAAGACCCCACCCAGTTTATACCAGCTCTTAGAGAATGCCCATAGCCCCTTCTCCTTGTCCTCTGATAACCTCCCTAGGTGAGGAGCTGAATTTTGCTTCTTTCTGCTGTTAAGTCTCCACACCAAAGTGAACATGGGATGTAGGTTACATATACACTTGCTCAAGCGCTTTCCTCACACATAGTCACATTTCCCCACTCTTCAATAGGTGTGTAATCGCAACCCCCATGATTATAAAATCTTTTTCTCTCCTTCAGGGAGGCAGATTTGAGTCTTGCTCTCCTGTTTCCTCCTGTGGCTGCCTCTCAAATAAGCCCTTCCTTGCTGCAAATCTAATGTCTCAGTGATTAACTTTGTCGTGCATGAGGCAGACAGATTTGGATTCGGTTATAATAATGTCACATAGATCCCCACATAGTGATGTAATGTCCTTCAGACCTGGAATTTGGCACGTGCTATTTAATAGTAAACTTCCAATTGGGTCAATGTATAGCATGAATGAGATATGCCAAGAACCCTATCTGCAGTGGTCTGGGAGCAATGCCACAAAGGTATCAGGTCTCTCAGTGCTATGTTCAAAGATCTCACAGGGTTAAGCATAGGTAATTGTACACAATCCTTGTGCAAGTGATTACCTCTGCTTCTTCCCCAAAGCCTAAAACATAAAACTAAAGGAAGTAACATTAATAAACCAAAATATTAAAGAGCCTGAAAAAGGAAATGACGATAAATAGTGTCAACAAATCTTGGATGCTGATAAGCAGATGAACAAGAAATTTTCAAAAATGAGAAACAAAGCCTGCCTCATAGGTGGGGTGTGGCACAGTGCTAACAATAGAAAGCTTTATAGAAATTCTGCATTAAGGGTAGTTAGAGACCCAGGCCAACTCCTTCCAGCAGACAGGTTTAGTTTTGGAGAGGCTGAACTGGAGGAGCTCTGTGCTCCATGTAAATCTACATTGAAGTATAATTAAAACAGAGGAATAAATTGGAACTCTGCACTATGAACAATGGGACCCTTAGCCTCTTTCATTCAGCTCTGAGAATAAAAGCTTATATATACTTCCAGAAGCAGATAAGTAAATTCTTCTTCATGGAAAGTAATCACTCTCTTAAATATAATTCTGGTATTAGCTATTTAAAAAGATAATATTTGGAGCACCTGGGTGGCTCAGTCAGTTAAGTGCCTTGACTGCGGCTCGAATTGTGATCTCATGGTCAGTGAGTTCGAGCCCCACATCAAGCTCTGTGCTGACAGCTTGGAGCCTGGAGCCTGTTTCAGATTCTGTGTCTCCCTCTCTCTCCACCCTCCTCCACTCATTCTCTCTCTCTCTCTCTTTGTCTCTCTCAAAATAAATAAACATTAAAAAAAATTTTTTTAAGAAAATGCATGTATTATCTCCCATGAAATACTAACTTCCTTGAAGGACAGATCTGTATCCTATCCATATTTCCAGCCAAGAATATCAAGCTTTGTATGTAATAAGTGCTCAGTAAACATGTGTTAAATTTAAACAGAAAACTTCCAAGAATACAATGTTTACTACTATCTATCCAGACATGGAGTTTGATTTTGAACAACCAAAAGCTGTTCAGCAAAAACGTCTCACCTCCAACTAAAAACCAAAAACAAAATGGCCATGAGCATTTATTGAGTCCACAGTGAATGTATACCACAAATTCCTCTCTCAGCTCCCAGCAGGGTAGTGATCTGAAGCTCACTGTGCATGCTCTGATAAGACTGTAGTGTTAATTTTCATAGTGAAAGCCGAAGGTTTAATGGTTGGTGCCCACACAATCCAAAAAACTCTTATATTCTCTACAGCCTATTTAGCAATATTATGGCTGCCTTATAAAAACATTTATAAATGAAGTTTTAAATTTAAAAATGTGTTAAAATTTTCAAAATTTTTCTGATGTTTTATTTTCCTCAAATATAGTTCAACCAATTGCATTTGATATTATTAATGTACAACAGGTAGGCATGATAATTTAATGCTACAAAATATAAAAAAAAAATTTGTAAGATAAAAGTTGAAAAAATATGCTTACTTTACGTCCATAATTTTTTGACGTTTCCTAACAACAACAACAAAAAAAGATCGCTCAGACTCGATTGATTTTATGCTGTCAGTTCTGGGAAGACATCTGTGGTTTTCATCATTATCCATTAATATTAGCTGTTGATAAGCATCACTGAGTGATTTTAAGGTTTTATAAAGCAATTGGAGCCTTGGGAGTTCTCCACAATGCTGTGCATATACCAAGAGTTGGCAACATTTCAGCAATGGGGTGGCCAAATTACTGACCCCTTTTCCTTAAGCAGAGGTACATAAGATGAAGAGTGGCAATAAAAGGAAAAGGCAGAAGCCAAGAATCTCTTTTTTCCTATAGATGAGATCAGCTCCATTTAGGGAGTAAACTTTTACATTATGATGCAGGGTTGGAAAATAGCAATTTCAAAACAAAGGATATGTCCAAGGTGGGCAATTGTAGTTGATCTTCACAACAGTCTTGCCTGTCAGGTATTTTCATTTCCACCTGATGCCCAGAGAGCATGAGTAGGAGCCCAAACTACTGGTGACTGCCTTGAAAACCCTCTTCCTTCACCCTCGACAGCCAATGTGATGACACCCAACTGAGGCTTGCTTCTCTCTGGCAGCATAGAGCTCTTCAATGCCAGAGTGATAAAGAAATAGCAGTCCCAGACAAGCCAGGGTGGGGCGTAAGGAAACCAAAAGTAGTACCAGGTAATGCTTTTAGAAATAACTATAAATAGACCATGTTTAACTTTAGGTACATTTTATACCCTACCTCATTTCAACAAGGATTTGAAGGAGGGCTACAAAAATACATAGCATATTAAGATGGTTAATTTTATGTGTCAACTTGGCTAGGCCATAGTACACAGATATTTCATCAAATGTTATTCTAGATGTTTCTGTGAAGATATTTTTAATGACATTAATATTTAAATCAGCAGACTATAAGTAAAGCACATTACCCTCCATAATGTAGATGGGTCTCCAGTCAGCAGAAGTCCTTAAAAAACAAAAAACAAAAAAGAAAACACTGACCTGCATGGACCTAGAGGGTTATTTGAAATAAGTGAAATAAGTCAGAGAAAGACAAATACTAAAATTTCACTTATGTGTGGAATCTAAAAAACAAAACAAATGAATAAACAAAAAGGAGAACCAGACCTATGAATACAGAGAACAAACTGGTGGTTGCCAAAGGGATGAGGGTAGAGGATTGGGCAAAATGGGTGGAGTGGAGTGGGAGATACAGGCTTCTAGTTATGGAATGAATAAGTCATGGGAATAAAAGGTTCATCATAGGGAATATAGTAAATGGTAATAGCATGTATGGTGACAGATGGTAGCTACACTTGTGGTGAGCCAGGCATAACATACAGAATTATTGAATCACTATATTGTACAGCTGGAACTAATGTGACATCATGTGTCAACTATACTCAGATTTTATTAATTAATAATAAAATTAAAATAAAATAAAAAAATAAAATAAAATAAAATAAAATAAAATAAAATAAAATAAAATAAAATAAAATAAAAGACTGATCTCCCCAAAGAAGAGGGGATTATGCCAAAAGGCAGCCTTCAGATTTCAATTGCAGATCATCTCTTCCCCGGGTCTCCAGCCAGCCAGCCTACCTGCAGTTTTGGGACCTGCCAACCTCCACAATTACATGAGCCAATTCCAAGAAAGAGAAAGAGAGAGACAGAAACAGAGACAGAGGAGAAGAGAATGGAAGTTTCAATTACTTAGCTATCACATGAATGCTTTCCTGGACTGTTTTTCATACAGTTGTTTAATGTGGTATAGGTGCAGTCCTAACTTTCATATTAGCTCTAGACCTGGCTACTGGACAGGGACAGACTTTTACATTATCAAATATAGCACTATAAACTGTATTAAACCTGTTTTATCAAGGAGGGTTATAGATTGACTGCAAACTAAAAGGACTTCTTGGGCGCCTGGGTGGCTCAGTCGGTTAAGCAACTGACTTCGTCTCAGGTCTTGATCTCACGGTTCGTGGGTTCGAGCCCCACATCGGGCTCTGTACTGACAGCTCGGAGCCTGGAGCCTGCTTCAGATTCTGTGTCTCCCTCTCTCTGCCCCTCCCCCACTTGTGCTCTGTCTCTCTCTCTCTCAAGAATAAATGAAATGTAAAAAAAAAAAAAAAAATTTAAAGGACTTCTTAGCTGTTTGGGGAAATTATTAATTCCAATATAAACTTTTCCATTCCAACAAGCTATTATTTTTTCAATTCTGATGTTATATTTAAAATATATATTAAAGTTATATTTCATATATATATAAGAACTGCTCCACTCAACTTCATCACCATCACTTTTTACTAATTGCCTTGTTTACTTGAATTACTTATTCAGAACAGCATTTGATTATTCAAAATAATACTGCTTAATTTTAATTGAATCCTCAAGCAAGCCAGCATGCAGCGTCTCAGCTTGCATGGTAATTCATCAATACATTTATTATGCATTTCTTATGGATAGGACATGGATTAAAATAAGATATGGTTGAAGCTTTGTCTACTTTTTTTTAAGCAGAAAAAAGGAGAAATAAAATACACATATCAAGAGACTTTTTTCTAAGAAGTCTAAATGCTCTATAGAATCATATCAGTTTTTTTAATTTTTTTTAACATTTATTTATGAGTGGGAAAGGGGCAGAGAGAGGGAGACACAGAATCCAAAACAGGCTCCAGGCTCTGAGCTGTCAGCACAGAGCCCAACACAGGGCTCTAACTCACAAACTGCGAGATCCTGACCTGAGCCGAAGTCGGACACTCAACCGACTAAGCCACCCAGGTGCCCCCATATCAGTTCTTTTTAAGTTTATTTATTTATTTTGAGAGAGAGCACTCAAGTACGGGGCACAGGGCCAGAAAGAAAAGAGAGAATCCCACTGTCAATGCAAAGTCCAGCACAGGGTTCGAACAGACGAACCGTGAGATCATGACCTGAGCCAAAATCAAGAGTCAGACACTTAACGGACTGAGCCACCCAGGCACCCCTCATGTCAGTTATTTTTAACTTTTATAAGCACCTTTACTCTGGAGAGTTAAAAATATCTTTCTATACCCCAGGGAGTGACATTTTTATCTACAGCCAAAGGATGAATGGCTTGAGACCCACAACAGCTAATTAGTTGGTCCAAAGTCACAGATGGTTCAGTGGAAGAGACTCTTCCAGAATGCAAAAGGCCAAACTCCTTCCTTGGTCAGTGCAGTTTCTGTGACTTATACCACACATTTTAACATATAAAAAAGTAATTGGAAGGACTACAACTGCATTTCCATAGAATTTGTATGGTATCATCACTTGCAAATGGACAGCAGGAGCAGAATTCTGCTCTACATTTAGAAGTGGTTTTTTGTTTGGTTTTTTGTTTGTTTTTTGTTTTTTGGGTTTTTTTTTTGCCAGCACAGTGGTTTGTGATTGTTTCATAATGGATTTGAACACTTCTAGACTAGGATATACTTCCCAGGCCACCAGAATCCTTGTCACTGACTAAAGTCTTATCTGGACTTCACTCTCTTAGGCAGTCTGCTAACGTTGAAGGCCTTTGGGCTTATGTCTGATCTATATGGACTACATACTCTATTTCCAAATTTTATCCTTATTGTTCTTCATCTTTAAAGCCATTTCTTCCTTTTTAAGTTTTTTATTGTCATTCCTTAAATCTTCTAACCCAGTCTCACTTTCATAAATGCATGTTATCAAGTGTATTCATTCAGCAAATATTTACTGCATCTTTACTAGTATGGTCTACGTCAACAAAAAAGACAAGGCAACCTACTGAATGGAAGAAGACATTTACAAATGATAAATCTGATAAGGGGTTAATATCCAAAATATATCAAGAAGTTATACAGCTCAAAAATCAATAATAATAATAATAATAATAATAATAAATAATAGTCTGATTAAAAATGGGCAGATCACCAGAATAGACATTTTTCTAAAGACATACAGATAGCCATCAGACACATGAAAAGATGCTCAACATCACTCATCATCAGGGAAATGCAAAGCAAAACCACAATGAGATATCACCTCACACCTGTCAGAATGGCTAAATTCAACAACACAAGAAACAGCAATTATTGGTGAGGATGTGGAGAAAAGAGAATCCTTGTGTACTGTTTGTTGGTGGAAATGCAAAATGGTGCCGCCACTGTGGAAAACAGTATGGAGGTTCCTCAAAAAATTAAAAGTAGAATTACCATCTGATCTAGTAATACCACTACTAGGTATTTACCCAAAGAATATGAAACATTAATTTGAAAAGATATCCACCCCTATGTTAATTACAGAATTATTTACAATAGCCAAATTATGGAAGTGGCCCAAATGACCATCAAAAGATGAATAAAGAAGATGTGATAGATATAGACACAGATAGATATAGATATAATGGAATATTACTCAGCCATAAAAAAAGAATGAACTCCTACCACCTGCAACAACATGGATGGGCCTACAGGGTATACTACGTGAAATAAGTCAAAGACAAATACCATATGATTTTACTCATATGTGAATGTAAGAAACAAATGAGCAAACAAAAGAGACAAACAAAAAAGTAGACTCAAATACAGAGAACGAGCTAGTGGTTGCCAGAAGGCAGGTGGTGGGGGTATGGGTGAAATAAGTAAAAGGGATTAAGAGTACACTTATCATGGGGTACCTGGGTGGCTCAGTTGGTTGAGCGTCCAACTTCGGCTCAGGTCATGATCTCGTGGTTTGTGGGTTTTAGCCCCACATCAGGCTCTGGGCTGATGGCTCAGAGCCTGGAGCCTGCTTCAGATTCTGTGTCTCCTTCTCTATGCCCTTCCCCAACTTGTGTTCTGTTCTCTCTGTCTCCCAAAAATAAATAAATGTAAAAATTTTTTTTAAAAAAAAGTACACTTATCATGATGAGCAGTGAGAAATGTCTAAAATTACTGAATCATTATATTGTACACCTGAAACTAATGTAACACTATATGTTAATTATACATCAATCAAATGACAAAAAAGAAAAGAATAGAGTCCCCAAAAGTATTTGCTAAGACCCAAATTGAATACATACCCATTTATACTCTATGAGCTGTGCTACATTTTGAAGTATTTTTTTTCTTTTGCAGTATCAAGTGATGTTTCTATAGCTAGCAGCTTTGTGGAACAAATATCTTTTTTAGGAGTCTCCCTTCATTTGAATTTTCACCAGAATAGCTAGTGTTTCAAGGAATGTGCTTCTCAATACTTCTTTTGCAAGCAGATCCTACTCCTTTTTGCAAACAAGTCTTACTACCTTCCTCCCTTTCCCATCATCCTCTACCACATTGTAGTTCACATTACAAGTTGAAATATAAAAACAAACTCACATGAAAAAAAAATGTTCATACAGAAGAAACTTTAAATTCTTCTGTATTTTAGATCATTGGTTCCCAAGTCAATCTGCTCATCTGGGAAGTTGTTTTTTTGGGGGCTTTTTGTTTTTTTGTGGGGGGTAGGGGCGGTGGGTAATGTAGATTCCTAGGTTCTATTCCAGACCTATCTCGAAATAGAATCTTCAAAGTAGGGTTCAAGAATCTGCATTTAAAATAAAATTTTTGGGGCACCTCCGTGGCTCAGTCAGTTAAGTGTCCAACTTCAGCTCAGGTCATGATCTCGCAGTTTGTGGGTTCCAGCCCTACATCAGGCTCTGTGCCGATAGCTCAGAGCCTGGAGCCTGCTTTTGATTCTGTGTCTCCTTCTCTCTCTGCCCCTACCCCACTCACGATCTGTCTCTCTCTCTCTCTCTCAAAAATAAATAAACATTAAAAAAAATTTAATAAAATAAAATTTCAAATCTTAAAAAAAAAAACCTCCCCAGTTGATTTTTAAAAAGTAGCTGGACTTGAGATCCAGTTTTATAAACTGTAAGGACTTAAGAAATTCATAAACCATAAATCTGTCATGGCTGAACAGTCAGGGAAAGCTCTGTGGCAGAAATGGGATTTGACCAAGCCGAGTAGACTGTCAACTATAGTAGACTGCAGACTAACAGGCGGGGAAAGGGCATGGAATTCTCCAGGAATGAGTAATAATATGACAAAGGTAAGAAGCAACATAAGCTGCTATATCTGTGGCTCTGTGAGATCATTAAATTCACCAGAAAGCAGAGAGGGTGCAAATAGGTCAGATAAAGTGGCACCTTACAGATAGTTTTATAAGTAATGGCTTCAACTTCAAGATAGATCAGTGTGACAGAAAGAAGAGGAGAAAGGGAGTCATGACCCTTCCTGAGTTTTATCACAGCTCTGATCTACTGGTGGAAGTCCCAAAACAGGTGATTCTGGATTATGATTCTGAGCAAAAGGAGATTTTGCCCCATTTATGATTCTCAGTAAAATGAAAAGACAAGACTAAATGGCATCTAAGATTTCTTGCAGACCTAACCTTATGATTCTATTTTGAAGTCCCACTGTTTCATCATTTCCAATGAATCCTTTTAAGCATTCTTTGCTGTTCTTTGAATTTTACTCCCCTCCCTTATGGACAGATTAAATTGCCCAGTAATGTGAGCAATGGCGGGTGGTATTTTTATTAATCTCACAATAGGAAGTCCTGCATCTACATTCTAGTAACAATCAAGCTGGAACGATACATACCTTTCTCCAAGGCTTGCTCTACAAACTTTGTCACCTTAATACCAATTTTTTTTTACAGAAATAAGGCCTTAAAACACACAGACTAAAGATGGATTCATATGCCACATTGACCTATAAGAATAAAAGTCTGCAGCAAATACCATGTTAGATAAATCTGACCTGACAAGCACTTCTGCAGTAGTAGCCATTTTTTCCCAAGGGACTTAGTGATATATGAAGACTCATATACTCGTGGGATAAAGACTACACCCTCTATTTCCAAGTACACTTGATACAACCCCAAATCAATTGTCTCCTCTTTTGAAGTTAGTTCCAATCTGTCAAGATCCATCCCTCTTTGGCCTCATCTCCGGCCATGTCTCTTTTTCCATCATATTATATAACGACTACCATTGCAAATCACAGAGATGAAGATTCAACAGAAGATAAAATGTTGTTGCTGAAATAGAGAATTCAGTATTACCCACTTTGAAACTGTCTTGCTGAAAGCTCATGAGATTATGCTCATAATTCTTGGAACTAATTCTTCTGTTACTTTCCATAAAGTATAGAATAAGGTCCAAAAAAGATTTCAAGGACAAAGGAACTATGATAAAGGTCTACCCACAAAGCAAAAAGCAAGATGAAGTTAATAAAGCCTCTTTTTCTTAAGTCTACTTAGTGCTATGACTCTGTACTATATTAGGGATATCTGATGGTTTATCCAAGTTCCAAATAAAAGACTTACAGGATAAAAGCTGTAGAGGAAATAGAATGATTTACTACGGAAGCCCTAGTTCTGTTCCTCTTATATGATTTGTGTCCTGACAAACGATCTCTTTAAAAGTGGTGCCAGAAGAGACTCTTAAAAACTGAGAACAAACTGAGAGTTGATGGGGGGTGGGAGGGAGGGTAGGGTGGGTGATGGGTATTGAGGAGGGCACCTTTGGAGATGAGCACTGGGTGTTGTATGGAAACCAATTTCACAATAAATTTCATATATTGAAAAAAAAATAAAATAAATAAAATAAATAAAATAAAAAATAAAAATAAAAGAAAATAAAAGTGGTTCCAGGATGTAATGGAACTGACTTCCTATTTAAAAAATAAATAAATAAATAAATAAATAAATAAATAAATAAATTTCCAGGAGAAGAGCATCATTACCAAATCCCTAACTGTTTACTGACCCATGTTGACTATAATTAGAATTATATATAATAAAACATTTACATATTTTATGCATATTTATATATTTATATATAATACATATTTTATACATATATTTTTATATATTTATAAATTTTATACTTTTTAATATTTTATTTATGTAAAACAAAGTTTCAAAAGCTAATAAGCTAGTGGATAAGTAAAGTGTTACAAAACAAAATCTAGTATATACTTATTACAGTGCACATAAAGCTAATCCCATATGTGATGAATAATGGTCTTTCTTAGCTCTAAATTATCAGGGATAGATTTATGGAAAACCAGATGTGAACTAGATTTTGATGGATCAGCAAAGTTAACGACCTTAATATTTTGAGGGTACCCTCCGAATATCCCTGTCAATTCTACCACTAAGTGGATTTTACATTTGTTCCCTTCTCCCCATCTGCTCTACCACTGCCCTAGTTCCAGCCACCATCATCTCTCACCTAGATGACTGCTACAGCTTCCCTTCTGTTTCCAATCCAATCTATTATGTCAGCCTCCTTACTGTTCCTGGAACATACCAAGTGCTTTCCACCTCATTGCCCTGTCTGTAGCTTTCACTGTTGCAGTGTGTCTGGCACATTAGCTGCCCAATAAATATATGCTGAATCAATGAACAATTGTTTCTTCTGCTTTGTAAGTTCCACAAGAACAGAGACCATATTTGTTGGGTTCCCCACTCTATTCCCAGAAGCCAGCATAGCACTTAAGACATAGTACGTGTCCCATAAATATCTACTGAAAGAAGAAATGTAGGAAGGAAGGAAGGGAAGGAGGGAGGGAGGATGGGAGGGAGGGAGGAAGGAAGGAATAAAATAATAAAGCCTATTTGACCCTATTAGAATTGTCTTATAAATATTTGACAAAATGTGCTGTTCTGAAAAATAAGAAATAGTAATAAAAATTCCATAATTGCACCTAAATTAGCCCCAAGCATTATCACTAACACCTACAGTCTGTATTTCCAAATGCTAGCTAATAACTAAATATGCACGTTTTCCACCATTTTAACGAGGTTTTTTTTGAATCTTAAAAACTACTAGGCACATGATAGAAACTATCTTATAATATCCACATTTGGTAGTTTGATTTCTACAAAATAATTGCATATGCTCAGAGAAACATCATGTTTCTAATGCTGGAGGTAATATTACTTCAGTGACACTATCAAAATGAATTGTACCTCTTGTTAAGTATAGCAAGGGATATGCCATTATCTGTTGGACTAACAAACATATATCATCAAAGCTGTTTCATATTTAGTACCCCAGGGTATACTATGCAATAATAATGCATTATGAAAGGAAAATTGTTTTGCACTCTTCCTTGTAAATTATTCTTTCTTTCCCATCTCCATGGCTGCAGAGATTTTTTTCTTTTAAAAAGGTAACATTGTTAAGCATAGAGATGTGCATGGTACTTGACCAAGGTTAATAACAAAATCATATTTTGTTAGCCCACTAGGAACTTATAATACAGTATGAAAACAGTGTGAAAACACAGAAAACAGGATGAGAGGATGTCTTTGGTTTTTTGTTGTTGTTATAGTATCAAGAGAGCTGCAAAGACTGCTTTTGGTAAGGAATTTACAAAAATATCCTATACTTTGTGGGGTGTATGTAAGGTCTGCAAAGGACAGTTTTGGTCTCATGCACCATAACAGAAATTTCAATCTCATAAAGAGCATTAACTATTTTTCTCAAATCAGAAAAACAAAAATTGAATTCACTGTAAGGTGAAAATAAATAAACTGGAACAAAGGAAGTTTTTAGAACTAAAGTTTCCTAAACTTGAATAATCTTTGATTCTGTTTTAAGAGTACTGGTTCAGGAGTGCTTGGGAATCAATTAAGCCTCCAACTTTGGCTCAGGTCATGATCTCACAGTTCATGAGTTTGAGCCCCATGTCAGGCTCTGTGCTGACAGCCTGGAGCCTGCCTCAGATTCTGTGTCTCCTCTCTCTGCCCCTCCCCTGCTCGTGCTCTTTCTGTCTCTCTCAAAAATAAATAAACATTAAAAAAAAAAAAAAAAAAAGAGGGGCACCTGGGTGGCTCAGTTGGTTAAGCGTGTGACTGGCTTAGATCATGATCTCGCAGTTCACGAGTTCAAGGCCCGTATCAGGCTCTGTGCTGACAGTTCAGAGCCTGGAGCCTGCTTTGGATTCTGTGTCTCCCTCTCTCTCTGTCCCTCTCCCACTTGTGCTCTGTCTCTCTCTCAAAAATAAATAAACATTAAAAAAATAATAATAATTAAAATTAAAAAAAGAGTACTGGTTCAGTTTTTATGAAGCAAGATTTCTCTAAGAACAGTACACTGCCATCTCAAGAGTTATTTCACTGGGATTATAGTTGACCTTAATGATTTTCTTTGCTGTCAATTTTTATGATTAATTTGATTGATCTTCTGCTGATATGTTAATAATACAGACCTAATATAGCAAACTATTCAGTTTCATTCTCTGCTTTTCATCATGACCATTAAAAACAATAGTGTACATTATTTCAGTAGATTTATAAGTTAGGCTCTTTATATCAATTTTAATTTCTTCTAACTAGACAGAAAATTGCAAAATATAGAAGAGCTCTAAAAATAATACCATTACCATAGTGAAGTCGAATTCAGCCCCAGTCCCATTATACCGGTAACTGACCCAAATGGCTGCCACATGCCCTAGAACCCGGGGATAAGTTTGTCTGCAGACAGGGCAAAAAAACAGACAAACAAATAAATACTACTATTCTGCCTTCAAGGGTTAATCACTTGTAACATTTTTGTCATCCTTTTCTAGTTAATGCATTTTAAGTAGTCATTCAGGCAATTAAGAGACAAATATTTATTGGGGCACCTGGGTGGCTCAGTCGGTTGAACGTATGACTTGGGCTCAGGTCATGATCTCACAGCTCATGAGTTCAAGCCCTGTGTCAGGCTCTGTGCTGACAGCTCAGAGCCTGGAGCCTGTCCCAGATTCTGTGTCTCCCTCTCTCTCTCTACCCCTCCCCTGCTCATGCTCTGTCTCTCTCTCAAAAATAAATAAACATTAAAAAAAAAATTTAAAGAAACAAATATTTATTGATTGCCTACTATGTGCTAGTCATTGTTCTAGGTATTGTCAATACTACTATGAACATAAGAGTTAAAATGTCTGCTCCCATGAAACTAACATACTGATAATGGCAGTGGATAATAAATATATAATATGGAGTGTAAGTACTCTGAAGAAAAAGGATTTCAGCTAAATGGTGTAGCTTACAGAAATAAGAACACTGGGAAAAGAAAACATTGAAAACAATCACAAGTGTAGGGCTTTTTAAAAAATTTTTTATTTTGAGAGAGAGAGAGAGAGAGCCCACAAGTTGGGAAGGGGCAGAGAGAGAATCCCAACCAGGCTCTGCACTGTCAGCACAGAGCTCCATATGGGGCTTGAACTCACAAACCATGAGATCATGACCTGAGCCGAAGTTGGACACTTAATCGGGGCTATGGTTTTAGATATATTCCGTTTACAAGGGCCATTAGTTCATCTGGGTAGTGATGGTACCATATTTTTCCTGTTTGTGGTCTGCTTTTCCACTGGGCCTTTTATGGGGGTTTTCCCATTAAAAAATACATGTATCTGTGGGTGCCTGGGCGGCTCAGTCAGTTGAGCATCTGGCTTCGGCTCAGATCATGATCTCGCGGTTTGTGGGTTCAAGCCCCGCGTCAGGCTCTGTGCTGACAGCTCAGAGCCTGGAGCCTGTTTCAGATTCTGTGTCTCCCTCTCTCTCTGCTCCTCCCCCGCTCGTGCTCTGTCTCTCTGTCTCTCTCTCTGAAAAATAAATAAACATTTTTTAAAAATATATATATTTGGTAATATTAAAAACCTACCTAGAAAATTACCTATTGGTGAATATTTAATTGTCCCCTTTGATAATTATAAATAAGAGTTATCAGAAATTCTTTGCATACATATTTTTAGAAATGCCTAATTATTGTTATAGTAATTCCTAAAAATGAAAATATATGATCAAAGAATAAGCACATTTTAATGCTTTTGATTTTTATTGCCAATTTTTTTCTCCAAAAAGATTATGTAAATTTTCACACACACTAATTTGCTACTAAGTATTTTATCTTTTTTTGAAAAATAAAGTGTTTCTTTTCTATGTTTGATATAATGCAAAAATTAAAGCTAGCATTCATTGAGAAATTATTACTTGTCAAATGGTCTGCTATGCATTTACCTGTATCATTTCATTTGAAACTTATGAAATCAAAGTTTTAAGAGCTAATAAATTGCCATCGGCTATTAAGTCAGAGCTAAGATCTGAATTCGAGTCATCTAGTTTAATAACCTCTTTCTATTAAATCACATTATATGCAACTTAATAAGTGATTTGTAATTAGTGTTTAATTATCAGTGTAATATTAATATATTTTTATATGTTCACTGGATTTTTTGTAATTTTCATGTAACCAACTCATTTGTACATTTATTTTTTCTGTACCATGATAGACTCTGTGGAAATGATGTTGCGTAAAAACAGACACAGGCTCTAACCTCATGGAGGACATACACAGCCCAGTGCAGGAAAAAGAGCAAATTCAGGTTAGAAAAAGAACTGCAGGCAGAGGTTTGTTTTTTAAATCCATTTCCAGTATTGGCAACTGTGGAAGGTCAGGGCCAGGACTACTGCTTGGGAGGGCACTCATCCGGACTCTTTAATAAAAGTTGGAGAGTCCTGAGTTCTGTGGCTCAACTAGAAACCCAACTTTTAAATTGCAGAAGTCAAGCCCAAGTTATGGAGCAGCCACAGGACCAATGCAGGGTTTAGGATGTAATGCTGTGGCTTACTGAATTGGAAGGTATGATGGTTATTTTTATGTGTCAGCTTGACTGGGCTAAGGGATGCCCAGATAGCTGGTAGAACATTATTTCTGGATGTGTCTGTGGAGGTGTTTCTAGAAGCAATTAGCATTTGAATTGTTGAACTGAGTATAGCAGAGGGCCCTCTCTAGTGTAGGACATCATTCAATCTACAGAGGACATGGATCAAAGAAAAAGTTAGAGGAAAAGTTAATTCATTCTCTTTCTGCTTGAGGTATATCTTGACAGACAGAGAGAGAGAGAGGATAGAGAGAGAGATAGAGATAGGGAGAGAGAGAGAGAGAGAGAAATAGAGATAGAGATAGACTTAGAGATAGACCTAGAAATAGACTTAGAGATAAAGATAGAGATCCCATTGGTTCTGATTCTCTGGAGAACCCAAATACAGGAGAGAATACAAATAGGAGTGTGAGGGAATTCATAGCTCCTCTGCTTGGCAGGTCCCCCACCCATATGAACCAGAGGACCCAGGGTGCACCTTCATGTAGGATGAGAAAAGCACACAGTAGCTTATCCACTTCACCAAGGTAACGTTTCGTCTCTCTAGTTAAAAGCCTCCTTTCTATAGACTCACTAACTTGCAGAAATCTTGGGTTTCCACAGCTTGGAAAAGCAGCATTTTACAGAGAAGGAAACAGTCTCTGAATCAAAATAATGAGCAAAGTGACCTTTGATCAATCACATCATCAGAGATTGAAAAATATGCTACTAGAAATGATTCCTGAAAAAATAATAAATTGAAAACTTCCAGTCAATTCCACCAGGATCAGAATACAGAAGGTATCAGCTAACGATAGCTAAACAGAGGTATCCGCAGCAGAACAGACCTGAGAGCATCTTATTTGACACACTGAGGAGTTGGTCTTATCAGCTGCTTAGTGTAAAGAACTAGATTTGCCAGAGGATCCTTGTATAGCCTCTATAGTATTGAATTTACCATTATTTAGCTGATGGAGAGTCGAGTGTATATGGTTTCATTAGGAAGTGTAGATTCAATCATTCTCATGGAATCCTTTTGTCATCTTCCTAAAATCTAAGCTAAGAACCTCCCTTTCAAAGTATTACTGTATATGGATTCCTGAGCAATGAAGTCAAGATTCTGGTGCCTAAAATGAGCAGAACCAGATGCACAGCCTCTCTCACAGAATGCTGCGTGCAGGCTTATTTCTCGTGGGCATGCTGTACTACTCTTTCATATTCATCATTTAATTTCTTCCTTACAAGAGTCTCATGAATTATGCTAGAACAAACACTATGAAGCCCCCAAAAAGAATGGAGAAACTAAGACTCAAAATGGGTGACTGGTCCGAGGTCATAGAACCACTCAGGGAAGCCTGGAATTCTGGCTTCAACCACAAACTCAGTTCTTTTCCATCTCATCAGACTTTCTGTAGCTCATCATGATTTTTAAGTTTTATGGGAAACAAAGAGAATTATATTAAGACTCTTCAGTTCAATAAGCTAATCATCAAACTTGCTTTTTAAAATGGAGGTAACACAGTTGGTCAGAGGCTGTAAAAACCCTGCCTGTGGCTTTGAGAGCCTTGTTTACTGCTCATTGATCGCCGTGACAATGCTACCATAAATAACCCCAGATAAATTGCTATGTATAATCACAGAAGACATCCATATGCATGAGTCACCTGTCAGCTCTCCAATCCCATCATTTCCAGTACCTGTCAACATGTCATCAAGGACTCTGAGTTTGTGACACAAACAAAAACTTACTCTCTCAAGAAGTTGAAAATCACGCAGTGCTACACAGATTTGTGGTTGAAGAAAACAAAATAAAAAGTGCCTGCCATTTGGGACAAAGAATATGTATGGATTCAGCAGATCACTCTGAACTGTTCTTTGACCCCACCCCCACAGTGGAAGTATCCAGTCTCAAGGACAGAAATTCAAACCCACTTGTGGTTAAACAATACCCACTGACTCACACCACATGAACCATAGGAGGCGAGGCATAGAATTTTCTCGGAATCCTCTAGAACAAACTACCAAATGCAAACTTACCTGACATGGTGTATGTCAGCCACACCAATTTTTCAGGAAAGGCTCTTGTCTCTTGGGCAGGACTGGTTGTGATGGTTGAGTATAACCAGGAAGATGTTTAGACTCGGAGGTCATCAGTAATATAAGGGCAGGTAAGAATCAAAAATCAGGACACAAGGACTAGCCTCCAGGTCAGCAAGGTAAGCAGTATCCAATTCCTCGAACCCAGGAATGGAAGATGAAATTCCATCAGGCCAGACCCGGGAATCAAACAATTCACAGCAAGACAGAGGCAAGAAAGCAGTAATCCACATAGACAATCCATAGGTAGGGGAAGGAGTAACTAAAGGAGTTAGTCACTGAGGAAAAAAGTGAGTCAGCCCAAAGCATCAGTAGTCAAGGCATCACGTTGTAAATTTCATTCTGATACAAGACATATCTCCTCCAAGGGTCTCTTACATACTGGCTGCCAAGTCTCAGCACACAGCTGCAAAGAGATGAGTGACTTCACCTGTCTAGGAGACAGCCTCTGGTGGTTCTGAAAAAGGCAAAAATAAAAGCTCAAATGAGAGCGAGTTTGCAGTCTTTAGGAACAAACACACGTGCCATTTAAATAAGGCTAAAAATGCACAAAACTATACCCTGAATCTATGTCATACCTATAGGAAGTGACTAATACGGGTAACAATAATAATGTTAGTAATAATAACACTGCTACATGCCAGATACCTTTTTAAAAGAATTTTTTAATGTTTATTTTATTTTTGAGACTGAAAGAGACAGAGAGACAGAGAGAGAGAGACAGTGAGGGGGAGAGGCAGAAAGAGAAGGAGACACAGGATCTGAAGCAGACTCCAGGATCCATATTGTCAGCACAGAGCTCAATGTGGGGCTCAAAGCCACAAACCGTGAGATCATAACCTGAGCCAAAGTCAAACACTTAACTAACTGAGCCACCCAGGCACCCCAAATGCCAGATGCTTTTTTGCGGAGAACAGCAAAATAATCATAACAATACTAATAGCTAATTTGATCAAGCAGTTGTTAAGCACCAAGATCTGTTTCTAGGTGCTTTACATGTGATGCCTTTTACTCCTCTAAATAATTCTCAGTTAGGTACTGTTATTATCTCCATTTCACAGATGAGGCACAGAGGCATTAAATAATTTTCTCAAGGTCACACAGCCAGTGAATCTGGATTTGAACGCATGTTTCCCAACCTCAGCCACCATGCCTATGAGGAAGGTCTAACATGAAACTAGATCTTATGATGGATCAAAGGAGAGAGAAAAATGTTAACTCTACACTCCAAAATCTCCCTTCTCAATTCTGATTCCATCTAGCAAATAGCCTAAAATTCTCAACTTCCCTCCTGTCATCTCCTTCTTCTGATACCTGAAAATGCTAAGGATAGAAAATGGCACGAAATTGCCATTCACTGAAGTGTATGTCATGACCTGTGGCAGGTTCTCTGCTCAATACCGTATATATGTACCCCCATTCGGCAGCTACCTTTAGAACATTCATTTCTCTGTTCACGCCCCTCCAAAGCAAGCCAGAAGATCTGAGTGTAACCTTCCTAGCAGCCACTGTTGCACAAAGCCAGAGAGCAAATACCAAATTATGCCAAAAGCATAGTTAGAAAGGTGGGTTTCAGAGATGGGGGTAGATCAGTAATGGAAGGTAGATGGGGCGCCTGGGTGGCTCAGTCAGTTAAGCGTCCAACTCTTGGTTTTGGATCAGGTCATGATCTCATGGTTTTGTGAGTTCGAGCCCTGCATCAGGCTCTGTGCTGAGAGTGTGAAGCCTGCTTGGGAGTCTCCCTCTCCCGCTCTCTCTTCTCCTCCCCTGCTCACGCTGTCTCTCTCTCTCTCTCAAAATAAATAAATAAACTTAAAGAAGAAAGAATGAAAGAAATGGAAGGTAGAAGCAAGAAGAGAACTTGTGAAGGTCTTGATGAACACTACAGAATATGAGCTCTATGAAAGGTGCCTAGATGCTTGTATGTTTGCAATAGACCTTGGTGTGAGCAAGTCAAGGTATCTGAAGAGCCTAGAATAAAAGAAACAAGTTCTTTGAACTTCTCAAGGTTGGGCCAAGCTCAGCATTCCATATTTCCTGTGTGATAAATATAAAGTTCACTCAAAACTATCTTTCCAACCAGTAATGAATATATGGGGATAGTAACTCCTTGTTTATAATCAGATACTGAAAAATTATAAGAAATGGAGAATATAAAATAAAATATAATAAATTTTACAATGAGGGCCTGAGTGGGTCAGTTGGTTGAGCATCCAACTGTTGATTTTGGCTCAGGTCATAATCCAAGGGTCATGGGATCAAGCCCTGTGTCGGCCTCCACACTGAACACAGAGCCCACCGGATTCTCTCTTTCTCTCTCTCTCTCCACCTCTCTTGCCTGCTTGCATGCTCTCTGTAAAACAAAATAAAGTAAAATAAAATAAAATAATAAAATAAAATAAAATGAGGACATATTGAAAAGAAATGAGGAGTGAATATTATCATGAGTGCGAGAGCAGATAGTTAAGTGGCTGTTTCCATTCAATCCATCTAACCTTTCTCATGAGGGCGTGTCACACATTAAGAAGGGACAAGAAAGCAACCAATTAAACATCTGTCACCACTTTCCCGTTAGTGTTTAATTTTAAACAACTTTGTATTTCCTTCTAAATAAGAGTTGATTATTCAGAGGAGAGCTGGCTGCTTTGTACATGACTTTGGCTTGGCCTAGACTAGCATTAATCAGTCAACACATCATGCTGAAGCCTGCTGGTTCAAGAAGATGGAAAAGGAACATTTTCACGATGGTTCAGCAAAGCTGCCTGTATGAGCACTTCTTTCATTGACAGTAACAAGATTAATGAATACAGCCATCTGGGTGGTGCTGTGAACATTACTCTCAAGCTGGTTTTCAAATACTGTTAACCAAGGAGCCAAAAATCACGTAATGAAACATATCTAATATCTATATAGCAATACATCTATTAGAGATTGTGGGAAATGCTTCATGTTTTACCTGAATCTTAATTTTTCAGGTCTTAATTACGAGGAGGCTACCCCAATAGCCTTTGTGATGCAAATATAATATGACTATTAGCCCTGACCCTCCTTAAGAAGTCCAAGGATTTTCCCACTTCTGCTCCTTTTGCTCCATGATCAGGATTTATAATACAAGAGGTAGTAAGCCAAGTAGCCAGCTCCTTCATGGTTATCCAGTTATTCAAAAAACTAACTTAACTTTCTCACCTCCCACCACATCCTCTCATATGTCCCTATCTCCAGTCCATGAAGCTGTTCATCTTTGTCTAAGCACACCATGTCAGACTCTATCCTCGTAAGAACTTTTTCCTGTGTGCACACAGAGATAAAGACAGCTCTGGTATCTCTTCCTCTTCTCACAAGGACACCAGTCCTGTCAGACTAGAGCCCCACTCTTATGATCTCATTTAACCTTAATTACCCTCTTCAAGACCCTATCTCCAAATGCAGTCACACTGGGGGTTAAGGCCTCAACATATGAATTTGGGGGGACACAATTCAGTCAATTGCCTTTCCCAATCACAGATTTGAATTATTCAGAGTATATGAGAACTTGGGCCCAACTAAAAAAATAAAACTACAGGGGCACCTAGGTGGCTCATTCAGTTAAGCATCTGACTCTTGATTTCAGCTCAGGTCATGATCTCATGGTTCATGGGATTGAGCTCCACATCTGGCTCTGTGCTGACAGCATGGAGCCTGCTTGGTATTCTCTCTCTCCCTCTCTCTCTCTGCCCCTCCCCTTGCCTCTCTCTCTCAATTTAAATAAACATTTTAAAATATAGATAAATAAATAAAACTATATATTCATTCATATTAGATATAATTTTCTTATATAAAATAGAGATCCTTCTATATAATTCATTTGAGTAAAATGAAGAAACAAATTAACCCTTTTTTTTTTAAAGTTTATTTATTTATTTTGAAAGAGAAAGCACACAAGCAGGAGAGGGTCAGAGAGAGAGGGAGACTCCCAGGCAGGATCCACACTATCAGCACAGAACCTGATGCGGAGCTCAATCCCATGAACCATGAGATCATGACCAGAGCTGAAATCAAGAGTCAGATGCTTAACCGACTGAACCACCCACATGCCCCAAGAAATAAATTAATCTTAACGGAGAGTCATTCTAACAACATTGAGATGTTCATGAGACTGTCAGAGCTACAGTTAGTAGCAACAGTTAGTCTGGAAATAAGTTTACAAGTAATAAAATACAGAGCTGCAAGGCAGTCAAGTTTGGGTCACATCTTTCAGATCAAACCAATTATGCACAAGCTTCAGTATGATTGTGAGATCTGCAGCTGCCACTGATGATGCACGTGGCTCCTTGAAGCGGTTCAGCAATGTTGCTAAACACTAAATGATGAGACAGATCACCAATATCCAGGACCTGAAATGTAATCAATGCTCTAACAAAGAAACTAGGCTTCTTACATTTCAGCATGGCTGGTTTAAATGGATAGCAGCAGAATACAAAAACAGTTCTTCTCTGTACTTTTATGAGAGGGACACAGAAGAAACCGTTAATAAATGGGACAAAATACAGCTTCACATGCAAGAACAAATTTTGACTGAGCAGTCCCTCTTGGCTCAGGGACTGCAATAGACCTGACAGCTAAGAGTTTCTGCCAAATATCAGCACAGACAGCCAACCCACCGTAGTGAGGAATGTGAGAGATGTGAGTTCTGTTTGACTAACATTTCACGCTGATGGCTGCTCATCACTGCACACAATCTCCTTGATAAAAACGCACCTAAGAGAAAGCTATTTGAATGTCAAGGGTTTTAGTGTGGATTTAATCACCTAGCAATTCATTTTGATAAAAAACTGTTAACCAACTCATAATTTTTTTTAATTTAATTCTACAAATTAGTTTCAATATACTGTGTGCTTATACATTATCTTTCACAAACTGATTTTCTAAGACAGAGGAAGACTAAGAAGCTGATTGCAGAAAGCTGTTCACTTCAACTGTGAGGACTCAAGCAAGCCAGAAAATAATGTCCTGGGAGCAGACTATAGAAATGTTCTCACAGCCGGGGTGCCTGGGTGGCTCAGTCGGTTGAGCATCGGACTTTGGCTCAGGTCATGATCTCGCGGTCTGTGAGTTCTAGCCCCGCGTCGGGCTCTGTGCTGACAGATCAGAGCCTGGAGCCTGCTTCTGATTCTGTGTCTCCCTCTCTCTCTGCCCCTCCCCCACTCATGCTCTGTTTCTCTCTCTCTCTGTCAAAAACAAACATTAAAAAAATTAAAAAAAAAAAAAAGAAATGTTCTCACAGCCTCCATTATACTTGCAAAAGTAATCATTAGCCACACATCACCTTCCCTTACAAAGAGTAAAAAGATCCACATACATATATAACAATGACAAGTATAAAATGACAGGATTGGGGGCGCCTGGGTGTCTCAGTAGGTTGAGCATCTGATTCTTGATTTTGGCTCAGGTCATGATCATAGGGTCATGAGATGGAGTCCCTCATCGGGCTCCATGATGAATGTGGCACCTGCTTGAGATTCTCTCTCTCTTCCTCTGCCCCTCTCTCTCACTCGTACACTCTCTCTCTCTCTCCAAAAAAAATAAAATAAAATAAAATAAAATATAAAATAAAATAAAATAAAATAAAATAAAATAAAATAAAATAAAATAAAATAAAACAAGATTGGTTTTCTTATACAACTTGGTTTACTTATACAAGTCTCATTTCTTTGTAATTATAGCAGATATAACTTGAATTACAAATGTGAATACCAAAAAACCTTACAGTATCATGAGCTATAGGTTACCAAGTACTGTCATGTACATTATCTCAAATAATTCTTAAATATCCTGAAATATTATTATCCCTAATTTCAGCTGAAGAAACTAGGTTCAGAAAGGCCAAGTAGTTTGCCCAAATGCATGCAGCTGGTAAAGTCTGAGCCAGAACTTTGCCACAAAATCTAATTCCAGCCCTTTTTCCAGTGTACCACTGCTGCCTCCATGTATCTATGTGAATCCAACCACAACCACATCTGCATGACTGGTAATATGAATCCACCCCTTCAATAAACATTTATTAATCATCTACTAAGTGCTTAGCACTATGTTAAATGCTGGGTATTCAAAGATAAACCATGTAACTCCACTGACTCCTCAGGAGCACACAATCTACTGGGAAGACAGTGACATCATCAGCATTATCAAAAGCATTAGTATTTACCATGTGCCAAGCACTGTTCTATGCAACCTACAAGTATTAACTCAATTTGATCTCATAAAAATTCTATGAATCGGGTAATATTACTATCCCCATTGTGCAGATAAGAAAACGAAGGAAAAACCAAACTGACATAAAGAGTAATAATTAGAAAAAGACAGTGTTAAACAAGTTCCAATAGAGTAGATCCTATCTGAGCTAAGCTGTAAAACATGCACTGGGCTGTACAAGGTGGAAAAGAAGACATTCCAGGCAAAAGGCATAGCATGAAAAATGTTGCCAAGGCTCAAGAGCTACACTACCTCCTCAAATGTGTTACCTGCTCTTTGGGCTCCCTGTCTTGACACATTATTCCGTTGGCTAGAATTTTCTCCCCCCTTATCCAACCTTCTATATCCATCAGGACTAATGGTTAATTTGACGTGGTTGGGAAAAAGAACAAAGTCGAGGACAACTGCAAAATATTAGACTGGAACAACAGGAAGGATGGAGTTGCTATTATCTGAAATGAAAACCTGTGGGAACAGTTTGAAGAGAAAGATAAGGGAAGCTGCAAAAAAGAGAAGCCAAAGCAGTGCACCCTACACAGGCAGCATCTGTCTAGAGAAAGATACATCTTTTTCTAATTTGCAATAAGCAAATGTTATGCGAACTCTAAGAAAATCAAAAGCCTGTTTTTGGGCATGTTAAGGAATTTATTAGATATCCAAGAAAATTGGTCAAGTAAGCAGGTGAATAAACAAATCTGGAGTTCCCTGAACATATCCAGAAAGGAAATATAATTTGGGCGTTATGAGCTTAATTATATTGTTTAAAACCATGAGACTGGGTAAGTTCACCAATAGAGAGGGAAAAAAATGAAGGTGAAATGCAAGGACTGAGGTCCAGAGTATCCAATGTTAAGAGATTAGAGTGAAGAGCAGGAACCAGCAAAGGAGACCAAGAAAGAATAACCAGTGGAGTAGGAGGAAACTTGGAAGATATCCTGGAAAATTAAAGAAAGTAATGTCAAATACTGCTGACAGATCTGAGAAGTAACCCTGGAGTTAGCGATCCAGCAATCAGTTGGTGACTTTGACAAGAGGAGTTCTGGTGAAATAGTAGGGAAGAAAGCTTGATTGTACTGAGTTTAAGAATGGGAAGTAAGGAATTGAAGACAAGAGGAGACAACTCTTTAATAGTTTTGCTGTAAAGAAAAGCAGAAAGGTGGAGCAGTTGCTGTCCGTTGTGTTAACCACTATTTTATTTATTTTAGGTTGGGAGAAACAGAAATGGAAACTATCGTAGAGCAAGGGTAAATGATGATGCGGGGAAAAGAGGACAGAATTCAATGTCCTTGCATAGATAATAAAGAATGGATCCAGGGCACAAGTGGGATGATTGCTACAGCTAACAGCAGAGACCATTCCTCCATAAGCATAGGAGAAAATGCATGTACAGGGGCAGTGATGCAGATGGGGAGGTAGAAGTTGTGAATTGTGAGCTGTGGCGTGTCTATTCCAACTGTATTTTCTCAGAGAAACAGGAGAAACAGTCATCAGCTGAGAATGAGGACTGCAAAATATTGTGAGCATTACTGGCAAGAAAATTAAAATTTGATACAAAAAAAGGAGTTGTCAAGGATTTTAAACAACAGAAACCTTCATATACTACTGGTGGGCATGAAAATTAGTAGGACTACTTGGAAAATACTGTGATATTATTCAGGAAAGGCAAAGACATGCATATTCTATGACTCAGCAATGCCATTCTTAAGTATTCATCCTATAAAAATGTGTGTGCCTGTAATTGTAGCCCTTGTATAAGAGTAATTATGGTATGATTGCTCTTATAGTAGGTGGTAAAATTATTTAAAAAAAAAAAAAAGAAAACAGAAAAGAAACAATAACCAATCATCAAGGTAGTGTTTACCATTAGGAGGAAGGAAGGGGTCTATGATCATGAATGAGCATGCTAAAAGATTCTCAATTACTAGCAGTATCTTCTTTCTTAAACTGGACAATTTGTTAAGCTGCACAAAGAAGTTCTATGTATTTTTATATACTGTTCAATTTCAACATCAAAAAAATGAATTCTGTTATGTTTCTCCAAAGAGTTTTATTTTCGTTTGTTTATTTCACAAAAAGTTAACTAGGCTGAATTCAAGCTCAGAAATCTCAGCTCAGTTCTTTAAGCCTTGGCTGGGAAGCTTGGAATCTTCCCATATGTGTGTCATTCAGGGCTCATTCAGACATTTGGGCAATTGATAGGAAGAATTTGGGCTCCCTCTCCGCAGCTCTCTCTTTTCAAAAACTACCCCCTTGCATTTCAACTGTTGTGGTTGCCGCAAACTTTAAACTCAGGCTATAGGGTTTCTATCCATGTTTGGTTTTCTATTGTGACAACTGGGACTTAGCTTCAGACTGAAACCTGTAAGAAATTGGAAACCCACTCAGTACTGCTCCCTTCCTCCAAAAGTCCACATAAAATACATATGATATGTGCTTACTTTGGTTTGCTTCCTGATGTCTTTAGATGGTTGTGTTTTTTATTTTATGCAAAGTTTATAGTTATTTGTGGAAGGATTATTCTGATAGAAGCTACTAAGCAATTACTAGAAGCAGAAACTAGCACTTGTTGTTTAAATAAATTAAATTAAATAATTAAAATCCAGGAATTTTGTATCTATTGTTTCTAGTGCTGTTGTTGTCATTGCTCAATCTAGATAGAAACTCAATGAGATCTTTTTCTTCTCTCTGTGTTTCTTGGTATTCTTCCTTCCCTTGGCACTATAGGATTCAACCTCACTGTCTAATCTTAATGCTGCAAGGGCTAAACAAAATAAGGGAAAAAGTGCATAAACATTTGAAAATATCCCTCTATAAATGCAAATATATCAGGTTAAAGGTAACACATTAGAATAATCATTTGAACAAATTAGGTTGCTGGTTTAGGAGGTCCTGAAGGTGAAGGATACATGAGAGGAGAGAGTACAGAAGGAAAAAAAAAACAAAACAAAACACCTAGAGCCTGTAAGAGACACAGCTGAGTGAGTCCCCTTAGTTAGATCTGAGATGTGGCGAAAAGGCTCACAACTAGTAGATGAGGGAGGTGCTCCAAAGACAGCTTAGAGACAAGGAAATAGACAATCCCTAAATTTTAGAATTATAGCCTCATGGCATTTTAAGTCTAAAAGATAATTATCAGATCATCTAAATCTTAAAGCCTTATTCTGGGGACAGGGAAACTGAGTCTCACACTTTGCCTGCCTCATAATTTAGTTAAGGTGCCCAATCCTCTCAGCCAAGTTTCGGTGCTGTCAGATTCTTTTTAACAACCTGGGACCTGTTCACATTTGTGTTTTGATTAATCAATGTTGTGTATGATGGCTTTAGGTCTGAGCCACTCAATTCATTCTTAAACATGCTGGAGAATTCCAATATAGAGCTTTTTGTTCCTTCTCTGTATATCTTGGAGTTTTAATCACAGAAGAGTGAATTGAGGCTTTTTTATGATTGCATAGAATACACCAGGCTCTAACTCTTTTCTAATTATGAGAAAGCCATGTGGCCTCTTATGAATTGCTTGGTATAGTGTCCAGGTATAGATGGCTCATGGGATTTTACAAAGATTAACTCAGATTAGCTCATAAATTTATTGAAGGAAGTATCTATTAGGTGTTCTTGTCAGTCTTTGTGACTGCTATTGACAATAATAAAATGATATGAGTTTCAAACTCCCCTGCCCCGTGCTGCCTTCAGATTTAATCATTAGTCAGAATCTGCATTCTTCCCTAAGGTATCCTTTTATTATCTCAAATAAGAATGACAAGATGAGATCAGTGAATTTAAGAATTTTATTTTAAATACTACCTCTATTTCCACAGTTTTATTCTCTCCTCTCAATATCTAGGCTACAATAAAAATTAACATCTTCTGGGCAAATCAATATACATCAAAATGATTATAATTGTCTTTTTACTCAAAAGATAGTATGCACTTCTAATGACAGCAGTAGCCAAGTAAAGTAAGAGTAAACCATTGTGCACAACCCAAGATCAAAAGTCACTATGGTTTCTTTTAAAATGATGCACTATATCCCTCTTCCCTCTTCCAACCAATAAGAGCCTGAATAGTAATTTAATAAGCAGTCCCAAAGTGTTTGATGTAATCAAAGAGTAATTCTAGGGGTGCCTGGGTGGCACAGTCAGTTGAGTGTCTGACTTCGGCTCAGGTCATGATCTTGTGGTTCGTGAGTTCAAGCCCTGAGTCAGGCTCTCTGCTATCAGCCCGGAGCCTGCTTCTGATCCCCTGTCCCCCTCTCTCTCTGCTCCTCTCCTGCTTGCACTCTCTCTATCTCTTTCTCAAAAATAAACATTAAAAAGCAAAAAAATCTTTAAGGAAAAAAAGAGTAATTCTCCCACAAGTAATGGGGCTTGTTTTTATTTCCTTCTCTTAAATAGAAAATAGAAATGTTAATATTCTTTTAAAATGTACAAATATTTACCATATTATTTTTGAGACTGTAACTGTATAGCCCAAAGGCAATTTAAAATTTAGCACGTGGGGACACCTGGTTGGCTCAATCAGTTTAAGCAACCAACTGTTGATTTCAGCTTGGGTCATGATCCCATGGTTCATGAGTTCAAGCCCTGCATCCAGCTCTGTGCTGGTGATGCAGATCCTGCTTGGGATTCTCTCTCTCTGCCCCTCCCCTGCTTGCTCTCTTTCTCTCTCACACACACTCTCAAAATAAGTACACTTAAAAAATTTTTTTTGATAAATAATTAAATAAAATTGAGCACTTGGAAATAAAAACAGCATCCATTTGTTTAAGCAACTGCTATGTATAGAGTCAAAGAGCAAAAATCATGTTATACCCAACCCATTGGGGATGTTAGGGTCTCTTTTCATGCCCTAGGGATCATTTTTTTTTAATTTCTTGGTTTAATATCAAAATCCTAAGAATATTTTCCCAGATTACTGCTGTTAGTTGCAGTGACAAGCCAGGCAACCACCACAATATATAATCAGAATTCATATGCAAATAAGACACTACATCCTGATCATTTTCAAATGTAAGATAAATTATTTATTATTTCTCAACAACTACCTATGTAAATATACTAGGGAATAAATTCTACCTGATTAAATAAATTTATACAATCAATAACAAAAAGCTAGGCTCCGAGATAATACCTTAGATACTGCCATCAGGGTCCCATGCCAGGGCCCTTGCCAATATCACTGGTTAGCACCAATGAAAAGCAGCAGAAAAGGGAAGTGAAAGAGACATCCTTTTAATACTTTGACACCATCTCTTTGCACTAGATTTTTTTCCACCGTGTCCCTGACAGTTACTGGACTGTATCTCCAATAACCCGGAGAAAATAAATATTAATGCCAGCTCCCTTTAGCCTCCAGACAACTTCACCTTATTTGAATACAGAGTAAAATCTTGGATTGCAAGTAACTTGTTCTTCAAGTGTTCTATAAGACAAGCAAACATTTCTAATAAATTTTAACTTGATAAACAAGCAATGTCTTGCAAGACAAGTAGTATGTGACACCGAACATCGCATGATCACAACTGAGCCAATGGTTCTTTTCTCTCTTTATCTTTCTCTCTCTCTCTCTCTCTCTCTCTCTTTCTCTCTCGCTGTAGGATTGTGGATGATTGTCTCTCATGTTTGGACGTTCAGTCTTGGGTCTCGGTATGTGGCAGAAATCGGTGATTTTTCAGAATGTTGGAAGGTGCCCACAACAGACACTAGTGTATTTTTTGTCACTTCAAAGCACTTATGGACAGTCCTTTGATTTTCCATACAAGAGTAAGCTTAGGAATGCTTTGCTTCAATTCTAGGTCAGGCTGCCTGCAGATATAGACCCTTTCCTGTGCTGCCTTATTGCCAGCTCATTAAATACAGTATATGACTGTATTTAATGTTGTACTGTAGTCAACATTCATGCAAACATATACAATGGTGCCCATGCAGTAAAAGATTCCATTGAACCAACAGATAACAGTGATTCTGTTAATGATAGTCAAAATCATCTTACACAATAACCTTCCTCTCTCTTTTCTCCCTCACACCAACCAAGAAGATTTTCAAAGGTAAATGCAGGTTAATTTCTTTATTTTTCTTTATAGTTTGTATTTTCTTTATTATTTTGTATTATATTAAGGTATTGTAATCATTTTTATATGGATATTTTTGGGTTGGGGAGATGAATCATCTCAGGTTCCATTATTTCTTATGGGGAAATTCACTTTGATATGCAAGTGCTTTGGATTGCAAGCATGTTTCAGGAATGAATTATGCTCACAAATCAAGGTTTTACTGTAACTGGTATATAATATTAATGGACACATTTCTACAAACTTATTTTTTTGTTATTGTCTACGATTAACTTAAAAAGCTCCTCTCTAATTACTGAATGTACTCATTCAATGGACAAATATTTGGGTGCCTGCCAGGTGTCAGGTAACATAGAAAATCAGGACCAAACTAAAGAAGGGATGGGCAGAGGAAGGTTTGTGCAGTTTTCCTCATGCCAACCAAGTGCATCTTTGGCTGTTCAGTAGCCTCTAGCCACTGAGCAACACTGATCCATCTGGCGTCTTGGGTGGTCTTACCTCTATTAATCCTTGCCCATTAAGGAAAGATTCTTTGTCAAGAAAAATAGATTTCAATGTATAAAGACCTATTTCAGTGGGAGCTTGTAATTCACCCCAAATTATTGATAATCCTTGAAAATGAATCCATCAAGCTAATTTTCAAGAAAAACAATCTGAGAGTCACATGTTATGTTAGTAACTAGGTAAGTGACTACTAGTGTGGTAGTACAAGATTTTCATATGGGAAATGCACTTTTGTAATATAATGTTGTATTTCAATTATGTCCCAATTAAAAAAAAAAAAAGAAAATGCTTTTTTACATACATGCTTCAGTGGAGTTAATAGTGTAAATGACAGGTAAGCAAAGTGTAAAAGACATGTGAGAACAGTGGTATCAACAATATGGTTTTTAAGATGAATTGTATTTTATAGCGTCTGGAAGGGTTTTTTCAGAAACTCTAATGCTCTCTAACTAAAAATGCCTGAATAGATAAATTGTCATCACTAAGGTACATGTAATTTTTGGCCTGATCATACTTTAGCAACAAAACATAAACCCATTTCTTATGTATCTTAATTCCTTGAGGTCTTTATGAAACAAATGCATCTTGAAACAAAATGAAAACTTTAAGCTGAGAGCCATACTTGGTTAGATTGAAAAAGAATACACTTGCTTGTAGTTTAGCAGTATAATTATATTTCTAATATACAGTATGTCCCTGAGGGTTTTACTGCAGATACAATCCCCTGTGAGTCCATCTCAAGACATTAATACATACATGTATACATAATGTATGACTAATACAAAAATGTAATGTCTTAAGCTTTAAACAAAGCTTTAAACATTTTTATTCCTTTTTAAAAATGAGTGTTTATATTATTCCAAAAAATGCATTATGAGTATAATATTTAATATTAAAACTGAAATACAAAAATTAAATGCAAGGCTACCTCAAACACATCCCCTTAAGGGTAAATAAAAAAGAAAACTATAATAACCAACTGAAAATAATATCAAGTAAGATTGTAAGCATCCTGGTGAAAAAAATAAAGAAAGTTACCTTATTTCAGATAGAGACAAAAATTTGGGCAGAGTTAAGCTCTTGTTACTACAGTTTTCTAAAAACAACTGAAAAGGAGAAGGGAGGTAGGGAACTTCCAGAAGACCAACTCTAGTCAGGCACTGTGGTGGGCTCTTGGGATTCACTAAGGAACAAAACAAATTCATCCACTGCCCTTATGAAATTTACATGAGAGAAACAAATGAGAATTGAGAAAATACAGTATTGCAAATAATGAAGAAACAACCAAGTGCTATGAAAAAGAACAATGAAAAGCTCTACTTGGAATTAGTTCCCAAAGATTAATACAGGACTTTTTGCTGCTGTTTTAATGTTTTTTTCTAGTTGCTATGGTGAGTGGAAAAAAATAAATGACAGCATCAAAATTTTTAAAAAAACTTTATCTAGGTCTTATAATCACTGTCTTTGCACTGTAAGTTTGTGACTCATGTTTTCTTGTGTTGTGATAAAGCCATAGTGTTTGTTTTATACTGAAAAAACTCTTTATGAAGAATAATAACCCATTTCAAGAATGACTTATATATACGTTTAACCCCAGTGATAGTACCACACAGAATGTATGGCCCCTGGCCCAGCCAACTTGAAAAATACAAATGGACATACATAACATGGTTGCAGTATTCAATCTGGTCTTTAACCACCAGTTCCAGGCTCCATAAAATTGACTTAGTCAAAACAGACATTGATCATGAAGACAGCTAAAGCAAAGAGGTGAACTCTATCCATTTCTCATTTTCCCAACAGCTTCTCAAGGTCAAGGAACATGTTTACCTCATTCTGTAAATCTTCACTAGGTCTAGGACAGGGCTATCTACAAAAAGAGCCCTTCCAGATACCCTTAAAGGAAGAGAAGATATTAAAGGAATTTAGTGAGTTATTTTCAAGGAAAGTAAGGACAGCATCTTGAAACAAGTAAATAGATAAATCTGACTGAGAAAAACATGCATGTGAGAAAACAGAAGAAATGAGATTGGAATTGTGGGTAGAGGGACAGCCTGAGGAAGACCTGGAAAATGAGGTCAGAGAGCTGGAACTTTGTGGAAAAGGAAAAGTCATTAAAGAGAATTCCAGATCTATTTCTCTTCTAGAAAACTACAGGGAGCTTGGGAGGGAAGAGAGGCAGAATTCAGAGAAACTACCAAGATGTGATTAAAGAAAGTGGAAAAGGATAAGAGCCAGGAGTCTGGTGGCAATGGAATCATAATAATTAATGGTATGGGGGCACCTGGGTGGCTCAGTCGGTTGAGCGTCCGACTTCGGCTCAGGTCATGATATCACAGTTCGTGGATTCGAGCCCCGATTAAGGCTCTGTGCTGATCGCTTGCTCATAGCCTGGAGCCTGCTTCAGATTCTGTGTCTCCTTCTCTCTCTGCCCCTCGCTCGCTCATGCTTTGTCTCACTCTGTTTCCCAAAAATAAATAAATGTAAAAAAAAAATTTTTTTTTTAAATAATTAATGGTATGAAGGTATATGGGGAAAGAGAGGGAACCAAAGGATACTAAAAGGCTCTCACTCATTTGGCTGAAAAAATAATAGTAACTAAAGGATCTCAAAAAAATCAGGAAGGAAGTCAATTTGGAAAGAGGTTGAAAAGTTTAGTTTTAAGCATGCTGAGTTTGAGGTGATACTGAAAGATGTAAATGAAAATATTCAATCAATAGGTTGTTTTATTTATTTGGGTCTGCCAAATAATCTGCCACATGTTTTAAAAAAGATTGAATTAACATTTTTAAATTCACAATAGCACATGATACAATTGCTTTTTTTAATGACAGCGATACAAAAACCCATTAAAATAATTAGGGAAATAGCTATTACCAGATATCAATGACTTGTAGAGAACAACTGGAAATTCAGAACTGTAGCTGAAATGTGAGGTAAGTCTAGAACTATATATACACATGTAGAGGTCATCTGCATACAAATATTTTTAATGTCTGCTCTAAGAGGGCAGGTGGCCAGTTCAGAACAAGCCAAGGGAACAGGACACAAAATTAGATAGAAGTAATAAGGACTTTACAGATGACACTGAAGCTCACAGTGGTACCCATGCATACCCAGCTAGAAACAGAGCCAGTTTCAGAATGCAGGTGAGTTTGACTCAAAGCCTATATCCCTATCTAGTTCAGCAGACTTCCCAAACCTCATCCTAAGGGTCACCTAGGGTGTGTGTTAACATATAGATTCCTTCATCTATGCCAAAACCTCAAAATCTCATAGGATGAGAATCAGTTAGAGCCCCACATAAAAGACACAGTACATACAAATTGGATAACTGGAAGAGAACTTAATAAAGGACGTGTCTTATTTGCCTGGGGCTGCTATAACAAAGTATCACAAACTGGGTGGCTTAAACAACAGAGATGTATTGTCTCACAATTCTGGAGGCTGGAAGGAGACTTCCTTCTAAGGGCTGTGAGGGAGAATCTGTTCCATGCCTCTCTCCAGCGACGGTGGCTTGTTGGCCATCTTTGATATTCCTTGGCTTATGTCGAATTTCTGCCTTTATCTTCACACGGCATTCTCCCTGTGTGTGTGTGTTTCTGAGTCCAAATTTCCCTTTTTTTATAAGGATACCAGTCACATTGAAATAAGGACCACCCTAACGACCTCATCTAACTTGATCATCTGCAAAGACCCTATTTCCAAAGACCTTCCAAATTTCCAAAGGTCTTACGTTCACAGGTTAGGACTTGAATAACTTTAAGGAGATACAATTCAACACATAACTTTTTTTTTTTTTTTTTTTACAAAGATGTGGCAGGGAAAGCACAATGGATAGTTCAATACTTGAGACTAGCCTCAGCTATTACCTCCCACCACTCACAGTGGCCTGCAGGAAGAAAGCTAAGCAGGGAAGTACCCCAATCGCCCTCCCTCCAACCTCTTACTGACTGAACCCAACCAGAAGCCAGGAGGAAGAGGAGCTCTTTCAAGTGTTAATAGAGGTCACCCTCCTGGGACATGGAGCTGGATGGAGAAAAGCCAAAGGAAGTGGGTCCAGAAGAGCAAACACAAGCTATCTAATCAGAATGCCCTGAACACCTTTAAAATCAGACCCCAGAGAATTCTCATGCTCCACTGTAGTTTAGGAAATGTTATGCCACATTAAAATGGTTAGAAAGACAGGGTCTTGAGTATCAATCACTCCGGCTTGTGTAACCTAATATTTCTTTCATTTTTTTTAAAGGAAATATGGAAGACTTTGAACTACTTAACAAGAAAGACATCTATTAATTGCACTAGAGGTAAGAAAGAGTTTTTTTTATTTTTTACTTTAACAACCTGCAGCTTGAAATAACATCCCAAATCTCAAAACCTAAGGCCAGATGATTTGGGAGATGAAGACCAGAGTTATCACAATGGGACAAAAAGCGCCCTGATTGCTGCTCATCATCAGTGACTGTCTTGTTCCTCTGCGATCCTGGGCTCACAGATACTGTGAACTAATTGAGAAATCCTGGAGAATTGGGCCCAGAAGCTCTGATGCAAACACACACAGACACACAGACACACACACACACACACACACACACACACACACACACACACACACACAGAACACCACGCTGAAAGAACAATCACCTTGGGAGGCTAAATATCTAGTTCACATGGCTGTGTGTTGATACCAGTGAACTCTCATTAAAATACTATATCCCCCCAAAATCCTGTATTAAATACTCTATCAGAAACACTAGGGGTGCCTGGGTGGCTCAGTCAGTTAAGCTCAGGTCATTATCTTGCAGTTCATGAGTTTGAGCCTTGCACTGGGTTCTGTGCTGACAGTGTGGAGCCTGCTTGGGATTCTGTCTCCTCTTTCTGCCCTTCCCCCACTCATGCTAGCTCTCTCTCCCTCTCAAAAATAAATAAACAACAAAAAAAAATACTATATGGGAAGCGTTGCAGAGGCAGGGCTATATGCCACCTTAATGCCCGCGGAGAGTTTACAGAGGCAGAAACCTCTCTTTTCTCCCACCAGCTGTTAAAGCCTCCTCTTACACTCT